>NW_006262688.1:18307484-18323501 GCF_000493195.1 Citrus x clementina
TCTAGTTATTTAGTATATAGTCCTGCCACATTGTAACAGAAGGATTTTTGTCACCTGACACAATATGTACTTGATACTACATTTAATAGAAGATTATTTCTCTTTAACACAATGAGTGATTGATACAATATTTATAAGAATCAGGACTATGAGGAGTGAAAATACTCTCCATAAATTAACTAGAACTAAAAAGGAATATTAAAACCATGGTGAAATGTTGAATATGAATTCAGAAACTCAAGCGCTTCATTTTACATTATTTCATTTTTAGTTCATTCTTGCCATTTTATTTTAAATCTTAGAATAATATAAATCACACTTAATCAACTCCTATATAAAATTGAAAAATTAATCCTACGCATAATTAAATCTATGTCTTCGTTAGATCGACACTAATTACCATTAATCTATATTGCAATATACTTATGCGCTTGTGAGTACAATAAAATTTGTACAACAGTAGGTGTAAAAAATTGCATTTGGATTGACATTTGAGTTAGGATTCTATTGATCCTCCAAAAAATAAATTCACCTTTTTAGGTTGTTTTTCGATATCAACACTGTTAAAAACAAGTGACAATAGAAAGACAACATATTAAGAAGATAAAAATGAAAAACAATGGTAAGTTGGGTGTTGCACAAGAAATGTTGAGAGATAATTTTTTTTTTAAATTTATGGTTCGCTTAATTGACAAGTGAGACAAGTCGGGATTGTTGAGAATAATTAAGGTTAAAATATCACCACCCTTTGGTTATCCTTGACTTACCGAAAAAAAAAGAAGTGCCCCAATGCATTCTTCAAGAATCGGGCCGAACAAGGCCCACAAATATGTAGGAATGACAATTGGTCAGGTCGGGACTTGGGCTCAGCCAATGAAATTAAAAGCCTGACCCTAAAGAAAGCCCTATCATTTGTGCTTCAAGCTTGACTCGGTTGGGGCCACAATCGGGTCAAGTCAGATAAATTTGTTTTCAAGATAAATAAATCTAAGCTACACTATTTTGTCAATGTCTTGTAATTTTATGATCACATCCCAATTTTATTCATGTTACTTTACAATTTTTGTTCTCTTTCTAGTTACAATATCATGAATATAAAATAAAAGAAACAAATTTTCTAACATAAAATAGTTCACAACATAATAGACAAAATATACAATATAATTAATTACAAAATAATTCACAAAACAATCATATTAATATGAATGGTTTTTTACCATTCAATTCCACAATCCAATAATAAAACCACACAATATAATTAAATTTAAAACACATAATTTAATTCCACAACTATTTATTCCACACACAATTTTATTTCATAACTATTTACTTTTTTTTAAATATAGGGTTGGGTCTGATCAAATAGTGTAAACCCAATCCTAATTT
Source organism: Citrus x clementina (assembly GCF_000493195.1). Classification (NCBI taxonomy): domain Eukaryota; kingdom Viridiplantae; phylum Streptophyta; class Magnoliopsida; order Sapindales; family Rutaceae; genus Citrus; species Citrus x clementina. Next base: position 18,308,871 of record NW_006262688.1, read on the forward strand.
AAAATTTGGTCGAACTTAAAATTTTTGGCACGAACTTAACCCAAACCCTGAATGAATAGGTTAAAGTCCGAAAATCAGTCGGCCCAAAATTAAAGTCCGTCGAACTACTAATATACCCTTCCCCCATTAATGATCCTTTTTTAAATCTACGCACGAGTTATGAACAAGTGAAAAAACTGTCATCAAAATCAAAACCTTTGAATACAGCAAAATTAGCAAAAATGGTGTTCATATCACCACCAAATTCAAGAACCATCTTCCTCAACATAAACCCTAAAACCACAACTCTTTTTTCCCTCAAGCAAACCCTCCATCAACAAACCCAAATCCCAATTTCTCTTCAACACTTTCTAATCCGATCCGATTATGACGATTCTACCCTTCTTTCCCAACTCGGCATCACCCATTACTCGACCCTAACCCTCCACATCCCTTCCCTCGGCGGTGGTGTACCCGGCACCAACGCCGCTGCGCCTCCTCCTCCGGCTTCCAAACCCCGTCTCGATTTCCTCAACTCCAAGCCCCCTGCCAACTATGTTGCCGGTCTTGGACGCGGAGCCACTGGTTTCACCACCCGGTCTGATATTGGACCGGCTCGTGCAGCTCCTGACTTGCCTGATCGCTCTGCCACCACTATTGGCGGCGCTTCTGGTTCTGCTGGAACGGGGAGAGGACGGGGGAAGCCTGGAGATGATGATGATGACGACGAAGGGGAAGATAAAGGGTATGATGAGAATCAGAAGTTCGATGAATTTGAAGGAAATGATGTGGGTTTGTTTGCAAATTTAGAGTACGATGAAGATGATAAAGAGGCAGATGCTGTGTGGGAAGCGATTGATAATCGAATGGATTTACGAAGAAAGGACCGGCGTGAGGCAAGGTTGAAGCAAGAGATTGAGAAGTATCGTGCTTCGAATCCCAAAATTACTGAACAGTTTGCTGATTTGAAGAGGAAGTTGTACTCGTTATCTGCAAAAGAATGGGAGAGCATTCCAGAAATTGGTGATTATTCCTTGAGGAATAAGAAAAAGAGATTTGAAAGTTTTGTGCCGGTGCCTGATACTTTGTTGGAGAAAGCCAGACAAGAACAAGAGCACGTGACGGCATTGGACCCCAAGAGCCGAGCTGCTGGTGGGACTGAGACGCCTTGGAGTCAGACGCCTGTAACTGATTTGACTGCTGTAGGTGAAGGTAGAGGTACGGTTTTGTCATTGAAATTGGATCGCTTATCTGATTCTGTATCAGGGTTGACTGTGGTTGATCCAAAAGGTTATTTAACTGACTTAAAGAGTATGAAAATTACTAGTGATGCTGAGATTTCGGATATTAAGAAGGCTAGGTTGTTGTTGAAGAGTGTAACTCAAACTAATCCAAAACATCCTCCGGGTTGGATTGCTGCTGCTAGGTTGGAGGAAGTCGCTGGGAAGGTAGCTGCGGCTAGACAGTTGATAAAAAAAGGTTGCGAAGAGTGTCCAAAGAATGAAGATGTTTGGTTAGAAGCTTGTAGGCTTGCCAGTCCTGATGAGGCCAAAGCTGTCATTGCTAGTGGAGTGAAAATGATTCCAAACTCTGTTAAGTTGTGGTTACAGGCTGCAAAATTAGAACATGATGATACAAATAAGAGCAGAGTGTTACGCAAGGGGCTGGAGAATGTGCCTGATTCAGTTAGGTTGTGGAAGGCTGTTGTGGAGTTAGCAAATGAGGAGGAAGCCAAGTTGTTGTTACATAGAGCTGTTGAATGTTGTCCTTTAGATGTGGATTTGTGGCTGGCGTTAGCTAGGTTGGAAACTTTTGATGAAGCAAGAAAGGTGCTTAACATGGCTCGGGAGAAGTTGCCTAAAGAACGAGCAATTTGGATAACAGCTGCTAAGCTGGAGGAAGCGAATGGGAATACTTCTATGGTAGGGAAGATTATTGAGAGGAGTATAAGGGCATTGCAAAGAGAAGACGTTGTTATTGACAGAGAAGCATGGATGAAAGAGGCTGAAGTTGCTGAGAGAGCAGGGTCTGTGATAACTTGTCAAGCCATCATTAAGAATACGATTGGGATTGGTGTTGAAGAAGAGGATAGGAAGAGAACTTGGGTGGCAGATGCAGAGGAGTGTAAGAAAAGGGGGTCTATTGAGACTGCCAGGGCCATTTACGCCCATGCCCTCACTGTTTTTTTGACTAAAAAGAGCATTTGGCTTAAGGCAGCTCAACTTGAGAAGAGCCATGGTACAAGAGAATCTCTTGATGCTTTATTGAGAAAAGCTGTGACCTATTGCCCACAGGCTGAGGTTCTTTGGCTTATGGGTGCTAAAGAGAAGTGGCTTGCAGGAGATGTGCCTGCAGCACGAGCTATTCTTCAAGAAGCTTATGCTGCTATACCAAATTCAGAGGAGATTTGGCTTGCAGCATTTAAGCTTGAGTTTGAGAACCATGAACCTGAGAGAGCAAGAATGCTTCTTGCTAAGGCAAGAGATAGGGGTGGTACGGAGAGAGTATGGATGAAATCAGCAATTGTTGAAAGAGAATTGGAGAACACCACAGAGGAGAGGAGGTTGCTTGATGAAGGGTTGAAGCAATTCCCATCATTTTTCAAGCTGTGGTTGATGCTGGGACAGTTGGAGGAGCGCCTTGGTCGCTTGGAACAGGCAAAAGAAGCTTATGAGTCGGGTCTTAAGCACTGTCCTAACTGTATTCCTCTTTGGCTTTCACTTTCCAATTTGGAAGGAATGATGAATGGGCTGAGCAAAGCTCGAGCAGTGCTCACTATGGCTAGGAAGAAGAATCCTCAAAATGCAGAACTCTGGCTTGCTGCGATTCGAGCTGAGTTGAAGCATGGAAATAAGAAAGAAGCTGATTCGTTAATGGCCAAGGCATTGCAGGTGTGTCGGAAGAGTGGTATATTGTGGGCTGCATCAATTGAGATGGTTCCCCGTCCTCAGCGCAGAAGCAAGAGTGCAGATGCTTACAAGAATTGTGATCATGATCCGCATGTAATAGCTGCTGTGGCTAAGTTGTTCTGGCATGACAGGAAGGTTGATAAGGCAAGGACTTGGCTCAACCGGGCAGTGACCCTTGCTCCAGATATTGGGGATTTCTGGGCATTGTACTACAAGTTCGAGCTGCAGCATGGTAGTGAGGACAACCAGAAGGATGTGCTGAAGAGGTGTGTTGCTGCTGAGCCAAAGCACGGTGAGAAATGGCAAGCTGTTTCTAAGGCTGTGGAGAACTCTCACCAGCCAACTGAAGCGATCTTAAAGAAAGTTGTCTTGGCACTTGGGAAGGAAGAGACTGCTGCTGAAAGCAATGGACACTAGTTGCTTGTGAGCTTTTTGTTAGATTGTTTTTCTTTCTCTTTTGAAGTGCTTACTTTCAACTAATATAGCTGGGTGAATAATATTTTAGCTATTTATAAATTTGTTTCTGCTATAGTTTGAAGTTGGATACCTTAAATACATGGTCTGCAGTGATGAAATTATGGTTATTTATTTTGTATCTATGGATAGGGTAGGGATCAATCCAACAAGTTTTTTTTTTTTAATTTTTTGGGACATGCTTATTGTCAATGATCTGGCTTTAAAATGTTGGTTTTTGTTGGATAATCTGTACATCCTAACCTACTGCTTGGTTTTATCATCTCAGGGTCTGATAATTGTTTAGTTGGTATCATTGACTCATTTCTTGAATGACGTTGTTGGGTGTTCAAAAAAGTAAGCTCTTGGAAGTGTTTGAGTGAAGCTTTATTTGATATTCAGCATTTTAACCATTGTGTCATCTTTAAATGTTTATTTGCCTTTTTTGTTTTCGTAACGTCCATATAGTGTATTGTCTTTGCTTTTTGCATTAACTTGCCATTCCACCTTATTCAAGTTCTTATTTTTGAAAATTTTGCAAATAAGAAAAATTCTGGGACTAGATTTTATGACATCCAGGAGCCATGTCTGGGTCTGCCTGCCTCATCAAATGTATGCCTCACTTTTCTAAGAGATGGTGCTAGATAAACTGCTTCTTCATAACACATTTTTGCTTTGTGATCGTCAACACTTACCTTTCTTATGACTTGAAATATCTTCCAACTGGTGGGGTAGAATCTGGGATGAATATTGGTGCATAGGTTCTTTGTTCTTCTAGGTTGGTTGGGATTCTTGAGACAATTCTGGAGAGAGTGCTAGATTTGGAACTGTTGGAGTTGGATGATAGGTTGGAGGTGATTAGTTCTTAGTGGGTCTAGATCGTGGCTTAGGTGGAGCAGGAGTGAGTATGTTTGAGATGAGACATGCCAAAGATTTGGCATAGTCTACAGGTTGCCTAGAGGTAGAGGGTGTATAAAAAGGTTGGTATGTGGTGAAGTTTGGAGCATGTAGGGGTAGAGCAGGAGATTTTGCAAACAAAGAGGGTTGTTGTTTGTCTGCATCAATCCTGGCAAGTTCAGCTTTTAATTGCCTAATCTCTACTTCCTTTTGATTGAATTCTGGACCCCAATATCTGTTTTGGATCATGGATCGAAGATCTGAATCAAGTTGTGTAACTCAATTTTGCATGTTAAGATACATCTGTTCAAGCTGAGATGTGATCTTGTCTACCTTTGTGTCTGTCTGCTTGACTTGAAAAGTCACTTTTTTAATTTTCTCGTGAAGAGATCTGAAAGCTAAGTTTTGAGCACTGACATTTTGAGTTTGCCAGTTTAGTACAGCTTCAAAAGGTTTTAGTTCTTCAAGCTGGCCATTTGGTGTAACAGGAGAGTGGACAAAAGGTTTGGTAGTGACTTTTGTCTGTGGATCAATTTGTTTTTCTAGAGGAGGGAACTGCTCTTGGTAAGAGCTGGATGAGAACATCATACATGACTGGATGGGTGTTGAATGAAGAATGGGTTGATTTGCTTCTTGTTTGCAGTCTTAGTCCTTTCCTATAAATAGGTAAAGGTATTAAACTATCTAGATCATCAGGAGGCAGATGAGGCCTTTTGTGACACGAATCCAATTTGTGACTTTTCTTTTTACATCGCCTGGGACACCTATTGAAATCATCTTCTTCTTCGAGGTAAGGACAATCTAGGTCACACATATGGGAACTTCGAACATCCCATAAAAAATTACCATTGATTTTGTTTGGGTAGATCGGATAGTCATCTGAGGAAAATCCATGGATGGAAAGATTTCTTGTGCCGTAGATACGGCTGTGATCATGGAGGAGTATGAAAAGGAGTTTCTAGGTGCGGATTGTTCAGAGGATGGATGAGAAACAATGGGTGTCTGGGAAGTGGATGGTGATTGAAAAGTCAATTTTACAGTTCTATCTATTCTTTTTTCAAAATGAGCATCAGTTGTTTGGACTGTCTGAGAGTTTTGATGGAATTTTTCATAATTGGAAAGCCATTCCAGAGGCATGAGCTTAAGTAGCTCTTGCTTTTGTATTTCTCTTGGGATTTGAACTATGGAAGGGATGCTTTTTGAGGAATCTGCAAGTATCATCAGTGCATCTAATGTGGTTTGAGGAGTGGGAAGATCAAGAGCATGATTTTGTAGGCGGTACACCAACTAATGGTGTAAGGTTGCCATCTTTGAAGAGACTGTTTGTTCAGCTCCTTGGATCTGGATTTGAACTTTCAGAGTAGTGGGTAGGTTTGGATCATTAATTGAGAGGTTGAAATTTGGGTAAAAGGTCAAAAGAACACTTCTTGTATGTAGAGTGGTCAAGACTGTTCCTATGACTGCATGCTGGTATTCCTTGAATCAGGTATCTAGCAAAGCTAGTCTGGCTATGACAGGTAAGTCTTTCCTTCCATGAAGGGTGAGAATTAAACGAACTCCTCCAAGATGGAGGTGTGCGTATCCTTCTCTTTTCCATTAAATAACAAGTTCTGGTGGAATTTCAAGGGTGACATATTGCTCTGTTTGTGATGCTTGAAGAGCACACTGATCTAGTCCTGATGACTGGATATATTCTTTTGGAGCAGACCTTTTGGTTGAAATTAGGGTTTTAATACTTCTGGTTAAGGAATTTGGTCGTTGATACAGCTTATATGGGCTGATGAGGGGGCATGAAAGATTCACTAATTTGGGCTGATTCCGAAACATACGAATACTCAACAAGATTTTCTATTTTTGAAGCCAGGTGTTTGGAACAAGATTTTGGAAGTGAGAGAGTTGAAGAAAGAGTAACAGGAGCAAGATTATCTGAACTATTTGATGAAGATGCTATGTTGTTTTAGATTTTCCTTTATTTACCTAGTTTGGATGAACATATCTCATATTTTCCACTTCGTTTTGATAAAAAGCATTATGCTCAAAGATAGAAGATAATTGTACGTGGCTTGTTAGAGCATCATTAAAATGCTCTTCAAATAAGATTTTATTACTTATTTGAAGAGTCACATCAATATTTAAATCTCTAAAAAACATCAATTAAGATTCTTCAAATAAGAATTGATTTTCTCTCTTCAAATTTGGAGAGTTAATTTCTCACTCTTCAATTTATATTTTATTACTTTTCATTCAAGAAAGAGAGAGAAGTATTTTAATTGCTATTGACTTTTTCTTTAAAAAAATAATTATTTGATTAAAATAATATTAACTTATTTATATTTAAAGAGTCTTTTAGTGAATATCATTTTTTTCACCCTTCTATTTGCCACATAGGTAAGCAAATAAGTATCTGAAGAGTAAAATTTATAGAGGTGTTTGGAGATGCTCTTATACCAGTAGTGTAAACTGATCTAGTCCCCATTCGGGATGACCATCAGAATATATGTCACTGGTTTCCCGCCGATATACAATAATATTCTAGCTTGTGGGCAAAAAGTTTTGTGTGGCTCTGATACCAGTCAAAATTCTTTCATCATCCCTTCATTATAAACATCATGGTCCTCCCTCAATAACTTAATTTGGATCTTGTTATGTTATGAAAAATCGTAACAGGCGAAACAAGTGATGTGGGCTATTAAATTTCTAAAGTGCAATTGAGTGGCTATGAAAATACAAAAAGGGAAATTAGAAGTGGTGGATTACAAGGTGTTATGGTTACTTTGGAACCAATATAACTAATTGGTAGAAAATAATATGGCGGTAGGATTTAAATGAGGACAGTGGGAAAGAAGAACGAAGGAAAGAAATCGAATGAGCAAGTACATGAAAATAAAAAAAGTTGAAAAATAAAGTGAAGTAATAAAATAGTTGTGAGAATAGAGGTGAACAATGAAAAGAAAAGTGAAGTGATAGAGTCGTCAAAGTAGAGATAAAAATTTGTGGAGAAAAAACAAGGTCAAATCAGGAAGAAGCTGTTGTTTGCATCACATAGAAATATCAATAGATCATAGGTGACCATTTAAGAGGAAAGTAAGTTTAATGATATATTGTATAGTTATTCGGCAGAAAAGAGGAATGGGAGAATTAATACTGAATAATGAAATAGATATATGCAATTTAACTGCAGAAAATGTGATGATACGACAACCGAACTTGAAGCGAAAGAGTCGTAGTTTTGAAGCTAAAGAAGGCAAAGTAGAAGGGTAATTGAACTGAGATGATGTGACAAAAGAAGAGATTACTTATGGATCTGTTTCATATTTGTAAGTACAAAAACATGGAATTAGTTGAATTTTTAGATATATGGTTGATTGGTTGTTGTTGTAAGCGTAATGTTATGGATTGCTTAATAATCTGTGAAAACAAAATTGATGATAAAAAAAGTTTATTGAAGTTAGAAAATGTGACTAATATTAGTTAATAGAAAGATCTCAAGATGTCCTAAAACATAAACACCATGATCTTGGTTTGAGTTTTTAAAATAGATATTGTGATAAATGCAGTGAAGAAGCTATGTGACAGATAAAGGCAATCAATAAAAATGCTTGTATTACTATAAAGGTAAGGAATTGTTGATAAAGAGCAAGGTTTTTGAATGATATATTTAAAAAATATCATAAGTTGTTTGGAATTTTTGATTAATTATTCTAATGAATACAATGCAGACACGGAAGGAAATTGGAAGGGCTATCACGAAGTTTCCTCCTAAGATTAAATGCAATTATATTGGTCAAAGGCACAAAGGAGTTCGATTGAATGGTCAAAAATCAAAGCTTGTATCAAGGTGTGTGCCAAATTGACTTTTTGTAGTTGCATCTAATCTAACTGAAGCATAAATACTTAATTGGTTTTAGGAAATTAATCGAGATGAAGTGGCTAAAAAGGATATCATGTCAGTGGTTAATAGAGAGAGACGGTGTGGAACGGTTGGTGTTGAAAGTTCATGGTGCAAAGTTGGAACTTAGTGTAGAGAGTTTTGGGTATATAATGGGAGTAATGGATAGAGGAAGGATTGTAGAGGTTGATGGAGACTTCGAAGAATTATGAAATTATTTAAAGTCATATGAAGCGATGTATGAGGATATACATATTAAGAAGCTTTGTGAAATACTTGTCAAATCAAAAAGTGACGTTTGCATTTTATGCACTATGCTCAATCTTATGCCCACCCAAAGAAGTCCATATAAGTTCATCCCTTTTGTTGTCTGTGAATGATGTGAATATAATCAGGTATAGGAATTCGTCTTCATTTTACTTTAGGATGTTAATGCAAATGATTAAAAAAAAGGAAGAGAAATTGGCATCCGTAAAAGGTGGTTTATTATACCTATCAGTATGTGATTTATAAAATAAGTGGGTTGTGTAGTTTTTTTTGTTAAACTACTCAAATATAGGCACATTAAAAGATGACTATAAAGTAACTTTTATGTATTTTTTTTTGTCAAAGTTTGGTTTAATAGTAGGTAAAAAAAATAAATAACAGAAGTTCTGATAGTGTCAAATATGGTTAAGGAAGTGGAAAAAAGAGAAACAAGTAATACAAGTTTTAGGATAGAAAAGCAATTGATATATGCTATATAATATGATATATTTATCTATTATTTTGTAGATATTTCACACAAATTCTATGGTATTTTCAAAAATGAGACAAGAATAAATGCTCAGTCTTATTGTGTTATGGGATTCCAACAAGATAAGGAGATTTATGAGATGGTTGGATAAGCAAGAAGGTCTTGGCACTGATGAGGTATGCATTATTGAATTTTAATGTCGATGATAAGAAATGTAATTATTTATGTATAGGATTTGTTTGGGTAAAAAAATATAGAAAGTAATGAAGTTAAGAGTTATCTATTATTTTGTAGATATTTCACACAAATTCTATGGTATTTTCAAAAATGAGACAAGAACCAATGCTCAATCTTATTGTGTTCTGGGATTCCAACAAGATAAGAAGATTTATGAGATGGTTGGATAAGCAAGAAGGTCTTAGCACTGATGAGGTATGCATTATTGAATTTTAATGTTGATGATAAGAAATGTAATTATTTATGTATAGGATTTGTTTGGGTAAAAAAATATAGAAAGTAATGAAGTTAAGAATTGTGATAATAAATTATATTACTATTCTCTAAGAAAGGTGAACATATAGTAACTTTGAAGATTATAAATATAATAAAATATTTATATGTAGTTGTTATCTCTTGAGTGTTTAAGATGTTGAAAACTATAAACATATATAGAGTAAGAAATCTTGTGTTTTTGGTCTTTGTTTAAAAGAATGAGCCATTAAAATTATGATGTAGGTGGTAGTTCACGAGAAAACAGCATAATATTTGAGAGATCCTAAAATTTTAAAAATGAGTAGAGAGGATAATGGAGATGATATTGAGAATGACAACGGTAAAAGGGTCGTCAGTTTGCACTGTTGTTGAATGATGATATAGATAAGTGGAATGAGAATGACACGGTGGGAGATGAGAACAATATGATGGGAAGTAATAAATCAAATGATAAAAGAGAGAACTAGATCAACAAAAAAGGATTGAGGGTAGGGAAAGTGATGCAAATTAGGTTAAAGATGTGGTGGAGGAAGATGTGATGCAGACATATATGACTAAGGGTGAAAGAGGTGTAATAGTGATGGATAGTAGAGAAGTGCAATAGTGATGGATAGTGGAACTGTAATGGTGGAACAATTCTTGGTTACCATTAATGATAATAAAAATAATGATGTGAGTTCTTAGTTTATTTTATTCGCTTGCACATTAGTTTATTAATATAAGGTATATACACTTAATGTGTTATGATAAACTGAGTGAAAACAGGCATGTACGATAATGCTGATATGCAATAAAGAAAAGAGAATCGACGAATCTGCTATGTGGAGCTATCCTGTAATGTTAGATGGGAGATCTTAATTAAAATGTTAAACAAGGATGGCAGCATGAATGTAAGAAAAACATGTAATTGTGGTTGTCGAATGAAGATTGAACCTTTTGTTGTGTTGAATCTTGTGTTTATTGATGATTTGAAGTTGATTAATTACATAATGGAAGGAGGATTGGACGAAAGGTATGGAGAAAAAATTAAAAATTTATTTATTTTATATAAAATAAAAATAAAAATGATGATTTATTTATTTATTTTATATATGAAATACATACTACTTATTGCGAGGGTTAAGTTTATAGAAAAAAGCAAAATAAAAACAGATATGGTGGTATCGAGGAGGATGAGTATAGAAAAATTGATGATTATGGTCATGTACTTTGCTTAAGGGTTGTGGTAAATTATTTTGCACTGAAGCTGTAGTAGTGTAAACAAATATTAATTAGGTGACTAGGAAAGAAATGATGTCGTATTGCCTAAAATAAATATTCATGGCAAAATGAGCCCTAGAAAAACTTGACCTTTTGATTAAGTTTATTATAGTGTCATATATGTGAAAAATACATATGTGAATTGGTTATAAGACAGAAACATTTTGTGCTTGCATGTGCAGATTGTCTCTAATGTTGCGGAGGTGCTGGTTAGTGAAGAAAGGTGAGAAAGGCAAAATCGAGCATTTAGTTGGTTTCGAACAATTTATTTTGCAGGATGTAAATAAATTCATAGCGTTGAGAATATATGTGTAAATTTATTTGTTCAGTTGAAATTATAGCAATATACAAAATTTTACACTAGGCAACTTGTTATAGAAGCAGGAAAAGGCATTTAAAGACTGTGATATTGTTTGCTTAGGCAAGGGCATGCAATTGAGGCAATGTTACTTGCAGGACCCAGGCCGGTATGAGAAGGTATATGAAAGTTGGCATAGCTAATGTATGGACAATGAATTGGTTGATTACAAAAGTTAATCTTTCTTTGTATAGATATCGATTCTTGTAAATAATGGGAAACTGCATTGGTAGTTGGTAATGGTGGACGTTGCTCGTAAATGTATTGAGATATGAGATCCACTTCCAACAGAGTTCATTGAAAATCCCTTAGTTGCGGATGCAAACGCATTAGTCAGTAATATGGTACATTTTTGTTACAATTTATGAAATTAGAAATAGTTAAGATAAATTTTCAGGCCTTAATAGTTAATAAGATTTAGAGTTTTCAGTAAAGTGGATGGAAAGAAATTGTAGTATAATTGTATGGAAGTATGATGATGGCAATATCTATTAAATATACATATATGTGTTTGGTTATTTGTTATGCTGCAGTTGAAAGTGCTGGATGAGGTATTAAAGCAGGATATACAAGTGTTATATGGAGTGGATTTTCAATTCTAGAGTTTTTCTATGATAAATGGTAGAGGCTTTATAAAACAACCTAATTTATATGATTGTAGCATGTTTGTTATATCTATGATGTAGAACTGTTGCGTACATTGGGATATATTGAGATGGTTAGTTACATATATATACATATGTAAGGAATTGGTGAAGCGTTCATATTTTATTTCTGTCATGCATATAAATTTAGTGAAATACTATTACAGTGAAATAATTTGATCGTTGGATGATATAGTTTTATTATGTTAAAATGTGAATGAAGTTGATAATTAGGTTTATTGATGTTTACTCTATATTGCAGGTTGATTTGGAAGAATCTCAAAAGAACTTGGCAATTCAGATAGTTATGGATGGCAGTAATTCGGTGAAAGAGAAGACATTGACAAGTGCTTGTGGGTCTCCAAAACCCAATGTTGTAAGTTCAAATCCTACAGAGTGTGATTCCGAATCAACAGTCCCTATTACTGAGATATGGGAACTCTTCTTTTAAAAGTTTAAAGAAAAAGTCAAAATAATTATATCGAATAAATTTTCTATTTTGGACCAAACAACAGCCAACTAACACTTTGACTAAAGTATTCGATTAAGTAGCAAGTTCATCATTAACTGCACATAATATTTCAAATGAGAAGAAGAAAAGTATCGCACGATCGCTCGAAAAAATCAAAAGGCTTAGATAGTGGAATCCTCAAGCTTGGTGAGCTTGGAGGCATAGACGTAGGCGGAATTTGCCGAACCATGTAAAAATATTGTGATTGTGCTCTCTCTTCCCTTATCTTTTTAATTTTGTTTATTGTTGTTATTATTATTAATGCATTGTTTTGAATTATTGTGTGATTTCATTCGCTTAACTTTTTAAAATCCAATTCACCCCCCTCTTAGGTTGCATAGCTAGTATTTCATTTAGTATCAAAGGAAGGTTCTCTTATTAGGACTTAACCATTTAGAGTAAAAGATTCATGACAACCCAAAATGATTCCATATTTAGGGAAGGTCGGTCCACTATTAGACTACCATTCTTTGATGGAAATGATTATTCATATTGGAAAAATAAGATGAGAATTTACTTACAAACTTTAGATTATGAAATATGGGACTTTGTTTGTGATAGTCCATTCATGCCAATGACTAAAAATGAAGTAAGGGAAGATATTCCAAAACCTTCATAAGAATAGAATGATTTAGAAAAGAAAAACAACTCTTTAAATTCCAAAGCCATGAATGCTCTGTTTTGTACCTTAGATAAGAAAGAATTTCATAAAGTTTCAGGTTGTTCTAATGCTTATGAAATTTGAAAGAAACTTGAAGTGTTTTATGAAGTTACAAATCAAGTCAAAGAATCTAAAATAAGTAGATATATTAGGCAATATGAGTTGTTTCAAATAAAAAAAAAATTAGAGTATTTATTCAATGTACACTAGATTTACAAACATTGTAAACATTTTAGGAGCCCTAGGAAAAATCTTTTCAAATAACGAGAAGGTAAAGAAAATTATTAGGTTACTGCCAAAAGAGTAAAGACCTAAAAGAAATGTCATTGAGGAAGCCAAGGATTTAAATTCTTTATCTATTGATGATTTAATTGGCTCATTTATTTCTTATTAAGAGGATTTGGCAGCTTAAAGAGGTGATGAAGACAAAAAGAAGAAGAGCATTGCTCTTAGAGCTTCAAAACCTGAAAGTGATGAAGAAAGCGAATTTAAAGATGAAGATATGGCGATGGTAGCTAGAAAATTTAGGAAGTTATTTAAGAAAACTAATGAGAGAAGAAAGTTCAGAAACTTCAAGAGCCAAAAGAAGAAGAAGGAAGCAATTACTTGCTATGAATGTAAGAAGCCTGATCATATAAGATTGGAGTGCCTCTCCTCAACAAAGGAAAAAAAAAATCTATGCTAGCAACATCAGATGACAGTAATAAGGGGACCTCAAACGAGGAAGAATCATATGAAGTCTCAAACCTAGTACTTATGGCAATAAGAGAAGAAATTGATGAGGTAAATGATCTCATATTTTATGATGAGTTGTTTAAAGCATTCACTGAATTGCATAATGATTTAAAGAAAATGAGAATGATGTTTTGTAAAAATAAAATGATTTTTTGAAGAAAGAGAATACAGGACTTAAATTAGAGAATAAAATATTGCATGATAGGATTGCATCATTAAAAGAAAAACAGAATACTTCAATATGAACATGAAAAGTTATGTGTTAATGATCGGATTAAGAAAAATGAAGATTTAAAGAAGAAGAAGAATGAACTCAATGATATTGTGTTAAAGTTTATAAATGGTAAAAAAAAATTAAAAAAATTGCTCTGCTTTAAAAAATGTGTCTTTGATAAAGGAAAACTTGGGTATAAACCTGACTTGAAACAAACATATTATAAGAATTACCTTGTTAAGGTTACCTCCGCTAGTGATCATAAAGTTGTTAGGAATTAAATGTGTTTGGGTTAAAAAAAAAACCATTGCTAACACTTAAAGAGCCAAAAAGCTTTGGGTACTTAAAACTTGAGATTTCTTTTGTAGGGATCAAAGAAGAAAAAAAACAAATGGTACTTGGATAGCGGATGCTCGAGACATATGACAAAAAATTATTCTTGGTTTTTGAGTTTTACTAAAATTGAAAATGGTGAAAAAGTATTCTTTGGAGATAATTTAAAAGGAAAGATTATCAGTATTGGTAATGTCGGTAAAGATTCTTTTACCTTTATTGAAAATATGTGTTTAGTTGAAAATTTGAAACACAACTTGCTTAGTATTACTCAATTATGTGTTAAAGGTTATAGAGTTATTTTTTACAAAACAAAATGTGTTATTAAGAATGCATGTGATGGCAAAGTGTTGTTTGTTGGAAAAAAATTTATTGATGTATACACCATTGATATTAATTGTGCATCAACCTATGATAAATGTTTTTCCGCATTACATGATAATGGTTGGTTATGGCATAGAAGATTACGTCATACAACGTCTTCCAAAATTTGATTTTGAAAAGATAGAATTTGTGAATCTTGTCAATTTGGAAGTAAATCAAACTTCTTTCAAAACAAA
>NW_006262688.1:18328576-18351463 GCF_000493195.1 Citrus x clementina
ACTTATTCATCTAGATTGATATGCTAGTTGAGTGGTAAATATTATCTTTGTGATGTAGATGATATCTAGATGATACACATGTGTAAAGCCAATAAGGATGATGCCTTTGACGCTTTTAAATAGGCAACGAAGTACGTGGCGTTGTTAGACCAAAGCAATGACAAAAAGATCGTCCTTTGGACCAGTAGTCCGCATGCTTGGGTTTCCAGCCGATATACTCAGAAGAAAATAGAAAACTTAAAACATTTTTATGTTAGGTTATTCAACGCAAAACAGACTCCTTTATCTTAAAATAGAGTACCAAACCAGATAAAATCATTAAAAGTTTTCTGATGCACAAGATCCTTATGAAAGGCAAGTGTAGAACATACTTCCTCAGTGTCAAAATGAACAGATTTAAATATTCTCGTTTTCTCTTAGAATGTTAGAACTTCATTAACAGAGAGAAGAAAGAAAGTTTAGAACTTCATTTTTTTAGAAATACACGCTTTATTTCTTGATCTCTGATTCTTGATTTTTTTTCAAAAGAAGAGATCATCCTTTATATAGGATGAGGAGGCGACAATCTTGATAAGACAGGACCCTTATCAAGATACTTTACTTTATAAAAGCAAATTAAAAGCAAACTTTAATAATTAAAGCATTACTCATCATACTTTAATAATTACACACGACAAACTTTACTTTTCTAAAAGTAAAAAAGTAAACTTTAATAATTAAATCATGACTCAGCATACTTTAATAATTACACACAACAAACTTATAGCTATGGGGACAAAAGATTCATGTAATCTTCGTCAGAGGAGCTATTTGTGTCATCTTTTGCTAACTTTTTCTTTGGATGCTTGCAGGTGGGACCACATGGTGGCCATGGGCAATGTTGTGCTTTTAGACAATGTGGGGGAAATGTCACCATTTGATTGGGTGGCTGAATGTTAGGTAGACAAGTGTTGGTACTAGCTCTGGATATTGAAGGTTCTTCCAGTAGCGATGGATCCTGGAGCTATTGGAGATGCTGGCTTAAGGGTAGAAAGTCAGTCCAAGGGTCTTGAGCTTCTTGGAATAAGAAAACTATGAAATCCAGTTTTTCTTCTTTGATGATGATACCTGTGGGCTTTGGTTTTGAAATGGACAAAGGAGTTGGAATCATAATGATGTCATGTTGTGGACCTAAAGACGTATGGAATATGTCTTTATGTGGTTCAAGTTGGTGATTGAGGTGGCAAAGGAAATTTTAAAGGTTTTTCTGGATGATATTATCTTGTTCAAGGATTGCTGGGTGTGGCGTTGTGAACCATTTGAGCACATGGTCTTGAGTCCAAAAAGAGTTGGTGTTTGGATGCTGAAAATATGGCATATGGATAATGAACACAGAGGTGAACATATTTGCTTCTGATTCAGGCATTGGATTAAGATTGTAGACCGTGGATAGTTGCTATAACTTTCTTCTCCACCAGGGAAATGGAGAGAACTACTCAAGAAGGGTCCAGGTCTGACATGGAGAATTAACTTGGTGGCGTAAAGAACAGTTAGGCACTAGATGTACCATAACTCATCTTTAGTCACATCTCTGGAAGGGTCAATTTTTAGACCTGTGAGAAACAAGTTTTCAAGGTGGAAAGTTGAGACAGGAAATGAATCTGCTAACATGTAGGCTTTCATGAAAAACCTAACAACATATCTTTTTGCAAATTCTTGGATGTCAAAAACTGTAGAAAAGGTTTTTCCGAGAGGAAATCTGTGGGTAAGGCTTGGTTTGTAGAGAGTGCCATGAAATGATGGGAAAGTGATATCTGTGGATATGTAATGCAAGGGTGATATTGGTTTGCAAGTCTGAGAGTAGGTTTGGAATGAGGTTCTGGGTTCCTTTTATATGCTTCACAGAGAAGTCATATTTTGAGAACAAGTCTTTGAGTCTAAGCAACATCTTTTCTGGAACTGTTTTTCCTTTGAAGTTCATGATGTTGGGAAATGCTGAGCTGTCCATTAGGATAAAAAAATGATAGCCGATAAGATGGTATTCAAATTTCTTGATACCATTCTTTACAGCTAAGATTTCTTTGTACACATTGTGGTAGTGCTGCTGTGTGTCAGAGAAATGTCCGCTAGCATAAGCAATAAAGCTTTCTTTGCCATTTATTTCTTCGAGAAGAATAACACCCATGATTCGTCACTTGCATCTGTCTGGAGTATCCGTTTGCCATCTGTGATGGGCTTTAATGGTGGCAGATTTTGAGCAATTTTTTCTAAAGTGGTGACAACAAGTGTGTGGTCATCATTCCATTCTGGTGGCTTTTTCTTTAATAAAGCCGAAAGTTGATTGGTATGGTGATCGACATGAGGAATAAAGTCTCTGATGTAATTGATGATGCCAAGGAATTGCTGTATCTGTTTCTTGGTGATTTGTTGATCTGGAAAGTGGAGCAATTCTTGGGCAATGTGTTTTCCTGGTTGGTAGTGTCCGTCTTTGATAATCATTCCAAGGAATTCAATATTATTTGTTGCAATGGTGCTTTTCTTGGCTGATAACATAATTCCGTAAGTCTGGATGATATCAAAAAATATTTAATAATTGGCGATGTTCTTCATGTGCCTGAAAACAACAAAATATCGTCAATATAAATCAATGCATGATGCAAGATGGGTTGGAAGATTTTGACCATGGCTTTTTGAAAAATGGTGGGGCAGTTTTCAAACAAAAGGGTAAAATTGTCCATTGATAATGAGCATTAAGGATGCAAAAAGCAATTTTGCATATTTCTGAGGGTTCAATGCCAATTTGCCAAAAACCTGGCTTGAGGTCAAATTTTGAAAAGATCTGGGTATTTTTTAGATAAGTAAAAATGCTTTGTCTCTTTGGCAAAGGAAACTTGTCATCTTGTAAGAATATGTTTAAGGGTTGATAGTCAATGACTAATTGCTTTGTTCTTCTAACAAGTTCCGAACATTTTTCGACATAAAACGCTTGACAAGCCCATTGAGAATTTGTTCGTTCGATAAGTCCTTGGGCCAAGAGTTGTGAACATTCCTTTTGGGCTAATGCTAAGTCAGATGGGCTCATTCCTGGATGAGTAACCTTAGTAAGATTGATGTCTTCATTCAGTTTGAAAGGTAACTGAATAAAGAAGGACTTGTTTGTCCACAAAGGATTTAGGTGGATGAAGTCAGAATGAAATTCTGGACAGTATTTTAGGAGCTTGGTTGAGATATCTTGGTAAGAACATTGATTTGACCTTGATTCCATTGGAAAGAATTTGAAGATGTTTTATCTGGTGGATGATATCAAATCCTAATAAAATATCCTTATTAGGGAGTTTTGAACCAATGATTTTTGTCCAGATAGCACAATTTGAGAAGATTTGAATACCAATGGGATTTTAGGTAATCAATTTTGTGGTGAACATTTTTCCATCTGCTACTCTGAAATGTTCTGTATGAGGTTTCCAGTTTTGAGCTAGAAGAATGTCTGAATTCATCATGCTTTTTTGGGCACCAGTATCGAGAAAAAGGCTATACAATTTTTTGTATTAAAACTGATCATGGTAGAGAATTTGAAATCATGCATTTGAAAGTTTTTTCAATAACTTTGGCGTTGTGCATCTATTCTCATCATCAAGGACTCCACAATAAAATGGAGTTGTTGAAACAAAAAATAGGTCTATTCAAGAAATGGCTAGGACTATGTGTAAAGAAAATGCATTGCCAAAATATTTTTTGGCCAAAATTGTAAATAACGCATGCTATGTTTTGAATAATGTTTTTATTAGACTTTATCTCAATAAAACTTCCTATGAGCTTTTGAAAGATAGAAAAACTAACATTGGTTATTTCAAAGTTTTTTTATGCAAACGTTTTATATTAAATATTGAAGATAATCTTAATAAATTTGATCCAAAATCTGATGTTGGTTCCTTTCATGGATATTCAAACACAAGCAGAGCTTATAAGGTGTATAATAAAAGAACCTTGGTTGTTGAAGAATCTATGTTGCATTGATAAGTCTAACTCTTCCTTTACCGTCTGTGATAAGCTTTAAAGGTGGCGGATTCTGGGCAATCTGCTTTAATTGCTTTACAGCATCGGTGTGGAGTTCTGACCAGGATGGTGGGTTCTTTTTGAGAAGTGCAAACAACTTGCTTGTATGGTGGGTGACAGGTGGCAGGAAATCACAGATGTAATTGACAATTCCAAGGAATTGTTGGCCTTGCTTTTTGGTAAAGCTACTTTCGGGAAAGTGGAGTAACTCTTGTGCAATATGGCATCCAGGCTGCTAATGTCCGTTTTGGATTTTCATGCCAAGAAAGTCAACAAAGGTTGTCGCAATCATACTTTTCTTTTTAGAAATCATGATTCCATGTTCTTGAATGATCTGAAAAAACTGTTGAAGCAACTGGTCGTGTTCATCATGAGTACCTGAAAAAAGAAGCAAATCGTCAATGTAAACAAGGGTATGGTGGAGAATGGGTTGAAAGATGGTGGTCATGGCCTTTTGAAAGATACAAGGGGCAGTTTTGAGGCCAAAGGGAAGGATGGTCCATTAATAATGGGCATTTGGGATACAAAAAGCAGTTTTGTGTGTCTTTCAGAGGGATGAGTGCCAAGTTGCCAAAATCCAGATTTTAAATCGAATTTTGAAAAGATATGAGCATTCTTAAAGTGAATGAAGAGGGTGTGTCTGTTGGGTAAAGGGAACTTTTGGTCTTGGAGAAAGTTGTTGAGTGGTTGATAGTCAATGACTAGTTGTTTCTTCCCACGAAGAATTTCAAACATTTTTTCAACGTAAATGGCTTGGCAAACCCATTGAGAATTTGTAAGCTCAATGAGGCCTTGTTTAAGCAACTGGGCACATTCTTGTTGGGCCAAGATAAGGTCTTGAGGAATCATTCCTGTATGTGTGGCCTCTTCCTCATCCCTAAACACAGCCCATACTACCACTGATTCTGAATTTGAATATGGTGATCTTTTTCCACAAAGGTTCTGGATGGGTAAAGAGGCTATGATTTTCTGGATAAAATTTGAGGATTTGGTCGGTAATGGCCTGGTATGAGGGTGGTGGATTGGATAAGGAATAAATTTTTAGGATACTGGTAAAGGGCTTAACCATGGACTTGTAACGAAGACCAGAATGGGGTGATGTGGACATTTTTTGCTTGATGTAGGATGTTAAGACCTACAAGAAGATCTTTGTTTGGTAATGACGAACCAATTAGCTTTATCTAAACAACACAATTAGGAAATAATTGGATTCCTATTGGATGTTTAGTAGCCAATGTAGTTGTAAAGATCTTTCCATCAGCTGCTTTGAAATGTTCTTCCTGCGTTCTCCAACATTCAGAATAAAGGATAGCAGGGTTAATCATGCTTCGCTAAGAACCAGTATCAAGAAAACCAATAGTTGTGATAGGTTTATGGTATTTAGAAAGAATGATTTGAATCTTGACAGAAGGGATTTGAATAGCAGGATCATGGATCAGAATGGATGGAGATTGGACTATATAGATAGGCTTAAAATTTGAATTGTCCGAATCACTGAAATTGATTGGTAAGGCAAAGACTGTGTGATCATTGGGTTCTTCTTGTTCTGAAAACAAGTGTTCAACCTGGTCTGTGGATGGAGAAAACTCTGTTGTGGATTCCAAATGTTGGATGAGCTTAATCACCTTTTGAGGTTTCACAGGGCAGTCTTTTGCAAAGTGTCCTTTCTTTTTACAGATGAAGCATATGCTTTTCTTATGGCTAGGAATATGCTTGGAATGGGACTGTTTTCTTCTGAAGAATCAGAATTGTTTTGGATGCCGCTTCCTTGATGAAGATGGAAACCTGGATTTTTTAAAATGAGACTTCTTCTTAGGTGAACAGTCACACTTTTTTGGATCTTTGCATTTGATAGCCAGATAAGGCTTTCTGCAAGCAGATCAGAAAGGTTCCTTGTCCTTAATGAGCTCTTGGAAGAATTTTTCCCAATGATAAAGCATCAATGTTAAGCTTATGCGCTGCTAACTGTTGGTGGATTTCTGGTTGTAACTCTTCTAGAAGGGAATCCAGGAAGACATGTCTAAGTGTAGCATCATTGAATCCATTTAGCTTGTAATAAAGTAAAGACATCCACTTGTAATGATAATGGAGATCTTTTGTGTTGAGGGAACAACACTTCATATTAAGATAATCTTTTCTGGCTGTTTCAAAAGTCGCGTTGGGCTCTCTAATAAATTGATCATGAAGGAGTACCAAAGCTTAAGAGACTTCAGGGATCTGAATGAATTGAAGCTGTCTGTATTGTCCTAAACTGTCAAACTAATCTCGGAGAGAACCAATAAACCGAGTACTAAATTTTCACAGGACAGTTTGGGTTGTAGCACCAGAGGCTAGCATTTGGACATCAATCTAGGCAGACAACTCTTGTAATCTCTCTCTCCACTTTGTTATAGGGATATCATCAAAAGTAAACTAGGGACCATTTGAAGGTTTGGGGACTTTTGGTTGTGGAGGAACAGAGTGAGAGGAGTTGCCAATTTCACGAGTAATTTCTTGCTCGTCATCATTGTCAATAACCTTAGTTGTAGGTTTAGTTGTCTCAGTGGGTTCAGCCATGAGAAGTTTTGAAATGTTTGCTAGATTTGAATCAGAAGTGTCTGAGTCAATATCAGTAGTTTCAGAATCAATTGTGGATGAATCTGATTCTGGGGAAGAAGTTTCAGTGGAAGAAAGCAAAGATGAAGGATGAGAAACTTGATGAGCAGAAGACTGGTGCATTGGTTACTTTTCTAAAGAAACTGGAGGTTAAATTGATGGTGAAGTAGTCACCGGCAAAGAGGATGGTGATGGAGATGGTGACGGTTCAAACCTGGATGTTTGAGCGCTGGTGTGAAGCATAGATTTCATAAGTGGATTAAGTGTTTTCTTTGGTTTTGATGGGGGTTTTGAAGGGAAAAGGGTATGAGTCATTCCAAAAAGTTTAGAAGGATCATACATTTTAGAAGAAGTTAGTGGAAGGAAAGGGTAATAAGTGGGGTTGATGATTGGGAGCGGAGCATAACTGGTAAAAAGAGTAGGTTGAATCTTTTCTGAATCAATTCTGGCAATTTCAGCTTTCAGGGCTCTGATTTCATCTTCCTTTTGATCAGGACTGTAGATTTTTTGAGCGAGCATGGCTCGAAGTTTAGAGTCAAGTTGTGTAACTCTGTTATGAAGATTCTGATAGATCTGATTTAATTTGTCTGAGATGGTATTAACCTTTTTTTCAACCTGGTTTGATTTGTGGGTGATGTGGTCTACCTTGTGATGTAAGGTAGTGATTCCTTAGTTTTGTGCAATAGCATTTTGGGTTTGCCAGTTTAGTACTACTTCAAAAGAACGAGATTCTTCAAGGTGGCCAGCAGGGGTAACTGCAGAGGGGATATATGGTTTAGAATTGAAATTCCTTTGTTAGTCAGTCTGTTTTTCTAAAGGTGGAAACTGGGCTTGGTATTCTGTAGATGTCGAGGGAGAAAACATCATACAGGACTGTATGAGAGGAGGAGATTCATCTGGGGTTTTCAAGATGATTGTGTCCTGCAATTTAAGAAAGTAGGCTCATATTTTTGGATCAAAGCAAGACCTTTGTGATAAATAGGCAAAGGTGCTTGAGAATTAAGCTCAGGTGGATCCTCTGGATGAGCAACATGCTTTTTGCAAGCTGGATATATGATCTTTTTGGACTTACGCTTGCGTCTTCAATGTCATCCCAACGAGGGTAGCTTGCATCATAGTTGCCAGAGGCTGGGACATCCCAAAGGAAATGGCCATTGAGTTTTGCTAGGTATATAGGAGAACCTTGAGCAGTAAATGCTGAAATAGGTAGATTCTCTTGTTCTGTGTGGACAGAAGTGATCATTGAAGAATAAGTGAAAGATAATCTTGGTGGCTCAGAAGAAGAGTTGGGTGGAGGCTTAAAAGTGAGATGAACAATTCCATTTGGATTTTTCTGAAACTGACTTTCAAAAGTGTGGATGGGTTCAAAATTTTGATGAAATTATTCATAGTTGGACAACCATTCTAAAGGCATCAATTTGATTAATTCTTGACGAGGAATTTGCCTTGGTATTTGGATAATGGTTGGAATTTCGTCTGATTCTACAATAATCATGATTCTGCCTTGGTATTTGGATAATGGTTGGAATTTCGTCTGTGGAGTTGGTAAATCTAAAGCATGATTCTGCAACCTATAAACAAATTGATGGTGCAGGGTGGCAATTTTTGTAGAGGAGATTTGTTTGGCCTTTCACGATTTCATCTCATACTCAAAATAAGCCGATCCACCTAATTATAGCATAATCAGTAAATTCAACAGCAGTTAGTTTTACCTTTTTCTCCTCAGAGTAGTTGTGGCAATCAAAGACTAGCTCCACTTTTTTTTCTCACTCTAAATAAGCTTCCGGATCATTTTTACCTTGAAAGGAAGGAATTGAAGTTTATTCAAACCACCATTGCTACAACTCTTTTAGTCATTTATGAGCAATTTATTAGAGAACTAGCAGCATCAACTGAAGCATCTAAAAAAGAATACCACCATATGAAATGTTGTTCTCTTAAATGACATCACCTGGAAATGCATTACAAAAGAATGAGCATGCTTTATTACAAATTGAATAGATTTAATGATCCATCCTTGAAGCATGTCTTTGCTGCATCCTTACCCCCAGAGCTTCAGCTAGAACTTCAAAGACAATTGACAGCCTTCAATCTTGACATAGCCAATGTCTCACTTGGAGCTGGACTTGGACTCTTAGTGTTGTTGGAAGGTTGGGATCTTCTAATGACATGTTGAAATTAGGATAGAAGGTCAACAAGTTCGTTTGGCTCGTTCTTGTAAAAAACATGTAGCCTCAAAAATAGAAAATCTTGTTGAGTACTTATACATTCCTGAATCTGCCCAGATTAATGAATCACAATTTCCTGTTATGAGTCCATATCATCTTTACAAACACAAGACCTCTTTCACCAGAAGCATTAGAACCCTGATTTCCACAAAAAAGACCTCTTCCCAAAGAGTACATCCAGTCTTCACGACTTGATCAATGTGCTCTTCAAGCCTCTCAAAGTGAGCAATATGTTACCATGGATATACCAACAGATCTTGTGACCAACTGGAAACGAGAAGGGTATAAACACCTTCACCTTGGAGGTATCAGATTGATCATAACTTTACATGGCAGAAAAGGCTTACCTGTCACAGCCAGATTTGCTCTCCTTGACACAAGATTCAAACAGTATCAACATGTTGTTATTAAAACCGTTCTAACCACTCTCCATGCTGGAAGTGTCTTGTTGACCTTCTATCCTAATTTCAACATGTCATTAGAAGATCCCAACCTTCCAACAACACTGAAAGTCCAAATCCAGCTCCAAGGAGTAGAGCAAACACCCACTTCTAAAATAGTCACTCTCCATCATCAAATAGTGTATCGATTGCAAAATCATGCGCTAGATCTCCCAACTGCACAAACAACCACTGATGCATTGATAATCCTTGCAGACACAGACACAATCCCAACCATAATCCAGATTCCCAAACAGATTCAAAAGTAGGAGTTGCTCAAACTCATGCCTTTGGAATGGCTTACTAACTATGAGCAATTCCATCAGAATTCAGAACCTGTCCAAACATCTCAAGCTGTCTTTGAGAGAAGAACAGACGGACAAATCAAACTGTCCTTTCAGACTCCAGACAAACCAAGTCTAGATCCTCCACGGCTCTTTTATACTGCTATGATTACAACAGTTTCTACTGGACAAGAGCCAAATCTTCCAATCTATAGATTTTCCTTATAAGGATATTTGTATATCCTGACAAAGTCAATGGTCACTTCCTATGGGATGTTCCAGAAGCCCATATGTGTAATCCAGATTGTCCCTGCTTGGATGACACCGATGATGATGAAGACTTTGAAACAATGAGGAGAAGGAGAAAGAAAAAGAAAAAGTCTCCAATAACCCCGTGTCGGCCTTATTCTCCAAGACCACCGGAAGATCCAGAACCAGATCAATCTTTACCGATCTATAAAAAAGCACTTAGGCAAATAGAAAAAGAATCATCCTCCAAGCCTGTTCCCCCTCAACCAAAAATCAAGTAATGCTTGATGTTTTCATCCTCTAGCCTGAGTTGAAAGACATACAGATGCACAAACCAAAGTTGTCTCTCAACCTTATGTCGAATCGTCAATTATAACTTCAGGACAACCTGAAGCACCAAAGCAGTATGAAGCAGTGCTGAATTGGCAAACCCAAAATGGTAATGCTCAGAGCCAAGCTATCCACCATCTCGGAAAGAAGATTGACAAAGTGGCATCACAAGTGTCACAAATAAAAACAAAAGTGGACACAATTAATGCTCGGCTTGAACAGATTTATTCAAATCTGCAAAACAGAATCTCTGAATTGGATATTGATCTCAGAACGATGATAAACAATTGTATTTGGGGTCCGAAATTCAATAAAAAAATAAGCAGAGATTAGCAAGCTGAAAGCAGAGTTGGCCAAGATTGATGCTGATAAAGCACAACCATCCCTTTTCACCAAAACTCAGTCCATACCTATACCAGCACCGTTATTCACATCATACAAACCTTTCTACAATCCTCCTAAACAGTCAACCTACAACCAATTCTTTGGTCTCTCCCATCTCTATTCCACAAACTTAAATATTCCTCCAGCTCCACCAACAAAGCCTTCTTCACAGAGAAAAACCAGATCAAAAGTCAAAATTTCAACAGCTTCGCCAAAGGAAGATCTTCAAGTCCCAGAAGACTCTCCTAAAGCAACTCCTAAACCACCAAAGAAAGAGAAAGCCCCAGCTTACCAATACTATTACCAGCATATTGATCACCAAAACAGTGACTCAGATTCAATTTCAGAAGAAGATTCATTCTCCTCTATTGAGCCCAACTCATCTGAACAAACTTCTTCAGATTCAGAGTCCCAATATGCAGACATTTCTGGTCTTCTAATGGCCACAAAGACTGAAGAGCCAAGTACATCTACCCCAGTTGTAGATGAATCCTCTGATGATAATAATGATGACCAAGGCTTACAAATAGAACCGGTTCCACCGGCCCCTCTAGTTTCTGAAAATTCTTCAAAACCATCATCTTCACCATGGTTTACATTTGATGACATTCCTCGTCACAAATGGCAGGCACGACATCAAGAATTTACTACATGGATTGATGTGCAAATGGCAAAAACCCATGCACAGACACAAAATGTTCTCCATGAATTTTGTTCTAGATTCACTGGTTCATTACGAGATTGGTTCGCCACCATTGCTACAACATTTTTAGTCATTTATGAACAATTTATTGGAGAACCAGCAGTATCAACTAAAGCATCTAGAAAAGAATACCACCAAATGAAATGTTGTTCTCTTAAATGACATCACCTGGAAATGCATTACAAAAGAATGAGCATACTTTATTACAAATTGAATAGATTCAATGATCCATCCTTGAAGCATGTCTTTGCTGCATCCTTACCCCCAGAGCTTCAGCCAGAACTTCAAAGACAATTGACAGCCTTCAATCTTGACATAGCCAATGTCTCACTTGGAAAAACCTTTCAATTAACCATGTTATGCCTCGATAAGATCTGTGAGCAAAAAGATTTCTTCAAGGATCTTATTGAACACAAAGAACCCTTTCCCTCAGCCTGCAAAAAACCCTACCTCAAAATTCAGTGTAAAGATGACAAAAAGTGCACTTGTCTAACTAGCAAGAAAAAGCACTTTCAGAAACATTTCCACAGATCCTCTTCCAAAAAATCAAAGAAGCCTGACAGATACTTCAGAAAGAAGGATCCTTCCCAGTTCAGAAAAAAGAAACATAATCGTTGTTTTATTTGCAACAAGCGCGAACATTTTGCCCGTAATTGCCCAAATAAGTCAGCAAAAGTTGTTCGTCTCATTCAACAATTACATCAATCTTCCATGCTTTCTGACAATGAAGATGTCGAATCCAACTTCTCAGAACAATTAGAAAAAGATGATTGTACAGCCTTCATTCTTACAGAATCAACAGATTCAGAAACAGAAGAAATTTTTGTTATCTCCATTGTTCAAGAAATTAACTAGGTCCACTCTAAACCTATTGGACCTTCGGTTAAAATCTTAGTCATCCCTTCCAAATTTCATAAACCTATCTCAGTCATTGGTTTCCTTGATACTGGCGCACAGCACAGTATGCTCAACCCTAAAGTCCTTCCTCCTGATTATTGGGAAAACCATACTGAGTACTTCAGAGCTGCAAATGGAAATATTTTTGAAACCTCCCTTATTACCAAAAAGCCCATTGGTATCCAGTTTTTTCCAAATTGTATCATTTGGCAAAAAATCGTTGGTTTAGATTTACTAGACAAAGACCTCCTTATAGGATTTGATATCCTCCAACTGGTAAAAAAGCTTTTTATTACTCCAACAGGAATTAAGTTCAAATAGATGTTTATGCCTTATACAGATGTTCTTCGTCTGTATACTCTGTCAAATACAACTCCTCCTTATACCTCAATTTCCCAAAAGTTCATTGAACTTTGTCCTGAAAATCACTCACAGTTTACTCATCCATCACCACTTTGGAAAAATGAACAGTTCTTCATACATCTTCCGTTCAAACTCAATAAAGATGTTAATCCCACAAAAGCTACCCATCAAGGGATGCCTCCAACTGATCTCTCTCTCGCAAAGCAAGAATGTACTCAATTGCTTCGACAAGGTCTCATAGAACCCACTCCTTCAGATTGGGCTTGCCAAGCCTTTTATGTTGAAAAATGGTCTGAATTAGTTCGTGGAAAAAAGAGATTAGTTATTGATTACTAGCCACTAAATGCTTTCCTTAAAGATGATAAGTTTCCCCTTCCAAAGATCCAGTCTTTATTCATTCATCTTCAAGGTGCAACTTGGCATTTCACCAGAAGACCGTCCCAAAATAGCCTTCTGTATCCCTGATGCTCATTATCAGTGTACAGTCTTACCCTTAGATCTTAAAGTTGCTCCCTCTTTATTTCAAAAAACAATGGTTAAGATCTTTTCCCCAATTCTCCATCATGCTTTGATCTACATTGATGATATCCTGTTGTTCTCCCACAACCACCAAATACATCAACAGCTCCTTTCAAATTTCCTAGAAATCGTGCAGACACACGGCATCATGCTTTCTGAAAAGAAAAGCAACATAGGAAAGGAATCTATTGATTTTCTTGGCATGGTTCTAAAAGATGGTCACTACCATCCAGGACCACATATTGCAGCTGAATTATTAAAGTTTCCAGACATTGATCTCAACAAAAAGCAAATTCAACTATTCCTTGGAATTGTTAATTATGGCAAAGACTTTATTCCTAAAGTTGCGGTCCACACTAGCTAGTTATCATGCATGCTTAAAAAGAAAAGTCCACCATGGGGTTCGGCTCAAACAGAAGCTGTAAAGCAGCTAAAAAAGATAGCCCAGTCACCTCCTCCACTCAAAATTCCCACTACAGGCCAACGTATTCACCAGACAGATGCTAGTGATGACTTTTGGAGTGTTATCCTTTTGGAAAAGATAGGTGACATAGAGTCCTATTGCACTCATGCAAGTGAATAGTTCAAAGACTCAAAAACGAATTATCATGTGATCTACAAGGAAATTCTCCTAGTTAAAAATGGAATAAAAAAATTTGAATTTCATCTAATCAGCCACAATTTCCTCATCAGGATGGACAATAATTCTTTTCCAAAGATCTTGGACTTCAAGAACAAATTGCTTCATGACAAGCAATTACTCAATTTAAAGACATGGTTCGCAAACTCGGAGGGAATCTCCAGAGTGACATACTGCTCAGCAGAAGTGGCCTGGAGAGCACATTGATCCAGGCGGGAAGACTGAATTTATTCTTTAGGGTGAGGGCGTCTGGTAGAGATGAGGGTGCGGATATTGCGGGTAAAAGAGCTAGGTCGTTTGTACAACTGATAAGGGTTAATAAGAGGGTAGGAGGACTCACTGATTTGGGCTGATTCAGGGATATAGGAATATTCGACAAGGTTTTCAATCTTATTGGTGGTATGAGAAGTCCAAGATCTGGGCAAAGAAAGAATAGAAGAAAGAGTAACAGGAGGGGAAGATGAAGTGGAAGCCATGAATGAGAAGTTCTCTCTGCGCCTGAAGTTCTAGAGAGCAAAATAAAAAAAGCCTTAAATTATACTATTTTGGTCAGGAAAACGGTGATTTAGAAAATATGAAAGTTTCAAGGATGGGTATAGGTTTGATACCATTAAAAATCTTATCCCTGATACCAGTTATAGCCATGTATCGATCACTTCCCTTCAAAACTTTAACTCAAAAAGCTTTTCCTTTAAACCTTACTTTCATATCTACCTTCCAAATCCAGGACTTTGCAAAAAAATTCCTTTACAGGTATTTCATAATTGTCCATAGAACCAAACCAAAAAGATTTCCCTCTTTGAGTTTAGAACACCTGTGAGGCATCGTCCCTAGCCTAACCATCTCTGAAGACGAGTTATGGTACATGTGGTGTCTCACAGTCTTGTTTGCTACAAAATTTATTCTTCATGTCCTACCAACTCTTACCTCTACAATTTGTCATGGATCTCTCCAAACATCATATTCGTGTGCTCAAATTGCTGTTGCATGGCTTTGAGCATGATTGATTGGTCTATGGTTTCTTGATCTTTTGACATATTTATGATCTTAAAAGAACGTTAGCAAAAAGACCTCACAACACTCCCCCACGTGTTTCACTCAATTTGATGTCACTTAACTCTCCTTTTTAACACACAAATTGGCTTTTACCCTCTAATGATCTCACAAACTTTTTTTTTAACCACACTTAATTCTCTCTTTCAGTTCTTTGTTGAACTAAATAAACAAAATCAAGAAAAGCCCAAGTGGCACACCAAATATGACTAACCAACACACTAAACCAAGAAAAGAAATTAATAGGACACAAAGAACAACAAAGGAAATTGATGAAAAGAAAGCAAAAAAGTAAAGCAACACAATTGATATTGTGTGTAAACAATGTCAAGGAAAATGAATAACTAAAATTCAATTTCATGAAAGTAGAAATACTTGATTCCTTTTGCAATCTGTTTTTTTTTCTACATTTTTTTCTTTTTTTTATAATCAAAATAAGTAAGACATTCAAACCTGATTGGAAACTAGCTCTCATACCAAATGATGCGAATCCCACAATGAAACTTTGAAACCCACACTTAATTTGTATTTTCAACTTTTTAAGACAAACAAAACCTTGACCTAATGCTTAAGAAAACATGAACCAGAGGTATAGAGAATGATATTGATGCCGCCGCGCTCAAGATGTAGATGAGAAGGTGAGTGATAAGTCTAGATTTGAAATACCACAAGAATGCAAATTCTTGAGAAGTTCACTAGTTCTCAAAGCCTTAAATTATACCATTTTGGTCAGGAAAACAGTGATTTAGAACCAAAGAAAGAATAATCTTTATATTCAAATAGCATTAATCTCTAATTATCTTACATAGCAAGGTTGCAGAGTTTAAATAGGCTAAAAGAAACCAAAGATCCTAAAAATACAAATGGAAACATTGAAACAACCCTCCAATCATAGGTTTGTCAAAGGGTGCTTCAAAAGTCTTCACCAACCCACCGGTATTAATGCTAGTCATTGACAAACTTAATGCGAGCCTACCATAATTAATGCTATCATTGACAAACTTAATGCTAACCTACTTAAAACAAAACAAATAAATGAAGTTGAATAAACAAAGGAGTCGTTGGAATTCCAAAGGCTGAATAAGCTATAATAAATTGCTCATAACTCCTTCTAGAGAACTCCAAATCCAGCTCTGTAAAATGCATTGGAAAGTTAACTTAATTATCTTTCCAACGATATATAGCTTGCACATTAGTTATGGCTCAATCAATACTAGTTTTATTCCGAATTTTGCTCTTTCTACATTAGATCCAAATTGTGTATTTGGCTGCCCAATAGGTTGAATAATGCCAACAATGCCTTGTCTTCTCTCTAAGGCCAATTCATGATGTCTTGCATCTTGAATTGCATTTTCAATCCACATTTTCTGAATTAATCCATTTAAAACAATTTGCATCTTTTTGGCTCTAGCTCTTGTAAATTGGGCCTCCATGAATGTGCAAAGGATCACTTGAAGCTTTAATGATGTTCCCTGTGATGCTGATACATTGATCTGTGATGTGTGCGTGTGTGATGTTGTGATGTGCACGTGTGTAAAACTACGTCATTTTTTTTAAATAGGGTCGAGTTTGTTTAAGCCTGACCCTGACCTAAACTTTGATCAGGCTTAAAAATTTTGGCCCGAACCCGAATATTCGGCTCAAAGCCCGAAAAAATAGGGGCAGATTAGTCAAGCCGAAAATAGAATTGGGTCAAATTGCCAAGATTGAGCCAGATCACTAATTTCCATAATACAAAATTGTGATTTTATTTAATAATTTATTTGTTAACTAAGAAACTTTATGTCACACTAAAAATGCATGCATCTAGAAACAATGCTTCTTTAATTAATTCAATCATATCTCTACTCCTTAATCTCTAGCTTTGGCTAGTAGAATAAAAAGGACAATGTAAGACTTTCTTACTTTATTAAAGTAATTTGCTTCACACTTGCAAGCAACATGCCACTTAATTTTTCTTTTTTCATTTATCTTCATATTTAATTGCTTAATATATTAAGAACTTGATTAGGGCACTTCGTTGGCTACTTATTAAAAGTATCAATGAACCAACTAAACCAGCAAGACCCTTATTCATCTCTTAATGATCATGATAATGGTATTAAAATCATTAAGTGGGTATTAACTACAACCTAAAACTATCAAATCAAAACTTCAAAAAACAAAACGCAAAAGCACATTCCATGTCAATCAAAAGTAATGACCACGAAGAAGATACACTAAAAAGACAAACAAATAATGCTTTGTTTTGATTGAATTCTCTGATGCCCGATACATGATAAAAACCTCTTTCATATAGTATGAGAGAATTACAAGAATAACTTGATTACAAGAACAATTCACTCTCCCATAATTATGATATTAATTTATTCTTGAATTGCAGAAATTACTAAGCTTGTTTTAGAAAATAAAAGTCAATTCAATTATAACATATGCTCTGTATGTAAAGATCATGATTTTTTTCGATAATCCCACCTCTTCAAATCAACCTTTTCCTACGACTAGAAATTTGGATACATATGTTGCTATTTCAAAAAACTTTTATTATTTTGTTTTTAAAAAATAAAAAAAGCCTTCTAAAAAAATTTAAAATTTTTTTTTTTTTTTAAAAAAAAAAAAGTTGATTGTTCCTTTTTGAAAAGACCCATTGCTTTTACTGCACACACAAAATTGATGGGAACCCCACAATGAAACTTTGAAACCCACGCTTAATTTGAAGTTTCAACTACCTAAGAAAGTTCTAAACAGATTTAAAAGAAAAAAACCTTGGCCCAATACTTAAGAAAACATGAACCAGAGGTACAGAGAATCACCACACTCAAGATGTAAATGAGAAGGTGAGTGATAAGTCTAGATTTGGAACGCCACAAGAATGCAAATTCATGATAAGTTCACTAGTTCTCAAAAGAACCAAAGAAAGAATAATTCTTTCAAATTCAAATAACATTAATCTCTAATTGTCTTAGATAGTAAGGTTGCTGAGTTTAAATAGACTAAAAGAAACCCAAGATTGAAATGTGCCCTCTTTGAAAACCTATCAACAACAACAAAAATAGAATCTTTTCCCCTTTTTGACCTAGGTAAACCCAAAACAAAGTCCATAGAAATATCAGCCCAAGGTTGGCCAGGTATGGGTAAAGTGTTATACAATCCATGGGATAAAACTCTAAACTTAGCATGTTTACAAGTGATACACTTCTCACATATTCTTTCAACATCACATTTCATATGTGGCTAAAAGAAGTGTTCTTTTAAAACATCTAAAGTCTTTGCAATGCCAAAATGTCCCATTAAACCTCCCCCATGAGCTTCACACACAAGCAATTCACGCAAAGAACTATGAGGCACACACAATTTATTTTCTCTAAATAAGAACCCATCATGCGTATGAACTTACCAAATGCAACTTTCTCACAAGCATTAAACGCATTAGCAAAATCATGATCATTAACATATAATTCTTTAATGTACTCAAATCCTAACAACTTTGCATACCTTCTAGATAATGCATCAACCACCACATTCTCCTTACCTTTTTTGTATTTGATCACATAAGGAAGTAGCTCAGTAAATTCAACCCATTTGGCATGTCTCTTATGTAACTTACCTTTCCCTTTCAAATGCTTCAAGCACTCATGATTAGTGTGTATAACAAACTCTTTAGGTAGAAGATAATGTTGCCAAGTCTTCAATGCTCTCACTAATGCATACATCTCATTATCATAGGTAAGATAGTTTAGGGCTGCTCCACTCAATTTCTCACTAAAATAGGCAATTGGACACCCTTCTTACATCAAAATGCCTCCAATACCAATACCTAAAGTATCACACTCAATTTCAAAAGTTTTAGCAAATTTAGGTAAAGCAAGTAATGGTGCAGAAACTAATTTCTCCTAAATTAGATTAAATGCCTTTTCTTGTTCACTACCCCACTTAAATCCCACATGTTTCTTCACAATTTTAGTTAATGGTTCAGCAAGGGTGCTAAAATCTTTCACAAATCTTCTATAAAAACTAACTTCTTACGTCACTTACACTTTTAGGTGTAAGCCACTCCTTAATAGCCTTTACCTTACTAGTTGGACAACCACTACCACCCAACGGTGAAGCCACTCCTTGGCTATAATTCAGGATGAATTGTGGTTGATTGGATCGATCTCAAAGCCAAACAACTTTCTGATGCACAAGATCCTACAAAGAGGCGAGTGCAGAGCATACTCGTTAAAAGAGATTGAAGTGAATTATTATGAGAAAATGTTGTCCTTCCTAGGGAAATAAAGGAAAAGAGAGAATTTTTAGAAAGTCATGATATTGGAAAACTTGGATTCATATTTCCAAAATTTGAGGTGCTTACAACAGAGAATGAATTCTCCTTATATAGGAAAATTCAAAGGAAGATGACGAAACAAGCCTTATCCTCTATAACAAAAGCAAAAGTAAAAGCAAAAGATTCCCGACAGGATAGGACCCCTATCCTTTGGATTTTAAGCTAAAGACAAAGCAAAAGGAAGATGAACTGAAGATAAAGTAAAGCAAACCCTTTGCTTTTACGAAAGTAAAAACAATTATTTCAAAATGCTTTAAAAATTGTGCGAGGGAGATAAGTTGTCAACATCAGTGTCAACTTCAGCAAATGGCTCTTTCCACTAAGGCAAGTTCTCATAATATTGTCGAGTAGGTGAATCTGTTAGTGGAATAGTACTTGTTAAGGGAGCATGTGATGTTTCAGTGGGATGCAGAATTGAGGTGAATTCTTCCCATGGGTTTTGTGAAAGGATATCTGTGAAATCAGGCTTTTCTTCTTTAATCAAAATCCCAGAGGGAGGAGGATTACTAGATGAAGGTGACCTGGTGGTTGGGATAACCATAAGCTCAAGTTGCGGACCAAGGGAGGTGTGTTGAATGTCAATAGGGGTGGACTGAATATTGTTTAGTTCAAAGAGGTCTTGTTTCAGGGCAGAGACAGGGTGCTAGAAATAAGGACGATGGACAATAAAGGCTGATGTGAACTGTTCTCCTTCGTGGTCAGGGAGGAGATTAATGTGGTGGTGTTTGATGATGAGATCTAATTATTTTCTCCACCAGGAGAGAGGGGAGAACCACTTAAAAAGTGTCCATGTGAGAGAGTGAGCCTGGTTTGGATCTGTGAGACACCGAAACAATGGTTGTACATGAAAGATCAGTTTGGTGGCGTTTAAGACAGTAAGACACCATATATACCATAATTCATCTTCTGTGACATCCCTAGAGGGATTGATCTTTAGGCTTGTAAGAAAGAGGTGGTCTGGATGGAAACTTGGAAATCCGGATGTCTGGGTGCGATATATATTCATGAAATATCGAAAAATAATTTTCTTTCCAAAATCTTGGATCTGATAAGGGCTGAAGAAAGTGAGATTGCAAGGGAAAGACTTTTTTATCAAAGCTGTGTTGGGTAGAGTAGGAGCCATGAAGATGACTGGAACTGAGGCAAAAAAGACTCTTAGGGATGAAGATGAAGGTCGGGACAAGAGATCAAGGATGAGGTTCTGGTCTCCTTTTATATGCTGGACTGTGAAGTCATATTTTAAGAACCATGTTTTGAGTCAAAGGAGATGTTTGTTTGGGAGGTTTTTGAATTCAAGGATTTTTGGAAAGGAGAAATTGTCTAATCTGACAAGGAAATTTTGGCCAATGAGATGAAATTTAAAATTTTGAATTCTATATTTGACGGTTAGGATTTCTTTGTAGATCACATGGAAGTTTTTTTCTGATTCCTTGAATTGTCCACTGGCGTGAGCACAGTAAGATTCTTTCCCATCATGTTTTTCCAAAAGAATGGCTCCCCAGTATTCATCACTTGCATCAGTTTGAAGAATACGTTGACCGTCAGTGGGGATTCTTAATGGAGGAAGATGTTGAGCGATTTGCTTAAGGTGTGGAGAGCAGTAGTCTGAGAGAGGCCCCATGGTGGCGCTGATTTTTTGAGCATCTTTGAAAGTTGGCTAGTGTGGACAACTACATGTGGAAAGAATTCCCGAAGGTAATTGATGATACCTAGGAATTGTTGAATCTGCTTTTTTGACAAATGTTCATCTGGAAAATTAATGAGCTCCTGGGCTATATGTGGACCAGGGCTATAGTATCCATCTTTTAGAGTTATGCTAAGAAAGGTTACAGTGTTTTGGCCTAAGATACTCTTTTTGTTAGACAACATTATGCCATATGTTTCCACTATATTCAGGAAATGGGAAAGTAATTGTTGGTGGGAATCATGATCTTTGGAGAATAATAACACCTCATCTATATAGATAAGTGCATGATGAAGGATCGGTTCAAAGATCTTGATCATGGCCTTTTGGAAAAGTGAGGGGGCTACCTTAAGGCCAAAAGGTATTACTTTTTATTGGTAGTGGGCATTTGGAATGCAAAAGGTTGCTTTAGGTCTGTCATTAGGGTGGATTCCTAATTGCTAGAAACCTGCCTTAAGGTCAAATTTTGAGAAGGCCTTAGCATTTTAGATATGAACAAATAAGGATTGGATTTTTGGCAAGGGGAACTTATCATCTCTAAGAAAATAGTTGAGAGGTTGGTAATCAATAACAAGACGTTTTTTGCCTCTAACTATATCAGACCTTTTTTTCCACATAAAAAGCTTGACAAGCCCATTCTGAACCTATGGGTTCAATAAGGCCTTGTTTTAGCAACTGAGAACATTCTTCTTGAGCTAATTTCAGGTCGAACGGAGTCATTCCTGGATGGGTAACTTTGGTTGGGTTAATGTCTTCATTAAGCTTGAAAGGGAGCTTAATGAAGAAGCTTTCATTTTTTTATAGAGGGGCAGGAGGAAGGAATTGACTATGACTTTTTGGACAGTGAAGAAGAAAACAGGATTTGAGAGGATCATATGAAGGAGGAGAGCTTGAGATAGAGAACAATCTCAGGGTATCCATATAAGGTTGAAACATCTGTTTATAACAAATTCTAGAAGCTGTTATATGGAGTTTTTTAACCAGGTGAAGAATATCAAACCCGATTAAAAGATCTTTGTCAGGAAGATTGGATCCAACAAGCTTTATCCAAAGAACACATCCTAGAAAGAATTGAATGCCAATGTGTTTTTTGGTAATTAGATTTGTATGAAACAATTCTCCATTAGCTGCCCTGAAATATTATGTATGCTTTTCCCAAAAATGGGATGGAAGAATTGAAGGATTAAGCATACTTTGCTTTTGCTCTAGCATGTTTTTCTTGATAAGGGTCCTGTCTTATCAAGATGCTTTTTCAAGGCTTTCTCCTCTCTATAAAATAAAAGCCCCTCTCTTTGTAAGATAAGCTTGGCATAAAATAAAAAATGTTTTCTTCAGCTATGAGTTTCTAAATTCTCTCTCTCTCTCTCTATCAATGAAGCTCTGAGATAGAAAATAAAGAAGATATAAATCTGTTCATTTTGAAACTTAAGGAAGTATGCTCTGCACTTGCCTCTTGCAAGGATCCTGTGCATTAGAAAACTTTTGATAATTTCTTATCTGGTTTGGTACCTTGTTTTGAGACAAATGAGTGTCTGTTTTTGGGTTATATAACCTGAGATGAAAATGTTTTAAAGTTTTCTGTTTTTCATTTGAGTATATCGGCTGGAAACCCAAGCATTCGGACTATTGGTCCAAAGGACAATCTTTTCATCATTGCTTTGGTCTAACAACGCCATGTACTTCGTTGCCTATTTTGGTATCAGAGCCATACATTTCCTTGAAAGTTTAAAATTTTCAAAACTTTGTTCTTTAAAGCCCAAAGTAGTATGATTTAAATCTTCTTTAAATTTGATTTTATGACTTCAGAGATAGAGAGAGTCCTCCAAAACATGTCCTCAACCTCATCAAATGAAAACGCAATTACATTTTCTCATATTTCTCTTTCTTTGACCTTATCTCTTCCAACGTCTTGCACCAAACAAACCACCAACAAAATCGAAAACCTTGTTGAGTATTCCTACATCCCAGAGTCAGCCCAGATTAATGAATCCTCTTTCCCTCTTATCAGTCCTTATCAATTATATACGAGAGGAAATTCCTTCACTCGAAGAATCAAAACCCTTATTTCTACAAAAAGACCACACCTTAAGGAATACATCCAGTCATCTCGATTGGATCAATGCAGTCTCCAAGCTACCACAGCTGAACAGTATGTC
>NW_006262688.1:18351563-18365811 GCF_000493195.1 Citrus x clementina
CCTGTTACAGGCTAGAATTGCTATGTAGATTCAGTTACCTTTCATTACCCTTGTGGAAAACAAGTCTTTCTTATTCAGTTACCTTTCAAACTAATAAAGACATCAATCCTACTAAGGCTACTCATCCAGGAATGAGCCCATCTGACTTAGCCTTAGCCCAAAAGGAATGTTCACAACTCTTGGCCCAAGGTCTTATTGAGCCCACAACCTCTCAATGGGCTTGTCAGGCATTTTATGTTGAAAAACGTTCGGAACTTGTTAGGGGAAAAAAGCGATTAGTCATTGACTATCAACCCTTAAACATGTTCTTACAAGATGACAAGTTTCCTTTACCAAAGAGACAAAGCATCTTCACTTATCTAAAAAATGCCCAGATCTTTTCAAAATTTGACCTCAAGTCAGGTTTTTGGCAAATTGGCATTGAACCCTCCGAAAGATCCAAAATGGCTTTTTGCATCCCAAATGTCCATTACCAATGGACAGTTTTACCTTTTGGTCTTAAAATTGCCCCTTCCATATTTCAAAAAGCCATGGTCCAAATCTTTCAACCCATCATGCATCATGCATTGATTTATATTGACGATATTTTGTTATTTTCAGGAACACATGAAGAACATCGCTCATTATTAAATCAATTTTTTGATATCATCCAGACTTACGGAATTATGTTATCAGCCAAGAAAAGCTCCATTGCAACATATAATATTGAATTCCTTGGAATGATTATCAAAGATGGACACTACCAGCCAGGAAAACACATTGCCCAAGAATTGATCAACTTTCCAGATTAGAATCTCATCAAAAAGCAGATACACCAATTCCTTGGTATCATCAATTATATCAAGGACTTTATTCCACATGACGATCACCATACCAATCAGCTTTCAGCTTTATTAAAGAAAAAACCACCAAAATGGAATGACAACCACACACTTGCTGTCACCACTTTAAAAAAGATTGCTCAAAGGAAGATGAACCCAAATTGGTTCTAGTGGAACCTTCTTTTTCAGTTGTCGTTCCACTTTTATGGCCATGTGAACCATGTCTTCCAACCTAACATAGCGCTGCAAGTCAATCACATTAACAATATCTTGATTTAAACCATTTTTTACCTTGAAAATAAGGAATTTTTAGTTTGATACTCCCCAAATCACGATCTACACATCTTGCCCTTCTATCATCTCTTATGTGCATGTCAACAGTGGCTCGGTCATCAAAATTATCTATGTCATCACCATCTTCTTCTCCCATGGCAGTACGCCCTTGATCATCTCTTACATCAAGGCTATTGGTTGTTGCCCCCTTTGTAGATTAGCTATGACAGTGTCTTGTCTCTCCAATTTGTCACAGATCTCTCTAAACATCATATTCATGTGCTCAAATTATTGTTGCATGGCTTTGAGCATGATTGATTGGCCTATAGCTT
The DNA here is from genome assembly GCF_000493195.1 of Citrus x clementina. Taxonomy (NCBI): domain Eukaryota; kingdom Viridiplantae; phylum Streptophyta; class Magnoliopsida; order Sapindales; family Rutaceae; genus Citrus; species Citrus x clementina. The sequence continues at coordinate 18,352,990 of NW_006262688.1, forward strand.
CTTGATCTTTTGACATATTTGAGATCTGAAATGAATGTTAGCAAAAAGACCTTACAACACTCCCTCACATGTTTCACTCAATTTGATGTCACTCAACTCTCGTGTTTAACACATAAATTGGCTTTTACCCTCTAATGATCTCACAAACTTTTATTTTTAATTTTTTTACCACACTTAATTCTTTTTTCCAATTCTTTATTGAGCTAAATAAACAAAATCAAGAAAAACCCAGGTGGCACACCAAATATGAAAAACCAACACACTAAACAAAGAAAATGAATTAAGAAGACAGAATGAAAAAGGAAATTGATGAAAAGAAAGTAAGAAAGCCATGGAACACAATTGGTATTGTATGTAAACAATGTCAAGGAAAATGAATAATTGATTCTTTTTGCAATCGGGTTTTTTTTTGTATTTTTTTCTAACATTCAAACCTGATTAGAAACTAGTTTTGATACCAAATAATGCGAACCCCACAACGAAACTTTGAAACCCACACTTAATTTGAAGTTTTAACTTCCCAAGAAAGTACTAAATAGATTTAAGACAAACAAAACCTTAACGCAATGCTTAAGAAAACATGAACCAGAGTTATAGAGAATAATATTGATGCCAGACTCAATATGTAGATAAGAAGGTGAGTGATAAGTCTAGATTTGGAATGATAATTCTTGTTAAGTTTACTAGTTCTAAAAAGAACCAAAGAAAGAATAATTCTTTCAAATTCAAATAACATTAATCTCTAATTGTCTTACATAGCAAGGTTGTTGAGTTTAAATAGGCTAAAAGAAACCCAAGATCCTAAGGAACAACCCTCCAAGCATAGGTTTGTCAAAGGGTGCTTCAAAAGTCTTCACTAACCCACTATTATTAATGCTAGTCATTCACCCCTCTCTATATTGCACACTTAGAATTTCATTTGGTATTAAAGCAAGGTTCTCTTATTAGGACTTAATCGTCTAGCAAAAAAGGTCAATGGCAACCCAAAATAACATTTAGGGAAGGTCAATTCACAACTAGATCGCAATTCTTTGATGGAAATGATTATCGTTATTCAAAAACTACGATGAGAATATACTTGCAAGCATTAGATTATGAGATATAGGAAATTGTCTGTGATGGTCTGATGAGAACCATCAAGGGAATACCATTAAAGTTTCAAGTAATCCTTTGCACATTCATGGAGGCCCAATTACAAGAGCTAGAGCAAAAAAGATGCAAGCTGTTTTAAATGGATTAATTGAGAAAATGTGGATTGAAAATGTAATTCAAGATACAAGACATCATGAATTGGTCTAGGAGAGAAGACAAGGCATTGTTGGCATTATTCAAGCTATTGGACAACCAAATACACAATTTGGATCCAATGCAGAAAGGGCAAATTTGGAATAGAAGTATTCCAAAATACGTTATACTGACGGAAAGGGTTGCATGGTTTACAACTTCATACCAATCAACAAAATGAGAACTAATGTGCAAACTATATACCATTGGAAAGATAATTAAGTTAGTTTCCAATGCACTTTACATAGCTAGATTTGGAGTTCTCTAGAAGGAGTTATGACCAATTTATTATAGCTTATTCAAGCTTTGGAATTCCAACGACTCCTTTGTTTATTCAACTTCATTTTTTTGTTTTGTTTCAAGTTTTTCAATGTGTTAAGTAAGTCTGCCATCAATGATGGTGGGTTAGCATTAAGTTTGTCAATGATAGCATTAATTATGGTAGGCTAGCATTAAGTTTGTCAATGACTAGCATTAATAATGGTGGGTTGGTGAAGACTTTTAAAGCACCCTTTGACAAACCTATGCTTGGAGGGTTGTTCCAATGTTTCCATTTGTATTTTCAGGATCTTGGGTTTTTTTTAGCCGAGATTAATGTTATTTGAATTTGAAAGAATTATTTTTTCTTTGGTTCTTTTGAGAACTAGTGAACTTATCAAGAATTTGCATTCTTGTGGCATTCCAAAACTAGACTTATCACTCACTTTCTCATCTACATCTTGAGTGTGGAGTCAATATCATTCTCCATACCTCTAGTTCATGTTTTCTTAAGCATTGGGTCAAGGTTTTGTTTGTCATAAATCTATTTAGAACTTTCTTAGGAAGTTGAAACTACAAATTAAGTGTGGGTTTCAAAGTTTCATTGTGGGATTCACATCATGGTCCTTTTAGACTTACCATTAAAAATGAACAAGGGGAAGATATCCTAAAACCTTCCAATCAATGGAGTGAACAAGAAAGAAAAAGATATCTTTAAACTCTAAAACCAAGGCTCATGAAATTTAGAATAAACTTGAAGTTGTTTATGAGGGTACAAATCAAGTGAAAGAGTCTAAAATTGGTAGATATACTAGACAATATGAGTTGTTCCAAATAGGACAAAATGAGAGTGTCCATTCCATGTATACTAGATTTTCGGATATAGTAAACACTCTAGGAGCACTTAGTAAGACCTTTTCAAATAGAGAGAAGGTAAAGAAAATCATTAGGTCATTAGCAAAAGAATGGAGACCTAAGAGAACTACCATTGAAGAATCCAAAGATTTAAATACTTTACTTATTGATGATTTAATTAGCTCTCTTATTTCTGATGAAGAAGATTTGGCAGTTGAAAAATGTGATAAGGATAAAAAGAAGAAGATCATTGCTCTTAGAGCTTTAAAACCTGAAAGTGATGAAGAAAGCAATTTCGAAGATGAAGACATGGCTATGATGGCCAGAAAATTTAGGAAGTTCTTCAAGAAAAACAATGAGCGAAGAATATTTAAAAATTTCAGAAAACAAAATGAGAAGAAAGATACAATCATTTGCTATGAATGCAAGAAGCCATGTCACATAAGATCAGAATGTCATCTTCTCAACAAACTCAAGAAGAAGGCAATGGCAGCAACTTGGGATGACAATGATGAAGAAACAAGTGAAAATGAAGAATAACAAGAAATGTCAAACCTAGCTCTCATGTCAATAGGAGATGATGAACTTGATGAGGTAAATGATCATCCTACTTATGATCAGTTGTATGATGTTTTTAAAGAATTGTATAATGATTTGATGAAAATTGGTAAGAAAAATGCATGTCTTAAGAAGAAAAATGTAGAACTCTCGAATTAAAATGAGTCTCTTAATGCAAAGGTTACATTTTTAGAATTAGAGAATAAAAAATTGCATGATCAGCTTATGTTTTCCAAAGAAAGCATTGTAGTTGAGCATAAGAATTCACATGTTGATTATTTGAAAAATGAAAATGAATTGCTTAAGAAAAAGAGTATTGAGCTAAATGATATTATCTTAAAATTTACAAATGGGAAAAAGATCTTAGATAACTTGCTTGGCTCTCCAAAATGTGTTTTTGATAAAGGAGGACTTTGGTATAAGCCTAACATAAAACAAAATTATTACAAGAATTATTTTGTTAAGGCTATCTCCAATGATCTTAAAATTGTGTATAATTATTGCAACAAAAATGGTCACATGAGTTATAGATGTCTCGTTAAGAGAAATGCATATTATAGAGTCAAATATATTTGGATTCCAAAAGGAATGTTAGCAACTTAGATATTTCTTCTATAGGGATCCAAGAAGAAGAAAAATAAATGGTACTTAGACAGTGGATGCTCGAGACATATGACAAGAAATTACTCTTAGTTTTCAAGTTTCACCAAGATCGAGAACGGTGAAGATGTTTTTTTTACAGACAATTCAAAAGGAAAAATTATTGGTATAGGTAATGTCGTAAAGATTCTTCCACCTTTGTTAAAAATGTGTGTTTAGATGAAAATTTGAAACATAATTCGCTTAACATTAGTCAATTATGTGATAAAGGTGATAAAGGTTATAAAGTTGTCTTTGATAAAACAAAATGTGTTATTGAAAATGCATGTGATGAAAAATATTTGTTTGTTGGTAATAGATGTGGTAATGTATATACCATTGATAACCATCATTCAAATCTCAAGGCAAATTCCTCGACAAGAATTAATCAAACTCATGCCTTTAGAATGGTTGTCCAATTATGAACAATTTCATCAAAATTCTGAACCCATATAAACTTCTGAAAGTCATTTTCAGAAGAATTTAGATGGAACTGCTCGTCTTACTTTCAAACCATCACCTAGTTCGTCTTCAGAACCACCCATATTATCTTTTACCTATTCTTCAATGATCACTTTTGTCCACACAGAACAAGAAAACCGACCCATTCAAGCCTTTAATGATCAAGGTTTTCCTATATACCCAGCAAAACTCCATGGACATTTCTTATGGGATGTCCCAGTCTCTGGCAATTGTGATGCAGGCTGTCCTTGTAGGGAAGATATTGAAGAAGATGATGACGAACCAAAAAGACGCAAGCACAAGTCTAAAAATATCATTTATCTAGCTTGCCGCTATCATGCTGCTCATCCTGAAGATCCATCTGAGCCTGATTCTCAAGCACCTTTACCCATCTATGATAAAGGTCTTGCCTGGATCCGAAAACATGAACCCGCTTTGCTCAGCTGCAGACTTCAATCAACCCATGAGACTACGCATGTTAGTCCCACTACTAAAATACAGTCCTGTATGATGTTTTCCCCATCAACATCTATAGAATACCAAGCCCAGTTCCCACCTTTGGAAAAACACACTGATCAACAAAAGAATTTCATCTCCAAACCATATGTCCCCTCTGTAGTAACTCCTGCTGGCCATTTAGAAGAACCTCGTTCTTTTGAGGCAGTCTTAAACTGGCAAACTCAAAATGCTGTTGCACAGAACCAAGCACTCACTACCTTGCATCATAAGGTAGACCACATTACACACAAAACCAACCAGGTTGAGAAAAAGGTTAATACTATCTCAGATAAGTTAAATCAGATTTATCAAAATCTTCATAACAGAGTTACTCAACTTGACTCTGAACTTCGGGCTATACTTGCTCAACAAGTCTATAGTCCTGATTTTGATAAAAAAGAAGCTGAGATAAGAGCTTTGAAAGCTGAAATTGCCAGAATTGACTCAGAAAAGGTCCAACCTACCCTGTTTACAAGTTCTGCTCCTTACTAGTAATTAACCCTACCTATTATCCCTTCTGGCCATCTTTTTCCTCTTGCACATATGAACCAAGGTAACCTTTTTGGTATGACCCATACTTTGTTTCCTCCACATCCACGATCTCAACCAAAACCAAAGAAGACACCAAAACCAGCTCCAGTTCAAAAACCCATTCCTCCGCAAAATCCTCAGACCTCCAGATTTGAACCATTATCCTCTCCATCACCAACTTCTTTACCTGAATCTACTCCACCACCACCAATTCAAACTTTTATTTCCCTAGAAAAACAACCCATGTCCCAGTATTCTGCTCAACAACTTTCCCATTCACCATCTCTAGATTCCTTTACTAAAAATTCCCCTTCACAATCAGATTCATCATCATTGAGTCATCCAATTTGTCTGATTTAGACACTTCTGATTTAAATCTAGCTGATATTTCCAAACTCCTCATGGCAGAACCTACTGAACAGTCTGGTGCCACTAACCCTGGCCCAAGAACTGAACCTGTTGACACTGGTGAATCTTCTCAGTCAATTCCACCTCAGCCAAAAGTTTCCAAACCTTCCAATGGTCCATGGTTTACTTTTGATGATATCCCTCCGAAAAAATGGAGAGAAAGGCTACAAGAGTTGTCTGCTTGGATTGATCTCCAGATGTTAGCTCCCGATGCAACAACCCAATTTATTCTAAGAGAATTCAGTACTCGGTTCACGGGTTCTCTTCGAGATTGGTTTGACAGTCTTGGACAATATCGACAACTTCAGTTCATCTAAATTTCTGATGTCTCTCAAGCTTTAGCCATTCTCCATGATCAATTTATTAGAGAAACAAGTGCTATTTTTGACGCCACAAGACGTGATTATCTCAACATGAAATGTTGTTCTCTCAACACAAAAGATCTTCATTACCACTACAAGCGAATGTCTTTGCTCTATTATATGCTGAATGGATTCAATGATCCCACACTCAAGCATGTATTTCTAGCATCTCTTTCAGAAGAATTACAACCAGAAATTCAGCGTCAATTAGCTGCTTACAGGCTCAACATTGACACACTATCATTGGGAAAATTATTCCAGATTGCTCTGGGATATCTTGACAAATTGTGTGAACAAAAGAAGTTCTTCCAGGAACTCATCAAACACAAAGAACCTTTCAGATCTGCTTGCAAAAAGCCTTACTTGGCTATCAAGTTCAAAGATCCAAAAAAGTGCGACTGCTCACCCAAGAAAAAGTCTCACTTCAAGAAATCCATATTCCCATTTCCATCCAGGAAACAGCGTACCAAACAGTTTTGCTTTTTTAGAAAAAGGCAATCCTATTCCAAATGGTTTCCTAATAGAAAGAAAAGCAGATGTTTCATTTGAAAAAAAAAAGGTCATTTTGCCAAAGATTGCCCAGTTAAACCTCAGAAAGCAATCAAGCTTATCCAACACCTGGAATCCACTACAGAATTTTCCCCAACCACAGATCAAGTTGAACACTTGTTTTATGAACAAGAAGAGCCAAATGATGACACAGTCTTTGCCTTACCAGCAGACTCTAGTGATTCAGACAGTTCTAATTTTGAACCCATCTACACAGTCCAACCTTCCTCCATTCTCATTCATGACCGTATCATACCCAGACCTTCTGTCAAAATCCAAATTATCCCTTCCAGATATCATAAACCTATCACAACCATTGGTTTTCTCGACACTGGTGCTCAGCGAAGCATGCTTAATCCTGCTTTCTTCCTACTGAGTATTGGAAAACTCAAGAGGAACACTTCAAAGCAGCAGACGGAAAGATCTTTACAACTAAATTAGTTACTAAACATCCAATAGGAATCTAGTTATTTCCTAACTGTGTTGTTTGGATCAAACTAATTGGTTCATCTTTGCCAAACAAAGATCTCCTTTTAGGGTTTGATATCTTACATCAAGCAAAAAATGTCAAGATTACTTCCTCTAGTCTCCGTTACAAATCCATGATTAAACCCTTCACTAGCACTCTAAAGATTTATTCTTTAGCTAATTCACCACCCTCATACCAGGTTATTACAGATCAAATTCTCAAAATTTTCCTTGAAAACCATAGCATTTTTACCCATCCAAACCCGTTGTGGAAAAACCTAAAGTTCTTAATATCCTTACCTTTCAAACTAAATGAAGACAACAACCCAACCAAAGCTACCCATACAGGAATGACCCCACAAGACCTTATTTTGGCCCAACAAAAATGTGCCCAATTGCTAAAACAAGGCCTCATTGAACCCACAAATTCTCAATGGGCTTGTCAAGCTTTTTATGTTGAAAAGAGGTCTGAAATTCTTCGTGGCAAAAAATGATTAGTCATTGACTATCAGCCACCCAAAAATTTCCTCCAAGATCAGAAATTTCCATTACCCAACAGACACACCCTTTTTGTCCACCTAAAAATTGCTCGAATCTTTTCAAAATTCGACTTGAAGTCTGGTTTTTGGCAACTTGGCATTCACCCCTCAGAACGATACAAAACTGCTTTTTGTATTCCAAATGCCCATTACCAATGGACAATCTTTCCTTTTAGCCTCAAAACTGCCCTTTCCACTTTTCAAAAGGCCATGACCACCATCTTTCAACCAATCCTGCACCATGCCCTTGTTTACATTGGTGATTTGCTCCTTTTTTCAGGTACTCATGATGAACATCACAAGTTACTCCAACAGTTTTTCCAAATCATTCAAGAGCATGGAATCATGATCTCTGAAAAGAAAAGCACAATTGCGACAACCTCTGTTGACTTTCTTGGCATGAAAATCCAAGATGGCCATTATCAGCCTGGACCCCACATTGCACAAGAGTTACTCCACTTTCTCGAAAGTAACTTTACCAAAAACCAAGTCCAACAATTCCTTGGAATCATCAATTACATCCTGAAATACAAGTATGCAACCCAAGAGGGGGGGTGAATTGGGATTCTAAAAAATTATTCAATTTATAATTAAAAACTCAATGCAAATATGAAACAAATTCAAAGCAATAACAAATGAATTAACCACAACAAAGAGGATAAAGGAAGAGAGATTCAAACACTGAGATTTTTACGTGGTTCGGCCAACCTTGCCTATGTCCACGCCTCCAAGCTTTCCGAGCTTGAGGATTCCACTAAGCAAGCCTCCAAGGCTTCAAATGCTTACACTTGACTTCCAAGGTGTCAATAATCTTTACAACAAGAGATTATCCCAATCTCTTAACCCAAGTGTATCCCAACACTTACAATCACTCAAAGATAAAAGATTATAAACTAATTTTGCCTCTAACAATATTTAAGATTATAAAATAATACCCAATATGTAAATAGATGAAGCAAGAATGTATTTTAAGGCTCAATGAAGATTGTACTCTCAAGTATAATCTTAGTAGTCGTGTTGTGATCAATCCTTGTTTGAATTTGAATGAGCTTATTTATAGCTATAACTGAAAACTAGCCGTTATTGATTTTCTGCACACTGTCGGATCGCCATTAGCTAGATGTCAGATCACCGTTTGACTGGTCAATATGACCATTGGGCTGATTTTTCAAATTGTCGGATCACCGTTAACTATATGTCGGATCACCGTTTAGGTCTAGAGGCTACTGGTTGATATTGGTGAGCCGTTTATCACACACGTCGGTTCGCCGTTTAGGTCCAAAGACTACCCTTCAGTTCTGTTTGATATCGGCAAGCCGTTTATCACACACGTCGGTTCGCCGTTTAGGTCCAGAGACTACCCTTCAGTTCTGTTTGATATCGGCAAGCCGTTTATCACACATGTCGGTTCACCATTTAGGTCCAGAGGCTACTGGTTGATATCGGCGAGTCGTTTATCACACATGTCGGTTCGCCGTTTTATGTCCAGATACTAATCTCCATTTCTGCTTGAAATCGGTGAGCCGTTTATTACACATGTCGGATCGCCGCTTTCCACAAGAAACTGCTGCAATGAACTATTTTGCAAGATGACTGTTTTGACTCCAAATCTTTATAAACATTACTTTATTAAACTTGTCAAAAATAGATGAAAATTATGTTGAGCTCTTAAAAGATTAATCAAACTTAATCATGTTTGTTATCATAAAAATCAATAAGGAATTATTTAGGTTAACAAATCTCCCCCTTTTTGATGATGACAAACTTTTCAAGAAAATACTTGTGTAATTTTGCTCCCCCTAAATATGTGCTCCCCCTAAGTGAGATTTTGAAAGACTTAATCTCCTTTAAAAAAATTCATTTAACTTTAATCTCAAACAAAATTTTAAACACGACAGATTGATTTGATAAATAATTTATGCCAATACCAATTATCTCAATACCGATTATCTCCCCCTTCATCATCGAAAAGAAATAGGCATGAGGAATGACTTATGTTTGGAAAAACTTTGGCAGAAGCTCCCCTGAAATATGAGTATATCCTCAAGAATACATAGAGTGAAAAAGAAACACTTCCATATAAATATGCCACCGTATCAACCAACCTTCATACCAACAATTACACACTTCCATAATGAGCAAGATAAACAATATAATACCAAAGCCAACTCAAGCATAAATCAAGTGCACATGTCCAACATGAAATATCATAAGCATAAACACAAAACAAATAACATCATATGCATAAGGCAAATAACATGAAATGAGAAATGTCTGTACGAATATCAGAGGGGCAGAAAAGCTAAGATGGGGGCTGTGAAGACGAGCTGCCGGGGTCATATCCAAAGTAGCCGAGAATGCGATGCTGGCCCGCAAGTAACTCCATCTACTGATCTGAAATTTACTCCCGAAAGGTTGCAAAATCAGATCGAAACTGCTGCTGCTGCTGGGACAGAGCATCCACTCTGTCGAGAAGCTGCTGGAAGCGATCCTCAGGAACAGCCGATGCTGCAGGAGGGACGACAGTCTCGGTAGGCTCGTCATCCTGAGATGCAGCTGCTGCTGGTGCTGTAGGTGCTGCTGGTGCAGCTGCTCGACGAGGAACACGCAGTCTAGCCCCAAGGCGAAAATCAGGTAACTCATCCTCGGAGTAGACGTCATTCAACATACGATCATCCTCTGGAGCAAGCAGTGTGTCTTCGTTTTTAGAGGATGTGGTCTTTTCCCATTTCCCACGCTTCTTAAAGAATTCGATGGCAGAAATAATTTCTCGTCCGAGCTTACGAGTCTCGAGAAAAACAGGCTCAACGATAGGAACTCGAAAGTGGTTCAGGATCCTAGTAATGATGCTGCCATAAGGAATGGATCGGTTGGAGACTTTAGGAGTGGACAGCATATGACACAGAATAGTGTAGGATAAGCTCACATGGCGTCTACGGATAAGAGAGTCTAATAGACCAATGTCAAGCCTAGTTACCTCATCAGTGTGACCCTGTCTAGGAGTGACCATGTGTTGGAGAATAATGTGAAGTATTCGAATCTGAAAAGGGAGGAGTTGAGACCTAAAGGACAGAGAGCAGATGTCATCAAAAAGATCCTGACGACAACAAATGTTCCGTACACCATCCACATGACGGAATTCACTAAAAGAGAGTTATTTCCTAGTGGTGTACAGATCTAACCCTCCATAAACGATTCCCAGAATACGACATAATTTGGGTTCATTAAAAGCAATGCGAATTCCTCCTACAGATGTATAAAGCTCGTCACGACGAGTAGAGGGGAATTCTATGTTAGAATAAAAGACTCGAACTAGATTTTCATAAATTGGTTCTTCAATACTTAATGCTTGCTTCCAATGACTAAGCATTTGAGTAATGGAGTGACCACAAACAGTAATATCCAAAAACTTTGAAATGTTAAGAGAAAAAGAGGGAGTTACGAGTTTACCCATGAATTTCTCACGAAATCGTTGAGCAGAGGTGGCATCGGAAAAATGAAGACTCTCGAAGTCTTGAGGAGGAGACCTTGGTGGACTAGAACGTCGCGAAGCAGTGTGCTTGGTTCGAGCACGCCTCTGGGGTCGTTCCGCCATAGATGAGTTGGGAAAAAGAATCGGTGGAAACGAAGTTTGAGAGATGAGATAGTGAATGTGGGTGGAAATGTGGTTGGAAAAGGAAGAAATTTGGGTCAAAATGAACAAAGGATGTTAGGCTGGTTCTAGGGTTTCAAAATGAGATTTTTCAAATTTTGAAGAAAAAGAAGGATTTTAATCGGTTAAAAGGTGCTAGAGATGATGAAAATGATTTGTAATGCTTCAATTTGGTGAAAAATGACAAGAAAAGTGATGGATTTGAGAGGAGAGAACTGGTGTAGTCGCTGGTTGGAGTGAGAAAGAGAGAGATAGAGAAACTGAAATGAGGAGGAAGAAAAAGGACTATTCAATTAACGCGTGATAACGGCGAGCCGTTATAAAGAAAACGGTGAGTCGACAGAGTCCAGAGAGTCCTCCAAAAAAAATTTCATCAAAACGGCGAGCCGTTTATAGACATAACGGCGAGTCGATAGGGTCCAGGGAGTCCCCTCAAAATTTTGTATCAGGACGGCAAGCCGATAGATAGTTATCGGCGAACCGATAGCTCCTAGAAAACTTTCCATTGTTTCTGCCCAAAACGGTTAGCCGTTTATTGAAATAACGGCAATCCGTTTTCTACAACTTATGATTTCGTACATGTATTTTGATATTTGGCTACTTATTAATACATTTCAAGATCATTTTATTGATCCAAAATGATTTGAGTGCTAGTTCAATTCATAATTCATGAACATATATATGTATTGCAACAATTAATTCATACATTTTCAAATATACATACACATCACATGTCTATTACGATTGAGTATTCCATAGATATTAAAGCATCAAGTCATAGATCAATCAATGTTAATAGACTCAATAGCATGAATAAAGATGTTAATGTGAAAATTTCATCATCCCAAGTTCATGCCGAATTTTGGAAAATTTTTCTTCGCAAAGTGGTTTTGTAAAAATATCAGCAAGTTGTTTTTCCGTAGAAATAAACTCTAATGCAATGTCTCTCTTTTGAACATGATCTCTCAAGAAATGATGTCTTATTTCTATATGCTTGGTTCGAGAGTGTTGAATGGGATTCTTTGAAAGATTTATAGCACTAGTATTATTACACTTAATAGGAATTTGTTCAAGATTAATGCCATAATCTCTAAGTGTTTGTTTTATCCAAAGTGCTTGTGCACAACAACTTCCAGCAGCTATATATTCAGCCTCGGTAGTTGAAAGTGCGACAGAATTTTGAAGGCCTTAGAATAGTGGAAACATGGTTAACAGTTTGCTCTGATACCAGAGGGTAGTTGTACGTGGCGTTGTTACACCAGAGTGATGAGATCCTTGGCAAGCCAAGATATTTAAATCTCCTTTGGACCAGTAGTCCGTACACTTTGGTTTCCAGCCGATATACACTTATCCAGTTAATACCAAATTCAAAATTCATTTTTGAAAACAATTTTGTCACGATACCACCCGAAAACCTTTAAAGAGGGTGAACGTTGTGAGAAAACACTTTCATTGTAGAGAAATCAGTTTTGGAGGATAAACAGGACCTTTTTGATGCACATGATCCTCAGGCTTGAGGCAAGTGCAGAGCATACTCAGTTTAGAAATTTTGAGGTGAGCGTATCATTATTAATTCAAATAATTTCTTCGATTCTTAGAAGAGAGAGAGAGGTTTAGGGAAACATGATGTATAAAACTTAAGCTTTTATTCTTCAGATTGGCTCCCTTACAACTGAGACCAAAGGTGCCTTATATAGACGATCATAGAGAACAGACCTCTCGAATGATCATATCACATAGCACACCTTTTTTGACAGCA
>NW_006262688.1:18365911-18369642 GCF_000493195.1 Citrus x clementina
TGCCGATAAGGACTATGACAAAAGGGAAAGCATACTTACAAGGACTTTAACAAAAGTAAAGCACACCGACAAGGATTTTAACAAAAGTAAAGCATACCGACAAGGACTTTAGCAAAAGTAAAGCATGCCGACAAGGACTTTAACAAAAGTAAAGTTAAAGACAAACGGGAATCACATGGGTTGTGCTATCAAAACTCGTGCGACAAAAATAAGGCGTTGTCATGGAGTGGAGGGATAACGAGATGGTGACACATCGCCTGTGTCTTTTTCATATTGGCGCTTGTGCCGACGCCTCTGTCTCTGGTCGAGATACGCCTCAGCTTGCTGATACTTTTCTTCATCAACTTCAGACATGTGCTGTGAGGTAGATGGAGCAGGAGAGTCTGGGTTTGTGACAGTATAACGGGGAGTGTCAGAATGGAGAAGGGACTGAAGTCTTCCCATGGGTCCTGAGAATATTGGAATAAGACATTAGTATAGTCAGGACATTGTTCCATGACAAGGATTCTGTGAGAACTTGAACTTGAACCTGTAGTACAGCCTTGTGTTTTTGGAATTATTTCAAGGGTGTGTGATGGTCCAATGGAGGTGTGGTGAATATCTATGGCAGGTGGAGGAACATTGTTAAGTTCCATGAGATAGGCTTTGAGAACGGAGGTGACTGATGTATCATGGATGAAGGTATAAGGATGAGGGTAAGTTCTCCATTCATGTGCCATGTCCTGTGTCCAGTAGTCCCATGTTTTTAGATGCTGAAAATAAGGCCTGTGGACAATGAAGGCTGTAGTCCACATGTTAGCTTCTTGTGCTGACATTTTGTCTAATCCATGAAAGGTAGACAAATGTTGGAGTTGCTGGCGCCACCAAGTGAGGGGGGGAATACCATTCAAAGAGAGTCCAGAGAAGGTCTGGTGAGAACTCTGGAGTGTAAGTGAGTCAGACTGGTTTGATGGGAAAAACTAGCTTTGTAGCATAACAAGGTGGTGAGACACACATATACCAAAGCTCATCTTCAGAGATGGACAGAGAGGACAGGAGTGAGGCCTGGTGAGAAATTAGTGCTCCATGCAAAGATTAGGAAAGCAGTCAGGTTTTTTGGTCTGAACATTAAAGAAAAACCTGTAAAGGAATTTCTTTGCAAAATTTTGAAGCTGGTAAGCCGATTGGAAAGAGATGTTCATGGGGAAATTTCTTTGGTTGAGAGCTTTGAAAAGGAAGTTGGCGATTCATGGCTATAACTGGAATGGTTTGAATTGAGGAAATGAGTGCGGGCTTATTTATAGCTGGACGGGTGAGGAAGTCTGGAATGAGGTTTTGGTTGCCTTTTATGTGTTGAACAGTGAAATCATACTTAGCAAACCAGGTTTTGAGGCTGAGTAATTGCTTGTCAGGTAGCAATTTGTTCTTAAAGTCAAAGATGCGGGGAAAAGAAGAGTTATCCATGTTGATAAGGAATTTGTGGCTGATGAGATGGAATTCAAATTTCTTAATTCTATATTTGACTGCCAAAAGCTCTTTGTAGATCACATGGTAGTTCTTTTCAGAGTCTTTGAACTGTCTGCTTGCATGTGCACAGAAATGACGCACGCCATTGATGTCTTCAAGGAGAATGGCACTCCAATAATTGTCGCTGGCATCAGTCTGGAGGATGCGTTGTCCACTTGTGGGAATTCGAAGTGGAGGAAGTGCTTGTGCTATCACCTTTAGCTGCTTGACAGCTTCTGTCTGAGCAGGGCCCTATGGAAGGCGCTGTTTCTTGAGCATGCGAGACAGCTGGCTGGTGTGGATTGCAACTTTTGGGATAAAATCACGGACATAATTAAAAATCCCGAGGAATTGTTGTATTTGCTTTCTATTGAGATGTGTGTCCGGAAACTTGAGTAATTCAATTGCAATATGGGGACCAGGCTGATACTGGCCGTCTTTAATCACCATGCCAAGAAAGTCAATTGATTCCTTTCCTATGCTGCTTTTCTTTTCGGAAAGCATGATGCCATGTGCCTGTACAATGTGAAAGAAATCCAAAAAGAGCTTCTGGTGGCTCTCATGGTCAGAAGAAAATAACAAGATATCGTCAATGTAGACCAATGCATGATGGAGAATAGGACTAAAGATTTTTGTCATGGCTTTTTGAAATAAGGAGGGTGCGACTTTGAGACCAAAAGGCATAACCGTCCATTGGTAATGGGCATCAGGGATGCAGAAGGCAGTTTTGTGACGGTCAACTGGTAAAATACCAAGTTGCCAAAAACCAACTTTTAAATCAAACTTAGAGAGGATACGAGCCCCTTGAGGATGGAAAAACAGGGTCTGGATTTTTGGAAGGGGAAATTTATCATCTTTAAGAAAAGAATTGAGTGGCTGGTAATCAATTACTAATCTCTTTTTCCCACGAACTAATTCAGATCGTTTTTCAACATAAAAGGCTTGACAAGCCCAATCTGAATCAGTAGACTCAATAAGACCTTGTTTGGAGTAACTGAGAGCATCTGCTTGGCAAGTAAGAGGTCTGAAGGAGACATACCCGGGTGTGATGCTTTTGTGGGGTTTATGTCTTCATTGAGTTTGAAGGGAAGGTGAATGAAGAATTGTTCATTTTTCCAAAGAGGTGAAGGATGGTGGAACTGTGAGTGGTTTTCTGGACAGAACTCTAAGAGCTTTTGTGAGATATGACTGTATGGGGATGCTGTCTCTGAAAGGGCATACAAACGGAGAGTGTCTGTATAGGGCAAGAACATTTGTTTGTAGCGAACTCCAGAACTGGTAAGGAAAAGATTTTTAACCAAATAAAGAATGTCAAAACCGATGAGTAAATCTTTATCTAGAAGTTTGGAGGCTACAATCTTTTTCCAAATTATACAATTCGGAAAGAATTGAATACCAATGGGTTTTTTGGTAATCAAAGTTGTTTCAAAGGTCTCACCATTAACTACTCTGAAAAGTTTAGAATGAGGTTCTCAACTGTCTGATGGAAAAACAGAAGGATCAATCATACTGGTATCCGCACTAGTGTCAATGAACCCAATAACAGGAATAGGTTTATGGAATTTGGAAGGAAGGATGGACATCTTGAGAGAAGGCCTTGGAATAGTGGAAACATGGTTAAGAGTTTGAACTGTAGAGATTACATAAATATCTTCAGAATCTGAAGATTCTGCAATTAGAAAGGCAATCTGATCATCTTGTGTGGACTATTCTGAAAAATTTGATTCGACATCGTCATTCTCAGATAGCAAAGAAGAACGCTGAAGATGTTGTATAAGACGAACAACTTTGGCTGGTTTATGGGGACAATTGCGGGCAAAGTGACCGCGTTTCTTGCAAATGAAACAACGGTTGGATTTTTTCTTCCGGTACTGAGAGACATCTTTCTTTTTGAAATACCGAAAAGGTTTTTTGGAGGATGACTTTCTGTGGAAGTGTTTTCGGAAATGTCGTTTCTTTGTGGTTGGACAAACACATTTCTTTTCATCCTTACACTCGATTTTGAGATAAGGTTTTTTACAAGCTTCAGAGAAGGGTTTCTTGTCTTCCATGAGATCTTTGAAGAATTCTTTTTGTTCACAGATTTTATCAAGAGATAGCATGGCCATTTGAAAAATCTTTCCCAGAGAGATATCAGCTATGCTCAAATTTGTGGATGTGAGTTTTCTTTGAAGATCGGGTTGTAACTCAGGGGGAAAAGAGGCAATGAGACATGTTTAAAGATGGCTCCATGAACCCATTTAGCT
>NW_006262688.1:18370174-18411481 GCF_000493195.1 Citrus x clementina
GGAGTCAGTGGAGGCATTTGATGAGTCATAAGAGGAGGACGAACATGAATTGTGTGATTCAGGCTCAGAAGAGTCAGAGGAATCTGAAGATTGGGTCTGGACAGTATGATAATGATACTGATCCATTGGGCCTTTATCTTTGTTAAGAGGCTCGGGGCAGTCTTGTGGTGATTCTTCTGGAGGGATTGTAGATGTAGAGGAAGAGGAAGTGGCCTTGGGACGTGGTTCGGAGATTTTGACTTTAGATCGTGCCTTTTTGGGTGAAGATGGTTGAGGAGTCGGTTGAAGGTAGGAGAAACCAAAGAACTGATTATAAACAGGTTGTTGAGGCCGGGATGGTGTGTAGAAGGGTGAATAAGTTTCAAAGAACGGAGGAGATACGGGTGTAGGTTGTGATTAAGTAAAAAGGGAAGGTCGAGTCTTTTCAGCATCAATCCTGGACAATTCAGCTTTGAGTTTTCTGATCTCGGCTTCTTTTTTATTAAACTCTGGACCCCATATATGATTGTTGATCATCCGTCTGAGATCGGCATCTAGCTTAGAGATCCGATCTTGGAGATGTATATACATCTGATCTAAACGACTGCTGATCGAATCAACTTTAGTTTCAGTCTGGGAGACTTGGGTGGCAACACGGTCAATTTTCTTACCGAGTTGTTGGAGAGTATGATTTTGAGCATTGGCATTTTTGGTTTGCCAATTCAAAACAGCTTCATACTGTTTTGGTTCTTCAGGTTGCCCAGAGGCTGTAATTGGAGATTGAACAAAAGGCTTTGAGGTGACACGGGTTTGTGTGTCTGTGTGTTTTTCAAGTGGAGGAAAGGATTCTTCATAGGAGTGACTTGAAAATATAAGGCAAGATCTGATTGGTTGGACAGGAGGTTTGGGATTTGGTGGAGGATGTGGAGGAAAAGATTTGCAAGATGATGGTGGATAAGAAGATTTTTTCTTTTTCTTTTTCTTTCGCCGCATAATTTCCAATTCTTCATCAATATCCGTATCGTCCAAGCAAGGACAATCCGGGTTGCACATATGGGCTTCAGGAACATCCCATAGAAAATGACCATTGACTTTATCAGGATATACTGGATACCCTTCAGAGGAAAAACCATGAATAGGAAGTTTCTTTTCTTGACCAGTTTGAACTGCTGTGATCATAGCAGTATAGGAAAGCTGTGGACTGTTTGAAACAGGCTCGGTATCAGGGGTTTGAAAAGATAGTTTAACTTGACCATTTGGTCGTCTATTAAACGTGGCTTCTATGGTTTGTATTGGTTCCGAATTTTGGTGAAAATGCTCATAGTTAGTTAGCCATTCAAGAGGCGTGAGCCTGAGCAATTCTTGTTTCTGGATTTGTTTGGGGATTTGGATAATGGTTGGAATTGTGTCTATGTCAGCCAAGATCATCAAGGCATCAGAAGTTGTGTACGGTGTAGGAAGATCTAGGGCATGATTCTGTAATCGATAAACTATTTGATGATGGAGGGTTGCAATCTTTGATGTGGGTGTTTGTTCTGCTCCTTGGAGCTGGATCTGGACTTTAAGGGTTGTTGGAAGATTGGGATCCTCAAGAGAGAGGTTGAAATTAGGGTAAAAGGTTAATAAGACACTGCCAGCATGAAGGGTTGTCAGAACGGTGCCAATAACAGTGTGTTGGTACTCCTTGAACCTGGTATCTAGGAGAGCAATTCTAGCTGTAATAGGTAAGCCTTTTCGACCATGAAGAGTGAGAATTAATCGTACACCACCAAGATGGAGGTGTGTGTAGCCTTCTCGTTTCCAGTTGGCGACGAGATCTGAAGGTATTTCCATAGTGATATATTGTTCACTCTGTGAGGCTTGTAGAGCACACTGGTCCAGTCTAGAAGACTGGATATACTCTTTTGGGAGTGGTCTTTTAGTGGAGATGAGGGTCCGAATACTTCTAGTGAAAGAAGTTTTCTATTTGTAGAGATTGTAAGGACTCATGATGGGAAACCGAGACTCATTGATTTGAGCAGATTCTGGAATATAAGAATATTCAATAAGATTCTCAATTTTGGAGGTTATGTGCTTAGAGCATGATTTGGGAAGAGAGAGAGTAGAAGAAAGAGAAATATGAGATGAAGAGGATGTAGAAGTGGAAGATGTGTTTGTGTCCATGGTTGATGAATCTTCTTCTAGGAGATCAAATAAGATTATTCAAATTACTAATGATACCACCTCAACATGCAGAGTGTCCAAGAATATAGCAAGTGTTAGCCTATATGGCTATAAATATTGATTTTGATGATAACAAACCACATGTATTTTAAAAGCTTTGATAATGTTTTTAAAGTTTCGGATTTGGACTTATTTGAAATTATTTAAATGGTTTTGGGGTCATTATATAATTTCACAAAGTTTGGGCAAAGTCATAATTTCAGAAAGTTTGGGGTTAACGAAGAATTATTTAGAAATTCTGAAATTGGACTTATTTACAAAGTTTCATAACGTTTTGGGCCATACTACAGTTTTATAAAGTTTTGGGGTCAAATTGTAGCTTTCAGGAAATGTTTTACTGTAGCAGTTACTGTAGCAAGCGGCTTACCGGATACTGATAAACGGCAAGCCGGATACGGGGCAGTAAGCACCAGAACGAAAGCGGCTTACCGGATATGGTTAAACGGCAAGCCGGTTACGACAAAAAATGTGCATAACGGCTAGTAACGGCTAGTTTTTGAGTTCAAACTATATAAACTCAAAACCAATTCATTTTTGGTAACTCAAGCAAGCATAAACAAGTGCACACAACTTATATTGAGCTTCAAATTCGAAAATCTTCATAGATTAAATCTTCATTGAGCTATCATTTGTAAATCCACTCTTAAAGAGAGTTTTTGTTGTAATTTTCATTTCTCATCAAATTGTGAGAGTACAAGTGTGAGAAACACTTGGAGTGAAGAGATTGGAGAGATAATCTCTTGTTGTAAAGGTTCATTGACACCTTGAAGTCAATTGTAAACGTTTGAAGCCTTGGAAAGGCTTGGATAGTGAAATCCTCAAGCCCGGTGTGCTTGGAGGCGTGGACGTAGGCGGGGATTGCCGAACCACGTAAAAATCCTTGAGTTTGCTTTCTCTTCCCTTGCTATTTAATTATTGTGCTTTGATTGAACTTATTGCTTTCAATTTTTATTAAGACATTAGATTGCTTGTTGTGTGGATTTGTTAGTATAATTTTTAAAATTCCAATTCACCCCCCCTCTTGGGTTGCACACTCATATTTCATTTGGTATTAGAGCGAGGTGCTCTTGTTTAGACTTAACCGTCTAGAGCTAAAGATCAATGGCAACCCAATATGACTCAACATTTAGGGAAGGACAATCCACAATTAGACCACCTTACTTTGATGGAAACGATTACCCATATTGAAAAATTAGGATGAGAATTTACTTGCAAGCCTTAGATTATGAAATTTGGGAAATCGTTAATGATGGTCCTTTCATGCCTTTGACTAAAAATGAAGTCGGAGAAGATATTCCAAAACCTTCACGGGATTGGAATGAATTCGAAAAGAGAAAAGCTTCTCTAAATTCCAAGGCCATGAATGCCTTGTTTTGTGCATTAGATAAGAAAGAGTTTCATAGAGTGTCTAGTTGCAAAAGTGCTAATGAGATTTGGCACAAACTTGAAGTTGTCTATGAAGGCACAAACCAAGTGAAAGAATCTAAAATAAGTAGATACACTCGACAATACGAATTGTTCCAAATGGAACAAAATGAAAATGTGTACTCTATGTATACTAGATTTACGGACATAGTGAACGCTCTAGGAGCCCTAGGGAAAACTTTTTCAAATAGTGAGAAAGTCAAGAAAATCATTAGGTCACTTCCTAAGGAATGGAGACCAAAAAGGACTGCCATTGAGGAAGCCAAGGATTTAAATGTATTACCTATTGATGATTTAATTGGCTCTCTTATTTCTTATGAGGAAGACTTGGCAGCCGAAAGAGGCAATGAGGAGAA
This sequence comes from Citrus x clementina, assembly GCF_000493195.1. NCBI lineage: Eukaryota > Viridiplantae > Streptophyta > Magnoliopsida > Sapindales > Rutaceae > Citrus > Citrus x clementina. Next base: position 18,374,158 of record NW_006262688.1, read on the forward strand.
GAAGAAAAACATTGCTCTCAAAGCCTCAAAACATGAGAGTGATGAGGAAAGCGAGCTGGATGAGGAAGAGATGGATATGCTGGCTAGGAGGTTCAGAAAACTTTTTAAGAAATCCGGTGAGCGAAGAAAATCTAGAGACCTCAAGAACCGAAAGGAGAAGAAGGAATTAATCAAATGTTATGAGTGCAAGAAGCTTGGCCATATAAGAACGGAATGTCCTCTTCTCAACAAGCTCAAGAAGAAAGCAATGGTAGCCACATGGGATGATAGCGATGAGGAAACAAGTGATGATGAAGAGCATCAAGAAATGACAAATCTAGCTCTCATGGCAATTGGAGATGAATCAGATGATGATCTTGATGAGGTAAATGATCTTTTTACTTATGATGAATTATATGATGCTTTTAAAGAATTGCATGATAATTGGATAAAAATTGGTAAAAAGAATGCTTGTCTTAAAAAGAAAATGGTAGAGCTCAAAAATGAAAATGAATCTCTATGTGCAAAGATTACATGCCTAGAATTAGAAAATAAAACATTGCACGATAGTATTGCATTATTTGAAAATTCTAGCACTTCACATGAGCACTTAGAGACACACATGAATGACTTGAAAAATGAGAATGAAACGCTTAAGAAAAAGAGCAATGAGTTGAATGAGATTGTTTTGAAATTCACAAATGGGCAAAAGATGTTGGATAACATGCTTAATTCACAAAAATGTGTGTTTGATAAAGGAGGACTTGGGTATAAGCCTTACTTGAAACAAAAATATTATAAGAATTATTTTGTTAAGGCTACCTCCACAAGTGATCATAAAATTGTATGTCATTATTGCAATCAAAATGGTCATATGAAGAATAGATGTCCTATTAAAAGAAATGTGTATTATGGAGCAAAATGTATTTGGGTTCCAAAAGGAACCATTGCTAACACTCAAGGACCCAAGAATATTTGGGTACCAAAGTATACAACTTGAATAATTTTTTTGTAGGTACCACAAATAAGGAAGGATGGAGAGTCCCTTGATGAAGCTTGTGAGGATGATCATGGTCTAGGCAAAAACAATGAGGCAGGATGGTTTAATTGTTTTGGTAACAATTATTGCCTTATTGATTATGAGTGATGGTCTTTTAAGCTTAGTAAGTATTTAATAATTCATTTGGTATCATGTTGAGTGAATCATGATAAATGGATAGTAACTTGAATTTGTGAAAGTATGCTTGTATGTTTACATGATGGAATTATCATTGTGTGTAATATTGAGTGATTTATCATGATGGATTTGTTTGATGTTAATGTTTATGAAGTGTTTAAGCATGATAGTTAAGTGGTGTGTTTGATTTATTAACTTTCGAATGCTTATATGTTTAATTATTACGAAGAACAATTTTAAAAAATTTGGCATGAACTTGGGATGATGAAATTTTCGCATTAACATCTCTATTTATGTTATTGAATCTATTAAAATTGTTTGGAAATCAAATGAGTCGTTGAAAATCCTGAGTCTGCACATGCTGAAATGAATCGGTCATAACTTCTTTTAGAGAACTCCAAATCCAGATCTGTAAAATTTATTGGAAAGCTAACTCAATTATCTTTCTAATGGTATATAGCATGCACATTACTTCTTGCTCAATCAATACAGTTTTTATTCTGAATTTGACATTTCTGCATTTTATCCTGAGTCTGCACAGGCTGTAATGAATTGGTCATAACTTCTTCTAGAGAACTCTAAATCAAGCTCTGTAAAATTTATTGGAAAGTTAACTTAATTATCTTTCCAACGGTATATATCTTGCACATTACTTCTGGTTCAATCAATACAGTTTTTATTTTGAAATTGACCTTTCTGCATGTTCTTAAGTTTTGAATGCTTATATGCTTCATGATTGTATGCTTGTTGGATGCTTATTGTTTCATGACTGTGATGAATGAATTATATGCATGAATTCTTGTGTCGTTAATTGTGTTATATCATCATTCACTTATAAAATTGACATAATTGTTTGATACGATTTCATATGTTTGATTTTGCATGCATTTTATGTCTCATGTACTAAATGGCTTATTGAAAAGTTTTAAATCTCAAAATGATTTAAAATTAATCAATTTTTAAGGCCAAAAATGAAATGGTGTGTGTAGTACAAGTATAAGAGCTAGCAAATATTTCATTTCCACTCATCCGGAATCTTATTGATTTCTCTCGAAACAAATTCCGGATAACCGGATTTTCAATCCAGAAAACCGGATTAGCTTTGGTTGCTCTCGGGACAACAATCGGATAACCGGATTTTGTTTTTCGGTAAGCCGTTTTCGGCTTTCAACTCTCTGACCAAGAACCGGATTTCCGGATTTTTTGTTTCCCAAGCGAATCGGCAAGCCGTTTGTGAAATTGTGTCTTGCTGCCCATTAACCGGTAAGCCGGTTAGTAAATCCGGCAAGCCGGATTCGTGGTTTATGTTGTTGTTCATCTTCTTCCTCTCTCGTGAGTTTTCTGCACATGTTCTCTTCCTCTCTCTCAAAACCGTGAACCACCCTCTTCCATTTCCAATCAATTCCTCTTCATTTCTCAACCATTTTTATGCCAAGATCAATCTCTTAAACCATTACGCATGCATTTCATCTTCATTAAACACTTCTCCATCATGATTTCTTCACTTGTTCTCCATCATTCCATCCTCATTCCATTCCCGCGTGAATAGTGTTCTCCATTTTTCTTTCTCAAATCTCTTCATCTTTCACTCATTTTCTTGTTAAAATCAATCATCCAACTCATTATTCATCCATTACTCTTTCAATTTTCACTCTCAAAACTTGATTTCATCATCTCTCCACATAAAACCCAAAATAAAAAAACCTAACTACCCGTTTCTCTCTCTATATTTTCAAGCTTCCTTTAGCCCATTTTTGATCCAATCTACATCATCTATTAGCTTCATTCATCTCTAGGATCGATTTTCTTGGCTCAAACAAATCCATTTCACTCAATTTTTGTAAACCCGAAATTGGATCTTTAAGCTTGTTTTTGTTCCAACAATGGTGGATGGTTGTATTATGCACCTATATTTTCATATGCATAATTGTTTTAATTGTGGATTACGGATGATGGTTGTTTAATATTTGGATAATTTATATTTGGATGATATTTTTCTGAATTCTTAGAATGAATATGACTCTTTGAATTAATTGCATGCTTTATTTTTATATGCTTCTTGATTAATCATTGAGATGTTCTTTTTGGTATAAATATGGATTCATATTGAATTTGAAAATTATATATGTGTCGCTTGATGAATGGATGGAGTTGTTGGTTTGGTATAATTGTTTAAGCTTATATGGAAACGTTTTTAACTATATTGTGTATTTGAGGATTTGTGCATTTTAAGGGGAGACTCTGCCGAAATTTTTCCTCGCACAAAATTGGTAATATCTTTATCGAATTATTTTTGATGCTTTTGTTTCAATTGCATATATCTTTTTTTTTATGATAAATGGGGAGATAAATATGATATGTTTTTGGATAAAATCATTTTGGTTAAAATTTTAATTGGCCATATATTTAGGGGGAGCATATAATATGTTTTTGGATAATATGCATTTTGAACTTTTTTGTTGTCCAAAGGGGGAGACAAAATAATATATCATTTCAATATTGTCAAAATGAGGACAATAATATGCACTTTGAGTATTCTTTTGATGATTTTGATGATATATGATTATGGTGAGGACTTGATGATTTTGAGATATAATGATAATTTGTGAGTATATTACTATCTTGTATTTAAGGTAATGCTTGTTGTTAGGGGGAGATTCTTTCAAAATTTCCATTTGAACAACATGGGTAACAAATTTGCTATTTTTATTCTTTTCCTTTAAGTTTTCTTTTTCATGATGAAGGGGGAGAAGAATACATGTTTTCAAACTTATAAAAATTTGCTACTTTTGTCTTTGCCAATTAAGTTTTTCTTTTTGATGATGAAGGGGGAGAATGATTTAATTTGTGTTATGAAAATATATGCATGTATCTAGGGGGAGCATGTATGTGAGGGGAGTTTTTATTAAACTATTTTCAAATCATTTTTTAACTTGCATTGATTAAGGGGGAGCTTTTTCATAACAAGATTAAATTTTTGAATGTGTTTTGTCATCATCAAAAAGGGGGAGATTGTTAGCCTATATGGCTATAAATATTGATTTTGATGATAACAAACCACATGTATTTTAAAAGCTTTGATAATGTTTTTAAAGTTTCGGATTTGGACTTATTTGATTTTATTAAACTATTTTCAAATCATTTTTTAACTTGCATTGATTAAGGGGGAGCTTTTTCATAACAAGATTAAATTTTAGAATTATTTAGAAATTCTGAAATTGGACTTATTTACAAAGTTTCATAACGTTTTGGGCCATACTACAGTTTTATAAAGTTTTTAAAAGCTTTGATAATGTTTTTAAAGTTTCGGATTTGGACTTATTTGAAATTATTTAAATGGTTTTGGGGTCATTATGGCAAGCCGGATACGGGGCAGTAAGCACCAGAACGAAAGCGGCTTACCGGATATGGTTAAACGGCAAGCCGGTTACGACAAAAAATGTGCATAACGGCTAGTAACGGCTAGTTTTTGAGTTCAAACTATATAAACTCAAAACCAATTCATTTTTGGTAACTCAAGCAAGCATAAACAAGTGCACACAACTTATATTGAGCTTCAAATTCGAAAATCTTCATAGATTAAATCTTCATTGAGCTATCATTTGTAAATCCACTCTTAAAGAGAGTTTTTGTTGTAATTTTCATTTCTCATCAAATTGTGAGAGTACAAGTGTGAGAAACACTTGGAGTGAAGAGATTGGAGAGATAATCTCTTGTTGTAAAGGTTCATTGACACCTTGAAGTCAATTGTAAACGTTTGAAGCCTTGGAAAGGCTTGGATAGTGAAATCCTCAAGCCCGGTGTGCTTGGAGGCGTGGACGTAGGCGGGGATTGCCGAACCACGTAAAAATCCTTGAGTTTGCTTTCTCTTCCCTTGCTATTTAATTATTGTGCTTTGATTGAACTTATTGCTTTCAATTTTTATTAAGACATTAGATTGCTTGTTGTGTGGATTTGTTAGTATAATTTTTAAAATTCCAATTCACCCCCCCTCTTGGGTTGCACACTCATATTTCAGCAAGTACCACCAGTGCTCTTCCTATCCACTTTATAACCGACAAAGTCCGCATCCGAATAACATGTTAAATCTATATGAGTTCCCCTAGGATACCAAAGGCCAATATCTATGGTTCCACTCAAATAACGAAAAATTCTTTTAACAGCAAGCAAATGGGATTCCTTGGGACATGACTGAAATCTTGCACACAAACATACACTAAACATGATATTGGGTCTACTTGCAATCAAATAAAGTAGGGATCCGATCATACCTCGATACATTTTGATATCCACTTCTTTGCCTTTTTCATCTTTGTCCAGCTTGGTTGTTGTGCTCATTGGTGTATTTTTGGTCTTTGAGTTATCAATGTCGAATCGTTTGAGTAGATCTTTTACGTACTTGGCTTGATTTATGAAAATTCCTTCCTCATTTTGTTTGATTTGAAGTCCAAGGAAGTACTTCAACTCACCCATCATACTCATCTCAAATTCTTTGCTCATACACGATGAAAATTCTTTACACAACAATTCATTAGTAGAACCAAAAATAATATCATCAACATAAATTTGAACAATAAGTATATCTTGGTTCTTATACTTAACAAATAGAGTAGTATCCGCTTTACCCATTGAAAATTATTTTCCAACAGGAAATTCTTAAGTCTATCATACCATGCTCTAGGTGCTTGTTTTAATCCATACAAGGTTTTAAGCAACTTATAAACGTGATTTGGAAATTTTTCATTTTCAAAACTAAGGGGTTGTTTTACATACACTTCTTCCATAATATACCCATTTAGGAAAGCACTCTTGACATCCATTTGATATAAAATAAAATCCTTATGAGATGCATATGCTAACAACATCCTAATGGATTCTAACCTTGCTACATGTGCAAAAGTTTCATCAAAATCAATTCCTTCTTCTTGGTTGTAACCTTGAGCCACTAATCTAGCTTTATTTCTTACAACCACCCCGGATTCATCCATCTTATTTCTAAATACCTATTTAGTGCCTATGATAGATTAATGTTCCGGTTTAGGAACTAATTCCCACACATTGTTTCTTTCAAATTGATTTAACTCCTCTTGCATTGCCATAATCCAAGATTCATCATTTTCCGCATCCGCAAAGGATTTGGGTTCAATTTGAGAGATAAATGCATTATGCTCACAAGTATTCTTAAGAGATAATCTAGTTGTAACACCTCGTGAGGGATCTCCTAAAATTACATCTTTAGGATGAGAAGACATATACCTCCACTCCTTGGGGAGTGTTTGAGAAATACCTTCTTATTGTTCCAGCTCCGTATTGGTTTGTTCTTCTTGTCTATCCTCTTGATTTTCTTGTGGTGCATTTTCTTGAATCTCTTTTGATGATTCTTCTTGTAAGTCCTTTCTCCGCAGAGGAGGGGTTAGACTCATCAAACGTAACATGCATGGATTCTTCCACAACTAAGGTTCTTTTATTATAAACTCTATAAGCTTTGCTTGAGTTTGAATACCCAAGAAAGATGCCAACATCAGATTTTGGATCAAATTTACCAAGATTATCTTTTGTGTTTAAAATAAAACATTTGCATCCAAAAACTTTGAAATAACCAATGTTGGGTTTTCTATCTTTGCAAAGCTCATAGGGAGTTTTATTGAGATGAGGTCTAATCAACACCTGATTTAAAACATAGCAAGCGGTGTTGACGGCTTCGGCCCAAAAATATTTAGGTAATGCATTTTCATTTAACATGGTCCTAGCCATTTCTTGAATAGACCTATTATTTCTCTCAACAACTCCATTTTGTTGTGGAGTCCTAGGTGATGAAAATTGATGCTCAATGCCAAGATTATTGCAAAAGTTCTCAAATGCATGATTTTCAAATTCTCCTCCATTATCACTCCTAATGCATATAATATCACGCCCTTTTTCATTTTGTAATTTCTTATAAAGCACTTTAAAAGCATCAAAAGCATCATCCTTATTGGCTAAGAATAATACCCATGTATATCTAGAATAATCATCCACTATAAAAAATGCATAATATTTGCCATTTAGACTAGCATATCTAGATGGTCCAAATAGATCTATGTGAAGAAGTTCAAGTGGTTTTGAAGTAGAAATATGGTTTTTATTCTTGAAAGAAGTTTTAATTTGTTTTCCAAATTGACAAGCTTCACAAATCTTATCCTTTTGAAAAACAATTTTCGGAAGACCTTTAACTAAATCATCTTTCGAAATTTTTGAAATCAAATCCATACTTGCATGTCCTAACCTTCTATGCCATAACCAACTATCATCATGCAATGCCGAAAAACATTTATCAAGAGTAGATGCACATTCTATGTCAATGATATAAACATTACCACATCTATTCCCAACAAATAAGATCTTGCCATCACATGAATTCTCAATAGCACAACTAAATTTATCAAAGATAAATTTATAACCTTTGTCGCATAATTGACTAATACTAATTAAGTTGTGTTTCAAGTTCTCAACCAAACATACATTCTCAATTAGAGTTGAGGAAACTTTACCAACATTTCCAATTCCAAGAATTTTTCCTTTTGAATTGTCTCCAAAAGATACTTCTCCACCATTTTCAATTTTGGTGAAGCTTGAGAACCATGCATAGTTTCCAGTCATGTGCCTTGAACAACCGCTGTCCAAGTACCATTTATTTTTCTTCTTCTTCAAGCCCTACAAGGAAAATCTCAAGTTTTAGGTACCCAAAGCTTTTTGGGTCCTTGAGAGTTAGCAACGGTTCCTTTTGGAACCCAAATGCATTTGACACCATAATATGCATTCCTTTTCACGGAACATCTATATTTCATGTGACCATTTTGATTACAATAATGGCAAACTATCTTATGAGCACTAGTGGAGGTATCTTTAACAAAATAACTCTTATAATATTTTTGCTTCAAGTTAGGCTTATACCCAAGTCCTCCTTTATCAAAAACATATTTTGATGAGTTAAGCATATTATCCAACATCTTTTGCTCATTTGTAAATTTCAAAACAATCTCATTCAACTCATTGCTCTTTTTCTTAAGCATTTCGTTTTCATTTTTCAACTCATCTATGTGTGATTCTAAATGCTCATGTGAGATGCTTGGTTTCTCATTTGATAATGCCATTTCATCATGCAATGTTTTGTTCTCTACTTCTAGACAAGCAATTTGTATTTAGAGAATCATTTTCATTTTTCAGCTTTGCCATTTCCTTTTTAAGACATACATTCTTTTTACCAATCTTCATCAACTGATTCTGCAATTCTTTAAAAGCATCATACAGTTCATCATAGGTGGGATCACTTACCTCATTGAGATCATCATCCCCTCTTATTGCCATAAGCACTAAGTTTGATACTTCTTGTAATCCTTCTTCATCCCAAGTTGCAACCATTGCTTTCTTCTTCAATTTGTTGATAAGTGGGCACTCCGATCTTATATGGTCAGGCTTCTTGCATTCATAGCATGTGATTACCTCTTTCTTCTCCCTTCGGTTCTTGAAGTTTCTGAAATTTCTTCGCTCTCCGGTTTTCTTAAAGAATTTTCTGAACCTCCTTGCTAGCATGGCTAGCTCTTCATCATCCGGTTCACTCTCCCCATCACTCTCATATTTTGAAGCTTTGAGAGCAATGCTTTTCTTCTTCTCCTCATGCCTTTTTTCTGCTGCCAAATCTTCTTCATATGAAATGAGAGAACCAATTAAATCATCAAGAGGTAAAGTATTTAAATCTTTGGCCTCTTCAATAGCAGTTCTTTTAGGTTTCCATTCTTTTGGAAGTGGCTTAATGATTTTCTTAACTTTTTCGCTATTTGATAAGATCTTTCCTAGGGCTCCTAGGGTGTTTACTATGTCCGTAAATCTCGTATACATAGAGTACACACTCTCATTTTGTTCCATTTGGAACAACTCATATTGTCAAGTGTACCTACTAATTTTCGACTCTTTCACTTGATTTGTGCCTTCATAAACTACTTCAAGTTTGTACCAAATTTCATTGGCACTTTCACAACTAGATACTCGATGAAATTCTTTCTTATCAAGTGCACAAAATAAAGCATTCATAGCTTTGGAATTTAGAGAAGCTTTTCTCTTTTCTAACTCATTCCATTCCCTTAAAGGTTTTGGAATATCTTTCCCGAATTCATTTTTAGTTAGGGGTAAAAACGGACCATCACATACAACTTCCCAAATTTCATAATCTAAAGCTTGTAAATAGATTCTCATTCTAGTTTTCCAATAAGCATAGTCATTACCGTCAAAGAATGGTGGTCTAGTTGTAGATTGCCCTTCTCTAAAGGTTGAGTCATTTAGGGTTGCCATGGATCTTATACTCTAGATGATTAAGTCCTAATAAGAGAACAAGGGTCTAATACCAATTGAAATACAAGTATGCAACCCAAGAGGGGGGGTGAATTGAGATTCTAAAAAATTATTCAATTTATAATTAAAAACTCAATGCAAATATGAAACAAATTCAAAGCAATAACAAATGAATTAACCACAACAAAGAGGATAAAGGAAGAGAGATTCAAACACTGAGATTTTTACGTGGTTCGGCCAACCTTGCCTACGTCCACGCCTCTAAGCTTTTCGAGCTTGAGGATTCCACTAAGCAAGCCTCCAAGGCTTCAAATGCTTACACTTGACTTCTAAGGTGTCAATAACCTTTACAACAAGAGATTATCCCAATCTCTTAACCCAAGTGTATCCCAACACTTACAATCACTCAAAGATAAAAAATTATAAACTAATTTTGCCTCTCACAATATTTAAGATTACAAAATAATACCCAATATGTGAATAGATGAAGCAAGCATGTATTTTAAGGCTCAATGAAGATTGTACTCTCAAGTATAAGCTCAGTAGTCGTTTTGTGATCAATCCTTGTTTGAATTTGAATGAGCTTATTTATAACTGCAGCTGAAAACTAGCCGTTATTGACTTTCTGTACACTGTCGGATCACCGTTAGCTAGATGCCGCATCGCCGTTTGACTGGTGAATATGACCGTTGGGCTGATTTTTCAAATTGTCGGATCGCCGTTAACTATATGTCGGATCGCCGTTTAGGTCCAGAGGCTACTGGTTGATATCGGTGAGCCATTTATCACACATGTCGGTTCGCCGTTTAGGTCCAGAGACTACCCTTCAGTTCTGGTTGATATCGGCAAGCCGTTTATCACACATGTCGGTTCGCCGTTTTATGTCTATATACTAATCTCCATTTCTGCTTGAAATCGGTGAGCCGTTTATTACACAAGTCGGATCGCCGCTTTCCACAAGAAACTGCTGCAGTGAACTATTTTACAAGATGACTGTTTTGACTCCAAATCTTTATAAACATTACTTTATTAAACTTGTCAAAAATAGATGAAAATTATGTTGAGCTCTTAAAAGATTAATCAAACTTAATCATGTTTGTTATCATCAAAATCAATAAGGAATTATTTAGGTTAACACATCCGTGATTTCCTGCCACATGTCAATCACCACAGAAGCAAGTTGTCTGCCCTTCTAAAAAAGAATCCACCATCCTAGTCAGATATCCACACAGATGTTGTAAAGCAATTAAAGAAGATTGCTCAGAATCCGCCACCTCTAAAGCTGATTACAGACGGCAAGCGAATCCTACAAACAGACGCCAGTGATGAGTCATGGGAGACCATGCTCCTTGTAGAATGCAACGGAAAAGAACACTTTATTGCTTATGCAAGTGGACAATTTCCTAATGCACAAAATCATTATCAACACAGTCTATAAAGAAATCTTAGCCATGAAAGATGGTATCAAGAAATTTGAATTCCATTTGATTGGTCATAGACTCTTGATCAAACTAGATAATTAAGCTTTTCCCAATATCTTGACCTTTAAGCAAAAAGTTGTCCTAGAAAAAACCCCACTTCGGCTTAAAGAATGGTTTTCAAGATATGATTACCATGTCCAGCATATAAAAGGTGATCATAACCTCATTCCAAACTTACTATCCAGACCTCCAAAATCACAACCTTCCCAGTTTTTTTGTATCACTTCTCATATTTCTTTCCCGATCATTGCCAAGGCTAGTTCACTCCCTAAAACAGCTCTCACCCAGAAGCCTTTCCCACTCAACATGACTTTTCAGTCACCTCACGTAATTCAAGACTTTGCTAAGAAATTCATGTTTAGGGTTTTTATGAACATCTATCAGATGAGTAGAGAACCTATGTTCCTTCCCAGTTTTCATCCTGATCATCTTTTCCTCACAGGATTAGTAATTACACCTCACAAAGATATTACCGAAGATGAACTTTGGTACACATGGTGTCTTACTGTTCTGTATGCCACAAAAATGGTTTTCTCTGTTTTGCCCCTTCTCAACGGACTCAATAATCCAGAGTTATCCACCTCCCTTACCTGGACTCTTTTTGAATGGTTTTCACCATTACCATGGTGGCACAGGAAGCTGCAACAGATTGCTGACACACACTACCTTCTCAACCTTCCAGACCAAGAAGGACAACAGTTCACTTCTGTTTTTATCATTCACCATCCATATTTCCAACATCCTCACACCAGAGATTTTTGGACCCATAATCAGAGTTATGAATGGATGACAGTCCCTCACATTGCCTGTCTTGAACAAGATTTCCAGATCAAGACTTCTTTGAAAAACTTCTTTATAGAACTCAACCATATTCCTCCAGACCAGCCAGAAATCCTCCACACATCTCTTGGACCAAAACATGAAATGTTTATGATCCCTACTCCATCCTTACATTCCCAACCTCCCAACCGTGGAATCATCATAAAAGAAGAAAAGCCAGATTACACTGACTTCTTATTCCAAGATTCCCAAGATCCTTATGAAGATTTTACCCCAGTACCTTCACCATCACCATATGAACTTGGATCATCCTCATCTCCATATCCACCATTTTCCTCTCTGCCTGATCAGCCTAAACATTATCCTCAACTAGTTCCTTCATCTCTATAAGATATTCCTCTACCAAAAGGACAATATTGCCCTTGGCCATGTGTTCCAGGATGTTCTCATCCAGAAAGAATCCTCAAAAAAGACAAGGACCCTGATCGCGATCCTGACGAGACTGAATCCTCATCTGAAGATAGAACCATATCTCTTTAAGAGATTTGTCATCTTGTAATAATGAGTGTCTTCAGCTTTTGCCTTTAACTTTTTAAAGTTGTTTGTCATTTTGTAATAGTGTATGCTTTAGCTTTTTAAAAGTTGTTTGTCCTTATGTAATCATACCTTTTACTTTTGTTGGCCACTACTATACCAGTGAGCACTACCTACTTTTGTAAAATAAGTGTGCTTGTATGCCAGCTGGAATGATCTTCATCCAGCTTTTGTCTTTTTCCCTCCTTATCCTTATATAAGGAGAGTTATCTTGAATAAAAACCAGAAGAGGTTTTCGATAACATTCCAAGTTTCAATATTCCATCCTATGGATAACTAAAACTTTCGTTTCTATTCTTTAATCCTAAGATTCTTTAGGTTTAGAACTTTACCCTTGTTCAATGTCTATCTTCTGCAAGTATGCTTTGCACTTGCCTTGAAAAAGGATCATGTGCATCAAAAAGCTAGTCAATCTCTTATTCTTTCTTTGTTCTGAGACAATAGATGGAACCCTGCCTTTAGACTAAGTGACCAAGGAGAGTCTGTGTCTTTTTGGGTGGTCTAGGTTCTTAGTTCATCGTAAGATACAGAATGTCTGGTATCTCGCAACCACGTCATTCCCGTTTTCTAGGTATATCGGCTGGAAACCCGATCATGCAGACAACTGGTCCAAAGGATAACTCTGTTATCATTGCTCTGGTATAACAACGCCACGTACTTAGAATCCCCGTTAGTATCAAAGCATAAAAGACTAGGTCATGCAAGCAATGGATTTGATTTAAAAAATTTCCAAAAATTATTTGGTTAAAGGACTTCCAAAAATTGGTTTTGAAAAGGATACGTGGCATTGTTAGACCAAAGCAATGATGAAAAGATCGTCCTTTGGACTAGTAGTCCGCATGCTTGGGTTTCTAACCAATATACTTAGATGGAAAAATAGAAAACTTAAAACATTTTCATTTGAGGTTAGTCAACCCAAAATAGACTCTTTTGTCTTAAAACAGGGTACCAAACCAGATAAAAATCTTTAAAAATTTTCTAATGCACAAGATCCTTATGAAAGGCCAGTGTAGAGCATTCTTCCTTAATTTCAAAATGAACAGATTTAAATCTTCCCATTTACTTTTAGAATGTTAGAACTTCATTAACAGAGAGAAGAAAGAAAGTTTAGAACTTCATGTTTAGGAAACACACGCTTTTATTTCTTGATCTCTGGTTCTGATTTACAAAGGAAGAGATCATCCTATATATACGATGAGAAGGAGACGAGCTTGATAAGATAGGACCCTTATCAAGATACTTTACTTTATAAAAGCAAATAAAAGAAAACTTTAATAATTAAAGCATGACTCAGCATACTTTAATAATTACACACGACAAACTTTACTTTATAAAAGTAAAAGTAATAAAAGCAAACTTTAATAATTAAAGCATGACTCAGTATACTTTAATAATTACACACGACAAACTTATAGCTATGGGGACGAAAGATTCATGTAATCTTTATCAGAGGAGCTATTTGTGTCGTCTTTTGCTAACTTTTTTTTTGGATGCTTGCAGGTGGGATCACATGGTGGCCATGGGCAATATTGTGCTTTTAGACAATGAGAGGGGAATGTCACCATCTGATTGGTTGGCTAAACTTTAGGTGGACAAGTGCTAGTACTAGCTCAGGATAATGAAGGTTCTTCCAGTTGCGATGGATCTTGGAGCTGTTGGAGATGCTGGCTTAAGGGTAGGAAGTCAGTCCAAGGGTCTTGAGCGTCTTGGAATAAGAAATCTGTGAAATTCGATTTTTCTTCTTTGATGATGATACCTGTGGGTTTTGGTTTTGAAATGGACGAAGGAGTTGGAATCATAATGATGTCATGTTGTGGACCTAAAGACATATGGAATATGTCTTTATGTGGTTCAGGTTGGTGATTGAGGTGGCAAAGGAAATTCTGAAGGTTTTTTTGGATGTTATTGTTTTGTTCAAGGATTGTTGGGTGTGGTGTTGTGAACCATTTGAACATTTGGTCTTGAGTCCAAAAAGAGTTGGTGTTTGGATGCTGGAAATATGGCTTGTGGATAATGAACACTGAGGTGAACATATTTGCTTCTGATTCAGGCATTGGATCAAGGTTGTAGACCGTGGATAGTTGTTGTAACTTTCTTCTCCACCAGGAAAGTGGAGAGAACCACTCAAGAAGGGTCCAGGTCAATGAGGTTGATTTATCAGGATTCATGAAATGATTCAAGGTAGTTCTGACAGGGAGAATTAACTTTGTGGCGTAAAGAACAGTTAGGCACCAGATATACCATAACTCATCTTCAATCACATCTCTGGAAGGGTCAATGTTTAGACCTGTGAGAAACAAGTTTTCAGGGTGGAAAGTTGAGAAAGGAAATGAATTTGGTAACATGTAGGCTTTCATGAAAAACCTAAAAACATATCTTTTTGCAAATTCTTGGATGTCAAAAATTGTGGAAAAGGTTTTTCCGAGCGGAAAAGTCTTGTGAGTTATGTTGAGTGTTAGAAAATGTATATTTATAAAGGAGAAAATCATCATTTTACACTTCAAGTTTTACTAACACCCTTACTTTTATGTATTTAAGCTTTTTGTCATTTAATTATGTGTGTTGTATTATAATTAAGTATTTTAGGGCATTATAGTCATTTCACAATGAACAAGAGATCATATGGCAAAACAGATATCACTTTTGAACTCAGGACTGTCGAAAACCTTAGGAGAAGCATAAAAGGAAAAATGGCATTGTTCACATGTATGGTACTGTCTACGTTACTGTTCACGACACTGTTCACATAGACGGATCGATGATGTGGTGTTGACTGATGAGGTGTCACGATCCTGTTGGACTAAAATTCTTATGCACTGTTGATTGGTGACGTGGCAGCATGTTAGTGGACCAAAAATTACACGTACGGTACATGCATATACACAGGATTATTTTCAACCAAACAGCATTACTGTTCAAGTCGGGTCAAACCGTATCACTGTTCAAACTGCGTGGTCAAATCGCGTACTGTTGACTGATGACGTAGCGCAATCCGATGGCCACGATTTACTCGATGTATCTATAAAAAAGGGGCCCCCCCTAATTTGATACCTCTAAATCTATTTTTGGACTCCATTTTCTGTAATTCCTTCTCCATCTTGTATTTTCTACGTATTTTAATAAATTCTCATTTTGTCCCTAGTTCAATTATAAGTAGCTAATTTTCTTTCAAGCTTGGGTTGAAGGTGAAGTCTCAACATGTGTCATGGACTTTATTTGATAAAGTTATTTTCTTTTCCCTTCTAATTTTTGTGGATATTTTGACTTCTCGTCGACAAATAATAATAATCTTGTCTAGATACCGCCTTGGTTTCACCGGCTCTCTAGTACAAGGTTATTATTACTTGGCATGATAAGCCCTTAGCACCATATTGATTAGAGTGTGGTTCATGAGGTGTGGATTCCCCCCCTTATGATTTAATTGGCATTAATTGGATTCCCCCCTCATGATTCAATAAAATTTGCATAATAAGTTTTTGGCGCCGTTGCCGGAGAGGTAAGTTATTTCAATTCGTAGAATTAATTTTTGTGAATAATTTCTTTTATTTGTTTTCTTGTATTTTTTTATTAAAAACAAAAGTGAATCTGCATTTAGAGGTAATAATTTATTTTGTTTCTCTATTCTTTACAATTCTGCAATTTAATTTTTAAGTTATTTTTCTTTGTAAATTTTATTTATCTTATTAATTTATTTTTAGTTAATTTATTTCACGTATTTGTTTTAGTGTGTTTTTATAGAAAGGTTGTAACATCGTGATAAGGTTAGTACCGTAATTTCTCCTTCTTCTTTATTTTTAATTGTTTTGTTCCCATTTATTTATGTTCTTTGCATGCATGGTCGAAGGTCATTATTACCTAATCTTGAGCCTATAGACCTTGAATTAGAAAAAACACTGCGCACACACAAACACGTTAAAAATAAAATGGGTTTGCAACAACAAGCACCACAGGAGAGGCCATTTAAGGACTACTTTAGTCCCTTAGCTAATTTGAACACATCATGCATAAGATACCCAAATGTAGCTGCTAGGAGTTTTGAACCAAAACCTAGTGTGCTAAATTGTCTCTCAACATTCTATGGCCTAGAAAATGAGGACCCATATAATTATTTGAATGATTTTCATGCTATTTGTCAAACATTTAGATATGAGAATTTTTCAGATGATGATATTAAACTTAGATTATTCCCATTTTCTTTAATGGATAGAGTTCGTTCATGGCTTAATACATTACCTGCCAATAGCATCACATCATGGGAACAAATGGTAACTAAATTTTTGAATAAATATTTCCCAGTGCATAAAACCAATGCTATTCGCAGGGAAATTTCAGAGTTTACCCAGAGAGAAAACGAGCATTTTTTCGAAACATGGGAGCGATTCAATGAGCTACTCTTGAAGTGTACACATCATGGGTATGAGAAATGGCACCAATGCCAATACTTTTTGGAGGGATTATTGCTGAATGTGCAAGAATGGCTAATGGCAACAAGTGGAGGAGAGCTAATGTCAAAGAGTGCATCAGAGATTTGGGAATTCTTCCAGCGACAAGCGGATAATTCCCAACAACGGAGTCGATCGCTCAGGAACACTAAAAGAATTAAGGGAGTAAATGAGGTTCACATTGGCGAGTCAAGTTCAGAAATTAAAGAAGTCAAAGCGATAATTGAAGGTCTCTCTCGACAAATAGCATCGTTATCGACTGCTAAATCAATAAAGCCACATGACCATGACTCATACTCAGATCAAGCCAATGCCATAGGTGTAATGAGAAAACCATCAAATTACAACTCATACTCCACACATATAACCCTGGATGGAGAGACCACCCCAATTTTTCATAGTCTCAAGGATTCCAACAGAATGGACCAACAACTCCAGCTCCACCAATGCAACAAATTCCTCAAGTTCCTCAAGCCTCTCAGCCACCATTTAGACCATACAATCAAAACCATAACTACTTTCAACCCAGACCATGGGAGGATGCATTCCAAAATTTCAAGAATGTTACTCACTCTACGATTGAGCAACAAAATCGCACCATTGATGGACTACAAAATGAGATGAGAGCAGGCTTCAACTCACAAGCCCAATCAGTTTCAAGCCTCGAGAAGATGGTGGGATAGCTTGCTTCTTCAGTTCAGACTTTAACAATGACTGTTGAGAAAGGTAAATTTCCAAGTCAACCAGTGCCTAATCTTAAAGGAGTACATGAAGCAAGTACTAGTTCATCACAGCAGCATGGAGAGGTCAAAGCAAGCATGACCTTGTGAAAAGGAAAAGAAGTCGACAACAAAGTAGAGATGCCAGTGACAAAAGAAAATCAAATTGTACCTGTGAATGTTGAGGACTCACCATCGGAAGAGAAAGAAGAAACCAACCCACAAGAATATGTTCCCAAAGCTCTATTTCCTCAGAGGTTAACTAAAGGAAAAAAGGGAAAATCCACAGGTGAGATTCTTGAAATCTTCAAACAGGTAAGTGTTAACATCCCTTTACTTGATGCTATAAAGCAAGTTCCATCTTATGCCAAGTTTCTTAAAGACCTTTATACTAAAAAGAGAATTCAAAAGAAGGCATTTTTAACAGTAAACGGTAGTTCTATATTCCAATACAAAATTCCTCTAAAATGCAAAGACCCAGGCTACCCCACTATCTCATGTAGTATAGGGAACCACACAATTGAGAATACTTTGTTAGATTTAGGAGCTAGTGTAAATCTGTTGCCTTATTCAGTATTTGTGAAACTTGGACTTGGAGAATTACACCCAACTTCAGTAGTGTTACAGCTTGCAGATCGGTCCATGAAAATACCTCGTGGTATTGTGGAGGACGTGCTTATCCAGGTAGACAAGTTTTATTTTCCTGTTGATTTCATTGTAATTGACACTCAACCAATACAGGATTCAAGGAAGCACATCCCCATTATTCTAGGCCGACCTTTCTTGGCAACTGCCGATGCTCACATTCAATGCAGGACTAAAAATATGCAGTTGTCCTTCGGCAACATGACTATGGAGCTGAACATCTTCAACATTGCCAAACAACCTCACAATGCAAATGATGGAATTGTTGATGTGGATTTAATTGAAGCATTAGTTGATGAAACTTTTCTTTCAAACCTTAGTGATGACCCTTTACAAACATGTTTAACTCACTTTGGTTTGGATTTTGATATTGACAGATCAGTCGATGAGGTTAACGCCCTACTTGACTCAGCACCATCCATGGACACTAATAAATGGAAGTCAAGAGTTGAACAACTAGCACCATCAGAGAAGAACCTCATCCCATCATCAGAATCACCATCGAAACTCGAGCTCAAACCATTACCCAACACATTGGAATATGCATTTTTGGGAGAAGAAAGTACTCTGCCAGTAATCATCTCATCATCCCTCAATGATGAACAAAAAGGTAAGTTGTTAGATGTTTTAAAAGAGCACAAAGGAGCATTAGGATGGACCATAGCAGACATCAAAGGTATAAACCCAGTAGACTGCATGCATTACATTCACCTTGATGAAAATGCTAAACCTACTAGGGAAATGCAACGTCGGTTAAATCCTAACATGAAAAAAGTTGTTAGAACTGAAGTCCTTAAGTTATTAGATGCATGTATCATTTACCCCATTTATGATAGTTCATGGGTCAGTCCTGTACAAGTTGTCCCCAAAAAGTCAGGAGTTACAGTAGTTACGAATGCCGATAATGAATTGATACCCACTAGAGTGACTACAGGATAGTGTGTATGCATTGATTATAGAAAGTTGAATTCTGTCACACGTAAAGACCATTTTTCTTTACCATTTATTAATCAAATGCTTGATAGATTGGTAGGCCATGAATTTTATTGCTTTCTAGATGGCTACTCAGGATATAATCAGATTCCTGTAGCACCAAAAGATCAAGAGAAAACCACTTTCACTAGCCCTTTTGGCACTTTTGCATATAGGAGGATGCCATTTGGATTATGTAATGCACCTGCCACATTTCAACTATGCATGTTAAGCATTTTTTCTGATATAGTTGAACGATTCCTTGATATTATCTGAATCTCCACCATCTTACCAAGATATCTCAACCAAGCTCCTAAAATACTGTCCAGAATTTCATTCTGACTTCATCCACCCAAATCCTTTTTGGAAAAACAAGTATTTCTTTATTCAGTTAGCTTTCAAACTGAATGAAGACATCAATTTTACTAAGGCTACTCATCCAGGAATGAGCCCATCTGACTTAGCCTTAGCCCAAAAGGAATGTTCACAACTCTTGGCCCAAGGACTTATCGAACCAACAAATTCTCAATGGGCTTGTCAAGCGTTTTATGTGGAAAAACGTTCGGAACTTGTTATGGGAAAAAAGCAATTAGTCATTGACTATCAACCCTTAAACATGTTCTTAGAAGATGACAAGTTTCCTTTACCAAAGAGACAAAGCATCCTCACTTATCTAAAAAATGCCCAGATCTTTTCAAAATTTGACCTCAAGTCAGGTTTTTGACAAATTGGCATTGAACCCTCAGAAAGATACAAAACTACTTTTTGCATCCCTAATGCTCATTATCAATGGAATGTTTTACCCTTCGGCTTGAAAACTACCCCCTCCATTTTTCAAAAAGAGATGATCAAAATCTTCCAACCCATCCTGCATCATGCATTGATTTATATTGACGATATTTTGTTGTTTTCAGGCACACATAAAGAACATCGGCAATTATTAAATCAATTTTTTGATATCATCCAGACTTACATAATTATGTTATCAGCCAAGAAAAGCACCATTGCAATAGATAATATTGAATTCCTTAGAATGATTATCAAAGACAGACACTACCAACCAGGAAAACACATTGCCCAAGAATTGCTCCACTTTCCAGATCAACAACTCACTAGGAAATAGATACAGTAATTCCTTGGCATCATCAATTACATCAAAGACTTCATTCCTCATGTTGATCACCATACCCATCAGCTTTCGACTTTATTAAAGAAAAAGCCACCAGAATGGAATAATAACCACACACTTGCTATCACCACTTTAAAAAAGATTGTTCAAAATCCGCAGCCATTAAAGCTCATCACAGATGGCAAATAGATACTCCAGACAGATGCAAGTGACGAATCATGGGGTGTTATTCTTCTCGAAGAAATAAATGGCAAAGAAAGCTTTATTGCTTATGCTAACAGACATTTCTCTGACACACAATAGCACTACTACAGTGTGTACAAAGAAATCTTAGCTGTAAAGAATAGTATCAAGAAATTTGAATACCATCTTATCGGCTATCATTTTCTTATCCGAATGGACAGCTCAGCATTTTCCAATATCATGAAATTCAAGGGACTCAAGACTGGTTCTCAAAATATGAATTCTATGTGAAGCATATAAAAGGAACCCAGAACCTCATTCCAGACCTAGTCTCAAGACTTGCAAAACCAATATCACCCTTGCATTATTATATATCCACAGGATATCACTTTCCCATCATTTTCATGGCCACCTCTTTACAAAACCAAGCCTTAACCCACAAGACTTTTCCGCTCGAAAAAATATTTTCCATAGTTTTTGACATCTAAGAATTTGCAAAAAGATATGTTTATAGGTTTTTCATGAAAGCCTACATGTTAGCAGATTCATTTCCTTTCTCAACTTTCCACCCTGAAAACTTGTTTCTCACAAGTCTAAACATTTACCCTTCCAGAGATGTGACTGAAGATGAGTTATGGTACATCTGGTGCCTAACTGTTCTTTACGCCACAAAGTTAATTGTCCCTGTTAGAACTACCCCGAATCATCTCATGAATCCTGACAAATCAACCTCATTGACCTAGACCCTTCTTGAGTGGTTCTCTCCACTTCCCTGTTGGAGAAGACAGTTACAGCAACTATCCACGGTCTACAACCTTGATCCAATGCCTGAATTAGAATCAAATATGTTCACCTCAGTGTTCATTATCCACAGGCCATATTTCCAGCAATCCTTGAACAAGACAATAACATCCAGAAAAACCTTCAGAATTTCCTTTGCCACCTCAATCACTAACCTAAACCACATAAAGACATATTCCATACGTCTTTAGGTCCACAACATGACATCATTATGATTCCAACTCCTTCGTCCATTTCAAAACCAAAACCCACAGGTATCATCATCAAAAAAGAAAAACTAGATTTTACAGATTTCTTATTCCAAGACGCTCAAGACCCTTGGACTGACTTCCTACTCTTAAGCCAGCATCTCCAACAACTCCAAGATCCATCGCAACTGCAAGAACTTTCATTATCCAAAGCTAGTACTAGCACTTGTCCACCTTTTTCAAAAAGAAAAATCATGTTTCCGCTTCAAAACCACTTCAACTTCTTCATATGATTTATTTAGACCTTTTAGATATGCAAGCCTAAGTGGTAAGTATTATGCATTTGAGATTGTGGATGATTATTCTAAATACACATGGTATTCTAAATACACATGGGTATTATTCTTAGCAAATAAGGATGATGCTTTTGATACATTTAAATTTTGAAAAAGGGTTATGTTATTTCATGTATTAGAAGAGATCATAGTGGAGAATTTGAAAATAATGCATTTGAAAGTTGTTGCAATGATTTTGACATTGAATATCAATTTTCATCATCTATGACTCCACAACAAAATGGAGTTGTTGAGAGAAAGAATATGTATATTCAAGAAATGGCTAGGACCATGTTGAATGAAAATGAATTACTTAAGTATTTTGGGCCGAATCCATCAACGCGGCTTGTTATGTTTTAAATCATGTGTTGATTAGACCTTATCTCAATAAAACGCCCTATGAGCTTTGGAAATATAGAAAACCCAATATTGGTTATTTCAAAGTCTTTGGATGCAAATGGTTTTATATTAAATACAAAAGACAATCTTGGTAAATTTAATCCAAAATCTGATGTTGGCAACTTTGTTGGTTATTCAAACACAAGCAAAGCTTTATAGAGTGTATAATAAAAGAACTTTAGCTATGGAAGAATCTATGCATATTACATTGATGAGTCTAACCCTTCCTGTACGAAGAAAGTTATTGTTGATGATCAAGAAGATAGACAAGAAGAAGAAACAAATATGGAACAACAAGAAGGTATTTCTCAAACACTCCCCAAGGAGTGGAGGTATGTTTCTTCTCATCCCAAAGAATTAATTTTAGATGACCCTTCACGAGGTGTAACCACTAGGTTATCTTTTAGAAATATCTGCCAATATGTGCTGCATTCATATCTCAAGTTGAACCAAAATCCTTTTCGGATGTGGAAAATGATGAATCTTGGATTATGGCAATTCAAGAGAAGTTAAATCAATTTGAGAAAAACAATGTGTGGGAATTAGTTCCTAAACCAAAACATCAATCCGTCATAAGGCATTAAATGGATATTTAAGAATAAAATGGATGAATCTGGTATAGTTATAAGGAATAAAGATAGATTAGTGGTTCAAGATTACAACTAAGAAGAAGGAATTGATTTTTATGAAACTTTTACACCAGTAGCTAGATTTTAATTTATTAGGATGCTCTTAACATTTGCAAGTCATAAAGATTTCATCAACCCCCAGGTTTTGAAAATGAAAAATTTTCAAATCATTTTTATAAGTTGTCTAAAGCATTGTATGGATTAAAACAAGTACCTAGAGCATGGTATGATAGACTTAGTAAATTTCTTTTAGAAAATGGTTTTTCAATGGGAAAACCAAACGCTACACTTTTTATTAAGCATAAGAATCAAGACATTCTAATTGTCTAAATTTATGTTGATAATATTATTTTCAGTTCTACTAATGATTTTTTGTGTAAGGAATTTTCATCTTGTATGAGCAAATAATTTGAGATGAGCATGATAGGAGAATTAAAGTACTTCCTTGGACTACACATAAAACAAACTGAAGAAGGAATCTTCATTAATCAAGCCAAATATTTGAGTGATCTCCTCAAGAGATTCAGACTTGAAGATGGAAAGATTAAAAGTATCCCAATGAGCTCAACAATCAAGCTTGACAAGGATGAAAAAGGTAAGTTGATGTCAAAACATATCGAGGTATGATCAAATCCTTACTTTACTTCACTGCTAGTAGACCCAATATCATGCTTAGTGTATGTGCAATATTTTAATCATGTCCCAAAGGAATCTCATCTTGGCCTTTGGCATTCGAGGGGAACACAAATAGATTTACCATGCTATTCAGATGACGACTTTGCCGATAGGAAAAGTACTAGTGGACACTCTCTAGTCTTTAAGTTTAGTAAGAAACAAAATTCAGTTGCACTTTCAACCACCGAGGCTAAGTATATTGCAGTCGAAAGTTGTTGTGCTCTAGCCATATTGATAAAATACCTATCATGTGTGATAATACTAGTGCGATAAATATTTCAAAGAATCCTATTATCAAGAACCAAGCATATAGAGATTATCACTTCTTAAGGGATCATGTTAAAAAAGGAGACATTGCATTAGAAATTGTTTCCACTAAAAATCAGATTGCAGATATCTTCATAAAACCTCTTAGTGAAGATCAATTCATTAAAATTAGACATGAGCATGGCATGATAAATGTTGCACTTTAGCATGTTTCTAAGATTGCTTTAATTGTATGCTATTTGTGATTGATATATTTGATGTGCTTACTTATGTTTGAACTCACGAATCATGCATTGAAATGGCTTTTGAAACATTTTAGATTTAAGAAATGATCTTGAAATGAATCACTTTGTGGCCAAAAATTAAAATACGTGTGTGGAATCATTAGTTGAAGAAAACAGACTATCGTTTAATTAATAAACAATTAACCATTTTAAGATAGAAACTTAAAGGGATGCATTCTGGACGATAACGGTTCGACGACAAAAGGATATCGGCTCACCATTTGCAAAGACAAATCTAGTATACATTTTGCCTGCTATCGGTTCACCGTTAACATGAAAACGGTCAACTGATATCACGTTTAGTTCTGAATACTAGCAGTACGCTGATATTAAAATGACTCATTGATATCATGTGATTATGCAACAGTAACCCTTCTTCTTCTTCATTTCACGATAACCCCTCACCGTTCTCTCTCTAAACAACAACTGTCAAGCTTTCTCTCTCTAGATTTCTCCACTTTCTTTGCTTCCTTTTGCAAAAATGAACCACCCAAATCATTCTAAAACCCCTAAACTCCATTTTTCCCTCATTAAATCACAATTTCATAGCCTAAATCACAAATCCCCAAATTGACACCCTAGGTTTCATTATGGCTCACTCAATTTGGCTGGATTTTCTTCCATTTATGATCAAATTGAAACCATGAACATCTTCCTCTACCCCAAAACTTCATTTTAATCATTTCCTTTTCTTTTAAAACCAAAGTTTCCACAAATTTCAAAAAATCACTCTGTATGGCTGATGAAGGGCCTTTAAGACCTAAAAGACGGTTAAAACATAGGGCTAGCAGAAGTCCTACTAGTCCCCCACTAGTTCTTGAGTTCGATAGATTGCATTTTCCATCTCGTCCACTTGCCCGACATTTTCATCTCAGTTTATGTCACATCAGGTAACCACTTTTTATTATGTTGAGTTGGATGCATTTGATGATCTTATAATAAGTGGGAGTAGTATTAGGAGCTTTTTGGAAGCAGCAGGATGGGCGAATGCTTTAACTATTGAGGAAAATGTGTATCCGAATCTTGTTCGGGTATTTTACTCAAACATGGAGATTTCGGCTTCTAGACAGAATAGGATTATCATAAATGTTGGTGGAGTTCCAATTGAGTTTGATATAGCAGATCTTAATAGAATTCTAGGAACTCTAAATAAAGGTTTGGTTATTTATACCTCTAGTAAGGATCTTCATTTTAATCACTTCTGACATGCTGATAGAGTTCGGAACATATGTAGGCGTAGAGACCTTACAGACGATATTTGTTCTCTTTTCTTTAGATCTCATCTCTTACCTCTTCCGGTTATAATTCTTTATAGTATTCTGCAGCATGTTGTTACTCTTAGATAGGGTCATACCAATGAGATAACTAGGTTGGATGTTGGACTTTTAAATTCTATTTTGCAGAGGAAACCGATTGACATAGGATACACTATTCTTAGTCATATGTTGCTCACACCCTTATTGAACAATTGGTTACTCCCTATGGTAGAATTATTACTAGAATCCTTAAGGAATTTCATGTACCTTTTTGGGAGCTTGTATTTGATGTGACCAAGAAGTTGGGTGGAGAGGCCATAACTGCCTTAGGATTTGATAAGAGACGTGGGCAATGGGTTAAGACTTCTTCTGTAAAACACTGAGACACATTAGTTGCAGCTGAGGATGATCGGATGCTGAATAATATTTACATGGCTGATGAGCTTCCTGATTTTCGTGTGGGAGCGAGAGCTCAGATAGTAGCTCATCCTTTCGGAATAGAGACTTCATCGGTACGTGCTTCAGCGACAGACATGGACACTGACGAGCCTCCAGCTCCTAAGGAGTCTCATGGACCTAATGAGCCTTCTGTCTCTGAGCATTCTGTGTAGCAAATTTTGAGTGAGATTCGATCTCTTTCTAAGTAGCAGAACGAGTTTCAATCTCAGTTTGTTGCGTTCCAAGCTTAGACACAGTCTCAGTTTGCTACATTTAAGCTCCAACAACAACATATTCTCGATCTACAGTAGTAAATTATGGATACTCACCAGCGTCTACTTTCTGCTCTTCATGTTTCACCACTGCGCTCTCCATCTCAGCCTCCTCTTTAGCTTATGTCTTTATGTTTTCATACATACATTACTGCACTTCTTTTGGATGATATTATTATATTATATTTTCGGTTTTTATGATGATTGGATTACATAGTTGTTTAAAACTTAACTGGATGATTTTGATGCTTGATGGTTATATTATGGTTTTTTATGAAGTTGATATTATGGTTATATTATGGTTTAATGAAGTTGATATGCAGTTGCATTGTTGTTGAAGTTGAGATGATTTGAAAATATTTGGGAGTGTTTTTAGCCACTTTTGTAGTTGAGGGTATGCTTTCTTTTTTAAAGGGAAGGTTCTACTGAAATTTTTGCTCACACAAACTGGGTAATATCTATATTTATCTCTTTAGCCTTTTGAATTCTTTTCTTTTTTATAATGAAGGGGGAGATATATTCTTATAATATTGTGATTAATTGGATAAATATACTTTTGGTTAAAAATTGACTGGCCATATACTAAGCAGGAGTGCATATTTAGGGGGAGTAAAATTGCATAATCTTTTTCTAATATCTTGTAAGGTTTGACATCATAAAAAAAGGGGAGAATGTTAACATGTATGTTTCCATAATAATGATTTTGATGATAACAAACACATTTTAAGTTGATTAAATATGAAGAAGCCGTTAAACGGATCAAATCTCTTAAGTCATGTAATGAATTGAGCATGGAATAAATTTATGATAATAAACAGTTTCCGGTTAACTTAGAAAATAGCTAACCGATTACACTGAGGCAAGATTACAACCTCTCTAGATGCAATCAGCTAACCGTTAGTGTGTAAACGGCTAACCATTGTCGAGTAAAAATTGAAGTTTTGTTTCTGGATCAAAACGGTTAACTGATATCGAGGAAAATTGAAACTTTAGCTTTTGAACACTACAAACCAACTTTTAGAAAACAGTAAGCCGATATCTTTTTTGCAGGTTACCGGAAGCTAATGGTGATTTGACATCTAGAAAACGGTGATATGACAATTTGAATTTCGGCCCAATGGTAACTTACTCAAGTCAAAACGGTGATCCAACAACGTCTAACGGTGATCCTATTACGAGCTGAAAGTCAACAACAGCTAGTTTTAAGCTTCAATTATAAAGAGGCTAAATCAAATTCAAACAAGAGAGATTCTACAATCATTATTGAGCTTCTTATTGAGTACACAATTCTTATTAAGCTTCAACTTGTCATTGTTTTATTGATTCACACTTTGAACTTTCATTTGTAAACATATAAATTGTGTGAGAGAAAATTCATTTGTAATCTTTATTTTTGAGTGATTGTAAGTGTGGAAAACACTTGGGTTAAGAGATTTGAAATTATCTCTTGTTGTAAAGGTTGATACATGAGAAGTCAATTGTAAGAAATCTTGAAGCCTCAGAAGGCTTGGATAGTGGAATCCTTAAGTCTGGTGAGCATGGAGGCGTGGACATAGGCAAGGTTGGTCGAACCACGTAAAAATCCCTATGTTTGAATCTCTCTTTCCTTAACTCCTTACTTTTAACTGTTTTAGTTTTCCATTACTGTCTTGAATTTGTTTTATATTTACATTATTTTCATTCAAACATTCATAATTTTTTAGAAATCTCATTCACCCCCCTCTTGAATTGCACACTTAGAATTTCATGTTTGTTATCTTCAAGATCAATATTATAGAAACGTATATGTTAATAGATACACTAAAAAAGACAAACAAATAATGCTTTATTTTGATTGAATTCTCTAATGCCCAATATAGGATAGAAACATATATTATATAGTATGAGAGATTTGCAAGAATAGCTTGATTATAGGAACAATGCACTCTCCCATAATTATGCTATTAATTTATTCTTAAATTACGGAAATTACCAAACGTATTCTAGAAAATAAAAGTCAATGCAATTGTAACTTATGCCATGTACGGAAAGATCATGATTTTGTTGTAACATTAAATTACCAAAAGAATTTAAAAAAAAAATAATCCATAAAAGAAAAAGAGAGGCTTACATGATTAGTAGAAAGTGAGTGGCTTACCGAAGATGACCGCTGGTATGGTGACTTGGCGTGGCACAGCATGGCGTGGGGCTACTAGGGGCTGAGTTCAGTTGGAAGGGTTACGAGACAGATGAGTTGTGAGAGGAGGGTCGGTGTTGGGATTTAACTTGGGGGATTGCCATCGGATGAGTATTTTAGATTTTTAGTTTTTTATTTTTTGGTTTAAATGAAAAATCCGATCTGTATATTATAGAAAATTTTCAGGGATATCAAAATTATATTATAGGTTTTAGGGATATTCAAAAACTAAAGATATTGTGAATATACTAATTAATTTAGGGATATTTTTCAATTTGTGTTACAATTTAGTGTAAAATTTACATATTATTTTTTTTCCAATTTTTTTATCGGCTTCACAGCCCGACTAGTTTTCACTATGTTCCACCCATAATTTTAGCCACTCATTAAATAAGGAAGAGGTAAGGAGAAAAAAAAGAAGAAAAAGAAGATAAGGAAAGGACTCCAATCCTTTATTATTCCAGATGCAGGGATGAAATCTTAAACTTAATTTACAGGGGGCAACTTAACAATAATCAACATAATTGATCATAGTTTCAACTTATAGGTCATTTTAATTAAATTCATAGAAGCAGGGTTTTACATTTTTCAACTCATGAGGACATTTAATTAAGTTCATGCTGTAGGAGATTTTTTAATCAAACGGGCCGGCGGCCCTTGCCCTATGCCAGAACCGTCCATAACTAAATGGTTCGTTTAAAGGAAGCAAAAGAACGTCAACACATGTTCCGGATCTCCCAGAATCATCCTATGACTTATATTAATCAATATGAGATCGTAAAATAATCGAAGAATCTTGTTGCAAATGAGCAACTCCGCCGCTGGAATCGTATTTCTACAGTAATTAATTGCAGGAACTCAATTAGCCTAGCTACAGCAAGGTGATCGGTATAATGAATTCCATCTTCTTTGCTCAAACCCTACAGCAAGCAGAAGCGGAGCCATATTTAGCTCTATGAATCAAACTCTTGCTTTACCGATATAACACTCAGTTTCGGAGAATGTACTTCAATGTGAATTCGTTAGTATTACCATTGATTATATAGCCAAGCATGGGAAATAAATTAAATACATACAACTAATTCACAATTTTTCGAAAACGCAATATATTAAACAGCTTAATTGGTTATACAAGAGTACTATATGAAGAAACTTGTTACTTGATTGAATTGAGACATCCTCTGCCAGCCACAGTCAAAACTGAAATTAGAAGACAATGATCTAAAAGGATTCTTTACCGGGTTAAAATTTGTAACCACAAACTTAAAATTTGCAGCAACAAGTAGAAATGATAAATGGATTCTGTCATGTAACACTTTGAACACTAAATTCATCCGTACTTCCACCAACTATAAGCAGTCTGGAAAAAATGGTGATACCAAACACGGCTATGGTTTGATGGTATAGCAGAAGAACAACTACAAGAATATCTTGATAATTCTACCAATTTTATTCCATGCGAAACTAGCAAGTAACGGAGGATCAACCACGGGGTGGAAAAGAAGAAAGATGTTTTGCATATTTGGGCAAATTAAAGAACTAAACAAGTCTTAAAAACCAACTAAAGTTCCAATTTGAATTTGGAAGTGACAAAGCCACAGTGTTGTTGTCAAGAGACGAGTCTTAGAAGACTTTGACAAAAGGTCTGTGACTGTTCCAAAAGAAATTGTATGAGTCAACTTTTCCGAGGAAATTTTTAACCCACATTAATTTCAAGTTACAGGATGATTATCAACCACATCAAAAGAAACATATAGGTACATGACATACTGGAAAAATAATATAGAGCGTGTGAGACAGACATAAATTAAAATAAGCAAGAGAACGTTAACATATATTTGATCATTTATGAATCAATTGCGCAAGGTTCAAGCTAAATGGAATAGTTCATGAGGTTCACAGCATACAATGCCTTTGACACTTTCCATAAACATAAAGCTTATGAACAGGCCAAAACTGAAACCAATACAATGCTTCCAAATAAACGGAAGTGACCTGTATTCCAGAATAAGTTCCCTCGAGGTTTCTACTTTCTAGAATCCCAATCAATCAAATAGTGGGATAAATAAAAATTTATAACATGATAAAAAAACACTTATTTCATCAAGTATGTAAATAGCAGAACAGCGAATGAATAATGAAAATTTTTATACCATCAACAAGACAATAACAAGATCTCAGTACCAAAGTTCAACCAAAGAAATAAAATAACATGAAAATTTTTATACCATCAATAAGACAACAACAGGATTTCAATATCAAAGTTCAACCAAGAAATAAAAAACAAGACCAAACACTGACTCAGAGATCTTTACAAAAGGATGAAAACTAAAACATTAAAAAAAAATCCAAATAAAGTAAGATTATCATTTTTTAATTCTATTTTCTCATCTGCTTGACTTTGTGCCAGCCTTTCTTACATGAATCTCCCACAATCTTGACACCTTTCTTGAACAAAACCTTGAGATCCTTGGCTCTTGCCTTCACCTGCTGCTCAAAACCAGCCATTTTTTTTTCCTTTCCAATAAACGCAGAAAATAAAGAGAACAAAATTTTAAAAAAAATGTAAATATAAATATAAATACAACTGCCGGAGGATGAGGGTTGCTGGGTTTGGGGTTTTTAAGGTTGAAACTGTTGAAATCTGTAGAATATAGAACTCATAGAAGCGGCTGTCTCTGGTTGTTTTCTAATGAACGAAAGCCTCGTGGGATCCAGCGCATCAGGGGACACGTGGTGGACATCGAATGGGTATGTGCGTTACACGTTTCATTGAGATGGATTTCCCTTGAAATTTTTAACCACCGTTGATTGCGCGAACGCTAAGCACGAGATGTCATCAAATGAGATGAGATGATAAGTCATAGAGAAATAAGTGTTAACGTGGTGGGACCACGTGGACCACTGAGACAAATTTTTCGTTTGGGTAACAATTGTAACGAACAAAATGATTAAGATGACAACGGCGCTTAAATGATTTAAACTTTAAAATTTTACCAATGAAGCATGAACCGTGATTTCATTTCCATTTTATGCTTTTTTAATTTGAATTTGAATTTCATCATGTTAACAATTTAGATAACATAGACAAATTAAAATCTTGGAAAAAGCTATTTAACCCAACTTGTACCCCGAATGAAACTCACCGTTTAACTTAAATTAAAAACGCACCATTTGGAAACTTTTTTTCTCTCGTTTGGAAACTTACCTAAATTGAAAACACCCCGACTGAAGCTCCAAAATGAACCGTTTTCATGAAGCATTCCTCACGGGAGCCATAGAGGAGAGGACAGAGTACAGACCACAGCCATCACGCGATTGAGGTCGTTGTTGCCATCCCAGACAGCCGGCACTCACAAAGCTAACACAAACGTGGGCTGGAATTGGGCAGCCAACAATTCCTCAACCTTTATTTTACTTGAATCTTGAACTGGTTCGTTTTGAATTGGATCTTGAGTATTTGTGTCTATATTAGCATTTGTTTCTACTATTGTTTATAAATTTAATGAATTTGAGATAACTAGTGACCGAAATTTAAACATTCTGAATTTGGTCCGAAATTTAATGATCTTGAGTTGTTTCATTTTGATTTGTGAGCTAAACCGTGACCATTTGTATCTATATTATTGTTTCTAAATTTAATGAATTTGGGCATTAATTAATAATGTTCAATTTATAATTTAATTTTTTTCTAAACTTAGTGAATTAGGGATAATTAATTAATAATATTTAGTCTATATTTTAATTTGTTTCTAAACTTAATGAATTAGGGATAATTAATTAGTAATATTCAATCTATATTTTAATTTGTTTCTAAACTTAATGAATTTGGGAAAATTAATTAGTAATATTATGAACTATTATAATTTGTAGCAATAATGGACGAAGTTGATGAAGTGGAGGAAGTGGAGGTTGATGAAGTGGAGGAATTGCAAGATTTATAGGAGGCTGATTTTGAAGGAAATAATGAAAAATTGGTGGAAAAAGTTGTTGAGCCTAAGGTTGGGATGTGTTTTAATATTCTGGATGAAATGTTTGAATATTACAAAGCTTATGGCTAAGAAGAGGAATTTCCAGTGATGCGGAGATCTTGTAAAAAGGGGGATGACGGGAATATGAGATATGTGACATTTACTTGCGAGTGAAACGACAAGTCAAAAAGCAAATCCAATCATATTTTGCGGCTTTAACCTAACCAGAAAATTGGATGCAATGCTAAAATTGGAGGACGTTTGGATTTTGTTAGTGGAAAATGGGTAATTGGAAATTTGTTCCTTGAACACAACCATGCCGTAACTCCGAGTAAGAGTAGGTATTATCGATGCAACCATAGAGTAGGTATTATCGATGCAACCATAGCATTAGTCCTTATGTAAAAAAACAACTTGAAATAAATGAAGCGGGAATTAAAATGGCTCAAAGTTTCAAGTTTATTGTTGTTGAGGTGGTGGCTACGAAAGTGTCCCATTTTTAGAAAAAGATGCTAGAAATCATGTTGATAAAGCAAGGCGATTAAGGCTTGGAGAAGGGGATGCGACTGCGATTCAGAAATATTTTAAGAAAATGCAAGCAGAAAATGATTGATTTTTCTTCAGTCTTGACTTAGATGAAGAGGGTCGGTTAAAAAATATATTTTGGGCAAATCCAAGAAGCTGGGCAACCTACAAAGACTTTGGAGATATTATTACATTTGACACCACATACCTTACGAATAAATATGACATGCCATTTGTTCCTTTTATTAGAGTTAATCATCATAGTCATTCTATTTTGTTAGGATGTAGGTTGATTTCGCATGAAGACACGGAGATCTTTACGTGATTATTTGACACATGGCTATCATGTATGTCCGGCTCTCCTCCCCTTGGAATCATCACAGACCAAGACAAAGCGATGAAAAATGCAATTAAGATTATTTTTCTAAATACTAAGCATCGATTGCGTTTGTGGTATATTCTAAAAAAGGTGCCTGAGAAGTTAGGAAAGTATGCAGAATATCATGCCATTAGATTTTTATTGCATGTTGTTGTTTATGATTCACATGCTCCTGTTGAATTTGAAGAAGCTTGGCATGACATGTTAGAAAATATGATCTTGGTGATAATCAATGGTTAAATGGTTTATATGAGGAAAGATATCGTTGGGTTCCATGTTTTGTTAAGACTACTTTTTAGGCTAGCATGTCAACCACTCAACGTTGTGAGAGTATGAATGATTTCTTTGATGGGTATGTTAACTCAAAAACAACTTAAAAGTAGTTTGTGGAGAAATATAAGAAAGCAATAAAAAATAAAATTGAAAAAGAGTGGCAAGTAGATGCTAGGTGCTTCAGCCAATGGATGCCATGTCATACCAATTTTGCAATGAAAAAACAAGTTGAGGAAGTATACATTATTTCTAAGTTTTAAGAATTTCAATAGGAGCTAATGGATAAGATGTATTGTGAGGTTTTCAGCTGTGGGGGATTAGAATATGAAGTCGTCGAAAATGATGGAAAGAGTAAAGAGAAGACTTTTTAAGTTATTTTTGAAAAAGATAATGGTGAAATTTGTTGTGCGTGTTCAATGTTTGAATTTCGAGGGATTGTTTGCAGACACGTCATTGCAGTGTTGATATGTAGCTGTATAACATTACTTCTTGAGAAATATATCATACGGAGATGGAGGAAAGATGTACGGAGATGCTATAGTCGAGTGAAAGTTAGTTATGATGTGAGGAGTTCGAGCATTGTACACCAACGATATAAAGAAGAGTGTGCTGCTTTTTATGATGTTACTGATGTAGCTTCAAAATATGAAGAAAATCATAAAAGTGTTTTGACTTGGATCGAAAAAGCAATGAATGATGTATCTCTGAATGTTCGTTGTGAAAGTGAAGATACAACTGTTGTTGGTGGGGCGGGAAGTTGTATGGAAATCGTACAGGATTCAGTAGTATCTTGTCGTAAGGGTCGTGCACCTTCTCAAAGAAAACAAAAGCAATTTAAAAAGCCAAAACAGAAGCGAGACAATACTTTATTGAGTACAACTGTAGAGGTAAATCTATCAAATTCATTTTTAATTAATTCAACACAAATTAATGTACTATAAATTCATTTTTATTTAATTTAATAGAAATTTAAATGTGTCTTGCTTATTTTCGGACGTACATGATTTATTTTCTCAAGCCACTACTGCAATCCCAACACAAGCGAGCAATATGGCTATGGTAATTTTTTCCTTTTTAATGTACCTACTGTTAGTGATGTTTCATTGTTATTTATTTTTTATGTACCTATTGTTAGTGTTGTTTCATTGTTTTTTTTTTTTTATGATCAAGTGCCGAAAACTCATCAAGAGATATGTTGTACAAATTGTATATTGTTAATCTATAACTCCAATACTCATAATTGCTCCCACCAAGATACCGGGTAATCTTAACTACAAGTATACGTCGTACCCATTGGTAACTCAAATGGAATAACAATTACAATCATGAAATCATAACTAACTCAAGATTAAAATTACAGTAAAATCAATGCTTATGAGATTTAATAAGTCTGATAGTTATTACAAAGTTAATTAAATCTCATATGTGATCATGTTCAATGTAGTCGTACTATATTAATAAATTCATACATGATTAAGACAAATCATTCAATGAATTTATTACAGTCTAAACATAAATAGAGCGCCAAACTCTATTTATCAACTGCGAACTTAATTTATTTAATCATAAGATAACTTGTATTTATATCTTCTGTGAATCCATATAATGATCACATAAATACATATAATATGATTAAACAGACCTTATTTAAAATATTTATGTAATTGAAAATATCTCAAATATTTTATTAAAATATGCTTTAAAGAGCATATAATCACAACAATCTCCCACTAGCTCTGAAAGCATATCTGGCATATTGCACATGCTCTAGGGCTCTAAGTGTAGGTTATAAAAGTTTCTCACTAATGGCCATTATAATAAGATCTACTATATAGCATCTAATGCCATTTGGGATACTGTCATATAGTCTTTCTACATTATTCCCTTATAAGAAGATACTTCCTCTCAACATGTTTTTGTTCCTTGTAGTTCCTTGGTTCCTTAGATTGAGTTACCGCACCACCATTATCACAAAATAGTTTAAGGGTTTAGTTACAACATGTACCACCTCAAGATCTTATAGGAACTTGTGGAGCCATGCAGCTTCTTTTGTAGCTTCAAATGCAGCCACATATTCAGCTTCAGTTGTGGAGTCTGTGATACAAGATTATTTCACACTCTTCCAACTAATAGCTCAACTTTCTAATGTAAACACATAGCCAGAAGTTGATTTTCTGGAATCCTTATCTGACATAAAGTCAAAATTCATATAACCCACTGGAATGAGTTCATCACCATAATATACAAGCATATAATTTTTAGTTCTTTTCAAATACTTCATTATAGGATTTGATATCTGCTAACCATCCGTATGACAAAACAGATGTCTGGTCTAGTGCAAAGCATGGTATACATGAGACTTCCCACAACTTCTGCATAGGGAACTCGTCTCATTTTCTCTATCTCTTTAGATGTTTTAGGTGACTGATCCTTAGAGAATACAATTTCATGTCTAAATGGTAATAAACCAGTCTTGAAATTTTCCATCCTAAATCTAAGCAATATCTTGTCAATATAGACCGCTTGAGACAAGGCTAAAAGTTTTACTCTTCCAATCTCATAGTAATTTGATACCAAAATATAACTTGCTTCTCTCAAGTCTTTTATATCAAATTTTTTTGATAACCAACTCTTTATCGTAGTCAATACTCCTATATCGTTTCCAATTAGGAGAATATCATCCATATAAAAAACTAGGAAGGTTACAGATTTTCCCTGAATTTTCTTATACACACATGAATCATCAATATTCTTAATGAATCCATACGATTTAATTGTTTGATCAAATCTGATGTTCCATGACCGGGATACTTGCTTCAATCCATAAATCGATCTTTGCAACTTACATACCATGTGTTCTTAGACCTTTTATATGGATCTATCTGGTTGTTGCATGTAGATGTCTTCTTCAAGATGCCCATTAAGAAAGGCAGTCTTGACATCTATTTGCCAAATTTCATAATTTAGCACTGCAGCAATGGAGAGCAGAATCCTAATGGATTTAAGCATAGTAATCGGAGAAAAGATTTCCTCACAATTGATTCCCTCTTTCTGAGTATACCCTTTGGCTACTAATCTTTCTTTAGACGTTTCCATCCTTCCGTCCCTTTTTTCTCTTGTAGATTCACTTGCACCTTATAAGTTTTACCCCATTTGGTGCCTCTACATGTTTCCAGACTTTATTAGAATACATAGATTTCATTTCTTGATTAGCTTCGTTGTAACTAGTGGGATCTTGTACATGTTCTTCTGAGATAGTCGTATAGGTTTCTCCTAATAACATGTATCTCGCAGGTAACCTAGTTACCCTCCCACTACGACGAGGTTAAAAGTGATTGTTGTTCAGGGATAATCCTGTGTTGATCAGTTGTTGTTGTTGTTCTTCATGTTCAATAACAGGTGTTGAAAGTTGAGCATCAACCTGATCCTTTTTTTATTTCTCTAGTTTTACCTTACTCTTAAGGTATAAGTCATTTATATAGTCTTCCTTAAAGAAAGTAAAGAATATGTCCATAAATACATTCCTATCTTGAGGACTATAATTCAAACTTTCCCTTATTCCTTTAAGATACCTAAGACATGCAAGCTTCTGAACACAAATCCATCTTCTCTACCTCTGATTCTAGTACAAATACTAGTAAACTCCAAATACGAATGTGTCTTAAACTATGTTTGTGACTTTTTCATAATTTCTTGGAGTAGTAAACACCGAGGTAGATGAAACTAAGTTCAATAAACTTTGCAGTTTTAAATACTAGTATCTAGAATAAAAAAGGTAAATGATAAACCACTTAGCATATATCTTTTCTTATCCAAAAGAATCTTGTTTCTCCATTTAATTACACTATTGTATCATGGTGTTCATTATATGTGGGAGTTTATCCCATTTGACAACCAAATGGAGCTTGAATTCTCCAGAGAGATATTCTTTGTTTCAATCATATCGAAGTTCTTTTATGCTTCTGCCTAATTACTTATGTCTTATCCATGTACCCTTTTGAATTTCAAAAGCAATGGAATCATGATG
>NW_006262688.1:18411657-18416606 GCF_000493195.1 Citrus x clementina
CACAGTTACAATGATCAATCTTAATAGGCCATAAGCCTATCATTAATCATTTTCTTAAAATCTTATTATATTTTATATGACTTAAGCATAAATATCAAAGGTGATATTAGTTACAAGAAACATTTCTTTTCTTGGATAAATGCATATACTATTTATCATTATATCTTGCTTTGAATAGATCAATGGACTTATATGATATAAATTGTCTTTATAAATAACCAAAATAAGTAATAAATAGATGATCCAAAAATAACAGTGTATTCTTATTTATTAAAACAAGCCACCGAAATTAAATTCCTCTTCCAACCATTTCAAGGAAAAAATGCGGATATAGTCGAATGGTAAAATTTCTCTTTGCCAACGAGAAGACGCGGGTTCGATTCCTGCTATCCGCCAAGGTAAAGTAATGTAGTTAATAGGATAAACGACTTCTTATAGTTGACTGTGATAATATTTGGAAAAGACAAATATGAAAACTAAAGTCTCGTAAAATTGATCTAGCCTCAACTAATATAAACTAGCATGCCCTCAACTACTATTTGAAGCTTTCTTCACTTAATCTCTTGGTTTCTTAAAAACCAAATAAATAAATTACAAATAAGATTAGTTATTTCAGAATTCACTATTGCATTAATCAATAGAAATTTAAACTAATCAAGAAGCTTAAAGATTTCCTATACCTGATTTTAATAATCTTAGGATAATCTTTCTTCCAATGACCCTTCTGTCCACATTTGTAACACTTGCCTTTTGGCTTTCTACTTCTTTTAGTGGACAATTTGCCAATCCCAACTCTTTCTTGTTTATTCCTGTCTTTCGACTTAAGCCTTGAAGATAATCATTTTTCAGGAAGATTTTTGCTATGATAAAATTCTTCTATAGCATGTAGTTTGTGCATTAATTCAATTAAGGTCATATCTTTATTGTTTAAGATATAACTGACCTTAAACTATTTGAATGTATCAGGCAAGGATTCAATCACCATATTAATATTTATTTTATCATCAATTTGAACACCATGAATCTCTACTTTATTCAAATAGTCCATCATTTTGAGGACATGATCACGAACTCTTGTGCCCTCTTCCATCTTAGTATCCGTAATACGTTTTAACGCTACTTCTCTGGCAAAATGAGTATTCTGCCCAAACATCTGATGAAGACTAGCCATTATTTTAGTGGTTGTTTCCGTGCTCCGATGTTTCTTATACAATTCCATAGAAATCGAAGCCAATATATAGCTGTTGAGAGTTAGAAAATGTATATTTATAAAGGAGAAAATCGTCATTTTACACTTCAAGTTTTACTAACACCCTTACTTTTATGTATTTAAGCTTCTTGTTATTTAATTATGTGTGTAGTATTATAATTAAGTATTTTAGGGACATCATAGTCATTTCACAATAAACGAGAGATTAGATGACAAAACGGACATCACTTTTGAACTCAGGACCGTAAAAAACCTTAGGAGGAGCATAAAAGGAAAAATGGCATTGTTCACATGTACGGTCCTGTCTACGTTACTGTTCACATAGACGGATCGATGACGTGGCATTGACCGATGATGTGGCATTGACTGATGAGGTGTCATGATCCTGTTGGACTAAAATTCTTATGCACTGTTGATGGGTGATGTGGCAGTATGTTAGTGGACCAAAAATTGCGCGTATGGTATATGCATATACACAGGACTATTTTCAACCAAACCGCATTACTGTTCAAGCCGGGTTAAACCATGTCACCGTTCAAACCGCGTGGTCAAACCACGTACTGTTGACTGATGACGTGGCGCAATCCTGAACGTCCAAACTGTTTTTAATCCAATGGCCATGATTTACTCAATGTATCTATAAAAAATGGGCTCTCCCCCCCTAATTGGATATCTCTGAATCCATTTTTGGACTCCATTTTCTGTAATTCCTTCTCCATCTTGTATTTTCTACGTTTTTTAATAAATTTTCATTTTGCCCCTAGTTCAATTATGAGTAGCTAATTTTCTTTCAAGCTTGGGTTGAAGGTGAAGTCTCAACATGTGTCATGGGCTTTAATTGGTAAATTTACTTTCTCTTCCCCTCTAGTTTTTGTGGATGTTTTGACTTCTCATCCACAAATAATAATAATCTTGTCTAGATACCGCCCTAGTTTCACCGGCTCCCTAATACAAGGTTATTATTATTTGGCACGATAAGCCCTTAGCACCATATTGATTAGAGTGTGGTTAATGAGGTGTGAATTCCCCCCTCATGATTTAATTGGCATTAATAAGGAATATTTAGCCCATGTTGCATGTTGATACGGATCCAGATACCCAAGTACGTCATTTTAATAGACTTCTCTTCAATTTATTCTCGCCATTTCAATTCCAATTTTAGGATAATCTAAGTGACTTTCACCACAAATCCAACCACCTTCATACAAAATTAATTCTACGTATAATTAAAATCCACCTCCTCGTGGGATCGACACTCGTCACCATTGATCTATACTACAATAGATTCGTGCACTTGCGAGTTCAATAAAATTTGCACAACAAGCTTTTGGCGTCGTTGCAGGGGAGGTAAGTTATTTTAATTTGTAGAATTAATTTTTGTGAATAATTTCTTTTATTTGTTTTCTTGTATTTTTTTCTTATTAAAAAAGGAAAAAAAAAGTGAATTTGCATTTAGAGGTTAGTATTTTTTTTCTCTTCTTTAAAATTCTGTAATTTAATTTTCAAGTTATTTTTTTTCTTCCTTGTAATTTTTGTTTATCTTACTAATTTTTTTTAGTTAATTTATTTCACGTATTGTTTTTGTGTATTTTTATAGTAAGGTTGTAATAGCGCGATAAGGTTAGTATCGTAATTTCTCCTTTTTCTTTATTTTTATTCGTTTTGTTCCCATTTATTTTTTGTTCTTTTCATGCATGATCGTAGGTCATTATTACCTAATCTTGAACCTATAGACCTTGAACTAGAAAAAACGTTGCGCAAACACAAAACGTTAAAAATAAAATAGATTTGCAACAACAACAAGCACCACAGGAGAGGCCATTTAAGGACTACTTTAGTCCCTTAGCTAATTTGAGCACATCATGCATAAGATACCCAAATGTAACTGCTAGCAGGTTTTGAACTAAAACCAAGTGTGCTAAATTGTCTCCCAACATTCTATGGCCTAGAAAATGAGGACCCATATAATCATTTGAATGATTTTCATGCTGTTTGTCAAATATTTAGATATAAGAATTTTTCAGATGATGATGTTAAACTCAGATTATCCCCATTTTCTTTAAAGGATAGAGCTCGTTCATGGCTCAATACTTTGCCTGCTAATAGCATTACATCATGGGAACAAATGATTACAAAATTTTTGAATAAATATTTCCCAGTGTATAAAACCAATGCTATTCGCAGGAAAATTTCAGAGTTTACCTAGAGAGAAGACGAGCAATTTTTCGAAACATGGGAGCGATTTAATGGACTACTCTAGAAGTGTCCACATAATGGGTACGTGAAATGACACCAATGCCAATACTTTTTGGAGGGATTATTGCCGAATGTGCAAGAATGACTAATGGCAACAAGTGGAGGAGAGCTAATGTCAAAAAGTGTATCAGAGATTTGGAAATTCTTTCAGCGACAAGCGGATAATTCCCAACAACGGAGTCGGTCGCTCAGGAATACAAAAAGAATTAAAGGAGTGAATGAGGTTCACATTGGCGAGTCAACTTCGGGAATCAAAGAAGTCAAGGAGATGGTTGAAGGTCTCGCTCGACAAAGAGCATCGTTATCGACTGCTAAATCAACAGAACCACATGACCATGACTCATACTCAGATCAAGCCAATGCCATAGGTGTAATGAGAAAACCATCAAATTACAACCCATACTCCAACACATATAACCCTGGATGGAGAGACCACCCCAATTTTTCATGGTCTCAAGGATTCCAATAGAATGGACCAGCAGCTCCAGCTCTACCAATGCAACCAATTCCTCAAGCCTCTCAGCCACCATTTAGACCAGACAATCAGAACCAGAACTACTCTCAACCTATACCATGGGAGGATGCATTCCAGAATTTCAAGAATGTTACTCACTCTACGATTGAGCAACAGAACCGCACCATTGATGGACTACGAAATGAGATGAGAGCAAGCTTTAACTCACAAGCCCAATTAATTTCAAGCCTCGAGAAAATGGTAGGACAACTTGCTTCTTCAGTTCAGACCTTGGCAATTACTGTTGAGAAATGTAAATTTTCAAGTCAACTAGTGTCTAATCCTAAAGGAGTACATGAAATAAGTAACAGTTCACCGCAGCAGCATTGAGAGGTCAAAGCAGTCATGACCTTGCGAAAAGAAAAAGAAGTCGACAATAAAGTGGAGATGCCAGTGACAAAAGAAAATCAAATTGCACATGTGAATGTTGAGGACTCACCATCGGAAGAGAAAGAAGAAACCAACCCATGAGAGTATGTTCCGAAAGTTCTATTTCCTCAGAGGTTAGTTAAAGGAAAGAAGGGAAAATCTACAGGTGAGATTCTTGAAATCTTCAAATAGGTAAGTGTTAATATCCCTTTACTTGATGCTATAAAACAAGTTCCATCTTATGCCAATTTTCTTAAAGACCTTTGTACTAAAAAGAGAAACATTCACATTCAAAAGAAGACATTTTTAACAAAAAATGTTAGTTCTATACTCCAACACAAAATTCCTTTAAAAATGCAAAGACCTAGGCTCCCCCACTATCTCATGTAGTATAGGGAACCACACAATTGAGAATGCTTTGTTGGATTTAGGAGCTAGTGTAAATCTGTTGCCTTATTCAGTATTTGTGAAACTTGCACTTGGAGAATAACACCCAACTCCAGTGGTGTTACAGCTTGTAGATCGGTCCATGAAAATACCTCGTGGTATTGTGGAGGACGTGCTTATCCAGGTAGACAAGTTTTATTTTCCTGTTGATTT
>NW_006262688.1:18416706-18417878 GCF_000493195.1 Citrus x clementina
TTCTTGGACTACGGATGCTCACATTCATGCAGGACTGGAATATGCAATTGTCCTTCGACAACATGACTATGGAGCTGAACATTTTCAACATTGCCAAACAACCTCACAATACAGATGATGGAATTGTTGATGTGGATTTAATAGAAACATTAGTAGATAATACTTTTGTTTCAAACCTTAATGATGATCCTTTACAAACATTTTTAACTCACTTCGATTTGGATTTTGATATTGACAGATCGGTCGATGAGGTCAACGCCCTACTTGACTCAGCACCATCCATGGACACTAATAAATGGAAGTCAAGAGTTGAACAACTAGCACCATCAGAGAAGAAACTCATCCCATCATCAGAATCACCACCGAAACTCGAGCTCAAACCATTACCCAACACATTGGAATATGCATTTTTAGGAGAAAAAAGTACTCTGCCGGTAATCATCTCATCATCCCTCAATGACGAACATAAAGGTAAGTTGTTGGATGTTTTAAAAGAGCACAAAGAAGCATTATAATGGACCATAACAGACATCAAAGGTATAAACCCAGTAGACTGCATACATTACATTCACCTTGATGAAAATGCTAAATCTACTAGGGAAATGCAACGTCGGTTAAATCCTACTATTAAAGAAGTTGTTAAAACTAAAGTCTTTAAGCTATTAGATGCAGGTATCATTTACCCAATTTCTGATTGTTCATGGGTCAGTCCTGTACAAGTTGTCCCTAAAAGGTCAGGAGTCACAGTAGTTACCAATGCTGATAATGAATTAATACCAATTAGAGTAACTACAGGATGACGTGTATGCATTAATTATAGAAAGTTGAATTCTGTCACACGTAAAGACCATTCTCCTTTACCATTTATCGATCAAATGCTTGATAGATTAGCAGGCCATGAATTTTATTGCTTTCTAGATGGCTACTCAGGATATAATCAGATTCTTATAGCACCAAAAGATCAAGAGAAAACCACTTTCACTTGCCCTTTTGGCACTTTTGCATATAGGAGGATACCATTTGGATTATGTAATGCACCTGCTATATTTCAACGACGCATGTTAAACATTTTTTTTTTATATGGTTGAACGATTCCTTGAAGTCTTTATGGATGATTTTTCTGTCTTTGGTGACTCGTTTGATCAATGTTTACATCATCTAACACTAGTTCT
>NW_006262688.1:18418447-18440089 GCF_000493195.1 Citrus x clementina
CTGGTTTTTATCGACGTTTCATTAAAGATTTTAGCAAAGTTTCTAGACCTTTATGCAATCTACTTGCTAAGGATGTACCTTTTATCTTTAATGATTCATGTCTTGTGGCGTTTGAAAAATTAAAGCAGTTGTTAACAACATCACCCATCATTTAGTCCCCAAACTGGAGCTTACCATTTAAAGTCATGTGTGATGCATCTGATTATGAAGTAGGAGCAATGTTAGGACAAAGAGTTGATCGAATTCCCCATGTTATTTACTATGCTAGTATGACATTGAATTATGCACAATTGAACTATTCAACTATTGAAAAAGAAATGCTAGCAGTAGTGTTTGCATTGAAAAATTTTCGATCTTATCTCATTGGTTGTAAAATAATTGTGTTCACGGATCATGCTGCTCTTAAATATCTTCTCACAAAGAAAGATGGAAAAGCTAGACTAATTCGTTAGGTGTTACTTTTGCAGGAGTTCGACTTAGAATTTAAAGATAAGAAAGTTACAGAGAATGTTGTAGCTGACCATCTCTCTCGTCTCCATTTTGACACAATTATGGAATCAATACCATTGAATGAGTCATTCCCAGATGAACAATTGATGAGTGTGGAAGTATTACCGTGGTATGCTGATATCGTTAATTATCTTGCTACAGGTCAATTTCCAAAGCATTGGACCAAGCAAGACAAAGCTAAATTTTTTGCAGAAATAAAAAATTTCTTTTGGGATGACCCGTATTTTTTCAAGTATTGTGCAGATCAAATTGTTAGACGATGTGTCCCAGAAAGTGAAATTCAAAATATCCTTTCATTCTGCCATGAACAAGCTTGTGGAAGCCATTTCAGCGCTAAGAAAACAACGACTAAAGTTTTACAATGTGGTTTCTATTGGCCAACTATATTTCAAGACGCTTACACTTTCTGATCTTTATGTGATAGGTCTCAACGAATAGGGAGCATTACACGAAGGAACATGATGCCATTAAATCCAATTTTAGTAGTTAAGATTTTTTATGTGTGGGGTATCGACTTCATGGGTCCCTTTCCCCCTTCTTTTGGCCATCAATACATATTGGTTGCTGTTGACTACGTATCGAAATGGGTAGAAGCAATTCCATGTAAAACCAATGATCATAATGTGGTGATAGGATTTTTGAAAAGCAACATTGTTTCATGCTTTGGATTCCCTCGAGCGATAATCAGTGATGGTGGTGCCCACTTTTGTAACAAAGCATTCAAAA
This sequence comes from Citrus x clementina, assembly GCF_000493195.1. Lineage (NCBI taxonomy): Eukaryota > Viridiplantae > Streptophyta > Magnoliopsida > Sapindales > Rutaceae > Citrus > Citrus x clementina. Next base: position 18,419,684 of record NW_006262688.1, read on the forward strand.
CTCTTTTGACAAAGTATTCAATCACTTATAAAGTGGTGACCCTATATCATCCGCAAACCAGTGGCCAAATTGAAATCTCCAATCGAGAAATAAAGTACATATTAGAAAAGACGGTGAGGCCAGACAGAAAAGATTAGTCATTAAGACTTGATGATGCATTATGGGCATATAGAACAGCTTTCAAGACCCTGATTGGGATGTCACCCTACAGGCTGGTGTATGGAAAAGCTTGTCACCTACCTGTGGAACTTGAGCATCATGCATATAGGGCCATCAAGAAATTCAACTTTGACATGCAGCAAGCTAGCTCAGAAAGAAGATTACAACTGGCAGAACTTGAAGAAATTCGCAATGATGCATACGAAAATGCCAAGATTTACAAGCAGCAGATGAAAATCTTTGATGACAAGCAAATTATGAGAAAATCATTCACTCCAGGTCAAAAAGTACTTTTATTCAATTCTCGTTTGCACCTATTCCCAGGTAAGTTACGCTCTCGATGGTCTAACCCCTTTATTGTTTATACTGTTTTTCTACATTGGGCAATTGAAATTAAGGACCCAAAGAACGGTGTCACGTTTAAAGTTAATGGTCAAAGATTTAAGCCATAGCTAGAGTACCAGCTACATGGAGAGGACATCGAAATCAATTTGAGTGACCCACCAGAGTTGAATTGAATTTTTTTTCTTTTCGGTGATTTGATTTTTTATTCTTTCTTTTTATTATTCTTTTGCTAATTGAAATTATTTTTGCATAAGTGTGTTTGTTTAACCATTAAGTTTTCTCTTATCATTGTTAATCATGAGTACCATAGCTAAACAGTTCCTTCTGAACATTCTTAAACCGTTTCAATGTGTAAAATCTCATCTCAAAAGGCAGATTCGATTTGTAAAACACATCGTATTTGGGCTCTGTAACCACCAGAGTTAGTATCCTATGTTAAAGATTTAGAAAGCCAACTCAGAGAAATTGAGAGAAGTGTCTACAACATCCAGTTGGAGATTGAGGTAAATTCAATAAGAGGACGATTTTAATTTTCTTTGTGTGTTTTAATTTGTTTTTCTGTTTATGTGCTTTAGTTTGTTACCCCGGTGAAGTGGCGGATAACGGTACTCCGTGACAATCAAGTCGGTTACTTCAGTTTTCCATAATAACTGATATTATGAGGCGAAGGTATAGACCGAAACGAGATTCTAGCAAAGCTTCACAATCGATTCCCTTCACTTCCTCAGAATGCCCTCCTTACAATCTATAAAGCTAGGTCTAAACGCATGCGATTGCTCATGAGGAATAACATACCTGCTAACATCCGTTGGTTAATCGAAGCTAAAGTACGATTGGCAGGTGAGTTACCTCCAAAATTTATTGCATACATGCCTGGTTGTGGTAAAGGAAATTATGCAAGAAAATGAAGAGCTCGAAGAATTTCTGTTGCTTGTCATAAATGTGCTAGAATGAGATGCAATAAAAATCCATATTCTTTAAGAATGATGTCTAATAACAGGGAAGATAAGATTCAATTCATTAGGGATGGCTTGAATAAGGAGTCATTGGATGATATTCTTTTGTCTCTTGAAACGCATCCCAGTGGATATGTGCAAGGAGCGATTCTCCAGTTATGACCATTATTCCAGAAAGAGCATGCACGATATAGTCTCGGGAATCTGACTATAAACGACCCTCTTTGCCAATTTATAAGAAAACTGGATGGGAAGCCTATCCTCGACCCATAGAGGGCGTTCAAACCGTTTCTGGACGTAAAACCAGAGGAAGATGTGAGCCACAATCGCAACTACCTGTAAATATCCTTTTACTTTACTGTTATTTTATTTCACTGTTATTTTATCTTTTCCATTATTGTCTTTAATAATTTTATTTTATCATGGTTTCTTTTTCCTTTTTACTCTTTCCTTTTTGACTCCTGATCCATGTGCTTTACACGTTATTTGACACTGACATGCCGCCTCATACACAGTTTTGACCCACTGTCACCAAGATTCTTAAATATGACTTTTTGTTAAGCACTCACAAATTGTTTTTGAGAAATATTCCAATGGCAGCTACTCCCAATAGACAATTCAAGAACATTTGTGTGCTTTCTGGATTTAACTATGGCAAACATAAAGAGTTCGTTGAGGCAGCCATAGATCTTGGTTGAAGCATAGCAGAGAGAAAACTACACTTGGTGTATAGAGGAGGTAACTGAGGGTTATCAAAATTGGTCTCAAAAGCTGCTTTTGTCAAAGGAAGCCAAGTGTTAGGCATCATCCCAAGAGCCCTAAAATCTTTGGGCAGTTTATCTGACCCACCGACTAGAGAAGAGTTAGTCGTCTCAGATATGCAAGAAAGAATAACTGAAATGCTTAATCATGCTGATGCTTTTATTTTCCTTCTACGAGATCTTGCAACACTAAAGACACTTATCACACTAGTGTCTTGGGCCCATCTGCACATTCACCATAAACCCATCGATTTGTTAAATGTCAATAACTTTTATGATGGCTTCCTCGCATTTCTTAACCATTCAATAAAAAAACTATTTCATTCCTTCCAATACGAAAAAGCTTTTTATTTGTGCTCACACTGCGAATGAGCTACTTGATCTGTTACAAGCTTATAAACCGGAGCCAGACCCCTGGACCTTTGTGTTGGAGCGTCCTAATAATGACGGTAACAGTAGCCGTAGTAAGAAGTACAAATTAAATTTAACTCTCCGCCTGTAAATATTTTCTTCTGTGCTGTACTACCCAGGTGATGTCTTCTAAACTCTACTTCTTTCCTTTAAAACATTAAGGATAATGTTTCGTTCTAGTTGGGGGGGAGGGAATAGTCGACAATTGTGGAATCTTGGTTAAGTTTTTACTAATTTTTTGTTGTAGAAACTAATTGTTGCTAACTTTTTGTGTTGAAGATGGCTGAATATGGAGTGTAGTTACTCTAGAAACGCATCTCCTTCGTAAAAAAAAACAAAAAAAATTTCCAGATATTTTCTTTTCCTTTATTAATTTTTTTACAATCATTTTTCTTCTTCTTTCTAATTTCGCCTTTATAAATATACACTTTCAAATTTTTCGAGTTAAAGATGGCTGAATATGGAGTGTAGTGCCTTTAGAAACGCATCTTCTTAGTTAAAAAAAAACATTTCTTTTTCTATCATTTTAAGTGTAACTTTTCTAATTAGTTTTTCTGAATCATTTTCACATTTCTACATGCATATTTTCCTTTCATGTTTAGAATAAGTTGGGGGGTAGAATGTTGTTTAAAAAAAAAGAAAAAAATTGTGTGATTTGTTTTAACATTGGATGACATGATTAATTTCAAATTTTAGTATTTGTATTATCTTTGGTCTTAAGTGATGTTACGCTATGTTTGCTACTTTACATGTTGATGTCGGAGACAAATATGAGTTGCTTGAAGGAATGAACATGTCATAATAAGTACCAAGTGAGTTTTTGAGCCTATCATTTTTCTCGGAGAGTAACCATTTTGCCCATTCTTTATACATCTTAGTTGTTTATTATTTTATACATGATCTCTAGATTTCTTTTAAGTTAACCTTTAAAAAAAAGTTGTTGTAAAATTTAAAAAAAAAGAGAAAAAAATAAAAAAAATGTATGTTGCTACATCTAGAGACCCATCTAACTAGTAGATATGGAAGATTCTTTAGAGCCCTAAAAAATGATGGAAAGGCCATCTTTGATTCGTTTGAGTCTTTCTAGCCATCCCTTTTATGAAATATCCATAATTAACCCTTTTGAGCCTTAAAACAAAAAAAAACCTTTTCCTTGTCGACTTATCATCTTGACCCACTCCGATTTGGAGTATTACCCGATGTCTTATAAGTTCCATCACCTATTTATGTTTGAGAAAAATGTAAATAATTATTTTGTTCAGTGAGGTTGTGCCAAACAAAAGCAAAAAAATAAAAAATAAAAATTGTTGTTTAAGAAAAAAGAAAAAAAATAACAATAATAGGTGAAATCCACCTTGCAACTTCCAAAAAAAAAACAACAAAACAAAAATCTCTGTATTTTTCTTAAACATACACTTTGTTTTCCTTATTCCCCCTCCTTTGTTAGCCATGTCCCTAGCTTACGTTACGTCCTAATAAAAGTCCTTCTTAATTTTAAGGAACTATACTCTGAAGTAGAAGCTAGTTATATGGGCTAAAAAGATGTAGTAGTGCATAAAAAAATAAATAAATAAATTGGGTTGACTAGCATTTTTATTTGACTTGAGATCGTATTATTTCTAAGCTGAGGGCATATTTCTTTCATCTTGGTGAGAGCATGTGATATCACTTCTTTATTATTTTCTCTCAATTACTATTCATTGGAGTGACTATTTTTATTGGGTTTAATTTCTTTGTGAAGGTGTCACTACTTCCAGTGAGATTTTGGGGTTTGACATGTCATTCTTGAAAGTAGCTATGATAAAGTCTATTGGGCTGATTCATGTGGATGGTGATGTGGGTGTGATGTTTCTTTAAACTGGAGATAATGCTTATACTTTTATTTTATTACTATCATTAGTCTGATTGAATAAACATGATTGTTAAAAAAAAATCATTTTGGATTTGAATTTTGTTTTCGCTTTATTTGCTAAGGACTAGCAATAAGCTGGTTGGGGGGTGTGTTGAGTGTTAGAAAATGTATATTTATAAAGGAGCAAATCGTCATTTTACACTTCAAGTTTTACTAACACCCTTATTTTTATGTAGTTAAACTTCTTGTCATTTAATTATGTGTGTTGTATTATAATTAAATATTTTATGTATTTTAGGGGCATCATAGTCATTTCACATTGAACGAGAGATCAGACGGTAAAACGGACATCACTTTTGAACTCAGGACTGTCGAAAACCTTAGGAGGAGCATAAAAGGAAAAATGACACTGTTCACATGTACGGTACTATTCACATAGACGGATTGATGACGTGGCATTGACCGATGATGTGGCATTGACCGATGATGTGGCATTGACTGATGAGGTGTCACAATTCTATTGGACTAAAATTCTTATGCACTGTTGATCGATGACATGGCAGCATATCAGTGGACCAAAAATCTTGCGTACGGTATATGCATTACACAAGATTATTTCAACCAAACCGTGTCACTGTCAAGCCGGGTCAAACCGTGTTACTGTTCAAACCACGTGGTCAAACCGCATACTGTTGACTGATGACGTGGGGCAATTCTAAGCATCCGAAATGTTTTTAATCCAATGGCCATGATTTACTCAATGTATTTATAAAAAAGGGGCTCTCCCCCCCTAATTGGATATCGCTGAATCCATTTTTGGACTCCATTTTTTGTAATTCCTTCTCCATCTTGTATTTTCTACGTATTTTAATAAATTTCCATTTTGCCCCTAGTTCAATTATGAGTAGCTAATTTTCTTTCAAACTTGGGTTGAAGGTGAAGTCTTAACATGTGTCATGGGCTTTAATTGGTAAATTTACTTTCTCTTCCCCGTTAGTTTTTGCGGATGTTTTGACTTCTCGTTGACAAATAATAATAATCTTGTCTAGATACCGCCCTAGTTTCACCAACTCCCTAGTACAAGGTTATTATTATTTGGCACGATAAGCCCTTAGTACCATATTGATTAGAGTGTGGTTCATGAGGTATGGATTCCCCCCTTATGATTTAATTGACACTAATAAGGAATATTTAGCCCATGGTGCATGTTGATATGGATCCAGATATTCAAGTACGTCATTTCAATAGATTTCTCTTCAATTTATTCTCGTCATTTCAATTCCAATTTTAGGATAATCTAAGTCACTTTCACCACAAATGCAACCACCTTCATACAAAATTAATTCTACATATAATTAAAATCCACCTCCTCGTGGGATCGACACTCGTCACCATTGATCGATACTACAATAGATTCGTGAACTTGCGAGTTCAATAAAATTTGCACAATACTTTACATGCATGGTCGTATGTCATTATTACCTAATCTTGAACCTATAGACCTTGAACTTGAAAAAACACTTCGCACACACAAACACATTAAAAATAAAATGGATTTGTAACAATAAGCACCACCACAGGAGAGGTCATTTAAGGATTATTTCAGCCCTTTAGCTAATTTGAGCACATCATGCATAAGATACCCAAATGTAGCTGCTAGGAGTTTTGAATTAAAACATAGTGTGCTAAATTGTCTCCCAACATTCTATGGCCTAGAAATGAGGACCCATATAATCATTTGAATGATTTTCATGTTGTTTGTCAAACATTTAAATATGAGAATTTTTCAGACGATGATGTTAAACTTAGATTATTCTCATTTTCTTTAAAGGATAGAGCTCGTTCATGGCTCAATACATTACCTGCCAATAGCATCACATCATGGGAACAAATGGTAACAAAATTTTTGAATAAATATTTCCTAGTGCATAAAACCAATGCTATTCGCAGGAAAATTTCAGAGTTTACCCAGAGAGAAGACGAGCAGTTTTTCGAAACATGGGAGCGATTCAATGGGCTACTCTTGAAGTGTCCACATCATGGGTACGAGAAATGGCACCAATGCCAATACGTTTTGGAGGGATTATTGCCGAATGTGCAAGAATGGCTAATGGCAACAAGTGGAGGAGAGCTAATGTCAAAAAGTGCATTAGAAATTTGAGAATTCTTTCAGCGACAAGCAGATAATTCCCAACAACGGAGTCGATCACTCAGGAATACTAGAAGAATTAAGGGAGTAAATGAGGTTCACATTGGCGAGTCAAGTTCGGGAATCAAAGAAGTCAAGGAGACGGTTGAAAGTCTCTCTCGACAAATAGCATCGTTATCGACTGCTAAATCAACAGAACCACATGACCCTGACTCATATCCAGATCAAGCCAATGTCATAGGTGTAATGAGAAAGCCATCAAATTACAACCCATACTCCAACACATATAATCCTGGATGGAGAGACCACCCAAATTTTTCATGGTCTCGAAGATTCCAATAGAATGGATCAGCAGCTCCAACTCCACCAATGCAACAAATTCCTCAAGTTCCTTAAGCCTCTCAGCCTCCATTTAGATCATACAATCAGAACCAGAACTACTCTCAACCCAGACCATAGGAGGATGCATTCCAGAATTTCAAAAATGTTACTCACTCTACGATTGAGCAACAGAACCGCACCATTGATGGACTATGAAATAAGATGAGAGCAGGCTTCAACTCACAAGCTCAATCAGTTTCAAGCCTCGAGGACAACTTGCTTCTTCAGTTCAAACCTTGGCAATGACTTTTGAGAAAGGTAAATTCCCAAGTCAACCAGTGCCCAATCCTAAATGAGTGCACGAAATAAGTACCAGTTCACCACAGCAGCACGGAGAGGTCAAAGCCGTCATGACCTTGCGAAAAGGAAAAGAAGTCGACAACAAAGTAGAGATGCCGGTGATAAAAGAAAATCAAATTGTACCTGTGAATATTGAGGACTCATCACCGGAGGAGAGAGAAGAAGCCAACCCACGAGAATACGTTCCGAAAGCTCTATTTCCTCAGAGGTTAGCTAAAGGAAAGAAGAAAAAATCCACAGGTGAGATTCTTGAAATCTTCAAACAGGTAAGTGTTAACATCCCTTTACTTGATGCTATAAAATAAGTTCCATCTTATGCCAAGTTTCTTAAAGACCTTTGTACTAAAAAGAGAAACATTCATGTTCAAAAGAAGACATTTTTAACAGAAAACGTTAGTTCTATACTCCAACACAAAATTCCTCTAAAATGCAAAGACCCAGGCTCCCCCACTATCTCATGTAATATAGGGAAGCACACAATTGAGAATGCTTTGTTGGATTTAGGAGCTAGTGTAAATCTGTTACAAGGATAATTAATAATGGGTTAATGGAAGACATTTTCTTAAAAAAGAAAATAAACATGCATAAATACTTTGAAACAATATTTACAATACATGACAAAAATGCAAAAAACCATAAATGCATTTTAATTTATTATAACGATAATCTAGTACCGCTTTAACAAGCTATCCATTGGGGAAGTCATGTCCACACTTACTAGACCCAATTATCCATTAGATTTTTACTTTCATGTAAAGACATGATAAATAATTATCATTATCCTTTTAGGCCTAAATTTGTTAACAAAGCTTCGTTGGGAAGGTTAATAACAAAATTTAGTTGAGTGTATAACCATTGTTTCAATCTACGTATTTTTCATAATCAATAGTTACTGTTGGGGTGAACAATCGATTGAAAAATATTTCAATTTTATCTTTAAAGAAATTTATCAAATAAAATGTCTAATATATATATCATCCGAAGGGAGCATCACCGTATCATGAAGTCGAGGTATACATATAATTTTATTATTGAACTAATAGTGGAGCTTGTAGGAAAAATTATCTTGAATTTTCCCTCTCCCACCCAATATTTTAAAATTGGTTTTTCCTTTTAAAACATACGTTAATTATATTTTTAATTACATGCTTCCTATAATATTATCTAGATGATATCCAATATTATTAAGCATATGCAAATTTCAAACAATATAATGAGATTCATAATTAATGAATGACATGTATCATTATGCATAGAGTGACACTTCCTATTCTATATGACATGTTATTACGGCATGCTATCATCCAAAACATAATATATAGAAAAATAATTAAATAATCTTAACGCATGGCTTTCCTAAAATGGAAAAAATACATTAACCCTAAGCCTAATCTTTATTGGGCTTCTTGTCAATGTGCATCTCCCATAAGCTTGTCTTTGTTAATGGATTAGGGAAAATTGGACTTTTAAATTTATTATTGGTCCAATTTTAATTTTGAAAGAAAATAAATAAAATCTTCTTTTAATAAAAATTTTGGATCAAAAATAAATTTAATGTGTTAAATTTTATCTATGCATTTTAATCCATTAAGTCCAAATTCAATTGGGCCTAAAACTACGATTCATTAAGCCCAAAAATGTTTTTTTGACTTAAATGCATAAATTTAAAACTTAACTGTCAAAAGGAAAATACTATTGAACCATAGGGAACTCAATGATAAAAACCATTGAAAAACCTCAAAATCCATATTTTCCTCCCCAGCCGCCGTCGATACAAAGTCCAGCCTTCGTTCATGATTTTCTGACTTCGATTTAACTGCCGGCGCCTCACTAAAAAGTTCCCAAATGTCTCACGACGCCTTCCAACAGCAGCTTCCGTACGCAACCATCTTCGCTCGCGTTGCTAGGCACATTGCTTGCTGCTGCAGCTGCTGGCAGCGTTGCTTGCAGTGATGGTTGCTTGTAGCGTTTGTTGCAATGCGCGCAGCTGGCAACAAGGGCCGCACGCGCTGCTGCAGATTCCAGTAGGTTTCCACTATAATTTCCAGCAGTTTCCAGTAAGTTTTCGCAAGTTTCTAGCAGTTGTAGCGCGTGTTTCCAGCAGTCTCGTGCAAGTTTCTATAAGTTTCCAGTGATTTACAAATTTCCTAAGCCAATTTTGGCTTACAAAACTTCTATAACAGTCAACTAAATCAAGAGGGAAATATGATGATAAAAGACTACCCCTCTTGTTACAAATCCAAAGAAAAAATACAATAGAGAATCTAACAATGAATTAAGACAAAAACTAAGCATGCTTTATTTATATATTAAACAAATAATATATATCTGAATAAATTGTGCCACTCTAATTAGGGTTGGCAAAACCCCGGGCCGAGTCTGGGTATTGCAATGACCGGACCCTGCCTGGATGCAACTGGTCCGGGTCTGGGTTCGAGCCCGGGCCGGGTTTTAATCGAGTACCTGAATTTTATATTTTTTTTAATATTATATGTGTATATATTTTTTATTTTTTGGTAATTTTATAAGTTTTAAATTTATTTCAATAAAATTTGACATGAAAATATAAACTTTAAGTGTTTAAAAGTTTATATATGTATAATAAATTAGTCAAATAAATATAAATATTTAAAATAATATATATTTTATAATATTTTTTTAATAAAATCTGGATTATGGGTTTATCAAGTGATGCGCAAGACCAACCCAGCTTCATACCTGGGTCGGGTAATACCCGGCCCACAACGTCCGGGTACGGTCCGGGTCCGGACCGGACGGGTATTTTTGCCACCTCTAACTCTAATACATAAATATCAATATTGATTTCATACGAAATTCTTATATATTAATATGAGATGGCTCTGATACCAATTGTTAGAGGAAAATTAATTTTTCTTAAAATAAAACTTTTTAGGACCGATCTTATGCAATATATAGGAATACGTAATCCATAAAATCATACCTTGACAATCCAAGAAGATGAACAATCTTGACTTTTTCCGCTAAAGTGATTTAGACTCCCAGGTCATGATCTGTCACCACCACTCCTGTTAGATCACGATCCGCTACCAAATAATCTTCCAGGCTATGACTCAAGTTTGATTTGCACTTGACGTATGGAGGCCTTTATCACCACTAAAGCAACTAGCAAGAGAAATTTTTCCTCTCAATTTTAGAGAGAAAAATTATTTTTCTCTGATATGTATATTGCGGCTCTATCTTTTTTCTTTAGAGAAAATAAGCCTTTTATATCTCCCTTTAGTGAAAACTCTAGGTACCAAATAATAAAAATCAAAAGTCACGTTACTTGCTTTTTCTAGGGAGCCCACCTTGTAAAATAACATAAGGCCCCTTGCACACAAGCATATTAAATGGAGCCTCCCACTAAATGAAATATTTAAGCTTTTGACCCAAATAGCTAGTTATCTTGCTTATTAATCCGGTAGTGGTGCAGTCAATTAAATGAGCTAACCCGGGGATCATTTGGGTACATACAATACTGTCTACAATAATTAGGCCTGTAATTAAACTAGCACAATTATTTAATTCCAAATCTACTCCACTAAAAGATTGGAACTGACCTCCATAATTGTATGCTCGAATAATAATTCATCCCAAACCACATTGATTTCTTTACTACATAATCTTTTGTACCACATCGCTAATTAAATCGATATCTCAACTATCTAATCGATTTAATTACATCTTGTTCCTTGATACTTACTGGTTTTCTCTAATGATCATTTTCAACATACTAAATATGAGAATTCTATGATCAAGTGCCGAAAACCTATCAAGAGATGTATTGTACAAATTCTATATTGTTAATCTATAACTCCAATACTCATAATTGCTTCCACCAAGATTCCGGGTAATCTTGACTACAAGTATGTGTCGTGCCCATTGGTAACTCAAATGGAATAACTATTACAATCATGAAATCATAACTAACTCAAGATTAAGATTACAGTAAAATCAATGCCTATGAAAGTTAGTAAGTCTGATAATTATTATAAAGTTAATTAAATCTCATATGTGATCCTGTTCAATGTAGTCGTACTATTTAATAAATTAATACATAATTAAGACAAATCATTCAATGAATTTATTACAATCTAAACATAAATAGAGCGCCCAACTCTATTTATCAATTGCGAACTTAATTTATTTAATCATAAGATAACTTTTATTTATGTCTTCTATGAATCCATATGATGATCACATACATACATATAATATGATTAAATGGACCTTATTCAAAATATTTATGCAATTGAAAATATCTTAAATATTTTATTAATCAGAAAATAAATAAATTAATATGCTTTAAAGAGCATATAATCCCAACAGAACTACAAAACAAAAAAAAAGAAAAAAGAAGAAGAAAATGAAAAGAAAAAAAAGAGCACTCTACAACAATTCGAAAATAAATCAAAACAAGAATAATTACAGCACCAGCAACAATTTTGAGAGTTCACACACACACACAAAATTATGCAGCTCAGACAATTCTAGCAGCAAAAAAAGTATCACACACAAAAAAAAATCAACAACAATGCCACTGGAATTGTATCACACACACAAAAATCAGCAACAATGCTGTTGGAATTGTATCACACAGATAAATCAGCAACAATGTTGCTGGCATTGTATCACACACATACACACATACACAAATAAACAATAATGCTTCTGGAATTGTATAAACAATTCCAGAAGCAACAATTCCAGCAGTAAAAAAAAGTATCACACACTCAAACACAAATCCTAATCAGCCAAATTATCACACACACACACACACAAAAATCAGCAACAATGCTGCTGGAATTATATCAACAATTCCAACAGCAAAAAAAGGTATCACACACACTCAAACACAAATCCCAATCAGTCAAATTATCACACACACACACACACAAAAATAAGGAACAATGCTGTTAGAATTGTATCGCACACAAAAATCAGCAACAATTCCAACAGCAACCCTAATTACAACTCTAAAATAATCATTTCCTAATCAACCAAAATCCCAAACAACTAATTTCACAACTCTAAAATAATCATTACATTACCTTAGGTGCAAAACTATCTCGTTTGTTGTAGTTGTTGGCTGTTACGTGATGGCAGTGGGGAGTTGTGGCTGGTGCCTTGTGAGTAGATAACGAGGGCCGTTTGTGTTTGCTTTGTGAGTGCCGACTGTTGCCTGACTATTAGTCATGGCAACGGAGACCTCGCGTGATAGCTTATTGGTTGTGGTCTGTCGTCTGTGAGCGATGGCAATTGTGGCTGGAGAAGATTTTATGGGTGATGGCTAGCGTGATGGCAATTGTGGTGGCTGGAGAACTCGCGTGAGAGGTGACTCAAAACGGTTCATTTGGAAATTAGAAGGAAACAGATCAAAGCGAAACAACGTCGTTTTGGGGGGTTTTCGGGGTTTGACTCAGGGTGAATAGTAGCGCTATAAAATCTTAAAGGATTAATTAAAGTAGATTAATTATCTAAATTCAAGTGCACATACTAAATGATTACAATGTATCCATATGGAATGATCACATAGAATGATTGTAGTAAATGTTTACGATATTATTTACACTATATTTTTAGCACAACTTTTGATACTATTCACAACAAATGTTTATTAATACAAATCGCATATGCTCATCCGATATAGGATAACTCTATTCATAGTAGGAGTATAAATTTAATTTCTTTTTTTTCTAATTTGATTAGAACTTAATTTATATTTTTTCCTGTTTGAGTGATATTCCGTTACTTATGAGGAATCATAATTTTATTAGAAATAAGATAATCTTAACTAGTATAAATACGTTTATTATGCTTGTTTTTTTCACAAGCTTTTCATTAATAACATTCAATATTTTTGAATTAAGATATTTTCTCCTTTGTGAGAGTCCCCTTCTTGAGTTTTCAAAAAGTACGCTATAATGAAATCTAGTATCACTTTGATGCTGCGTCATCATCAATACAGTTATACAGAATTTGAATGTTTATCTCGTGATGCGAACCCAGAGTAAAACTTTGATATGCATGTTCAATTTAAAGTTTCAAATAACGAAGACTATTATAAAATGATTTAAGGTAAATATAAGCCTTAACCCAATAATTTAAGAAAAAAATTGAACCAAAGATAAATAAATCTTCACTTCATGTTTAGGAAAACACAAACCAAAGATTAACAAATCTTGACCTAAATACTTTTAATTGAACAGAAACCACAAGTATAAAAGAATGATATTGATGACACACTCAACACAGATAAGAATATGAGTGATAAGTAAAAATTGGAAAGTCATGAGAATACAGTTTTTGATAAGTTCATTAGTTCTCAAAAAAAGTAAAGTAAGAATTATCTTTCTATTCATATAACTATAATCATCTTCAATATTTATTTTGCAAAGCATGGTAGATTGAGTTTTTATAGGCTAATAAAAAACCAAGTTCCTAAAGTACACTTGAAAATATTGAAACAATCCTCTAAGTACAGGTTTAGTAAAGAAAATCTTTCAAATGACTAGACTAGTCAACCAACATTAATATTGGAAGAGAGGAGTAATAAGATATACTTTAATAAATACTTTATATACATACCAAGATAGAAACTTATGTACTTGTGTATGCTTGCCCACATACACACCATTTTTACCTCTTTTGCCTCAAAAAATATTCTCCAATAATCCATGTAATCTAATCTAATAAATATCCAAGACTACATAAATTTCCAACATATAAATAAATAAATTACAATATCAATAATAAAAGCTGAAACACATTTTTGTAACACAATTGGTTCGGGAACCCATTATGGATTATAAGTTAGTATCAATAATAAAAGTTTGTAACCAACTATCAATAACTAGTTGGAATTAGCTGAACCAGCCAAAAGGTGAAAATTTTATTCTTATTAATTTAATTTTTTTTCATATTATTATTTTAATACTTTGAAATCAATAACATAATCAAAGTAATTACGAGAGTGGGAGAAAAATATCTTTGATATGAATATTTTATTATTTGTCATATAACATGACTGAAAAGTGATTTATAACTCCTAAATATAAGAGTGTCTTGTTATAAAATAAGTTGGTGAGTCCGAGATTGACCCACAAGAAAAAGGTTTGATTTGTTAATTTCCTTTAAATTATCTACGAACTAGAAATATAATTCAAATACACTATTTAATTAAAGTGAAAATATGAAAATAAATTAGTTAGGGCTATGGATCTACTCTTAGTAGTACGTATAATCTAATAAATTTTTTTATCATTTTTATTTAAATTTATTGATTAATTACATAAATTATCGTTATTTTCTCATTAATTTTATTCTGAATTAAGTACTTAGTGTGTCAAAATTCAACTTGACTACAATAAGTTGAAATGTCATTTTACTGTACTCTATGCTAAGGTATTAAGAATTTATTGCGCCAAACTCCCTTATCTGTCTGTAATAAATCAAAATTTTAAAATATAACATATGGATAAAATTAAATAGAAAATAATTTAATTTATATAATTAAAAAATAATTTAGTTAAATCATATTTTTTAACTAAGAGTTCACCTATCCTACTATATATAGTTAAGCATAATTAAAATAAAATAATTTTTAAAATTAAAATTACAGATAATTAAAAATACAATAACTAAAATCGAAAATAAAGCTAAATTTAGTATGGAAATGATTTACAAAATATTAAAGAAGAGTATTTAGAAGAGATAAGGAGAAGAATTTGGAGAGAAAGAAGTGAAGAAAGGTGTAGAGAAATGGATGGTAGCTACATACATTTATACTAGCTCATGATCAATCCCCACCACACATGTATCATGTCTATACATTTGTTTCACTAACCAAACATAAATTTAACTCAATCCACTAAAGCATGCTTAACTTATTTCATTAACAACTCTCACACTTAACATCATAAATAAGTTTTACTTTCATAACAAAAGGCGTGGGTCTACCTCGATGACCTTTGGAATCCATATGTGACATTCATTTATCTATTTGGAGCCGTGAATTACGTGAAATTATTATTTTATCTAATAAACATAAAAAATACAGAAAATCAAATATTTAAAAGCATAATTAATAATTCATAATATATTACATCAATACAAATATAAATTATAATAAAAGCATAATATAACATTTTCACCCTTAGTAAATATACAATTTTTAACATTAATCATCATACTTACCCACATGTAGTTTTATTTATTGTATGTTTTTTTTAGGGCATGTTGGGTAGGGTTCGCATAAAAGATCGGGTCAGTTCAATCTTCTACATGAGGTCATAGACAAGGGCTTAAGGAAAAAAAAAGTCATGCCAAGCCCAACCCTTTATTTTTAAAAAAAATAAACTTATAAATTAAAACCTAAATAATAAAAAGAAAAATTTAAATCCTTAATTTATAAATCAATAATGATTCAAAAAACTTAAAATTATAATATTAAGCTCCCTCTTAAGCCTTAAATATGTAATTTTTATAAAATTATAGTACTAAAAATTAAATATGTAATTTTTTTTGCTTCATTTTCTTTCTTTATTATTTTATTTTGAAATAATCATTTGTTTTAATCATTATTGATTATAATAAATTTTTTATAATTAACTCATTAAAAATTTATGACCATTTAAAAAATAATAAAAAATATGTGAAGCCTAGGCCCGACCCTTATACTAACATGTACTTGCCTACAATTTACCATTTTTAATAGTGATGTCAATGGGGTGGGTTCAGGGCAGGGATCATAATCCTCGTACCTGAACTTGATTTAGAAGCAATTCTCCAAACCCGCCCCATACCCAAAAAATTATAATGGGGAATAGTTTGGGTATGTCCCCGAAAATCTCCGAATTGAGGGGGGATTAAAGCGGGGACCCGATCCCCATTTCTTTAAAAAATAATTTCTAAATATTTCAATTCCTTTTTTTTAAAATAATAATTCTAACAACCTCCATATTTAGAAATAAAATTACAAATGATCAAATTTCATATTAGAAATAAAATTACAAGTGATCAAAATTTTAACAACTTCCACATAAATAAAAACATAATAATTCTAAACCTTCAACATAATTACAAATGATCAAATTTTATATGACAAATTAAAATAATTTTAAGTCTTCAACATAAACTTATAGCTATCACCATTGATGCACGTTCTAAGATTCTTCATATACCTATAACAACATAAACAAAAAATAAATAAATAAATAAATACATGTTTTAACAATTCAACTTAATAAATACTTGACAAAATAATATAAATTAAAACTATATACCTCTATCTTTTAAGTGTATCATAAAAAAATGAAAAATGAAAAATGAAAATATAAGACAGTAGAAAAATGAAAAAGTAGGGAAAATCTTGTACAAGAATGCTTATGGGTGACCCCATTTATTTTCTTTTAGTTCAAGCTGGTCTATGTTAAAAAGTTTCCACATTGGTTGGTCTATGGATGAGCATCTATCCAACAGTTTCCCCCTTTTCCCTGTTAAGAATATGTTATAATTACTATTTATTATGTGAAATAGTTTGATGGAACTCTAATGTCTAATATGTTAAAAATCAGATTGCATAGCTTAATTTCCAACCTCATGATTTTCTCCAACTTGTCTATTACTTCTGCAGCAAAAGAATAGGATATAGAAACAAAGGATTCCAAAATTTCAAGAAAACCAAACATAGTCGCATCAAGTATCAATCAACTCCAGGTTCTAAAACTCAAAATCATGTGTGTGTATGTGTGTATGCTATATTCATATTTAAAAAAAAAGTAGCAAATCAATAATGATTTATTTTAATATAATATTAAGGACATATGGTAAAATCTTCCATTTGAAGTAAACAAAAAATGCAAGTGACAGTGGCAGTGTAACATGTTAAGGCAGAAACAGAGAACAATTATCAAGGAAATGAGATTTTATAAATTTGAATTGAGGAACTTGAATAGAGATGTAAAGTCAGCAAATTAAGAAGGAAAAAGAAACAAAAACTAAAACAAGACTAAAAAGTATGGAGCCCAACTGATCTTTAATTCTTCTTTTCACCTTCAACTTTCTTCTTAAGATGATTGATTGTATAGGTGATAAAATATTCCAGATAGCAACACCCATAAATAAAATGTGGCCAACAATTGCATTGCATTGTGATAACCTTGAATCCATTGAGACCCTTCTCCGAAAATCGCAATAGGAAACAAATACAACAACGAGATTATAGTAATCCATCCGTACAAATTCAATCCATTAATCCAACCAACAGGTAAGTGCGACTACTTGCACTAGATAAATCGAAGCTAGTCCCCAAAGGAAGTGCTAAAAATGACAGTCAAATGCAACTCAATGACTCATTACTGATAAACAAACATACGCACAAAGACACCATGCCAAAGCGTCATCTTACAGATTGAAAATATTTTTTAGATTGTATTATCAATCTTAATTTCTTTCAATTAGGTTAATGTAACTTCATATATTTATCTCTCATGCGACCCAATGAAATCTCACCTTTATTAGGCCCAAAGCATGGTTTTCGGTAACTCAAATCATGGCTGCAGCCTCCGTTTCAGTGAGCTCTGCATGGCTGCAGTTTGTGCTTCAGGCTATGTGACTGAGAATGAAAACACACAAAATGTAAAATTGACTCAAATCAATGAAACCAGATGCAATTTGAAAGAAAGAAAGAAATAAATAAAATACGAAAAGCTAAAACCTTGCAGTAGGAGAACCAATAGCGTGGCTGAGTGTTGGTCGGTGACGATGAACAGTGGCGACTAACTAGCTGTTAGCGACGGCGGCGGCGACTGACGAGCTGTTAGGGTTTCTTTTGGGGGAACGATCGATTCAATCCAAATGAATTGAGGAATAATTTTTTTTTGTTTTTATTTTTGGGTCGGGTTAGGGGGCCTGAAAAAATCCCCAAATCCAAACCTGAAATGTTTTTGCGGCTTAGACCCATACCTGAAACGGACCTGAATTCATTTTAATATTTTTCTTGGGCCCCATACCTGCCCTAAATTAATCGGGGCCCCGTGGGTATTGCTGCCAACTCTAATTTCTAATGCTAGGCTGTGAGAAAAAAAGAATAGGATAGGATTATTTGACTAAATTATATTTTGCTCAAAATAAGCTAAAAAAGTAGTAAATTGAAGAAACAAAAATTATAAACTATGTAATTGTGATTGTCTTGGATTGGGTGTGCAACTCTCTTAGATTCACACTCAATACATCACCATGGGTTTAATATTCCTTTTTAGTTTCAACTAAGTTATGAGGAGTATTTCTACTCCTCATAATCTTCAGTCTAGTAAACATGGTATCAAGCACTCATTGTGTCAAAGGGTAATGATCTTCTGCTAAATGCGATGTAAAGAGCATGTTGTGCTAGATGATAATAATCATTCTATTGAAAAAATGACAAGACCATCCACTAAATAGCTTAGATGCATTCTCTGTCGACAATGAGTCAAGATGACCCACAAAATATTAGAGGAAAGTTTTCTCTTTAATAAATATGGCGCTAAGTGCTCATCGTGCCAAACAGTAATGATCTTTCACTAGGGAGCCAATAAACCGTGCAAAATCTAATTAAGATACACTGTCTGTCGACAATTAGTCAAAAGAACCACTTAAATTAGAGAGATAGAGTAAATAAACTTACCAAATTAAGCTCATGGACCATGTTGAGGCTTCACCTTCAATATAAGCTTGAAGTTAAATTAGCTACTCATTTTTTAACTAGGGAAAAAATGAAATTTTTATTAAAATACATGGAAAATATAAGATGGAGAGAGAATTACAGAAAATGAAGCTAAAAAATGAATTAAGATTTGTTAAATTGGGGGTGGGGGAGTCTCTTATTTATATATACAATGGATAAATCATGGGCGTCGAATGAAAACAACTCAGACGCTCAGGATTGCACCGCGTGGCAAGTTTTGATTGGCTGGAACACATCATCAATCAACGCCACATTAGTATTTCAGTTTAATAATATGTTGTCACATCGTCGGTCAATGCCACGTCATTGTACTATATATGTGAACAATATCGTATATGTGAACAGTACCGTACATGTAAACAATACCACAGACCCTAAGGTCACTACTACAAAAAAGAAAAATAATGACCCATATGTTATGATAGTTTTTATTAACAATCATCATTAAAAATAAGGAAATTATCATTGCACCACCTTTATTTTGCCTTATGTTCATCTAACACCACCACAAAATTCTAACATGTTCTTTGCACCACCTTTCTTTTTAAATTTGTATCAATTAGCCACTTTTGCACTAACACCGTTAAATAATTTAAACAGGATGATAATTTTACCTCTAAATAAATTGAAAGACCATTTTATTTTATAAAAGCTATGAAAAATAAAAAAATTATAATTATAAAAATACCCCTAAATTTAATAAAAAATAAATCCCAAACAAAGGTGTTCAGCTGATTTTTATTAAATTTTGATTTTGTAAAATTTTAATAATTATTTTTATTAAAATTTATAATTTTTCAAAATTTTAATTAAAAACTGAATTTATTTATTAAAATTTATAATTTTGCAAAATTTTATTAAAATACCTAAATTTATTGATTAAAAAAACCCAAAACTTTAATAATTTAGGATATTTTTATTAAATCCCAAAATTTGCAATTGTTTTTATAATTATAATTTTTATTAAAAATAAAAATTCTAATTTTGGGATTTATTTTTTATTAAATTTAGGGTATTTTTATAATTATAATTTTTTTTTATTTTTCAAAGTTTTTATAAAATAAAATTATTTTTTAAATTTATTTAGAGGTAAAATTGTCATTTCGTTTAAATTATTTAACGGTGTTAGTACAAAAGTGGCTAATTGATACAAATTTAAAAAGAAATATGGTGCAGAGAACATGTTAGAATTTTGTGATGGTTGGATGAATATAAAGCAAAAGAGAAGTGGTATAATGATAATTTTCCTTAAAAATATTTGATGACGTTTATTATAAAAAGGTCATAATAGATAATATTTACAACGACGGTTCTATTATATAACCGTTATTAAATATCATTCTTAC
>NW_006262688.1:18440189-18543255 GCF_000493195.1 Citrus x clementina
ATGACGATTCTATGATATAACCGTCATTAAAAGTCAAGCTATTACTTTTAATGACGGTTATATCACAGAATCGTCATTAAAAGTCACTACTACAAAAGTACAAAACAATGACTCTTATGTTATGACGGTTTTTCTTAACAGCTATCATTAAAAGTATTTGTTGGCCGTTACAATATGAACCGTCATAATATCTAACTTTCACAATGACGATTCTATTATATAACGGTCATTAAATATCAAACTAAATATAGTCTTAATTTTAATAACAATTATGTATAAAAACAGTCATGGAAAATAATCTAATATTTATAATGACGGTTCTATTATATAACAATCATTAGGTGTCAAGCTAAAATGTAATCTTACTTCTAATGACAGTTATGTGTAAAAATTGTCATTGAAAATAATCTGACATTTATAATGATGGTTATATTATATAAGGGTCATTAACTGTAAAAGAATTAAACAGCAACATTTAAATTAAAAAAAAAAAGATTTCTCTTGAAACAAGAAATGACATTGTTTAGAATAAAAACAAAATAAAAACGCAACCCTCTTCAGTCTTCACTCATCATTTTTTCCCCTATGTCTCGTCACTCTCTGTCTCTCGTCATTCTCACACTCACAAAGCCCTTCTCACTTTAAATCCTCACACAAGCACCGAACTATTACCGACATTCTCTCATTTATTGCTGTCACCATCAAATTCAAAAATGTCTCTCATTTATACGAAGTACCCACCAGATGTGTGTGCTGCCACCATCGAATTCAAAAGCCTAATTAAGACTCACTCACCACATATAGAGCAACCAATCATTCGAATAATACAGGTAAATCATGTTTTAGTATGGTGTTTGATGTCAATTTTAACGTTCTTGTCAAATTCAAACCCTAGACATGTATAGACTAGATGTGTTCTTGTCAAATTCGAATCATAGACATGTACAACCTAGATGTGTTGTCAAATTCGAACCCTAGACATTTACAGACTAGATGTTTTCTTGTCAAATTCGAACCCTATACATGTAAAACTTGAAAATCTTACATGTGTTCTTGTTAATTTGGATCTATTTTATTGGTTTTTCATGTTTATTTATTTGAACTTCTAATGATTTAAATACCTGCTTGTGACCATACCTAAAGCCATGATTGGCAGAACATTGTGAAACTCAAGTAAAGGAATTATATGGTCTTGTGTTGGAGCAAGTATTACCAAAACATGTGGATTGCTCATTTTTCTGTTTAATTCTTTTTTCTATCACAGAGTTTTTGCAACTATAAATATTACTAAAAGGATTACAGGAAGGGCAACTCAAGCCAAAGCTTGGTTTCCAATCTTCTTTCTATATGCTTTTATTATTATTGTTGCTGTTGTTGTTTTCTTGGTTATGTAACTCTTTTGTTTGTTCTTTCTTTTTTTTTGTTTTGCAATAATTAAATTTCTTTTGGCTAATGTTCTTGACTTTTGTTGGTTTAGCAAGCTGGATGCTAAATATTTTTAATTTGTTAATGAAATGTAGGTGTCAATGTTATTATATGATATTGCCCAGCATTATGCAATCTACCATACTGATTCTTTAATTTTTTTTTTTAGGTTATAGTCTAAAATCAAATTCTTTCATTCTAAAAAATCAAACCAAAAGACAGAAATAACTTATATATATCTAGATTGATATTAGAGTTAGAACAATTTGTAAAGACTTTAGTAGTGTATATATATACTATGCCTTTAGTGGTATATATAGTATGCCTTTACAATCATAGCCATCCCAACATACGAAACAAAGAGCTTGAAAATTTTGTTGGAGTCCCCATGGCCAGTTTCTTTGATGCAAACCATTATCTTTATATTGTCCATCAATCTTGATCAATAGTTTTTCGATTTTTTTTCATCTTGCATTGACTGGAATCATATGTAAAGGTTCGTACATAGTTAACTAACGGAGTATAAAAGTACTCCTCCTTTAACATATACGCATATAATTACTATAATTTTATTGTTAAATTTGATTTAGATTGTAAAGATTTTTGCTAATTTTATCAGGACAGGTGTTGGGATATTGATTGGTGTTGTAGTTCAAGCACTTGCCAGTAAGTTGAATTTCTTTGGCTTTTGTTTTCTCATTTTGAAACAATTTAGTGTTATTTCAATTTTTTTTTTCATATTCTTAGAATTTCTCAATGGACTGCCGATTTTTGAATCATGTAAATTATTCTTGTTCATGACAATAATATTGTGTAATTTTAATCCTTTAGTTCAAATCTTTTTGGTTTCTGCAAGTGTAAGGTATAACTCATCTAGTCATAATTCATTGCATATTGATTGGTAGACCTTCAGGACTTACCTTTTCCCACCTTTGTAACTGGCTTACTACACTCCTTTTGTTAATGCTAATTTGATTGATTTTTAGCTTATGATATTCCAAGTTTTCTCTAGTCTCCAAGTATGGATTTTAAGGATTAAGTCCTATATACATTCTTTTAACAACATTTTAAATATTTAATCAGAGTATGAATCATCAGCTTGCCATTGAAACTTTTATATGTGTTCATACATATTTAGAAGGACTAACAGTTAAAAAATGATTGAGATTGCACATAAGGTGGTAGGAATTTTCTGTATGATCTATCCTATCTTTAAAACAAGCAACTTAAATATACAAATAAAGTCTCAATGACACTTTGGTATTTGAGATTATTTCCCTCTTTTGTTATGCAAGTAAGATTGACAATTTTTTTTTATTTATTCTTCTGCATAATAAATGAACAAGTTTGTTGGTCCCATGTCTTAAATAAAGTGTCTATAAACATAAAACTGAGGTTGAACCAAACCTTTGCATACTTGGTAGAAAAACAGCACTTGGGAGTTTGTTGGTCATATTTCACTACTGTTTATGCAGAAAAACAACACCTAAAATGTTGTTGGTGCTTTTTAGCTATTGTTAATCAGTAAAAACATTACCTAGAACTTTCCAAGGGGTGTTTTGCAGTTGTTTTGTAACTAAAACTACACTTGGAAATTTTGGGTGCTGTCTTGCTATAATTTTACTGCTAAAAGTGCCCCTATCAAGTGTTGTTTAAATGTTGTTTTGAACCTTCTTTTGTTGTTTTTGTTATGTCTAAACTCAATCCATTTTTTTCTTTGGTAATTAGTAGGTCCAGCTTTTGCAAAGTAATATCCAAGCTTACTGATAATTCTTTGGTTAAGAGGTAGCAATCTAAATTGTAGGCACTAATTATTATTTTCCAGTGCGTAATTGATAGGTAGTGGGTGTCATATGGATGATGTAGTTAAATCCTTTTTTATTATCTCTATTTTGGAAAATGTATTGTCATTTACTATCATATAGTTATTTTGTATTTTTATTTATTAACATATACTAGTTCGAGCAATGGGGAATGAAAGAATTATTAAAATATTTGTTTGATAAGCTAGAAAGTGATAGAAAATTAGAAGGAAAATGTAACTAACAAAGAAAAAATAGTAACTAAAAAATTTTATAGGTGTTATTTTGTAGCTGAAACAACGCCTTAGAATTTTCAGGTGCTGTTTCCTCTTTTTCTACTTTTTATTTCTATAATTTTTTTCCTATTATGCACATACTAATTCCCCCCCTCCCTTTTGTAATTAACAGATTTTTATAAGACAGCATCTAAGCACGTTAATTCTTTGGTTACGAGGCAGTAAATTTCAGGCTTGAAATGGTAGAGTTATGGAAATTTTGATGTAGAAACTAATTTGTACTCTATTGTAGGTTAATGACATTAATGTTTTTTTTGTAAAGTTATCATTTGTACATGAGACACTTAAGTGAATTTAATAGGAAATTGCAATTGAAACAGAGGCTTCAAATGGTTCTTAAATTACAAATTATTATTATTATTATTATTATTATTATTATAAAACTGTCATTAAAGGTACCATTTTAATGATGGTTCTTTAAAAAATTGTCATTAGAGGTACATTTTAATGACGGTTCGTTAAAAAATTATCATTAAAATGGTATCTTTAATGACAATTTTATGCAAAAACAAATCGTCATTAAACCTTATGTAGATACTGTAAATAATGACTGTTTAGTAAAATAACCATCATTATTAATACACTTTAATGACGGTTAATAAACCATCATATGATAGTTTCAAAACCGTCATCTTATATTATTTAAAACTGTCATTGTTGACCATTTTTGTAGTAGTGGCTTTTCAGCTGTTCCAAGTTAAAAAAGGGTATCCATTTTGCCATTTGATCACTCGTTAATTGTAAATTAATCAAAATACCCCTAAAATACATAAAATTCTTAAATTACAATAAAACAAACACAATTAAAGTACAAGATACTTAAATACATTAAAATAGAGATGTTAGTGAGAGTTAGAATACAAAATGATGATTTTACCCTTCCTAAATATACATTCTTCAACACTCAACAAGTGTCAATTTGTGGTGGTTGGCTGGCAATGGCTCGACAAGAAGCAATGATGTCTTTGTACGTGGCTAGTTTGCTGGTGGTTGGCAGGCGGTGATGCAAGCGGCTGTAGATTCACTCAGTTTTGACTTAGGGTTTGTAAGTTTGTTTTTGTGTTTTGAGATTGAGAGATGTCCCGACTCCTGTGTGAGAGTGAGTGTGAGTGTGAGTGTGAGTGTGAGTGTGAATGTGTGAATTGTGATGAATATGTGTGTTATATCGTTACGACATGTGCGACTGTTTTGTGCTCTCTTTTTTTTTTTTTTAAGTTTTAGGGTCAGGTTAGGTCAGGACTGGATTCTGACCCAAATTTGATCGGACCCTAATTTTTTGTCCCTAACTTGACCGATGACCTGAGAGTCAAAGCTTGAAAAATTCAGACCAGGTCAATCGGGCCAAAATTCAGGCCCCATCCTTTTGCCATCTCTAGCAATGAAACAACAACTAGGTTTAGCTTATTTTTAATGGATTAGGGGCTAAATTACGGAATGGATTTGTAATGGTTTAGCTTATCACATTCACATTAATTGGTTTTCTTCGATCTAAATGAATAAGTTACGACCACTAGGTAATGTATTTAGTGGAAATGGGAGAAATTAGATTTAGCTTATTTGTTATTTACATTATTTATTTGGGTGAGACTATTTGAATCAATCAAATATTTCTCTACATCTATTTATTATATGTACCTATTACAAAAAATAATTCATTTAAATTTTTACTCTAAAAACTTCCAAAACCCTAAATTAGCCTTAACAAAATATCATTTTTTTTTATTTTGATAATGTTTTATAAAAGGCCATTTATATTGCCGTCTTTATCTCCATCTCTATTAGCAGCCATAAAATATTTTTCGAAAAATACCAAACTTAATCTTTCTTCATTTTCTTTTCACAAATTCCAACCTTAGCGAAATTCTCAGATGAAATCTGAAGAAAAACCACCACTTACAGTTTAGAAATTAAGAAATATTTTATTAATGAAGAAAAGTTCTACAATTGGTTTTTTTAATTTAAAGTAGATTTTTTTTTTCCTTAGAAAGTTCTACTTCCCAAATTGTCTAAAAAATCAAATTATTTTTTACATCAAATTCTCATCAATTGGGTTTCTGAAATTTTTTTTCCTATCTCTCGAAATATGGATGATTAGATAATAAAAGTAGGCTGATTTCTACGAGTCCTAGATTCTTTAAACATGTATTGATTTGTTACCCTTTAAATTCAAACATATATGGTTAAATGAGTAGCTAATCGTTATGTAAATTTAAAAGATAGTTTGAATATATGATAAATATGTGTAAATATCATGTCTTTTGTAATAATTTAATAAAAGGATTTTGTCGTAATATAATTTTTTTAATTTTAAAATAGGTTTAAAAAAATGTATGGCTTCAAATAATCTTATTTTATTTCTTTTTAATGTGATGATTTTGTCCCAATCCGAATTGGGTGCAACACCAATCGAAATCTGATAATCTCTCGTCGAATCGGCTAAAATGGCTAGCCCTTTACGTGATAGTAAGATTTACAAAAAGAGCAATCAAACGACAAATCCATACTAAAGTTTGAGTGTCTATTTTTGAAATCTTGGTGGTCTACATCTGATTTGTAAATTAAGACAAACTTTAAGATCTTAAAATCCTGAAAATTGTGGCCCATCTAAACGTGGCTGTCAATACAACTAGCAAATCACGCTCAAAATAAAAAGAAATGGGACAGCTTCTTTTTTAATGAATTTAAGAATATGTGGTATGACTCATTGGTTATTGTAAAAAATTTTAAACGTGATTGAAGGTTGGTGCCACAGAGAAAATGATTTTGATGATTTGATCTAGGGATGGCAACATTTCTGTGGGGCCTAAACTCGCGGGCTCCCGATCAATTCAGGTTGGCTATGAGTT
Organism: Citrus x clementina; assembly: GCF_000493195.1. Lineage (NCBI taxonomy): Eukaryota > Viridiplantae > Streptophyta > Magnoliopsida > Sapindales > Rutaceae > Citrus > Citrus x clementina. The sequence goes on from NW_006262688.1 coordinate 18,446,559, forward strand.
CTCGAAAAACTTTAAAATTAAAAGTGAGTTTATTTCGGGAATAAACTCAAACTCCAAGTATATTTTGGGTTTGTATTTGGGGATTTTATCAGGTCCCTGAACCTGAATCCAAATTCGAAATATATATATATATATATATATTAAAATGTATTTTAATTTAACCAATAATTATAAAAACTCAAACAACAAAAAAATAACAAAACCCTAGATCTAAACTTACGGTCTCTCTCAAAACGCTAGACTCTACCCATCGCCACCTCCATGTCTTCACCGGAGCTTCCCTTTCCCGGCTTCCAATACGAGAATGGTGAACTGTTATGGGCTCCGATGTGGTCGCCATTATGTTGAGTTGAGTTGACTCGGCAACTTGGAGCCTTGAAGAAGCGAATAAGTAAGTGAGGAAAAGAATAGAACAAGGAGGAGAAGAAGAAAAGAATGTGTCGGCAACCTCACATGGCTTGATACACAAAAATAAAGAGCATTGTTCAAATTTTTTTATTCAATTTTTTAAATTTCTTTAATAATTGGCGCTTTATAGATTTGGCAATGACAAGATTGTTTCTTCTTTAAGGCAAAGAGAGTTGCATTCTTTTTAAGGCAAAGAGAGAGTTGAGAGAAATGTGAAGAAGATTTCTCTAATAATTGGTGAGAGATTGAGACCAATCAATTTTTTTTCTTTTTTTTTAATTTTTTTGTTTGGTTATGTCCAGGTTTTGAAAATTGGATCGTTTGTCACTTTATTTTCAAACTTTTTTATTATTAATGTTTTAAAAAAAATTAAATGGAGATCATATTTTATTATGGGAAATTATCATTCGTCCACCCTAAGATTACATCGTTATCAAAATTACTACAAAACTTTGACAGTGTATCAGCCGTCCACCCTTAGATGACAAAACATATCTCCCAACCACCATTCCGTCAACTGCTGTTTACAACTTAACAGAATTGAAACAAAATGACGATATTGCCATTAAGCATGAAATTAATGTTAAAAAGGCAAAACTGCCCTAAAGATGAAACAATGCCAAATGTAGCCGTTGGACTCAACAACGGTAACAATTTTGGCTATATAATGAGCCAAAAACAGCAGCCTCATTGAACAACAACAACAACACACACCTCATTCCTCAACAACAACAACAACAACACACACCTCATTGAAAGAAAGCAAAAATTAGCTACTCCTCAACAACAACAAATCGGCACACACACCTCATTGAAAGAAACAAAAAAATTGCTACTCATTAACAACAATAAATCAGCAGCACATTTCCTTGAAAATGGCCTCCAGTGAAGCATCGAGTTCTGGTGTCAGTGGATTTAAAAGATATAAAAAAGTGAAATGTCAGCCAAAATATTGCAAGTGTGGCGTGCAAGCAGTGGCCATGGTGTCAACTACATTGCAAAATCCTAATGCAGTGTTTTGGTCATGCAGGTGGAAGCATTGTGGAGTGAAGCACTGTGATTTTTGGGAATGGTTCACTACAGAATCTCTTATATATCCTACTACTAATGATGAGATGGCATACGAGCAAAACCTGAAGCTAAATGATGATGTGGTGAAAATAAAAAAGAGGCTGAAACTCATTGAAGGAAGGCTTAAATATATCTTAATTCTGCTGGTGTGTGTATTTGTAACTGTTTTTATGAGAAAGTAATATGGCTTGTAATAAAGTTTCAACAGTAATGGTTTAGCTCATGTAATGTTCCTAACAAAATATATCCTTAACAATACTGTTGTCAATAATCAATTGAAACAGTGATAGTGTAATTAATTAACATCCAAACCGTGCAAATAACATATCTTCTTCAGTTCAATAAAAATCCAAAACATGGTTTAGCTCATGCAAGAGCATAGTGAAATAACATAACCAACATAAGAGTTTAGAAATCTGAAATTGACAAAATTCAATAACATAACCAACATAAGTGTTTAAGAAATTGAAATTGATGACATGTTTCCCAACAAATTGAGTATCAAACTCATTTTAAAGCACCTGTTACAGTTGACGACTATGATGGATTCTGGAATTGGTTAGCTTGGGATGTGTTGACATCTGTTTTCCTTTTCCTTCCTAAATTACAAAAGAAAAAATTAATCAAACTCTTATGTATGCATTATGAACTGTGAATTATATATTAAAACAAATTAATGAAACTCAACCTCTTTTACTGGTTGTTCCAGCAACTGCAGTAGTACTTTTATTTTTTCTTTTCTTTGATCCAATATTGGAACCCTCGCCTGGCCCACTTGCTTGTACTGTCTGCTGAGATGGTTGGCCTGAAAGACTTGCTGGCTGGCCTGAAAGACTTGTTGGCTGGCTTGAAAAACTTGCAGGCTCGGCTGAAGGAGTTGGTAGTTGGCTTGAAAAACTTGCTGGCTGGGCTGAAGGAGTTGCTGGTTGGCTTGAAAAACTTGCTGGCTCAGCTGAAGCATTTCCATCTGAGAACTGTAAACAATATAAATAGTCAAGTTAAGCATTTGCATACTGCTGATCAGCATGCTTAGTTAGCGTGACCTTTAGAAAAATGCAATGACTATTATGTTAAATAATAATGAAAACAATATAAACAACATACTTGAGAATTAGTACTCCTTGCTCGTGCTGCCCGTGCAACAGAAGGCCTCAATGGACAAGATCTTACATTGTGGTTAGAGCCACCACAAACTGAACAATTGACAAAGAATCTCCTGCTGCGTTTCTGAGGTTCAGTTGCTGCTCTCTTCCTACATTTCTTTGGCCTCCCAATCTTTTTTTGCACAATTGGGGGATCAATTAGTGGCCTTTCACCACGGTCCCATGTACGCTCATCCGGAATTGGACTAAACATAACCGAGTACGTATTAATGTAAGCTTGCTTGGTGAAGCAAAATGGTATGTACTCCTCAATTTCGTGTCTCGCATAACCTATGCAAGCCATGGCGTGAGAGCAAGGTAAACCGGCAATTTCCCAATACCCACAGTCACACGTTCTGTCCTCTAATTTCACAACAAACTTCCTAGCTGGATAATAAGATTTATCCATGACTTGAAAATTCAAGTCTCCCGAAGGGTGCACGGTCATTTTCTCTCCTTTCTTGTAAGATGTATCCAGCTCTTTATAAATCCTCGGAGTAACAGATTTTGCCCAAGCTTTTGCTTCATTTTTTCTCTTTGTGAATCTTTTCATAAGTCTACACCTAATCTCCTCAAGCATCGATAGCACAGGCCTATCTCTGTAAGGCAAAATCCAGCTGTTGAAACACTCAGATGCATTATTGTTAGTTCTCTCAACTTTACAATTTCTGTCATATGCATGCATCGACCAAGTGTACCCTTGCAGTTCTCTTTCCAGCCAATTATAAGCCGCTATCTTTTCTTCTTTAATCAATGCCATTGCCTCATTAAAGTCGTGCCTGTTACTGCTCTTGGCTGCCCTCCAAAAAAGATTCCGCAACTTGGCACCAGCATGGTCTTTAGCAAAGTTAGCATACACATGCCTACAACATGCCCTATGATAGGCAGAAGGCCATGTGTTTGGAATCGCATTCAACAGTCCCTTTTGCCTGTCACTAATGAATGTGACCTGCCTTCCATCATCTAAATAGTTGTGCAAATGTTCAAGAAACCAGGTCCATGTTTCAGTATTTTCAATTTCGCACACACATATAGCCAATGGGACAATCCCTTTGTTAGCATCTGTAGCAATAGCAGCCAATAACACTCCTCCATATTTCCCCTTCAGGTGGCAGCCATCAATTCCAATGAAGGGTCGGCAACCATTGAGGAAAGCATTTTTTTGTGCAGGAAATGCGACAAAGAATCTTTGAAATAAACATTTCTCGGGATAACTCGCTGTATCGCATAATACCTTGCAAATAGCACCTGGATCAGCCTGATGAATGGCTGCAGCATACTGAAATAGCTTCTCATAGCCCTTAGAATGATCACCGTACACCAAAACCCTTGCTTTTTCTCTAGCCCTATACATTGTTAGCTTCTCAATCTTCAATCTAAATTTTTCCTGCATATAAGTCCTAAGAAGAGATATCTTGACATTAGCATCAATAGCAACATGCCCTTTTATCATTTCAGCAATCCATGTAGAAGTAACCTTCACAGATTTCTTAGTAAGCCTGCACTCATGCTTTTTGTGGTATCCTCGCAACCAAAATCCATTTCGGTCATTCAATCTCGCACCATTAACAAACCATGGACAACCAGGCTATTTACAAGTTGCATAATATCTCCTCGGTTCACTATATTTGATGTTAATATTGAACCCTTTCCTAACCATCACCTCATGCAGCACTTCTCTGAAATGACCTACATCCCTGAACACATCACCACCCTAAGCCTATGTACTCCATCACCATCTAACTTATACTCATGCTTTTCTAAATAATTTCTAAACTGCACACTGCCTAAATTCATGTCCTCATCTGAAGAATTAACAGCCATTTGGAACTCCCTAGTATCATCATCCAAAAAAATATCTGCATCGCTATCACTGTCATGTTGGTTTCCCCTACTGCCATCACTGTCATCACTGTCCTCTACAGGCGCGGTATCATCAACAGACACAGTAGGTGGTGGTTGCTCACCATCACCCTCTTTGCCATCATCATCATCATTACTGCCAACCCCTTTGTCTGACCATTCTGATAGCAAATCATCTTCAACAAGCACAGTAGGTTCCTCACCATCACCCTCATCATCATCACCACTGTCTAATCTCTTGCCTGACCAATTTGATAACAAGTCATCTTCATCTTTAGTTGGATGTCTAACTTTGGAAGTACTCTGATGCTCTGCTCTATTAATCTGATCATTCAATGTAGTTATAGCTTCTGAAGGCAGATGTATCCCTAAGTTGATTGCAGTAATGGAGAATCTGGATATTGAGGGTATAACACTGGTACCACTTCAACTTCAAATGTGTTTAAACCCATTGAGTTATGAATCCCGAATAATCTGTTTAACCCAAAATCAGAATCCACCACAACCTTCGCTTTGTTATCTGGATTCATAACAGTTAACAAGATTTGTCCAGCTTCGTTTAACCCATGTACTCCTGTTATCTTTAATGCTTCAACCCTTATTTTATCAACAGAACAACTTTCAGGGTAAATCAAACCTACACAACGTTTTTCTCCTTTGAAATGAATCACTAACTCCATTGGAGACATGCTGTCATATCAAATGCAAAAAAGAATAACCTAATTAAATCCAAACTCAAGCTTTTTTAAAAACTAAAATAGGAAATTAATGAGATTCTACAGCAAAAAGGACTTCAATTGACATACAAAACTTTCCTCACTATTTCGTTAGTTTCTACAGTCTAGGGTTTCTAACATTAGTTAAAAAATGAGAAATTCAAATAATTTCTCACAAGTTCTTACATATATTGATTAAATAATAGATGCATTGCAAGAAACAAGTATCATATATGAACATACCTAACAACCCGATCCTTGACTTGTTGTCTTCAAGCGTTATCAGCTTACGCTTTGATTCAACCTCCACAGATGTCAGTTACACTTGTTTGATGGTTAAATATTGAATGTATTTGGTGAAAAGAGAACAGAAATAAGTAGGAATGGCTGGTATGCGTGCAAGTTATCTCTCGATGAAGGAACAAATTTGGTGCGTGGCTGCAGCTGCAATGAACTTTTTGATGGTGAGGAACAAACGTCGTCGTTCTTTTTTTCCCCCTAAAACGACGTCATTTTGCATGGATGAAACGACATGTCATCCCATAAAACGACGTGTCGTCCAATAAAACATTCAGTCGTTTGGTAAATGGCTGACATGTCATTTTTTTCCCATAGCTGCTTCTATCTTAAAAGACCATATTACCCTTATGACGTCAGCGCTTGTAAACGGCAGTTGACGGAATGGTGGTTGGGAGATATGTTTTGTCATCTAAGGGTGGACGGCTGATACACTGTCAAAGTTTTTTAGTAATTTTGATAACGATGTAATCTTAGGGTGGACGAATGATAATTTCCCTTTTATTATTAATGTTTTTTAAAAAATTAAATGGAGATCATGTCCCCGATCAAATCTCTGCTCAATTTAGGGGTTTTCGAGAACATACATGAACTATCATCAACTAACATTTTTTCAAATATAGGACGAGTTCGGGGATTGATTTCAAGACGGATTCAGGCTTGGGGTCATGGTCCCCGCCCCGAACCTGCCCTATTTTGATCACTACTTTGATCACTTGGGGGGTCCAATGCAAGGAGCAAAAGTAGTAGAAAGGGTTTCCTTTGAAGAAGACCAGTTCTGCCAAAAATAATTGCGTATCCTTCAAATGGCCGTGGTCCTATTTCGAAGTTTCGTGAGCTATTGTGTTTTAAAATTTATTTATTGAACCTTTCAGAAAAAAAAAAGAAAAGAAAAGAAAAAGTTCATTTATTGAAGCTAAATTGAATCGAGTGGGTCCAGTTAGGAATGGCAGTAAAATTCGGGTTCGGCTCGCATCCGCATCCGCAAGGATCCAGAAAATCCGGATCCGCATTTTTAAAAATGCGGATCTGGATTTGAAAAACTCAAATCTGCACGGATCCAGATGCGGATCTGGAAAATTGGATATACAGATATGTTTTTTTTTTTAAATCAAAAAGTATATTAACTTAAATAAAAAAAGCCTAATCCCTAATCGTTTCTACTTTCTATTAGTCTCGGTATCTACTCTCTCATTGCCTCTCTTCCTTCACTCAACTTTCCCACACACTCACCTCACCAGTAGCCCGCAGCCGTAAGCCTCGCTTTCGACTAGTGGCCGACTCGCTGTGATGCCGTCTTCCTCGCAGCTTGCGAAAGCCTCGCCTGATCTGTTGTTCAAGCTCGCCTCGCCTAATCTATCGTTGAAGCTCGCCTGATCTGTCGAAGCTCGCCTCGCCTGATCTGTCGTTGAAGCTTCACCGTCCAAGGCTTGCAGTGGTCATCGAAGGGTTGCTGTGACGCTACCATCCAAGCCTCACTATCCAAGAAATTAATTTATCGGTAATGATTTTGTTCCCTTATTTCAATTACTTTTCTAATTTTTCTATTAAATACATGCCTTTTTCATGGCTTTTAATTTTTCTATTAAATCACTTATTTTATTTATTCATATATTATTATATTTTTATATTTTTGTACTAACATAGCACTTAATAATTATTTTTTATCTTTTCATTGTTAGATCGTGAGCTGCTTAAATGATTTGTAGAATAAATTATGAATGCTGAAGGAGTGGAGGATCTTGACGATTGACGATATCGTGGCATGACGTTTTGGATTGGAAGCTTGGAAGCTTGGAGCCTGGGAATCTACATGGATTTGTAATGTTTTTTATTTGTGGAGTTTAATGGCTGTGTACTTGAATTTAGTTGTGTTTTTTATTTGTGGATTTTTGCACTTGACTTTAATTATTTTTTATGTTTGATTTATGTTGTGATATTTTTATTTTGTCGATTTATAATGATGTACGTTATTTATGTTAAATTGTTACTCGTGGATTTTTATTTGGGGATTTTAATGGTTGTGCATTTGAATTTAGTTATTTTTTTTATTTATGAATTTTAATAGTTATGCACTTAGAATTTAGTTATTTTTTATGTTTGATTTATGTTGTGATATTTTTATTTGTAGATTTATGTTGATGTTATATGTTATTTATGTTAGATTATAATTGAATTTTATTTGATGTTATTAATTAAATTTTGAATTTTTAAATTATATTTTTAATTATTTAAATTTAAATTTTGTGGATCTAGATATTTAAAATATCTGCCCGGATCCGGTGCGAATTTTACTCGTATCCGGATCTGTAAAAAAATTTACAGATCTGAATATGAAAATGACAATTCAGATCCAGATTTTGCCAACCCTAGGTCCAGCCCAATATGACGAGCATTTACATTTGATAATTTGAATAATATTAATTTTGTAATAAGAAAATAAAGAACACACACTCAATGCAATATAATTTTTTCTTATTGTAAAATTACTTTTTGAATAATATATATTTATTCTCACCTGAACACCCAGACAACATATTTTATCCACATCTCAAATACTGACCGTTGGATATAATATGGAGCTGAGATTCATTTGACATTGTTTTATTCTTTTCAAAAGCGAACACTTGCCCAATGCCCGTTTTAACAATTTAACTAATATTACTTTGCTATTAACAGAAGACAACTTCCCATTACGTCTTGTCTCTTTTAATTACCCGACTTCCGATTCTTATTTCTTGTGTTTGTTATCTTTTCTTTTTTGCAGGTGCTCTTAAAAATTAAATACAAGGTTTTAAAGCAAACCAAAAGTAGGTGACATATTGTCATTCCTAACATTATCACATTATTCATTAAAAAAGAATAATTATTTAAGTTGAAAAATAATCACTTTATGTTCTGTTTGGTATTGAGGTGTTGTACCTTTTAAACTATAACTGTTGTCGAAAAAAAGTTATAACTATAAAATAAAAATTAATAATATGTAGTAAATATAAATTTAAAATAATATTTTTGATAAAATTATTAACAATATAATAGATTTTCTATTATACAAGTGAAAAATTATATCAATATATTTTCCAAAATATAGCAATTAATATTTAATAAACACTTTAGTATTGTACTTTTTAAGATACAATTGCCTAACCTCAGTTTCAAACGCACCTTTACTATAACAAGAAAAGAACAATTGAGACAGGCGCAACAAGACTGCAAAGTTAGGTTAATTCATAGATTGAAAATAAAGCTCCTTATCAAATAGTATTATTTTAAGGACTCTACTACCTTGCAACATTTGCAAGATACTACCTATTTTGTTTTTTTTTTTGTAATTTCAATATTTGACCATTGGATTCAATGAAAAGATAGTTTCAAAGGTAGATATTTGTCTATTTGAATATTAACATTATACTCCTTGATGTTTAACAAAAACTCAAAAAAGTTAACGAGTTAAAACTTTTAGTACATAAGTCTGAATTTTTCCAAATTTATGCTGTTTAATTAGTAGTGATTCTTAAAAAATAAATTTTATTTTAATATTATATATTTTATTTAAAAGAATTAATTTTGAATATCATTTATTTTATTAAAAATAAATATTATTTAATATTATTTATTCTCATTTTATTTTAATTTATTTAGTGATAGGCTTGTTATTATATTTAATCTTTCAAAAAACTAAAAAAATTTAAATAAAATAAAATAATCAGTAGTGAGCATTAAAAAAATTAATATAAGAATTTTTTATTTTTGGTTTATTTAATGTTATTTGGTTATCGACTTATTATTATATTTTTCTTTAAAAAACTTAAATAATATAAATAAAATAAAATAATTAGTAGTGAGTCTTAAAAAAATAAATATAATTTTTAATTAATATTATTTATTTTATTTAAAAGCATAAAATTTTAATATTATTTATTTTATTAAAAATAAATATCGTTTAATATTATTTATTTGATTTGATTTAACATTATATAGTCATAGGCTTATTATTACACTTATTCTTTCATAAAACTAAATAATGTTAAATAAAATAAAATAATCAGTAATGAGTCTCAAAAAAATTAATATTATTTTTAATATTATTTATTTGATTTGATTTAATATTATTTAGTCAAACCTTATTATTATATTTATTTATTCAAAATTAGATAATATTAAATAAAATAGAATAAACAATAGTGAGTCCTAAAAAATAAATATTATTTTTAATATTATTTATTTTATTTGAAAGAATAAATTTTTAATATTGTTATAAAAAATATTATTTAATGTTTTATAGTCATAGGCTTATTATTATATTTATTCTTTTGGAAAGTTAAATAATATAAATGAAATAAAATTACATTTTAGAAGGTCATCAACCAAAGCACATAAACTTATTAACAAATGTAAATTAAAAAAGTAAATAATATTAAATGAAATAAAATTATATTTTAAAAGCCCTTCTAAATTATATTAAATAAAATAAAATTATATTTTAAAAGGTCACCAGCCAAAGCACATAACATTTTCAATAAACTGTAAATAAAAATGAAATTAAGAGGTTCAATGAAATTTAACATTACAAAAGATAAAAATTAGTGGTACTATGCAATTGGTGCAAGGTAAATGGATCGTTATTTTAAATAGTTATAATGGGCAAGTTCTTTTAATAATAAAATAATATTAGTTAAATTATTAAAATGGGCAAGCGTCCAGCTATCTATATTTGAAAAGATTAAAATAAAACCAAATGAATCTCAACCCATATTGCATCCAACGATTACTATTAAAAGTAAAAACTAAATGAACTGATCTTCCCCATCGATTTCTTCATCACTGCTTTTTCAAAATCTCAATATCCTCGTCATTTCATTCTTCCAATGACTTCAAATTTCTTCTCTTTTTACTCAATTCCAATTGACCCATTTGAGTTTTTAAAGATCGGAACCGAACCGTGGGGGTTAAAGATCGGTTCTTTTGCGGCTTTTAAGGCTTCCTTTTAATGTTTGGATCTGGATAGGAGGGGTTTCAACGATTGGGCCACACCGACGCTGTGTGATCGCTGATGAGTTGAGAGGTGGCGAAGGGGCCGATGAAGAGGGAAAGGGAGAGCCACAGGAGAAGGGATTGGAAGGGCTCGCTGCTTTCGAAGAAGAAGAAAGCGAAAGAAATGAGAAACGAAGAGACTGAAGGTGAATAAGCGAGAAAGTTTTGTGAGTTTTTTATGGATGTTGATGCCTGACTGGAGTCTAGAGATCCTTCTCCAGCACTTCTCTATAGTTGCCGGTGAAGAAAACTCTTTTCTAATTAGCTTTCGAATGTATTGAGCAAAGATCACCTGATTGATTTACTAAAATCAGATGGATCATGAACGCATTGTTTTTTATGCTCTTAATATTAATAAAATTACAAAGTTTGTGATAAACAAAAAAAAAAAAAAATTACGGCAACATCGTCAAGAAATGGTGACAAAATAGAAATCAGTGTGAATTTGTAATCATCTGCTTGTTTTACTTCTTTTTTCACCCTTCATTTAAGTTGTAGTTTTTGAAAAGTGGAAATCCCAAATGGTGATTTGTGAATATTAGTTCTTTTTTGCTTGAATCAAATGATGAAGAATCCAGTGAGGGAAAGATCAGTTTTCTGTTTAAAAGCAGCTTTACTTTTTATATTAAAAATTGTAAAAGTATGCATGTGGGCCCTATGTCGGAATCAATTTTTGAAATAAACATATAAGTTGCCGTTGGATTCGATCCAATGGCTACATATTGTCTGCCGGATTATAACCTACTGGATTGGAAAACTGCCCTCTGTGTGTGTGTGTGTGTATATATGTATGTATGTATGTATCTCTTAATGAGAAGCTAGAACAACATATCTGGCCTCAAAGACAGTCACTTATACATAGAATTAAGACAAAAATATAATCATCAGTATCGAGGCATTGTACAAGGAATGTATGGCAATGGAAGAAATTAGATTGCCTGACCAACAATACGAGCTCCCGAGCACGCACCCGATGATGAACAACTGCAGGAAATTGTCGATGGAAAAATGAGCTACACTGAAGATTGCTGAGCTTATGACAACTGCATTTCGCCAGCTCATGGTGGAAGCAAGAGATGTCAATAAAAACCCTCTGTAAACAGCTTCCTCCAGTAGGGGAGCGATGATGCAATTAACAAGGACGATAGCAGTTGCTGATATGTCGCTGCTAAGAAGGATCTCCCTCACTAGTGGATTATTCGCAGCCTAAAAGCATAATGAAAAAGGAAAATAAAGAAATCACTACCACCAGCTCTGAAACATTAGTTTTACGGAGTCAAGTTTTGAATAATCAACATATCCAACAGGAGAGTAAATATGAGTTGTATGCAACTAAAAGTTCTTCAGTGTTACATGATTAAAATAATTATTTGATGCAAATAATTAGAGTAAATAACAGAGTTGGTTACTTCCCAGGAAACATTTACTAAATTGAGAGTTCTCTTCTCACATGCATGCAATGTATAATTCATTCTGAATTCCATGGAAAATGTTATGAGTTGTTTCAGATGCCAAGCAAAAGATAAGCAATCACTCAGATTTCCAGTAAGACCCCTTTTTCAGTTATTTATAACTCAATAGATGGCTTAATTGCGTTATGTAGCCTTTTCAGTAACAACTTCTCTTTCGCCATGGACCGATATCAGAGCCAATGATGGGCAATTTACTCTCATCACAATCATGATTCAGTTTCACGGCGAAAAGATGGCGCAAGTGAACATTAATTTGGACTCCTAGCTAAAACAAAGGAGTTTCAAACTTCATATTTTGTACAAGAATATTAAAAGCACTAAAGAGGGAAAGAAAAAGAGAGAGAGCAAGAGTGAAGACACAGAGAGACAGTGAGAGAGAGAAGATAACTTCGTTAACAAACCTTAGCCCCAAATAGTCTGTCAGCAACAAGGGATGCAAGGAACACCAATGATGTAAGAACCGCAAAACCCAGTGCAGATGCCAGCAGCCAGTTCCTCTCTGCTGGTGACTTGATAGTTTTGAAGAAGTTCACAAGGTCGTATTCAGGCTTAATGGTCCTGCTTAGTAGAAATAGGGCTGCACTGAGTTCTAATACCTGGAACAAAAGCAGGGAAAGTGCCTGCACTGAAGAAATATCAACATCAGTGGAGCAGGTGCATAATTTTTTTATTGTTAACCTTACTAATCTGCAATAAAAATGATCTCTAACTTTTGCTTTGTTAATGGACCACTGGTACTTTCAAGCCTAAGTTGGCACACCACAAATCAAACAATGCATATAAAATATTTTTTATCCTAAAGAAATGCCAATGAAAATGACATCCATAAAGTAATGCATAGAGAAAGGACTCAGAGAGCTCAGTTTTAAGACTCAAATGATAACAAAGGAAGAAAAATAAAAAGAAATCATGAAGACCACGGAGTAAAAAAAGATTCCCAAAAACAAGATAAGGTTGAGTCCATGAAAACATCAATTGTTTACTCAATAAAACTCAGCAGCTACATTTGCAAAAATTCTGGGTTAGTACCCTTACATCCAGGCCGAAGCTACCCAAAACAGATCCCATTTATATAGTCTACTTGCGCCAAAGAAAAGAAAATGCATCAGAGATATAGGATACAATGGGAATCCCTCTAGCACAATGAGTGACAGGCTCTCTTCCTATTTTTCATCATTAAATATTAAATATAATAAAGTCCAAAAACTACACTCACTTGAGTCTGAAGATCAAGAACAGGTTGATGCAATGTATAGGCAACAATAGACAAGCCCCCATAACCTAAAGGAATGTGCAAATTGAACATATAGAAGATCATCGTGCTCCATACATTCTCGCTCTCCCATGGAATGTCTGATGCCAACACCGAAAAATCATCTTTAACCATAGAGAGCAAATCAGTTTTCTGCAATTTAAATAAAAGAAAAAGCACAAAAGAGGGAAAATAAATTTAAAAAACTACTTTTGACATAATCATGTGTCCTGTTTACACAAACTAATAAAATCCCAATTGTCCTTGTATGATAATAATCCATCAATGTTGGGAATTTTCTATAATTCTAAACCCTAACTTGCATTAACTTTAATCTCTAAGATTATAGAATATCGTGATTTTCACATCACCATAATTGAGAGAAGACATACCTTTATCCCCAGCAAGTTTTCTTAATCAAATTTCACAGCAAGAATTAAAGGTTAGCAAAATTGATCTCTCTCTCTTGACCCCTTTAGAGTGACTCATTCTCCGATGGAAAGAAAATTAACATGATATCTCTCTTATTCTCCACTTTCCTTATTCTCCAACTTCCTTTCAAAGTAGGCAATTAGTTTTCCCAATTAATCAATAGGATTTCAACCCATTATTTATTTTAAGATTTCTCTATAATACTGTATGAGTTGTTACAATATTAATAATGGAATTGTTATGGAATATTAGATTTAACTGTTTTAATCTCTACCATTTATTTAGTATAGTGGATAAAATTAATTAATAAAAGAATAACAGGTAACCTTTAAGCTGCAAGTAAATAGATTTTTTTAATTTTAATTAATCAATAAAAGAAAGTTTCTATTATGTTAGGATAAATATTTAAATAATTGATAAAAGAAATTTTCTATTATGTTAGGATAAATATTAGAGTCTTCACCCTTAATTTAATTTTAATGGATAAGTAATTATGTAATTAGTAGTTTGCAAGTTGTGGTATTTCTTCATCCTTTAAATTATTTTTTATCTAATAAATTCATAATTTTTTTTAAGTCACCAAAAAAATAAAAAATAAAATAATTTTTTAAAAATTATTATGTATTATCTATAACTTTACAATTTCACATTTTCTTATTTTACATTTAGTATTTTATATATATATGTATGTGTGTGTGTGTATGCATGTATGTATAGCATTAAAATAAATGTGATTAACACGTAATGTTATTTCAATAATATTTTACATAAAGTTATTTCATAATGCCTTATAATAATTTGTATTGTATGAATTTAATTATAGAACCATTAATACTTAAACAATAATGATCATAGAAGGCAGAGTAGTAAATTATTTGATCTATGATACTATATGAGTCACAACAAATATTTTATTCAATGACTGTAATTGAAAAATATATGTGTGTATATAACTACATGATGGCTTGGATATATACTTTTACAGTTAGATTATTTCAACTTAAATTTTTAACGGCAAATATAAATTATTAATTTCATGCAATTTAGTGGTAGATGATATAATATCATAAAAAGTTTTTTTTTAACTTTCGGTATCAACCATTAGATTGTGAGAGTAAAAATTTAAGTTAATATCCCAAACCATGTTTTTACAATGAAAATATAAAAATATTTAAAGAATGTTTTTCTTATTCTTCCCTATGTAAATATTATTGGAGGTAATATTTTATTTATTGCCACCATTAACTATCATAATAAGAGTAATGACTCTTAGTAACATAAAATTCTACAATTACAATAAAAGGATATCAATAAAATAATTGTCATGATTCATAAACTAAAACTAGTTACAAATATATGTTAGATTTAACTTTTATAATAAAGTGATATTTGAACATAAAATGAAAATACATATAATTGTGAAACTTAAATTTTATAAGGCTTCAATAATTTTCTACCATATAAGAATAGTAATTGCAACACAAACCATAATTTCATGGAATAGGTATACTAAATTGGTGTTAAAAATAATATATACCTTCCGATCCACAACAAAATGCTCCTTAATAGTATACTAAATAATGGGTTTTTTAATATCCGATATGAAATCTACTAAACATGACTGATCAAGTATTTTTTAAGTTACAAATAATCTCACCATGAGTTTATTGATGTAATTTACGACATTCACTTAAATATATGTACTTAGTCATGTCGTTTATTGGTGTTACACCATATATAGATTTTATAATTACAACTTATTTATTTGATTTGTCTTAGATAAACTACTAAATATTATATCTTACACTTAATAGATTTTGAAACATTTATGTTAATATTATATCTTACACTTAATAGATTTTGAAACATTTATGTTAAAAATAAAAAAATGATCACATTACAAATTTAAAGAAGGAATGAAAATAACTTTTAAATAAAACATACTATTTTATAAAAATTCTCTACTCCCTTCAATTCTTAACAAACCACTTATAATTATTTTTAAATTTTTTAAATTTTTTAAATACAAATATTGTGTACTATTAATTAAGTCTAGTGATACATAATTAAAATATTATTGATGCTGTAAATAAATTACAATATTATAGAGAGACCCTTTATTTTATTATTTAAACCTCAATTATAACCCATTCAATAATGTAGCATGTGGTCATTAATAAAATACGCCAACAATATCAAGCTGATAATGCAAATTAAACCACTATACATTTTGTATAAAAGTTAAAAATTATATATTTTTCATTTCTACTGTTGAGTTTATTAAAAAAAAAGCAAAAACCCTTCATTGCCACAATTTGATATAAAACGCATATAACTGAACTAAACAAATTAAACCCGCTAAGCATTCGATCAGTATGCTACATTTACAAAACTAATTATCAAAAATTCAAACTTGGACCAGTTTGAAAAATCGTTGCTGCTCAGTTCAATCAACATACAAAGACAGAAATAAAATTTGGACTTCATTTAAGAGAACATACCTTGACTGGTTTTTCTGTAATGTTATTTCTGGGTAAATGACACTTGGGAGAAGCTTTAAAGCTAAAACTGGAGTTGAATATGGAGGAACACAGAGCATTCTTCCGAGATAGCAATGGAAGAGATAGTGGTTCGAAGAAATTGCCGTCAAATTTAGTGGATAGAGGATGTAATGGGCTAACGGTTAGCGAACGCGATCGATTCATCTTCGCCGTGCCCTCTTTTCGCCTTTAAGTTTGTTAAGGGGCCGTCTGTTGTACAACGCTATATCTCGTACAGCCGCTTGTTCTTATTCGTTTATATTGCGGATGTAACCGGCCACCGAAATCAACTGTAAACAAGGCTATTGCTAAAGGTGATTATTGCTACCCTCAATTTAAGTAAATGTCAAAAGAATCAATTCGAACTAGAACAGTACCAAAAGAACCCCTCAATTTAACTTGAAAATATACATTATTTTTAAGAATATGAAACTATATGTAAAATAAACAGGACTTCTATCCTAACGAGAATAATATTAAATATAGTTAATAAATAAAATTGATCATAAATTAACTAAATTATCTTTTATATTACATTATAATTTTATCCATTTTTTAATAGTACCATGCACTCTAAATATTAGACCTATATTATTTGTATACTAGACAAATATAAAGAATCTAATGTTTGATATTTTTAAATAATATTCATGAAAAATTTATTATGCAAATTAATTCTTACAAACTTTTGTGAAATTAATTACTATATTTATCCTTTTATGCAGTATTATTTCTACAGTTACATTTATTCATTATTTTCAAGTCATAATAATTTCTATAAATACTTATAATAGACATTTATGTTTGTAATATACATATTTGATCTATTACTGTTAGTGGTATCATGATTAATGATATTATAACCTTAAACTTTATTTTTACATCTTTAATAACCATAATTGTTAGCAATATTTATTTGATTAAACTGAACTCAATTATAATACTTATTATAAATATTAAACATTTTATTATCGGAATGTATATATGCTCTATTTGTGACATTATTTTTTAATAATAGTAATAAAGGTAGGATGTGGGAGAGCTAAATATATTTTTTGACTAATATCTGCTACAGGAGTTCAACTTGGTTACTTAGTTAAACAAATAGTCTAGAAGCCACTCGGATGCCTCATTGGTGTTGAGTAATATTACTA
Source organism: Citrus x clementina (assembly GCF_000493195.1). Lineage (NCBI taxonomy): Eukaryota > Viridiplantae > Streptophyta > Magnoliopsida > Sapindales > Rutaceae > Citrus > Citrus x clementina. The sequence goes on from NW_006262688.1 coordinate 18,463,940, forward strand.
CTTATAATTCCAATTTTTATTCTTGTTATTTTGTAAATGATGAGGGAAACGAGAAGAAACGCACATTTAGTTTGGCGAAATGATCCCAAACACCATCCTCTATTTTCATAAATGATCATGTATATCTCTTTTGGACAATTATATCACTTTATTATAGTGACCTAGGTTATTTCATCCATGTATAATTTTTCAAAAATATATGAGTGACACATGTAATTTTTCTTTTTTAAATTAGGTTTTGAATGTTAGGATCCTAGGTCATTGAAAAAATGCTTGTGATAATATCAAATTAATTTATAATAATATAAGTAAATTTAAATGGATATGAATTATTTTTCAATTAGGCCAGCGAAATTAGTGCCTAAATAAAAATTTTTTAAAATCTTATTTTTATTTTTAATCTATTTAAAATTAAAGATTTTTTTAATTTTTTATTCAAAAGTACAAAGTTGTCAATTTTATTTTCACGCTCTAACAATTGCTCAGCCCTCACTCAGTCACTCTCATTCTCTTAAATCCTTATTGACCACCAGTTGAGTAGTTGTCACCATTCTAAGCATAACTGTCAAGTCATCTGACGCTCACACACATTAAACCTTCACTAGCCAAGCAATAACTGTCTCTCTCTATTCCAACGCTGCTAGGTTATTTATGCAAAAATTGAGCTGTCTACTACTTGAGAGTTTTATATTCACTCTTTTTTTTCTTCAACGGCATGTAATATATATAGTTTTATCTATTCAACAACTATGCATATGAAATTTCATTTTATTTTATTTGTAATATATATATATCCAATCTAGGATCCTGGACTTTATTAAAGTTTGAAAAAGCTATTAAACAACACGATTCAATGGCTTTTCCTGTCGTTACACTATTAAACCACACAATTTAATAGCTTTTCCAAACTTTAACAAGTCCAAGGTCCAATACTTTAACAAATCCAAGGTCCTATATTGGAACACACACACATATATCTATTGTAAATTGAAATCTCAAATATTTTCTATTTGATCAAATGTCTATATCAGATCTTATATTTCTATTTTACAGTGGTTCAAAATTGAATTTGTTGTGCAAAATGTTAGAATTATATGTCTTGCTTTGTTAATTTCATTTGTATTAAGTCCAATAATTTTATGACTATTAGTATGTAATTTCCTTGCATAGGAGGCATGTGTTTTAGCAGGTAAGAGGATATTTGGTGTATTGATTGTTTGAGGAAGAAATGGAAGACTAATAGAAGAATGCCACATTTGTCAATGAAACTTAGAAAAAGAAGAGTTACCAAGAGGAAATTAACTTGCACTTGGTATATCAAACATTCAAATAGAAAATGGCTTCCAGCATATCTACAGCAGAAAGACCAAAAAATTATCCAAACCAACAAGCACGTGAATAGTCATTATGATCAAAAGGAATGTTATTTCCTCAGTTGAAAATTGTTAAGTAATGGAGAATGTATATTTGTATAAGGTAAAATTGTCATTTTATGCTCCAAGTCTCAATAATATTTTCACTTTTATGTGGAAAACCTTAGAAGGAGCATAAAAGGTTATTTGGCATTGTTCACGTATATGGTATTATTCACATATATGATACTATTCACAAGCACGACACTGTTCACATATACGGTATGATGACATGGCATTGACCGATGATGTGGCATTGACTGATTATGTGGCGTTGACTGATGATGTGGCGTTGACCGTTGATGTACCAGGATGCTATTGGACCAAAATACTGATGTGGCATTGACCGATGACGTGGTAGCATCTTATTGGTCCGAAATGCTGAAGTGTTTCAACTAATCATCTGATGTCCATGATTTATTCATTGTATCTATAAATAGAGGGATCCCTCCTAATTTGACACCCATGAATCCATTTTTGAGCTCCATTTTGTATAATTCTCTCTTCATCTTGTATTTTCTATGTATTTTAATATAATTATCAATTTACCCCTAATTTAATTATGAGTGGCTAATTTAGTTTCAAGCTTAGGTTGAAGGTGAGCCTCAATATGATCTATGGGCTTAATTAGGTTTTCTTTTGCTCTCTGATTTATATGGATGTTTTGAATCATTGTCTACAAATAGTGTATCCTATCTAGATTTTGCAAGGTATACTAGCTCCCTAGTGAAGGATCGTTCTTGTCTGGCACAGTGAACATTTAACACCATATTAATTAGAGAGAAAATTCCCTTATAGTATTTTGTGGGCCGTCTTGATTCAGTGTCGATAGAGAGTGTATCTACGCTATTTAGTGGATGGTCTTTGTTAACATCCATTGGTTAATTGAAGCCAAAGTACAGTTAGCAGGGGAATTACCTCCTAAATTTGTTGCCTACATGTCTGGTTGTGGGAAAGGAAATTATACAAAGAAACAAAGAGCTGCACGACTTCTAGTTTCTTGTCATAAATGTGTTAGAATGCAAAAAAAAAACATACACTCTGGGAATGGTGTTCGATAATAGGGAAGATAAGATTAAATTCATTAGGGATGACTTGAATAAAGAGTCATTGGATGATATCATTTTGTCTCTTGAAACGCATCCTAGTAGGTATGTATAGAGAGCAATTTCCCAATTATAGCCATTGTTCTAGAAAGAATGTGCACGATACAGTTTTGGGAATCTGACTATAAACAATCATGTTTGTCAGTTTCTAAGAAATCCGGATGGGAAGCATATCATCGACCCATATGGGGTGTTCAAACCGTTTCTAGACGTAAAACCAGAGGAAGATGTGAGCCACAATCACAACTACTAGTACATATCCTTTTGATTTACTATTTGCTTTATTGCTTCTAATAGTGTGATTTCTATCTAATCATTGCTTCTTCTTTTTTACTGTTTGCTTTTGAATAATTGAGCCACAAGCTTTATTTGTGCTCCTACTGCTAATAAGTTACTTGATCTTTTAGAAGCTTATAGACCATAGCCAAATCCCAAGACTCTTACATTGGATTGGTTGACTGATGACAATATTAATAGTAGTAAGAAGTATAAATTAGATTTATCTCTCCGTTTGTAAATATTTTCTATTGCAGTGTTCAAGTGATGTCTTCTAAACTCTACTTCTTTCCTTTAAGACATTAAGGACAATGTCTCGTTTTGGTTGGGGGGATGGAATAATTGACAAATGTGGAATAAATAATAGTTGTCTTGTATTCTTATTAACCCTTTCCAAAGATGGCTTAGTAAAGAAAAGCTTCTTTTCAAAAGATAGCTGAGTAGAGAAATGCATATTTTCAGTCTTGGTAATGTTTTACTATCTATTTTTGAATTTTTGAGTCGAAGATGGCTGAATATGGAGTTTGGTTACTCTAGAAACGCATCTTCTTAGTCTTGATGTTTAGTAAAAAAAAGAATTAAAAAAAACTAAAAAAATTGTTGAATTTTTTTCGATATTATTAACTAACCCTTTTTATCTACCTTGGCCATCTTGAGAGATTTAACAGACCAGTCTAGACACACATACATGACAAGTGATAGTGGTGGTAAGTTGAGATTTTGTAATACTTAATCCTTTCATTTTATTCGTGAGCAACAACTAACGGTAGTGATCATTATACCCAAAAAAAATAATAATAATAAGTGACACTCTCACTTAGTAATTGGGTCTCCTGCCTCAATAAGCAGGGAGTATTCGCATCAAACGGTGAGAGATGATCAAAATTGAGAGAACTATTACTTAGTAACTGAGCCTCCTACCTTAGTAAGCAGAGTGTGTTCACGTCAAACGATGAGAGTTTGATTTGTTTAACTCAACTTTTTCTTAGTAATCGGGCCTCTTGCCTCAGTAAGCATATAGTGATTGCGTAAAACGGAGGGAGTTGTCATTTTATACTCCAAGTTTCACTAACATTTTCACTTTTACGTGGTTAAATCTTCTAAGCTTTTATTAGGTGTGTTTTAATATAATTTAAGTATTTTATGTATTTAAGGAATATTTTAGCCATTTTACGACTAACGAGAAGTCGTACAATGAAACATATGATATTTTTTAACTCAGGACGGTTGAAAACCTTAAGAGAACCATAAAAGGGACATATACGGTACTGTTCACATATACAGTATGATGACGTGACATTGACCGATGATGTGGCAACATCCTATTGGACCAATGATGTGGCATTGACTGATTATGTGGTGTTGACCGATGATGTTGCAGGATGCTATTGGACCAAAATACTGATGTGGCGTTGACTGATGACGTGACAATATTTTATTAGACTGAAATGCTAATGTGGTGCTGACTGATGATGTGCTCCAACCAATCAAACCTTACTATATAGTGCAATCCTGAGCGTCTAAATTGTTTTCATCCAATGGCTATGATTCATCCATTATATCTATAAATAGAGGGCTCCCCCTATTTTTATACCCTTGAATCTATTTTTGAGCTCCATTTTTTGTAATTCTCTCTCTATCTTGTATTTTCTATATATTTTAATAAATTATCATTTTACCCCTAGTTTAATTGTGAGTGGCTAATTTAGTTTCAAGCTTGGGTTAAAGGTGAAGTCTAGGTTTATTTTATTTTCCTCTCTGATTTATGTGGTTTTTTGACTCATTGTTGAAAGACAGTATATTATGTCTAGATATTGCATGGTATACTAGCTCCTTAATAATGAATCATAACTGTCTGGCACAATGAGCACTTAGCACCATATTAATTGAAGAGAAAATTCCCCCTAGTATTTTGTGGGTCGTCTTAACTCAATGTCGACAGAGAGTGTATCCAATCTATTTAGTCGATGGTCTTGCCACGTTATTGAGAGAAGGATTATTATCGTCTAGCACTGCATGTTCTTGACACCACACTTAGTAGAAGATCATTCCCTCTGGTACATCGAGTGCTTGATACCATATTTATTAGAGTGAGGATTATGAGGAGCGGAAATACCCTTGATGAATTAATTGGAACTAAAAAAGAAATATTAAGCCCATGGTGAATGTTGGGCGTGGATCCAGAGACTCAAGTGTTTCATTTGCATTGATTTCATCTTTAATTTATTCTTGCCTTTTTATTTTAAATCTTAAGATAAAAAAAATTACTTCCAACCAACTCACATTACACCTAGAAAATTAACCATATGCATAATTTAATTTATCTCCTTGTGGGATCGACACTCGTCACCACAAAATCTATTTTACAATAGATTCGTGTGCTTGCGAGTATAATAAAATTTACACAATAAAAATAAAAAAGCCAATGAGAAAGTGACCTGTCAAAAAAGTGGAAGCAACAAATTGCCATGCTTATAGAAGCCGTTGACGGAGTCAAGACCATTTGGCCCCATTTGACATGTCAACTAATGCATGGCTTCTTTTACAGAGGTAGTTGAACTACCCTGCTAGATTATAGTACATGAATAATACGATGTACTACAAACTTAATGGCTTTAACGATCCTTCATTAAAGCACGTCTTCGTAGCATCTCGGATAACCGTCAGAGGCAAATCCATGGATGGGAATGACCATAAGCATAAATGGACAAGAGTATCCTTACTCGGGGAGGAAAAGTGCCAGTAGAATAATGTCAGGTGGTATGGTGATAAAAATACCCCAAGTGCGCTCTGTATATAAACGCTCAAGTATTCTCTTTCTAACCAAGCAATACACAAAAAAAAAAAAAAAACCGAAGGCTAGTCTTCAACTTGGAGCTAACGCCATTGTTGAGGGTTAGCAAGCTCTTAACACCCTAGAACAATTCTAAAACTAACTTGAGTATCAGAGTATAGTCGCTAGCCATTGCTGGCTCCACTCAAATCACTTCCCTTTAGACCCACAATCTTTCTAGCAAACTCACTATTCTTATTCTTTCTCGAGCTCATGGAAGGTTGAAACAAGTAGCACACCTCAATTATGCTAGGCACAAAACCCCATCACTTATAATTTTTTTGTGTTTAGCTAGATTTGCCACTTACCCAAAATCTAGTTGAAACAATTTGCACCATCTGGGTGGGAAGCACAAAAGAGGCCTCCACAACAGTTTCTAAACTAGTTCCTAAGTGTGCTTTCACAAAGATGGCACTAGAAACACCCTTCAATGATATAATTTAGATGTGGAAAGAATTGAATAATGAAGCAGTGAGTTTGTTGATGATCAACAAGAAAAATAGCTACACTTGACAAGAGTAAGTCATCTAAGTAGTCTACTAATATCCAATAAGGTAAAGAGCCCATTTCTCAATGGTACTTTGAAGACCTTGCCCATGCGATTCTCACGGTAGTGGATTCTTGGGTATAAGAGTAGAAAGTCCCTCCCATTGCTCAAGATACTTTGCCAATGCTAGATGACAAATATCATCCAGCGATCGAAAGTACCTAAAGAAAGCAAGCCAAAGAACGAGTTGTTAGGTGCACACTTCAAGTTTCATTCTGCAGGCTCTAGAGATGAACGCTATTGACATAGTAGTTAAGGTATCAAGTGTGATAAGTGCATATTTTCTCTATAATTTACTATTAATTTCTCCATTTTTCTTCTTCTTTTGATTTTAAATATTCTCATTATTTTAATTAATTTTCATTTTAGTTAATTTATTATATTATATTTTATTATGTTAATTTGTATCTGTATTTTTACATTTTCTTATTTTAGGTATATTTTAGAATCAAAGAGAAATTAAATCAAAACATTCAAGAAGAAATTTGCTTAATAGATAAAGAATTGAAGAACTATTGTTAATTTCCTTACACATGCACGCCTACAAGGAAATCTGCACATAAAGAAATCATAACAGAGGGCCAAGCAAAATCACCTAATTGCCGAATTAATCTTGCACATGGAAAAAAACGGAAAGCAATTAAGACTAAAAGTGGCTAGCATGTGATCAATTAATGGCTTTATTTGGCTTGTACATGTGGGCAAATAATTAGGTTATATTTGGGGGAGTCATCTTACAGTGCAGCGCTGTATCTTATACAGCCGCTGCCAAAAACTAGAACAATCGGTATTTTACCGGTTGTTCATTAAATAATTTTTAAAATTTGTTTTTAATGCTTAAAAAAATATAGTAAAATGAAAAAATATGAAAATTTTAAATCTAAAACATAAAAAATCAATTAAATGAGAAAAATATTTTAATTTTTTTAACATAAATAAATGTTAAGAAATTATAAAAATAATTATATTCCAATTTTTTTGGTTAAATACCAATTTAATGGGTGGATGTTTCAAGTTTATTTTGTATGTCTCTAATTTCGGTTAGTCTTTCTCATTCATTGGTTCATTTATTTCAATTTTTCAATCCACTAGTTTTGTGTTTAATGTTCCAACTAAATTCATTAAATACTAATATTTTCGGTTAAATTACAAGTAAATTTCATTTCTCGTAGGATGAGTTCCTAATTTTGGTTAAGCTTTCTCTCTTATTGGTATAAGGGTTTCAGCTAATAATTTCACTAGTTTGGTGTTGAATGTTCCCATTATCTAGGTAAGATTTCAATTATTTGGGTTAAGTACCAAATTACTTTGTAGCGTTTAATTTTTGGTTGGATTTGTATCAAATTTTGGTTAAACTTTCTCAACTTAATGTTAATATATTTCAACTTTTCAATCCATTAGTTTGTGTTTATTATTCCTACTAAAATCGTTAAAAATCAATATTTTGGGTTAAATTCCAAGTAAGTTTCATTTCTCATCGGAATAGTTCCTTATTTTGGTTAAGCTTTCTCCATTATGGATTCATATATTTCAACTAATAATTCTAGTGATTTTGTGTTGAATCTTCCTATTATTGAGGTAAGATTTCAATAATGTGGGTTAGATACCGATTTTACTTTGAAAATTTTATTTTTGGTTCTATTGGTTCCTGATTTGGTTAATCTTTCTCAACTATAGCTTTATTTGTTTCAACTTTTCAATCCACTAGTTTTGTGTTTAGTATTCCTACTAAAATCGTTAAATACCAATGTTTTGGGTTAAATTCCAAGTATATATTATTTCTCATTGGATAATTTTCCTGATTTTGGTTAAATTTTCTCTCATATAGGTTCATTTATTTCAACTAATAATTCCACTAGTTTTATGTTGAGTGTTCCTATTATCTAGTTAAGATTCCTATAATTTGGGTTAAATACTAAATATACTTTGTAAGATTTTATTTTTGGTTGGACTAATCCCTAATTTTGGTTAATCTTTCTCAATTATAGGTTAATATATTTCAGCTTTTCGATCCGTGAGTTTTGTGTTTAATATTTCTATTAAATTCGTTAAGTATCAATATTTTGGGTTAAATTATAAGTAAATTTTATTTCTCGTTGGACTAATCCCTACTTTTGGTTAAACTTTCTCCTTTATTGGTACATGAGTTTCAACTAATAATTTTACTAGTATTGTATTGAATATTCTGATTATTTATGTAAGATTTTAATAAATTGGGTTAGATACCAAATTTACTTTTTAGATTTTATATATGGTTAGATAAGTTTCATATTTTGGTTAAACTTTCTCACTTATGGGTTCAATTACTTCAATTAATTAGTTCACTACTTGTGTGTTTCAAGTTCTCAGTGCCTACTTTATGTTTCAACATTATTGGTTAAATTCCAAGTTGATATTATAAAATTCAAAGGTATCTTTATTACAAAAAACAAATAATATTATTAAGGTGAATCTCATTTTACTCCTCTTATTTCAGTAAATATCAACTTACAACAATATATTAAAATTTCACTATTGTAACCCCTATTCAATTTTCTATAAACTACAATCAACATTGTAAGTTAAAAGATTAGGAACTTACCTAATCTAATTATGTTGGAACATTTTGTTTTTCTTTTTAATTTTCTTGACTTCATGAGATTTCTTAAACTCAACTTATTTATACTTGAGCTTTTGATCATTATAGATATGCCTATTTTATTAATTCAAATTAATTGTACTCATTTTCTTTCCAAAATAAATTCTTTGATATCTCATCACTTCAACCAAAATTTCATTTTTAACAATTGCATATGCAATTTGTACAGCTCAAATTTTTATTTTTCAAATGTTTAAGATAAAACAATTATTTTTATTTATTATATGATTATCAAAGGAATAGTGAAAATTAATTTTTATATGGAAATTTTAAGATTTGCAAATTAGCATTTACTTTGAATCAAATTCAACTAATTCACCATTTATTTATCTTTAATTAATGCTTTAAGCACAGTAAATGCATTTCAAACTAAACAATATTTTGTATAAAAAAACACATTAGGAAATTAATGCAATCAAGAAAAAAGAAAAATATATTAAAACATTAATTTTGCTTCCTCAATTAAGTATTAAAAGGAAATTTTCTCTTACAGATAAATTCAACATAATGTTGACTACAATTTTAAAACTATTATTTGTTTCTCCAAATTGCAATAGTTTTTTATGAGTCATAAAAATTAAATTTATTTAACATTATACTTATATAGTTGGATAGGTAATTTATACCTTAAATGATGTTGCCTTATTTTCAATTATTATATTTTAGTGATAGTTTATTTCATTGTATACTAATAGTGTAATAAATTTGTAATAATTGATTATACATCATATTTTTCATTGATTACTACTCAAATTATATAATATCTATTTTATAAGTGAGTATTACTCAAATTAATATATTATACTTTAAAATTTTAATTATTATACTTAAATCATATAATCACATATGCAATTAAGTGTAAATAATGAAAATGTCACTTCCCAAGGCTTGGGAAAATGATCATGTAGATCCCTGAGTTACACTAAAACCCCTTTTAACTATAATGCTTTTTGACTTTATTAATTCAAAAAAATTGACTCTAAAGTTTTATAATAAGTAGAAATATAATATTAAAATAAATGTAACAATATATACATTTTAAAATAATTAATATATAAAAAATATTTTAGTACTTTACAATCTTATATTATATTAAACTAAATTTTTTTAATAAATAGAAACATAATATTAAAATAAATATTTAAAAATTTAAATTATTTTCAATATTGTATACAAAATTTGAATACTATTAATACATGAGATATATTTTATTAATTGTAAAATCTATTTAACCTAAAGATTTATTTAAAATTTTCTAACAAATATTATTATATAATTAAAATAAATATCATAATTTACATTTTAAAAATTATTTTATATATTAAAAAATATTTTAATATTATTAATTTATTAGACAAATTAAACTATTTAAATTATATTTGTACTTATTAAAAATCTAAAAGTCAATTTTTTTGAATCAATAAATCCAAATTGTATTATAGTCAAGGGGTCTTAGGGTCCATGGGTGAAAACATGGGGTTTTATATGATCATTTTTTCAAATCTCGGGGGTGTAGGTATCTTTTTCCCTAAATTATTTAATTCTCGGTGCTGCACTAAAATTATAGTTTTCTAGTTACATTGTTAATTTAGTTAAGGGTGCAATACAATGTCAATAACAATTATTGTAATAATACCTAAAAAATTATGCTTGATATTATTAAAAATTTAATTTTTAACAAATTGTACCTTGTTGACTTGATTGAGTGGTTTTCAAGTGGGGTTAAAAAATAAAATCAAATTATACACACTTTACAAAAACACATTCAATTGGACTATATATATAAACATTATTAAAACTTTTATTATTATAGAAAATAAAATCATATAGACTATACAAGACATTTCATTAAAAATATATAATTTCGTAAAAAATATCATAAGCTGAATTTAGTTTAATCATAATAATAATTACTATAATGACAATTATTAACAATATAAAAAAACAAAGATTATCCTTTGTTGTTTAGAAAAATTAAAAACCCTCTCATGTTTTAAAATAAGTTCAAATTCTACTGCAACTCTAACTGTGTTAGCTTTATATATCATTGTACTATTTGATACATGGTTTTGATGTTAGCCATAAAATTTAAATATTTTTAGAGTATAAATAAAGTGAAATGACTTATATAACCCTAATGATTAAATAAATTTAATAATAAATTATCGAGAAAAATTACTTCACACACACACACACACACTGTGGATATATATAACCCAATGTTATTCCAATTTGAATTTACAACTATTAGGGATATTTACGACATTTTCCCACTTATAATTTTTCTCTATAATTTACAATTTATTATAAAATAAAATTTGATCATTAAGGATATATAAGTTATTTTACTTAATTTGTATTTTCAAAATATTTAAATTTTATAGCTAACAGTAAGATTAGGGGTAGAATAGTAAAATGATATATAAAGCTAACGTTATTATAACTTTTTGGGGGGGGGGGCAGTAGGAGGTAATTCTCATTTTCTCTTAACTATCATTAATTATAGTACTAGTAATAATTCAAGATCAAATATGTTACATGCGATAATTTAATAATGTAGCAAAATAAAAAATTAAACAAAGTATGCAATAATTTAATTAATTTGTGATAAATTTGTATGAAGTAATTTGTGTAAGAGAAACTTTGTGAGTATAATCCAAATATCAAATATATGGTACATTATATATGCCTTGTATACAGTACAAATTTATACCATTAATATTAGTCACTATTTCAACTGATATTGAGAATACCAATATTTGATGATTAATAAGGATATTTGGTACTATGAATAATTATAATTATTTGAAAACTATCCAATAGTTAAATGGAAAATAAGAAAAAAATATACTTAGTTTACACTAATATAAATATTATTCTCACTAATATAGACATTACATGTTTCAAAGTAATTTTTTCAGCCATAAGAAAATGCAAATTTTTCATGCTGAGGAGGGTGTCTGTTGAGTGTTAGAAAATGCATATTTATAAAGGAGAAAACCGTCATTTTACATTTCAAGTCTTACTAACAACCCTTACTTTTATGTATTTAACCTTCTTGTGATTTAATTACATGTGTTTTATTTTAATTAAGTATTTTATGTATTTTAGGGGCATTATAGTCATTTCACAATAAAGGAGAAATCAGACGGCAAAACGGACATCACTTTTGAACTCAAGACGGTCAAAAACCTTAAGAGGAGCATAAAAGGAAAAATGGCACTATTCACGTGTACGGTACTATTCACATGTACGGTACTGTATACGTTACTGTTCACGACACTGTTCACATAGACGGATGATGATGTGGCATTGACCGATGATGTGGCATTGACTGATGAGGTGTCACGATCCTGTTGGACTAAAATTCTTATGTACTGTTGATGGTGACGTGGCAGCATATCAGTGGACGAAAAATCTCGCGTACGGTGCATGCATCACACAGGATTATTTTCAACCAAATCGTGTTACTGTTCATCCGGGTCAAACCGTGTTACTGTTCATCCGCATGGTCAAACCGTGGACTGTTGACTGATGACGTGGCGCAATCCTGAGCGTCCAAACTGTTTTTAATCCGATGGCCATGATTTACTCCATGTATCTATAAAAAGGGGGCCTCTCCCCCCTAATTTGATATCTCTGAATCCATTTTTGGGATCCATTTTCTATAATTCCTTCTCCATCTTGTATTTTCTTCGTATTTTAATAAATTTCCATTTTGCCCCTAGTTCAATTATAAGTGGCTAATTTTCTTTCAAGCTTGGGTTGAAGGTGAAGTCTCAACATGTGTCATGGGCTTAATTTGGTAAATTTATTTTCTCTTCCCCTCTAATTTTTGTGGATGTTTTGACTTCTCGTCGACAAATAATAATAGTCTTGTCTAGATACCGCCTTGGTTACACCGGCTCTCTAGTATAAGGTTATTATTATTTGGCACGATAAGCCCTTAGTATCATATTGATTAGAGCGTGGTTCATGAGGTGTGGACTCCCCCCTCATGATTTAATTGGCATTAATACGGATTATTTAGCCCATGATGTATGTTGATACGGATCCAGATACCCAAGTACGTCAATTTAATAGATTTTCTCTTCAATTTATTCTCTCCATTGCAATTCCAATTTTAGAATTTATTCTTGCCATTTTAATTTAAGTATTAGCATATTCCAAATCATTTCCACCATAAATCCAACTACCCATTTACAAAATTAATTCTATATATAATTAAAATCCACCTCCTCGTGGGATCGACACTCGTCACCATTAGTCTATACTACAATAGATTCGTGCGCTTGCGAGTACATTAAAATTTGCACAACAAGTTTTTGGCGCCGTTGCCGGGGAGGTAAGTAATTTTAATTCGTAAAATTAATTTTTTGTGAATAATTTCTTTTATTTGTTTTCTTGTATTTTTTTTATTATTAAAAAAAAAGTGAATCTACATTTAAAGGTTAGTATTTTTTTTCTCTTCTTTAAAATTCTGCAATTTAATTTTCAATTTATTTTTCTTTGTAATTTATTTTATTTTTATTTTATTTTAATTAATTTAATTTTTAGTTAATTTCTTTCACGTATTTATTTTTGTGTATTTTTATAGAAAGGTTGTAATAGCGCAATAAGGTTAGTATCGTAATTTCTCCCTCTTCTTTATTTTTATTTGTTTTGTTCCCATCTTTATTTTTATTTTATTTGTTTTGCATGCATGGTCGTAGGTCATTATTACCCAATCTTGAACCTATAGACCTTGAACTTGAGAAAACACTTCGCACACACAAACATATTAAAAATAAAATGGATTTGCAACCACAGGAGAGGCCATTTAAGGACTACTTCAGTCCTTTAGCTAATTTGAGCACATCATGCATAAGATACCCTAATGTAGCTGCTAGGAGTTTTGAACTAAAACCTAGTGTGCTAAATTGTCTCCCCACATTTTATGGCCTAGAAAATGAGGATCCATATAATCATCTGAATGATTTTCATGCCATTTGTCAAACTTTTAAATATGAAAAATTTTCAGACGATGATGTTAAACTCAGATTATTCCCATTTTCTTTAAAGGATAGAGCTCGTTCATGGCTTAATACATTGCCTGCTAATAGCATTTCATCATGGGAACAAATGGTAACTAAATTTTTGAATAAATATTTCCCAGTACATAAAACTAATGCTATTCGCAGGGAAATCTCGGAGTTTACCCAGAGAGAGGACGAGCAATTTTTCGAAACATGGGAGCGATTTAATGGGCTACTCTTGAAGTGTCCACATCATGGGTACGAGAAATGGCACCAATGCCAATACTTTTTGGAGGGATTATTGCCGAATGTGCAAGAATGGCTAATGGCAACAAGTGGAGGAGAGCTAATGTCAAAAAGTGCATCAGAGATTTGGGAATTCTTCCAGCGACAAGCGGATAATTCCCAACAACGGAGTCGATCACTCAGGAATACTAGAAGAATTAAGGGAGTAAATGAGGTTCACATTGGCGAGTCAAGTTCAGAAATTAAAGAAGTCAAAGCGATAATTGAAGGTCTCTCTCGACAAATAGCATCGTTATCGACTGCTAAATCAACAGAGCCACATGACCATGACTCATACTCAGATCAAGCCAATGCCATAGGTGTAATGAGAAAACCATCGAATTACAACCCATACTCCAACACATATAACCCTGGATGGAGAGACCACCCCAATTTTTCATGGTCTCAAGGATTCCAACAGAATGGACCAGCAGCTCCAGCTCCACCAATGCAACCAATTCCACAAAATCCTCAAGCCTCTCAGCCCCCATTTAGACCATACAATCAGAACCAGAACTACTCTCAACCCAGACCATGGGAGGATGCATTCCAGAATTTCAAAAATCTTACTCACTCCACGATTGAGCAACAGAATCGCACCATTGATGGACTACGAAATGAGTTGAGAGCAGGCTTCAACTCACAAGCTCAATCAGTTTCAAGCCTCGAGAAGATGGTGGGACAACTTGCTTCTTCAGTTCAGACCTTGGCAATGACCGTTGAGAAAGGTAAGTTTCCAAGTCAACCAGTGCCTAACCCTAAAGGAGTGCATGAAGCAAGTACCAGTTCACCACAGTAGCATGGAGAGGTCAAAGCAGTCATGACCTTACGAAAAGGAAAAGAAGTCGACAACAAAGTGGAGATGCCGGTGACAAAAGAAAATCAAATTGTACCTGTGAATGTCGAGGAATCATCACCGGAGGAGAAAGAAGAAATCAACCCACGAGAATACGTTCCGAAAGCTCCATTTCCTCAGAGGTTAGCGAAAGGAAAAAAGGGAAAATCCACAGGTGAGATTCTTGAAATCTTCAAACAGGTAAGTGTTAACATCCTTTTGCTTGATGCTATTAAACAAGTTCCATCTTATGCCAAGTTTCTTAAAGACCTTTGTACTAAAAAGAGAAATATGCATGTTCAAAAGAAGGCATTTTTAACAGAAAACGTTAGTTTTATACTCCAACATAAAATTCCTTTAAAATGCAAAGACACAGGCTCCCCCACTATCTCGTGTAGTATAGGGAACCACACAATTGAGAATGCTTTGTTGGATTTAGGAGTTAGTGTAAATTTGTTGCCTTATTCTGTATTTGTGAAACTTGGACTTGGAGAATTACACCCAACTCCAGTGGTGTTACAGCTTGCAGATCGGTCCACAAAAATACCTCGTGGTATTGTGGAGGACGTGCTTATTCAGGTAGACAAGTTTTATTTTCCTGTTGATTTCATTGTAATTGACACTCAACCTATACAGGATTCAAGGAAGCACATTCCCATTATCCTAGGCCGACCTTTCTTGGCAACTGCGGATGCTCACATTCAATGCAGGACTGGAAATATGCAGTTGTCTTTCGGCAACATGACTATGGAGCTGAACATCTTCAACATTGCCAAACAACCTCACAATGCAGATGATGAAATTGTTGATGTGGATTTAATTGAAGCATTAGTTGATAATACTTTTCTTTCAAACCTTAGTGATGATCCTTTACAAACATGTTTAACTCACTTTGGTTTGGATTTTGATATTGACAGATCGGTCGATGAGGTCAACGCTTTACTTGACTCAGCACCATCCATGGACACTAATAAATGGAAGTCAAGAGTTGAGCAACTAGCACCATCAGAGAAGCAACTTATTCCATCATCAGAATCACCACCGAAACTCGAGCTCAAACCATTGCCCAACACTTTGGAATATGCGTTTTTGGGAGAAGAAAGTACTCTGCCGGTAATCATCTCATCATCCCTAAATGACGAACAAAAAGGTAAGTTGTTGGATGTTTTAAAAGAGCACAAAGGAGCATTAGGATGGACCATAGCAGATATAAAAGGTATAAATCCAGTAGACTGCATGCATTACATTCACCTCGATGAAAATGCTAAATCTACTAGGGAAATGCAACGTCGGTTAAATCCTAATATGAAAGAAGTTGTTAGAATTGAAGTCCTTAAGCTATTAGATGCAGGTATCATTTACCCAATTTCTGATAGTTCATGGGTAAGTCCTGTACAAGTCGTCCCCAAAAAGTCAGGAGTCACAGTAGTTACCAATGCTGATAATAAATTGATACCAACTAGGGTAACTACAGGATGGCGTGTATGCATTGATTATAGAAAATTGAATTCTGTCACACGTAAAGACCATTTTCCTTTACCATTTATTGATCAAATGCTTGATAGATTAGCAGGCCATGAATTTTATTGCTTTCTAGATGGCTACTCAGGATATAATCAGATTCCCATAGCACCAAAAGATCAAGAGAAAACTACTTTCACTTGCCCTTTTGGCACATTTGCATATAGGAGAATGCCATTTGGATTATGTAATGCACCTGCTACATTTCAACGATGCATGTTGAGCATTTTCTCTGATATGGTTGAACGATTCCTTGAAGTCTTTATGGATGATTTTTCTGTTTTTGGTGACTCGTTTGATCAATGTTTGCATCATCTAACACTAGTTCTGCAGAGATGTGTCGAGAAGAACTTGGTCTTAAATTGGGAGAAATGTCATTTTATGGTAAAACAAGGTATTGTTCTCGGTCACATCATTTCGAGCAAAGGTATTGAGGTTGACAAAGCCAAGGTGGATCTCATTTCTAATCTTCCTCCACCCAAAACAGTCAGAGAAGTAAAATCTTTCCTTGGGCATGCTGGTTTCTATAGACGATTCATTAAAGATTTTAGCAAAGTTTCTAGACCCTTATGCAATTTACTTGCTAAGGATGTACCTTTTATCTTTGATGATTCATGTCTTGTTGCGTTTGAAAAATTAAAGCATTTGTTGACATCATCATCCATCATTCAGCCCCCGAACTGGAGCTTACCATTTGAGCTTATGTGTGACGCATCTGATTATGCAGTAGGAGCAGTATTAGGACAAAGAGTTGATCGAATTCCCCATGTCATTTACTATGCTAGTATGACATTGAATGATGCACAGTTAAACTATTCAACTACTGAAAAAGAAATGCTAGCAATAGTGTTTGCATTAGAGAAATTTCGATCTTATCTCATTGGTTGTAAAATAATTATATTCACAGATCATGCAGCTCTTAAATATCTTCTCATAAAGAAAGATGCAAAAGCTAGACTAATTCGTTGGGTGTTACTTTTGCAGGAATTTGACTTGGAATTCAAAGATAAAAAAGGCACAGAAAATGTTGTGGCGGATCACCTCTCTCGTCTCCATTTTGACACAACTACAGAGCCATTACCATTAAATGAGTCATTCCCTGATGAACAATTGATGAATGTGGAAGTATTACCGTGGTATGCTGACATCGTGAATTATCTTGTTACAGGTCAACTTCCAGAGCATTTGACCAAGCAAGATAAGGCTAAATTCTTTGCAGAGATAAAGAATTTCTTTTGGGATGACCCGTATTTGTTCAAGTATTGTACAGACCAAATTGTTAGACGATGTGTCCCAGAAAGTGAAATTCAGAATATCCTTTCATTCTGCCATGAACAAGCTTGTGGAGGCAATTTCAGTGCTAAGAAAACCGCGACTAAAGTTTTACAATGTGGTTTTTATTGGCCAACTATATTTCGAGATGCTTACACTTTCTGTTCTTCATGTGATAGGTGTCAACGAATGGGGAGCATTACGCGAAGGAACATGATGCCACTAAATCCAATTTTAGTGGTTGAGATTTTTTACGTATGGGGTATCGACTTTATGAGACCCTTTCCCCCGTCTTTTGGTCATCAATACATATTGGTTGCTGTTGACTATGTATCAAAATGGGTAGAAGTAATTCCATGTAGGACCAATGATCACAAGGTGGTGATAGCATTTTTGAAAAGCAACATTGTTTCACGCTTTGGATTCCCTCGAGCGATAATCAGTGATGGTGGTGCCCACTTTTGTAACAAAGCATTCAAAGCTCTTTTGACAAAGTATTCAATCACACACAAAGTGGCAACTCCGTATCATCCGCAAACCAGTGGCCAAGTTGAGATATCCAATCGAGAAATAAAGCACATATTAGAAAAAACGGTGAGGCCAGACAGGAAAGATTGGTCATTAAGACTTAATGATGCATTATGGGCATATAGAACGGCTTTTAAGACCCCGATTGGGATGTCACCCTACAGGCTAGTGTATGGAAAAGCTTGCCACCTACCTGTGGAGCTCGAGCATCGTGCGTATTGGGCCATCAAGAAATTCAATTTTGACATGCAGCAAGCCAGCTCAGAAAGAAGATTACAGCTGGCAGAACTTGAAGAAATTCGCAATGATGCATACGAAAATGCCAAGATTTACAAGCAACGAATGAAAGTCTTCCATGATAAGCAAATTATGAGAAAATCGTTCACTCCAGGTCAGAAAGTGTTTTTATTCAATTCTCGCTTGCACCTATTCCCAGGTAAGTTACGCTCTCGTTGGTCTGGCCCATTTATTGTTCATACTGTTTTTCCACATGGGGCAATTGAAATTAAGGACCCAAAGAACGGTGTCACGTTTAAAGTTAATGGTCAAAGATTAAAGCCATATTTAGAATACCAACCACATGGAGAAGACATCGAAATAAATTTGAGTGACCCACCAAATTTGAATTGATTTTTTTTTTTTAGTGATTTGATTTTTTTTCTTTTTTTCTTTATTTTATTCTTTTGCTAATTGAAATTATTTTTGCATAAGTGTGTTTGTTTAACTATTAAGTTTTCTCTTATTATTTTTAATCATGAGTCTCATACTTAGACCATTCCTCCTGAACATTCTTAAACCACTTCAACGTGTCAAAACTCATCTCAAAAGGCAGATTCAATTTTGTAAAACACAACGCATTTGGGCTCTACAACCACCAGAGTTAGTTGCCTATGTTGAGGGTTTAGAACGCCAACTCAGAGACATTGAGAGAAGTGTTTACGACATCCAGTTGGAGCTTGAGGTAAATTCAATAAGAGGACGATTTTAATTTTCTTTGTGTGTTTTAATTTGTTTTTCTGTTTGTGTGCTTTAGTTTGTTACCCCGGTGAAGTGGCGGATAACGGTACTCCGTGACAATCAAGTCGGTTACTTCAGTTTCCCATAATAACTGATATTCTGAGGCGAAAGTATGGACAGAAACGAGACTCTAGCGAAGCTTCACAAGCGATTCCCTTCACTTCCTCAGAATGCCCTCCTTACGATCTATAAAGCTCGGTCCGAACGCATGCGATTACTCATGAGGAATAACATACCTGCTGATATCCGTTGGTTAATTGAGGCGAAAGTACGATCGACAGGTGAGTTACCTCCAAAATTTATTGCATTCATGCTTGGTTGTGGTAAAGGAAATTATGCAAGAAAACGACGAGCTCAAAGAATTTCTGTTGCTTGTCATAAGTGTGCTAGAATGAGTTGCAATAAAAACCCATGTTCTTTAGGAATGGTGTTTGATAACAGGGAAGATAAGATTCAATTCATTAGAGATGGCTTGAATAAGGAGTCATTGGATGATATCCTTCTGTCTCTTGAAACGCATCCCAGTGGATATGTGCAAGGAGCGATTCTCCAGTTATGGCCATTATTCCAGAAAGAGCATGCACGATATAGTCTCGGGAATCTGACTATAAACGACCCTGTTTGCCAGTTTATAAGAAAACTGGATGGGAAGCCTATCCTCAACCCATAGAGGGCGTTCAAGCCGTTTCTGGACGTAAAACCAGAGGAAGATGTGAGCCACAGTCGCAACTACCTGTAAATATCCTTTCACTTTACTGTTATTTTATTTCACTATTGTTTTATTGTGTGTATTATTGTCCTTAATAATTTTATTACTGTTTGCTTTTTTCTTATTACTGTTTACTTTTTCCTTTTTACTGTTTCCTTTTTGACTCGCGAGCCACGTGCTTTACGCGTTATTTGACACTGACATGTTACCTCATACACAACTGTGACCCACTGTCACCAAGACTCTTAAATGTGATTTTTTTTGTCAAGCACTCACAAATTATTTTTCGAGAAGTATCACAATGGCAGCTACTCTAAATAGACAATTCAAGAACATTTGTGTGCTTTCTGGATTTACCTATGGCAAACATAAAGAGTTCGTTGAGGCAGCCATAGATCTTGGTCGAAGCATAGCAGCGAGAAAATTACACTTGGTGTATGGAGGAGGTAATCGAGGGTTATCAAAAATGGTCTCAGAAGCAGCTTTTATCAGAGGAAGTCAAGTGTTAGGCATCATCCCAAGAGTCCTAAAACCATTGGGCAGTTCGTCTGACTCATCAACTGGAGAAGAATTAGTCGTCTCAGGTATGCAAGAAAGAATAACTGAAATGCTTAATTATGCTGATGCTTTTATTTTCCTTCCAGGAGATCTTGCAACACTAGAGGCATTTATGACACTAGCATCTTGGGCCCATCTATACATTCACCAGAAACCCATCGGTTTGTTAAATGTCAATAACTTTTATGATGGCTTTATCGCATTTCTTAACCATGCAATAAAAAACTATTTCATTCCTTCTAATGTGAAAAAACTCTTTATTTGTTCTCACACTGCTACTGAGCTACTTGATATGTTACAAGCTTATAAACCGGAGCCAGACCCCTGGACCTTTGTGTTGGAGCGACCAAATAATGATGGTAATAGTAGCCGCAGTAAGAAGTACAAATTAGATTTAACTCTCCGCCTGTAAATATTTTCTTCTGTGTTGCACCACCCAGGTGATGTCTTTTAAACTCTACTTCTTTCCTTTACAACATTGAGGACAATGTTTCGTTCTGGTTGGGGGGAGGGAATAGTCGACAATTGTGGAATCTTGGTTAAGTTTTTACTAATTTTTTGTTGTAGAAACTAACTGTTGCTAACTTTTTGTGTTGAAGATGGCTGAATATGGAGTGTAGTTACTCTAGAAACGCATCTTCATTGTTCGAAAAAAAAAAATTCTTTTTCTTTATTAAGTTTTGATGTTCATTTTTCTTCTTCTTTTTATTTTCTCCTCTATAAATATACATTTTCCAACTTTTGAGTCGAAGATGGCTGAATATGGAGAGTAGTGCCTCTAGAAACGCATCTTCTAAGTTAAAAAAAAAAACCATTTTCGTTTTCTATCATTTTAAGTGAAACTTTTCTAATTAGTTTTTATGCATCATTTTCATATCTCTACATACATATTTTCCTTTCATGTTTAGAATAGGTTGGGGGGTAGAATGTTGTTTAAAAAAAAAATTGTGTGATTTGTTTTAACATTGGATGACATGATTAATTTCAAATTTTAGTATTTGTATTATCTTTGGTCTTAAGTGATGTTACGCTATGTTTGCTACTTTACATGTTGATGTCGGAGACAAATATGAGTTGCTTGAAGGAATGAACATGTCATAAATAAATGCCAAGTGAGTTGTTGAGCCTATCACTTTCTTGGAGAGTAACCCTTTTGCCCATTCTCTCTACAGCTTAGCAATTTATTATTTTATACACGATCTCTAAATTTCTTTTGAGTTAACCCTAAAAAAAAAAAATATTGTAAAATAAAAAAAAAGAGAAAAAAAAATGTGTTGCTACATTAGGAGGCCCATCTAACTAGTAGACATGGATAATTATTTAGAGCCCTAAAAGACGATGGAAAGGCCATCTTTGATCCGTTTGAGCCTTTCTAGCCATCCCTTTTATTAAATATTCATAGTTACCCATTTTGAGCCTTTAAAAAAAAAAAACCTTTTCTTTGTCAACTTATCATCTTGACCCACTTCGATTTGGAGTATTACCCGATGTCTTATAAGTTCCATCACCTATTTATGTTTGAGAAAAATATAAATAATTATTTTGTTCAGTGAATTTATGCCAAAAAAAAAAGAGAAAAAAAAGTTGTTGTTTCAAAAGAATAAAAATAAAAATAATAGGTGAAATCCACCTTGTAACTTCTAAAAAAAAAAAAAAAACATTCTCTGCATTTTTTTCAAACATACACTTTATTTTCCTTATTTCCCTTCTTTGTTAGCCATGTCCCTAGCCTACGTTACGTCCTAATAAAAGTCTTTCTTGATTTTAGGGAACTATAGTTTGAAGTAGAAGCTAGTTATATGGGCTAAAAAGATGTAGTGATGCATAATTAAAAAAAAAAGATAAATAAAGTGGGTTGACTTACATTTTATTTGACTTGAGATCGTATTATTTCTAAGCTGAGGGCATATTTATTTCATCTTGGTGAGAGCATGTGATATCACTTCTTTATTATTTTCTCTCTCAATTACCATTCATTGGAGTGACTATTTTTATTGGGTTTAATTTATTTGTGAGAGTGTCACTACTTCCAGTGAGATTTTGGGGTTTGACATGTCATTCTTGAAAGTAGCTATAACAAAGTCTACTGGACTAATTCATGTGGATGGTTGATGTGGGTGTGATGTTGCTTTAGACTGGAGATAATGCTTATACTTTTATTTGATTGCTATCATTAATCTGATTGAATAAACACGAGTGTTTCTAAAAAAAAAAAAAAATCATTTTGAATTTGAATTTTGTTTTCGCTTTATTTGCTAGGGACTAGCAATAAGCTGGTTGGGGGGTGTGTTGCGTGTTAGAAAATGCATATTTATAAAAGAGAAAACCGTCATTTTACATTTCAAGTCTTACTAACAACCCTTACTTTTATGTATTTAACCTTCTTGTGATTTAATTACATGTGTTTTATTTTAATTAAGTATTTTATGTATTTTAGGGGCATTATAGTCATTTCACAATAAAGGAGAAATCAGACGGCAAAACGAACATCACTTTTGAACTCAGGACTGTCAAAAACCTTAGGAGGAGCATAAAAGGAAAAATGGCACTATTCACGTGTACGGTACTGTATACGTTACTGTTCACGACACTGTTCACATAGACGGATGATGACGTGGGATTGACCGATGATGTGGCATTGACTGATGAGGTGTCACGATCCTGTTGGACTAAAATTCTTGTGTACTGTTGATGATGACGTGGCAGCATATCAGTGGACGAAAAATCTCGCGTACGGTGCATGCATCACACAGGATTATTTTCAACCAAACCGCGTTACTGTTCATCCGGGTCAAACCGTGTTACTGTTCATCCACGTGGTCAAACCGTGGACTGTTGACTGATGACGTGGCGCAATCCTGAGCGTCCAAACTGTTTTTAATCCGATGGCCATGATTTACTCCATGTATCTATAAAAAAGGGGCCTCTCCCCCCTAATTTGATATCTCTGAATCCATTTTTGGGATCCATTTTCTGTAATTCCTTCTCCATCTTGTATTTTCTTCGTATTTTAATAAATTCCCATTTTGCCCCTAGTTCAATTATAAGTGGCTAATTTTCTTTCAAGCTTGGGTTGAAGGTGAAGTCTCAACATGTGTCATGAGCTTAATTTGGTAAATTTATTTTCTCTTCCCCTCTAATTTTTGTGGATGTTTTGACTTCTCGTCGACAAATAATAATAGTCTTGTCTAGATACCGCCTTGGTTACACCGGCTCTCTAGTATAAGGTTATTATTATTTGGCACGATAAGCCCTTAGCACCATATTGATTAGAGCGTGGTTCATGAGGTGTGGATTCCCCCCTCATGATTTAATTGGCATTAATGCGGATTATTTAGCCCATGATGCATGTTGATACGGATCCAGATACCCAAGTACGTCAATTTAATAGATTTTCTCTTCAATTTATTCTCTCCATTGCAATTCCAATTTTAGAATTTATTCTTGCCATTTTAATTTAAGTATTAGCATATTCCAAATCATTTCCACCATAAATCCAACTACCCATTTACAAAATTAATTCTATATATAATTAAAATCAACTTCCTCGTGGGATCGACACTCGTCACCATTAGTCTATACTACAATAGATTCGTGCGCTTGCGAGTACATTAAAATTTGCACAACAGTGTCTTTGACATTTTCCTAATTTAAATTGATAGTTTTGATATTTAGATAAAATTGGTGTAGCTATGTGATAATTGCTACTGATATTTGCCAGTTCCCACTTCCAATTCTTTCGTTCGGTAGCAGGTTTCATGCGTAAAAAGGGAATAGGTTTCAAAATAAAAAATAAAAACGACTGTATGGCATGCAGTGGCTGTATTATAAGCGGACCCTATATTTTTGGGGGCCAGGCAACCTAATTCTACATGGATTTGACCGAGCATAATAAAAAGCCAATCTTTGGCTTTTGAATAGGGTGTCGCCAAAAGGCGAAATACGGAAGACAGAGAGACGAGCAGCAGTAGAGAAGCAGAGAAAAATAGTTTTGAGGAGAGAAAAAGAGAGCAAAGTAAGTGGAGATTCGAGAAGGGTTGTCTGTGCCCAGAATGTTTCACCACTATTGTTTATCTTTGGAAATATGAATGTCATTACTTTGTATTTTTGCTTTTAGTTTCTTTATTTTTTATTATTTAATTAAAATTTTATGGACTCTCCTTATTTATAGTTGGCATTTTCTTTGGTTAAATTAATTTATATTTTTAATTATTAATATTGCTGTTGTTATTTTATTTTAAGTCTTTGTTTTACAGTTGATAATAAATACAACTAGTATAGTCTTTGTAGGATCAATATTTACTCGCTCTGTACTAGTTGCTTATCTTATTAGTAAAGTTTTAAATTGGGTGCACTCTATACTAGCAAATTCTTTTAGTGCCCTTACCAGGTACTAGCGTCTAGTTTGTTTATTATCACTCTGTTTTATTTATTTATTTTACTCATTTTTTACTCATTTTATTTATTTATTTATCTTAATTAGTTTATTTTCTGTATTGTATTTAGACTTTCTTGAGTATCGAGGACATTTGACTGAGACTCGAACAACTTAGAGCAACCTCATCACATCTAGAACTTGATTTTGCCGTCCACATTGCACTTCAGAAGATATAGCCAAGTTGTCTAGAACTCGAATTAATGGCTCAGAACAACAATCGAACACTTAAAGCAACCTCATCACATCTGGAACTTGATTTTGCCATCCATATTCCACTTCCGAAGATAGAGCAAGTAGTCCAAAACCCGAATTAATGGCTCAGAACAACAACCAAACACTTAAAGAGTTGGTGGCTCCTAACTTGGACCAACAACCACTATGCATTCAAAATTCGAAGTAATTTTTGAACTCAAATTAGGATTGATTCATCTTCTGCCTATTTTTTATGGACTCTTGTAGGAAAGGATCCAAATAAGTACTTGAAAGATTTCCATATCGTATCCTCCACAAGGAAACCGGCTGGAGTTTCTTGAGCAAGTTAAGCTAATGGCCTTTTCGTTCTCTTTGACGGACTTAGCTAAGGAATGACTTTACTATCTTCCTTCCAGTACTGTCACCAGATGGAATGAGATGCATTGGTTATTTTTGGAGAAATACTTCCTAACATTAACAACCGGTAGCATTTAAAAAGAAATTTGTGGAGTTCGACAATACAATGGAGAGTCACTCTATAACTATTGGGAATGATTCAAAAAGTTATGTGCTAGCTGCCCCCACCATTAGATAAGTGATCAACTCTTTATTCAATCATTTTTGAAGGTCTAATGCCCACGGAAAGGAGTATGATTTATGACACCAGTGGAGGAGCACTCATGGATAAGACACCACAAGCAGCCCAGAATCGCATTGCCAACATGGCTGCTAATTTTGAACAGTTTAACACTAAGAACGATCCACTACCACAACTTAAGCGAGTCAATAAGGTAAGTACTTCTTCTTTAGAACAACAAGTATCAAATCCTACTTCTTGGTTAAAAAATTATCTCTAAGCCAATAGATGAGATCATTAGCGTATGTTCCATGGTCAGGCATGACTGATATTTGCCCTGCTCTCCAGGAGGGTTCATACGAGCAAGCTAACGTAGTTGACGGGTTCTTAGGCCAACTAAGACAAAGATATGATCCCTACACTAATTTTTACAATGAAAGTTGAAAGATCACCCTAATCTTAAGTACAGGTCATTCCTAATGTGGCACTAATTCGATCACTGAGGGACCCCTAACAGAGAGAGGGTTCAACAACCTTACTAAGTTTAACCACTTCCACCTCTTCTGAATATATATATAACTAAAAGAAATAAAAACCAAGACTCACTAGGTTATATTATAGCAAGACACTCTTATACATAAGAGTAATCAATACTTTTGAGTTGTGTCACTTTATCCTAAAAAATAGAGAAAAAAGTTGGAATTGGGCCAACAACGATTGGTGATCAGATGTTGAGTACTGAAGAATACATATTTATAGAGGGTAAAATGTCAAATCCATGTTCAAATCTTTCACAAAGATCCTTAACCTCTGCACTTTGTCCGAATTCCCACCATCTTACCAAGATATCTCAACCAAGCTCCTAAAATATTGTCTAGAATTTCATTCTAAATTCATCCACCCAAATCCTTTGTGGAAAAACAAGTCTTTCTTTATTCAGTTACCTTTCAAACTGAATGAAGATTTTGGCCATGGCTTTTTGAAAAATGGAGGGGGCAGTTTTCAAGCCAAAAGGTAAAACTGTCCATTGATAACTTCATTAACAGAGAGAAGAAAGAAAGTTTAGAACTTCATGTTTAGGAAACACGTGCTTTTATTTCTTGATCTCTGATTTTTTTACAAAGGAAGAGATCATCCTTTATATAGGATGAGGAGGAGACAATCTTGATAAGACAGGACCCTTATCAAGATACTTTTCTTTACAAAAGCAAATTAAAGCAAGCTTTAATAATTTTTACTTTTACGCAATTAAGTCTGCTAAGCTTTAATTGTGTCTGTTTTGTTACAATTTGAGTATTTTATGCATTTTAGTATATTTTGGTTATTTTACAATTAACGAGAAGCCAGACAACATAGCATTTGTTTAGCTCAGAACACCTGAAAAACTTTAGGAAAGGCATAAAAGGCAAAATCATAATTTTAGGATATTATTGGGGCCCGCTGACGTGACATTAACATGATGACATGGCATTGACCTGTTGATGTGGCGTTAATTGATAACGTGGCAGCATCTTATTGGATAAAAAAATATTAATGTGGCATTGACTGATGATGTGGCATTGACTAAAATATGTGGCAACACATTATTGGACTGAAAGGTTGACTTTGTGTTGATTGCTAACATGACAACATATTAATGGATGGAAAAGCACGTGTATGGTATGTGACAACCCTAATTATGTGTTCCATCTATTCAGAGTTTGCCGTATAGCACAATCCTGAGCGTCCAAATTGTTTTCATCTGATGGTCAAGATTTACTTATTGTATCTATAAATAAGGGGCTCCCCCTTACTAGCTCTAAATCCATTTGAGCTATGTTTTCTTTAATTATCATTGAATCTTGTATTTTTTACATTTTAAATAAAATTACCATTTTACTCCTGGCTGAAATAAGAGTAGTTAATTTAGTTTCAAGTTTGGGTTGAAGGTGAAACCTCAACATGATCCACGGGTTTAATAAAGTAAGTTTATTTTCTCTTTCTCTTGATTTATGTGGGTGTTTTGACTCATTTTCACAGACAGTATATCTTGTTTAGTTTCAAGCTCCCTAGTGAAAGGTTATTACCGTCTAGCATTATGAGCTCTTAGCACCATATTTATTAGAGAGAAAACACTCCTCTAGTACTTTGTGGGTTAGCTATTTATTAGATGGACTTGCCGTGTTGTCGATAGAAGAATAATTATCGTCTAGGACAACGTGTTCTTGACACCACATTTAGCGGAAGATCATTACTTTCTCATACAATAAGCACTTGATACCATATTTATTAAAGTATTGATTATGAGAAGTTGAAATGCCCTCGTAAATTAATTGGAACTAAAAAGGAATAATTTGCATAGTTTCATTTTTAATTCATTCTTGCCATTTTATTTTAAATCTTAAGATAAAGAAATAACTTCCAACTAATACATATAAGAACTTAGAAAATTGACCCTACACATAATTAAATCTACCTCTCTGTAGGATGGACACTTGTCGCCACAAATCTATACTATAATAGATTCATGCTGCAAGTGTAATCAAATTTGCACAACAAGATTTTGGTACCGTTACAGGGGAAGTAAGTCATTTTAATTTGTAGAGTTAATTTCCTTTGTAAATATTGTGTAAATAACTTGGTGTAGAGGTTTTAAGTGTGTTTTCATAATAAGTTAGTAACAACGTGATGAGGTCAGTATCGTAACTTCTCCTCTTTCTTTTTATTTTCATTAGTTTTGTTTTTAATTTTTATGTGTTCTTTGCATGCATGGTCGAAGGTTACAATCACCTGATCTAGAAACTATAGACATTGAATTAGGAAAAAACACTCGCACATTAAGACACATTGCATTGTAATGTAAAATTAAGGATAACACTGAAATGGATTGGGCTTGAGCTGGAGGAGGTTGATTGGTTGTAGAAGATTCAGGCATCTCTTCTTCAACTTCTGAGGGAATATCAACATATGGTTCTGTATGAGAGGTTTGGCCTTGAGTAGGTTGATCAGGTTGGGCCATTAAGATTCTGGTGATATCAGCATAAGACTTTTCAGAGTCACTAGTGGATACTGAGGAGTCTGTGTCGGTCTCAGTATGGCTATCTGAAACAGCTAGATTTGAATCAGAAGTTTGGTCATCTGTAGTAGAGGAGTGGTCGACGGTGTGGGCACTAAACTGATGCATTGGTTTTTATCCTTGGATTGAGGAGGTGGTTGGGATACAGTTGGTGGTGGAGGTGCTGGCGGCGATGCCGGTGGATAACCAAGGGATTGATTTCCCGGTATAGAAATGGATGATGGAGGAATTGTGACATGTCGTGGTTGAGGTTTAAGCTTTGGTTTAGGTTTAGGTGGTGGTGGTAAGGGATTGTCTCTGAAAAGAGTATGAGTCATGCCAAATAACTTGGAAGGATCATACTGTTTGATGGAGGAAAGCATAGAGGCAAATGGATGATAAGTTGGACCGATGGAAGGGATATGAGGGGATGTGGTAAAAAGGGTAGTTCTTTGTTTTTCAGATTCAATTTGATCAAGCTCAGCTTTTAAATGTCGAATTTCTCTTTCCTTTTGATCAAATTCTGGGCCATAATAGCGCTGGGCAAGCATAGTTCGTAACTCAGAATCGAGTTGAGTAATTCTGGATTTGAGATTTTGATGGATCTGCTGCATCTGTGCAGTGATAGAATCAACTTTTGTCTTAAGTTGGTCAGTTTGTAAACTGATTTTCTCAACTTTTGAATTGATATTTAACAAAGTATCATTCTAGGCTCTGGCATTTTGAGTTTGCCAGTTGAGGACTGATTCAAAAGGTTTGGCAGGTTCTAGGTGGCCAGTAGAGGTAATGGCTGAGGGAATAAAAGGTTTGGACACAACATTGCGTTGGGAGTCGGTGTGAGGTTCTAAAGGAGGAAAAGAGGAAGAGTAGTCTGAAGAAGTAGATGAAAACATCATACAAGCCAATGGTGGTGTTGGAAGTGGGATTGATGATGGAGTCTCAGATTTGCAATGCGTTGCAATCCATTTGAGTTCCTTTTTGTAAAAGGGTAATGGAGCTGGTGGAGGTGGAGGATCTTGTGGTGGTTTGGGGTCACAGTGGTGACATGAGACTGGAGATTTTTTCTTTTTGGGTTTCTTTTTCCTTGTGGTGACATAATCATCGTCCTCTTCCCAATCATCCCAGCAGGGACAATTTGGGTCACACATGCCAGAGCCTGGGACATCCCATAGGAAATGGCCATTTTGCTTTGCTGGATAAACAGGGTAGCCATTAGAATTAAACCTTGTAATGGGCAGGTTTTCTTGGGCTGTCTGAACAGCTGTGATCATTGAAGAATAGGTAAAAAAGAGCCGAGGAGGCTCTTGTGGAGCACTTGGAGGTGGTTTAAAGGTCATTCGGACTGTTCCATCTTGGCGTCTTTCAAACATGCTTTCAGATGTCTGAATTGGAGCTGTATTGTTATGGAATTGTTCATAGTTGGAGATCCATTCAAGAGGCATAAGCTTGATGAGCTCATGACGGGGAATTTGTCTTAGGATTTGGATTATGGTTGGGATTTGGTCAGACTCGACTAATACCATGAGGGTATCAGAATGGTGTTCTGGAGTGGGGAAATCTAAGGCATGATTTTGAAGCCTATAGACCAATTGGTGGTGTAAGGTGGCAATTTTGGCAGAAGAAATTTGTTCAGCACCTTGGATCTGAACTTGGACTTTCAGGGGTTGTGGGCAAATTGGGGTCTTGAAGAGAAAGGTTAAAGTTTGGGTAAAAGGTGAGTAAAACACTTCCTGCATGAAGAGTTGTGAGGACAGTGCCAATAACAGCATCTTGGTACTGTTTAAACCGGGTATCAAGCATAGCAAGGCGAGCTGTAACCGGTAAACCTTTTCTTCTATGAAGAGTAAGGATTAATCGGATGCCTCCAAGATGAAGATGAGTATAACCTTCTCGTTTCCAATTGGAAAGCAACTCGGAGGGAATCTCCAGAGTGACATATTGCTCAGCAGAGGTGGCTTGAAGAGCACACTGATCCAGGTGGGAAGACTGGATATATTCTTTAGGGTGAGGGCGTCTGGTAGAGATGAGGGTGCGTATACTGCGGGTAAAGGAGCTAGGTCGTTTGTACAACTGATAAGGGCTGATAAGAGGGTAGGAGGATTCACTAATTTGGGTAGATTCAGGGATGTAGGAATATTCAACAAGGTTTTCGATCTTATTGGCGGTATGAGATGTGCAAGATTTGGGTAAAGAAAGAGTGGAAGAAAGAGTAACAGGAGTTGAAGAGGAAGTGGAAGCCATGAATGAGAAGTTCTCTCTCTGCGCCTGAAGACGAAAGATCAAAACAGAAAAAGACTTAAATTATACCATTTTGAGCATGAAAAATGAAAATTGAGAAAACAGAAAATTTTCAAGGACGGGTATGGTTCCGATACCATAAATGTACGTGGCGTTGTTCTACCAAATCTACGACAGCACAAAGTCTGTCCTTAGGGCTAGTAGCTCGCAAGTTCTGGTTTCCAACCGATATACATATAGGTGTAGTAAAACCTAAAACGCTTCTTTAGAGGTTATATAACCTAGAACAGACTTTCTTTTGTCTTTAAAACAGGGTACCAAACCGTTCAAGAAATCATCATAAGGTTTCTGATGCACAGGATCCTTGCTGGAAGGCAAGTGCAGAGCATACTTCCTTAAGTTTTCAAAATGAACAAATTCAATTCTTTATTCTTTTTCTTTCTTTAGATCTTCATTTGCAGAGAGAGAGAAGGGGGTTTAGAAATTCATGGTTTTATAGAAACACACGAAAGTTTATTTTTGGAAAACTTCTCTAGCTTACAAACGATGGGAGAATCCTTTATATAGGAGAATTCTCAAGGATAGGACAGGGCCCCTATCCTTTACAAAAGCAAAAGTAAAAGATACATCATGACACGACTTTAATTATTACAAAGTGACAAAGTGGGCTTTAATAATTAAAGCATGACTTTGACAAAACTTCTTGTTGAGATTCATAATTATACAAGACAAAAGCATAAAGTGAAACATAATTATTACAACAAGACAAACTTCTTTATGGAGAGCGGAGATTCATGTAGTCGTCTTCAGATGAGCTGTCGGTTTCATCGGGATCAGTGTCACGAGAGGTTGATGGGAAAAAGGTTTTGGAGAGCTTTGGATACTTACAGTGGGGACCACGGCGAGGTGGATAAGGCAATCTCGTCGGCATCTTGGTTTGGAGGGTGATGATTGGGACTTAGGACTTGGTATTTGAGTGGCTTTGTCAACTTTGGAGGGTTGAGAGGATGATCCTGGTTCATACATGGTTGGTTGTGGAAACTGTTGGAGATGTTGGCTGAGGGGAAGGAATTCTTCCCATGGGTCTTGTAAGTCTTGGTAAAGGAAATCGGTGTAGTCTGGTTTTTCTTCTTTAATGATGATGCCTGTGGACTTTGGTTTAGATATGGCGGATGGAGTGGGGATCATAATGAGATCATGTTGTGGACCTAAGGAGGTGTGGAAGATGTCTTTGTGTGGTGGAGTTTGGTGGTTTAATTGACAAAGATAATTGTGCACGTTGGATTGGATTTCATTGTCAATAACAGCTGGGTGAGGGGCGGTAAACCATTCATATGCCTGGTCTTGAGTCCAAAAGAGATTTGTATCGGGATGCTGGAAGTATGGCTTGTGGATGATGAAAACTGAGGTAAACAGTTGTGCTTTAGAGGTAGGCATACGTTCAAGATTGTAAATCTCTGACAGTTGCTGTAGCTTCTTTCTCCACCATGGGATATGGGAAAATCATTCAAGTAATGTCAAGGTAAGAGAGGTGGCTTTGTTAGGATTAAGAAGATGTTCCAAAGTAGGAGTAATTGGTAGGACTAACTTGGTTGCATAAAGGACAGTTAGGCACCAGATGTACCATAACACATCTTCAGTGGTTTCTCTGGATGGATCAAGGGTTAAACCTGTAAGAAACAGATTTTCTGGGTGGAAGGTGGAAAATGGAAAGGAGTCTGTGACAAGGTAGGCTTTCATGAAGAAGCGAAAAATAGCTTTCCTTGCAAACTCTTGGATGGCAAAAACAGAAGAAAAGTTTTTGTCAAAGGGAAAAGCTTTTTTGGTGAGGGCTTCTGGGGGTAGTGATGTAGCCATGGAGATGATTGGAAAGTGGTATGTTGTAGAAAACAGGGTGAGAGGTGTTTCTGGTTTGGAGAGTCTAGATAGCATATCAGGGATTAGGTTCTAGGACCCCTTTATATGCTTGACCGAAAAATCATATTTGGAAAACCAATCTTTTAGTCTGAGTAACATTTTTTCGGGAACAATTTTACCTTTGAAATTAAGAATATTGGGGAAGGCTGAACTGTCCATTCGGATGAGAAAATGGTGTCCAATCAGATGATACTCAAACTTTTTGATGCCATTCTTTACTGCAAAGATTTCTTTGAACACACTATGGTAATGCTTCTGTGTGTCAAAAAATTGTCTGCTAGCGTAAGCGATAAAGTGTTCTTTTCCATTGATTTCTTCGAGGAGGATGGCACCCCATGATTCATCACTTGCGTCTGTCTGCAATATGAGCTTTCCATCAGTAATCAGCTTTAATGGAGGCGGATTTTGTGCAATTTGCTTGAGCGTAGTGACAGCAGTTGTGTGGTCAGCATTCCACTATGGGGGCTTCTTTTTCAATAAAGCTGAAAGGTGATGAGTGTAGTGATCCACATGGGGGATGAAGTCTCTGATGTAATTGATGATGCCGAGAAACTGTTGAACTTACTTTTTGGAAAATTACTGATCTGGAAAGTGAAGCAATTCTTGGGCAATGTGTTTTCTTGGCTGATAATGGCCATCTTTTATGATCATACCAAGGAATTCAATATTATTTGTAGCAATGGTGCTTTTCTTGGCCGATAACATGATTCCATGACTTTGGAAAATATCATAGAATTGAGTTAACAGCTGGCGATATTCCTCATGTGATCCTGAAAAAAGCAAGATATCATCAATATAAATCAATGCATGATGTAGGATAGGCTGAAAGATTTGGACCATGGATTTTTGAAAAATGGATGGGGCAGTTTTGAGGCCGAAGGGAAGGACTGTCCATTGGAAATGGGCATTTGGGATAAAAAAGGCAGTTTGGAGCGCTCAGAGGGTTCAATGCCTAATTGCCAAAAACCTGATTTTAAATCAAATTTTGAAAAGATCTGGGCGTTGTTGAGAAAAGTAAACAGGCTTTATCGACGAGGCAAAGGAAACTTGTCATCTTGCAAAAACATGTTTAATGGCTGATAGTCAATGACTAGGCATTTTTTTCCTCGAACAATTTCAGAATGCTTTTCAACATAAAAGGTTTGGCAAGCCCATTGAGAATTCGTGGGTTCAATTAGACCTTGGGCTAATAATTGGGAACATTCCTATTGGGCTAGGAGTAAGTCAGAGGGACTCATTCTTGGGTGAGTAGTTTTGGTTGAGTTAATGTCTTCAATGAGTTTGAAAGGTAACTTAATGAAGAAAGACTAATTTTTCCACAATGGGTTTGGATGGGTGAACTCAGAATGGGACTCGGGACAGAAACTCAAAAGTTTGGTTGAAATATCCTGGTAGGACTAGGGAGTGTCAGGCAGATTGTAGAGTTTCAGAATGTCTGTGAATGGTTTGAACATGGACTTGACTCGAATTCCAGTGGGAATGATTTGGAGGTGTTTGATCTGGTGAAGGATGTCAAAACCTAACAAGATATCCTTATTAGGAAGGGTTGAACCGATAATCTTGGTCCAAATGACAATTGGGGAAAATTTAAATACCAATGGGTTTTTTGGTAATCAGAGAGGTGGTGAATAGTTTGCCATTGACAACTTTGAAATGTTCTTCATATTCTGTCCAGTATTATGGGGGAAGAATATGTGGGTTTAACATACTGCGTTGGGCGCCAGTGTCGATGAGACCAATGGCTGGGACGGGCCTTTGGAATTTTGAGGGTAAGAGCTGAAGTTTGATGGAAGGTATAGGAACAGTAGTGTCGAGGGACAGTAGCTGTTGGTGGAAAATCACTTGGGATTGGTCACTGTCTGAATCATCAGAGGAATTTTACAGTGCGAACACAGTTTTATCATTGGGGTCATCTTGTTCAGAGAAATAGAATTCTAGTTCATCCTTCTCTGGAGAATAATTTGTAGTGGCTTGAAGATGCGCAACTAGCCGAATAGATTTTTCTCGTTTGTTGGGACAATCTTTTGCAAAATGACCTTTTCTCTTGCAGATGAAACATCTGCTTGATTTTCTCCGCTTAAAGTCTCTGGAAGAAGAGGACTTCTTTTGGAAGAATCTGTAAAGTTTTCTGGATCTGCGAGGTCTGGATGAAAATTCTGGATTTTTGAATTTCCTAAAATGCTTTTTCTTCTTAGAACTGCAATCACAATCCTTTTTCTTCTGACATTTGATCTGCAAATAAGGCTTTTTGCAAGCACTCCGGAATGGTTCTTTATCTTTCAACAGTTCTTTGAAAAACTGTTTCTGCTCACAAAGTTTGTCAAGACAAGTTTTGGCTAGCTGGAAGATTTTGCCAAGGGAGATGTTATCAAGAACAAGATTGGATGCGGTGAGTTGCCTCTGTATGTCTAGTTGGAGTTCTTCAGGAAGGAAGGCCAGAAAGATATGCTTTAATGTCGGCTCATTGAATCCATTAAGCTTATAGAACAGCAGGGACATTCGCTTGTAATGGAAGTTAAGATCTTTAGCCTTGAGTGAACAGCATTTCATGTTGAGATAGTCTCGTCGTGCAGCTTCAAAAACTGCAGAAGGGTCTCCAAGAAATTGATCATGGATAACCGCAAGGGCACTTGAGACTTCTGGTAATTGAACAAATTGTAATTGTCTGTAGTGGCCTAAAGAATCAAACCAATCTCTGAGAGCACTCGTAAATTGAGTAGCAAATTCTGTAAGGACTAATTCAATTGTGGCTCCTGAACGTAGCATTTAGAGGTCAATCCAAGCAGACATTTCATTAAGGCGATCACGCCATTTAGAAGATGGGAGATCATCAAAGGTGAACCATGGGCCATTTGACGATTTGTGGTTGGGTGGACTGGTTTGGGCTTGAGCTGGAGGAGGTTGATTGGTTGTAGAAGATTCAGGCATCTCTTCTTCAACTTCAAGCACAAGCACCACAAGAGAGGCCATTTAAGGACTACTTCAGTCTTTTAGTTAATTTCAGTACATCATGCATAAGACACCCAAATATAGTTGCTACGTGTTTTGAGTTGAAATATAGCGTACTAAATCGTCTGCCATCATTCTATGACTTAGAAAATGAAGACCCATAAAATTATTTGAATGATTTTCATGTAGTTTGCCAAACTTTTAAATATGAAAATTTTTCAAATGAAGTTGTTAAGCCTAGATAGTATCACATCATGGGAACAAATGGTAACTAAGTTTTTAAATTAATACTTCCTAGTACACAAAATCAATGCTATTCGTAGGAAAATCTCAGAGTTTACTTAGAGAGAGGACGACCAATTCTTCAAACATAGGAGCAATTTAATGGGCTACTCTTGAAGTGTCCACATCATAGGTACAAGAAATAGTACCAATGTCAATACTTCTTGGAGGGATTAATGGCAACAAGTGAAGGTGAGCTAATGTCTAAAAGCATATAAGAGATTTAGGATTTCTTCCAATGACAAGCGGATAATTCCCAACAGTAAAGCTGATCATTTAGGAACATAAGAAAAATCAAGGGAGTAAACGAAGTCCACATTGGCAAGTGAAGATAAGAAATCAAAGAAGTCAAAGGGATAGTTGGAGGACTTTCTTTCTAAATAGCATCAATAATAGCTGCCAAGTCACTATATCCATATCCTAGAATTAATTTGAGCATGATTCATGGCCAGATCAAGCCAATGCCATAAATGTGATGGGAAAAGGGCTGAACTACAATCCTTACTCCAATATTTGCAATCATGGAGGAGACACCATCCCAACTTTTCAAGGTCTC
This sequence comes from Citrus x clementina, assembly GCF_000493195.1. Taxonomy (NCBI): domain Eukaryota; kingdom Viridiplantae; phylum Streptophyta; class Magnoliopsida; order Sapindales; family Rutaceae; genus Citrus; species Citrus x clementina. The sequence continues at coordinate 18,500,675 of NW_006262688.1, forward strand.
ATGGATTCCAATAGAACGGACCAGTAGCTCCAGCTCTACTCGTGCAACCAGTTCCTCAAGCTCCTTAAATATCTCAGCCACCATTTAGACCATGCAATCAGAACCATTCACAAGTCAGACCATGAGAAGAAACATTCTAAAGTGTAAAAAATTTTGCTCATACCACAATAGAATAACAAAAATGCATAATTGATAAGCTGCGAAATGAGATGAGAGTTGAATTCACAAGCCTAATCGACTTCGAACCTCGAAAAGATGGAGGGTCAACTTGTTTCTTCGGTTCAGAACTTGGCAATAACTGTTGAGAAGGCAAATTCCTAAGCTAGCTAGTGCCTAGACCTAAGAGAGTCATAAGGTTTGTACTAGTTTATCAACAAAGTGAATGCATTTCAAAAGCTCTTTTACCCTCAAAGGTTAGCTCAAGCAAATATGAAGATTTTTAAACAGATACGTGTTAACATCCCTTTGCTTGATGCTATTAAACAAGTGCCCTCTTATGCCAAGTTTTTTAAAGACATTTGCATTAAAAAATGCTTTTCTAACAGGCATTAGTTCCATACTCCAACATAAAATTCCTCTAAAATACAAAGACTTAGGCTACCCTACCATCTTATGTAGCATAGGGAACAACACATTTGAGAATGCTTTGTTGGACCTAGGAGCTAGTGTAAATATTTTGCCTTATTTAGTATTTGTAAAGCTTGCACTAGGAATATTACACACAATATTAGTTGTATTGCAACTTGCAGATCGATCCATAAAAATACATTGCAGTATAGTAGAGGACATGCTTATACAAGTACATAAGTTTCATTTTCCCGTTGATTTTATTGTGATTAACACTCAATCGATGCAGGATTCGAAGAAGCACGCCCCCATTATTCTAGGTCGACCTTTCTTGGCAACTACTAATGCATATATTTAATATAGGACTAAAAATATACAGTTGTCCTTTGGCAATGTGACAATAGAATTGAATATCTTTAATATTGCCAAACAACCTTGTAATTGAGATGAAGGAATTGTTGACATGGATTTAATTGAAGAATTAATTGACTCATACTTTTCCTTCTAACCTTAGTGATGATCTTTTATAAACATGTTTAACTCACTTTGGTTTGGATTTTGATATTAACAGATCAATTGATGAGGTCAACACGTTACTTATTCATCACCCTGTATGGATATTGACAAATGGAAGTCAAGAATAGAGCAACTGACACTATCAAAGAAAAAACTCAACTTATAATCGGAATCACTACCAAAGGTCGAGCTCAAACCATTACCCGACACTTTGGTGACATATGGAAAATCTTGGTACCAACTAGTGGGCCATCAAGAAATTTAACTTTGACATACAATAAGTTGGTTCAAAAAGAAGATTACAGATGGTAGAACTTGAGAAAATTCCCAATAATTCATATAATTACAAGCATCGTATATACTGGGCCATCAAGAAATTCAACTTTGACATGCAATAAGTTGGTTCAGAAAGAAGATTACAGATGGTAGAACTTGAGAAAATTCCCAATAATTCATATAATTACAAGCAATGGATGAAAATGTCTTTCATGACAAGCATATGATGAGAAAATCTTTTACACTAGGTCAAAAAATATTTTTATTCAATTCTCGGTTGCATCTATTCCCTAGTAAATTATGCTCTTGATGGTTTGGTCCATTTATTGTGCACATTGTTTTTCCATGTGGGGCCATTAATATTAAGAATCCAAAGCATGATGCCATTTTTAAAGTTAATTGATGAAAACCATCAAGGGAATACCATTAAAGCTTCAAGTGATCCTTTACACATTCAGGAGGTACAAGAGCTAGAGCAAAAAAAGATGCAAGACATCATGAATTGGACTTGGAGAGAAGACAAGGCATTGTGGGCATTATTCAAGCTATTGGGCAGCCAAATACACAATTTGGATCAAATGCAGAAAGGGCAAATTCGGAATAAATCTGGTATTGATTGAGCCAAAATTAATGTGCAAGCTATATACCGTTGCAAAGATAATTAAGTTAGCTTTCCAATGCATTTTACAGACTAGATTTGGAGTTCTCTAGAAGGAGTTATGATCAATTTATTACAGCTTGTTCAGGCTTGGGAATTCAAACGACTCCTTTGATTATTCAACTTCATTTATTTGTTTTGTGTCAAGTTTATCAATGTGTTAGGTAAGTCTGCCATTGATGATGGTGGGATAGCATTATGTTTGTCAATGCTAACATTAATAATGGTGGGTTGGTGAAGGCGTTTAAAGCACCCTTTGACAAACCTATACTTGGAGAGTTGTTCTAATGTTTCCATTTGTATTTTTAGGATCTTGGGTTTCTTTTAGCCTATTTAAACTCAGCAACCCTGCTATGTATGACAATTAAGAGATTAATGTTATTTGAATTTGAAAGATTATTCTTTCTTTGGTTCTTTAGAGAACTAGTGAACTTATCAAGAATTTGCATTCTTGTGGCGTTCCAAATTTAGACTTATCACTCACCTTCTCATCTATTCCTTGAGTGTGGCGTCAATATCATTCTCTATACATTTGGTTCATGTTTTCTTAAATATTGGGTCAAGGTTTTGTTTGTCTTAAATCTATTTATATTTTTATTGGGAAGTTGAAACTTCAAATTAAGAGTGGGTTTCAAAGTTTCATTGTGGGATTTCGTATCATTAATGGTCAGAGATGTAAAGCCATATCTTGAGTACTAACCATATAGAGAAGACATCAAAATAGATTTGAGTGACCCACCAAATATAGACTGAAACTTTTTCAATTTCTTTTCAGTGACTTAACCTTTTGTAATTTTATTTTACTATTCTTTTGAAATTATTTATTTTCTATTTAAATGTGTTTATTTAACAATTATATTTTCTCTCATCACTTATACTATACATCCTGAGTACCTCAGTTAGACAAATCATCTTTAACCACCTTAAGTGACTTCTATATGCAAAGCGTTAGCTAAGCGGTTTTTGCTCCAAATTTGCCAATCACATCTTGTTTGGGATTTATGACCACTGGCATTATTATCATATTTTAACTAGATAGAAAGACAATTGAGAACAATTGAAGGTGGTGTTTATGATATCCAATTAGAACATGAGATAAACTCAATAAAGGGATGACAGTAAGTTAACATCTCATTTTCTACATAGTGTGTTTTTATTTTGTTGTTTACTTTCACGTGTTTCTTGTTTTTTTTAGATCGATTATTTTCTTTGATGTGTTGTCATTTGTCACCCCGGTTAAATGGTGGATAATAGTACTCTATGACTATTGAAGTCGGTTCTCTTAGTTTCCTATAATAACTGACACTCCGCAACCAAGGTATGGATAGGAATACAATTCTTACAAAGCTTCATAAATGATTTCCCTTTCTCCCTCAAAATGCAATCCTCACAACTTATAAAGCTCGATCTGAACGTGTGCACTTGCTTATGAAGAATAACATCCTTGTTAACATTCGTTGGTTAATCGAAGCCAAAATACAGTTAGCAAAAGAATCATCTCCCAAATTTGTTGCTTAAATGCCTGGTTGCAGGACAAAAAATTATGCAAGAAAATGAAGAACTGCATGGCTTCCAGTTTCCTGTCATAAGTTTGACAAAATTCAATGCTATAGAAATCCATGCATTTATTTGGAAGTGGTGTTCGATAACATGAAAGATTAAATTCATTAAGAATGACTTGGATAAAGAAGCATTAGATGGCATCCTTTTGTCTCTTGAAACACATCCTAGTGCAATTTCCCAGTTATAGCCATTATTCCAAAAAAAAGAGCACAATATAGTGTTAGGAATCTAACTATAAATGTCCCCGTTCGCCAGTTTATAAGAAAATTTGATGGCAAGCCTATCCTTGACCCATAAAGGGCGTTGAAATAGTTTTTAAATGTAAAACCAGAGGAAGATGCGAGTTACAATCACAACTACCAGTGCATATCCTTTTGATTTATTATTTGCATTATTACTTTTAATGGTGTGATTTTCTATTTAATCATTATTTGTTTATTTTATTGTTTGCTTTTGAATAATTAAGTCACAAGTCTTACGTGTCATTTGACAAATCCAACAACCCATTTATAGCTATGTATCATTTTATCTGTCACTAAAAACTTTAAATACGAGCATTTTTTAAGCATTTACAAATTGTTTGTAAGATTTTTCCTAATGGTAGCAAGTTTAAGCAAACAACTCCAAAACGTATGTGTGTTTTTTAGGTTTCACTATGGCAAATATAAAGAGTTTGTTGAAGTAACTATAGATCTTGGTCGAGTAGTTGCAGAGAGAAAGATACAGTTAATACATGGAGGAGGTGACCTAGAGTTGTCAAGAATTGTCTTCGAAGCTGCTTACACTAGAGGAAGCCAAGTGCTCTTTATCATCATAGTCATCTCGAGTATGCAAGAAAGAATACCCAAAATTTTAAATCATGCAGATGCCTTTATTTTCTTAATATCAGAAACTCATCGGTTTGTTAAATGTTAATATCTTTTATGATGACTTGATAACATTTATTAATAATGCAATTAAGAATCGTTTCATTTCATTTATAGTAAAAAAACTCTTTGTTTGTGCTCCTACTAATAGTGAGTTACTTGATCTTTTAGAAGCTTATAAGACTAGAGCTTGATCCCAAGACTTTTCCATAGGATTGGTCGACTAGTGATGATTGCAGTGGTAGTAAAAAGCACAAATTATATTTAAGACTCCGTTTGTAAATATTTTCTATTGCAGTGTTCAGGTGATGTCTTCTAAACTCTATTTCAGTCCTTCAAGATATTGAAGACAATGTCTCATCCTATGAGTCAAAGATGGCTCAGTACAAAAAAATATATTTTCAAAAGATGGCTTAGCATAGAAACACATCTTTTCTATCCTGGCGATATTTTTACTAATTTTTATTGTAAAGACTAATGTAGGATAAATTTCAGTCGAAGATAATATGGAGTTCAATTACTCTAGAAACACATTTTCTAAATTTTAGAGAATGAAAGCAAAAACTAAATTTTTGACTTTGATATTATTAACTAACCCTTTTTGTCTACCTTGGCCATCTTGAGAGGTTTAATAGATCCGTCTAGATGCACACATACACGGTAAGTGATGGGGTGGTAAGTTAAGATTTTGTAATACCTACTCCTTTCATCTCATATCGTGAGCAACAACCAAAGGCAATGGTCATTTCACCCAAAAAAAAAAAAAGAGAAAAGAAAAAAGAGAGAAAAAATTAAAAAAAAAACACTTTCACTTAGTTAGTAACTACGTCTCCTGCCTAAGCAAGCAGAAAGTATTCGTGTAAGTTGGGTCTTTTACTTAGTAACTGGGTCTTTTACTTAGACAAGTAGAGAGTATTCGTGTAAAATAGTGAGAGTTCATTTTGTCCAACCGAACTCTTACTTACCAATTAGGCCTTGGCCTAGACAAGCAAAGAGTGTTCACATAAAATAGTTAGAGGTGGTTAGAGATAAACCTACTGCCTACGGAAGAAACTCCGATAAAATGGTAAGAATGAAAACATTTCTTTATTTTGACCAAACCCCATAATCATTATGTCAAACATTACTAAGCACTAAAGACGGTTTGCTGAATTGTTGATTGATGGTTGAGTAGCAAAAGAGAAGAATAGAATTTTCAGAAAGTTCACTTATTTGGTAAACAATTTTCAATTTGAATTTTGCTAGATATTATCACTTAATTTGTTAGGGACTAGTAATAAACTGGTTAGATGGTGTGTTGAGTGCTGAAAATTGCATATTTACAAAGGTAAAATCATCATTTTCTCTCTCTAACGTTTCTACTTTTATGCAATTAAGTCTATTAAGCTTTAATTGCATGTGGTTTGTTATAATTTGAGTATTTTATATATTTTAGAGGTGTCTTGATCATTTTACAATTAACAAGAAGTCATATAGCAAAACGGATAGCACTTTTGAGCTTACAACAGTTGAAAAACCTTAGGAAATGCATAAAGGGCAAAAAATAATTTTGAAATGTTGGTAGGGCCCGTTGAAGTGGGATTGACTTGCTGATGTGGCGTTCATTGATGATGTGGTAGCATCTTATTGGACCAAAAAATGCTAATGTGGTGTTGACCGACAATGTTGCATTGACTAAGATGATGTGGCATTGATTGATGACATGGCAACACATCATGGGATTTAAAAGTTGACTTTGCATTTAGTGCTGACGTGACAGCATATTAGTGGACTGAAAAACACATGTACGATACATGCACTTTCACGGAATGACGACGGAATGACAGTCATGATGATGTGTTCCGTCCAATCAGAGTTGCCAAGTGGCATAATTCTGAGCGTCCGAATTGTTTTCTTCGGATGGTTAAGATTTACTTGTTGTATCTATAAACAAGTGGCTCCCCTATAATTTGACAACTCTGAATCCAAATTTGAACTCTATTTTCTATAATTCTCACTTCATCTTCTATTTTCTATGTATTTTAATAAAATTACCATTTTACCCCTAATTTAAATATGAGTGGCTAATTTAGTTTCAAGCTTGGATTGAAGAAGAAGCCTCAAATGATCCATCAGCTTAATTAGATATGTTTACTTTCTCATCCTCTCTGATTTATGTGGTTATTCTGACTTAAATCTACACGGCATATCGGCTCTCTAGTGAAAGATTGTTATTGTCGAGCATGATGAGCACTTAGCACTGTTAACTTGTATGTTTAATGATAATGATGATAATGATTTTGATGATAACAAACAAGTTTTAAATTGATAAGTCTGAAAATTTTGTTAATCAGATCATAATTTTTTAAGTCGTACAATATTCGAAGCATAGAATAATCTTCTATAAATAAATGGATAACTATTAATAACTAAACAACACACCAAATTTTTAAGGTTAAATAAATTCTAAGAAAACGGTGAACCGTTCATTAGAAAATAGCAAATTGATAGCATTCTAGAATTTAACAATTCAATAGCAGTGAACCATTTATGGATAACTAAGAGTAAGTTTCCCGATAATGGCAAACCGTTTAGGAATATCAGTAATTCGATTGCATTCCAGAGAGCAAGTTTCAAGATAACGACAAACTGTTTATTGATAACGGTGAACTAATTGCATTTTAGAGAGCAAGTTTTAGATAACGACAAACCCTTTATTGATAACAGTAAACCAATAACAATCCAGAGAGCAATCATCTTGCAAACGTAAACCGTTTATGTCAAACGAATAATCGATACACTTGGACATGATTCTAGAGCGATAACGGTAATATGATATCTTGATAACGGCGATCCGACAATTTGAGTTTTGGCACAATAGTCACTTGCTTATGTCAAAACGGCAATCCAATAAATACAAAACGACGATCCGATTGTGTGCAGAAAGTCAACAACGGTTAGTTTTTAGCTCCAACTATAAAATGGCTTAATCAAATTCAAACAAAAAGAGATCCAACCATAATCATTGAGCTTGCTATTGAGTACACAACTATTATTGAGCTTCAAACTTGATTTTATTTCATTTATTCATACTTTGAGCTATCATTTGTAATAAAACACATTGTGTGAGAGAAAATTTATTTATAATCTTTATCTTTGAGTGATTGTAAATGTTGGATACACTTGGGTTAAGAGATTGGGGATAATCTCTTGTTGTAAAAGTTTATTGACACCTTGGAAGTCAATTGTAAGTGTGGTTGAAGCCTTGAACACTTGCTTAGTGAAATCCTCAAGTCCGGTGAGCTTGGAGGCGTGGACATAGGCATGGTTGGTCGAACCACGTAAAAATCATGTGTTTGCTCTCTCTTACCCTACCTTTTTTTTTATTGCACATTTATTTGCTTATTTTGAAATTGATTGCTTTGTTTAAATTGCATTAAGGCTCTTAGTTGATAAAATTATTAGAAACCCAATTCACCCCCCTCTTGGGTTGCCTTATTAATATTTCATTTGGTATCAGAGGAAGGTACTCAACCTTTAGGGAAGGACAGTCCACAACTAGACCACCATTCTTTGATGGTAATGACTACCATATTGGAAAACTAGGATGAGAATTTATTTGCAAGCTTTAGATTATGAAATTTGGGAAGTTGTTTGTGATGGTCCATTCATGCCTATGACTAAAAACCTTCAAGTCAATAGAGTGAGGTAGAAAAGAAAAAGATATCTTTAAACTCCAAGGCAATGAATGTTTTGTTTTGTACTCTTGATATGAAAGAATTTCATAGAGTGTCTAGTTGTGAGAGTGCTCAAGAAATATGGAACAAACTTGAAGTTGTCTATGAAGGGACAAATCAAGTTAAAGAGTCCAAAATAAGTAGATACACTCGACAATATAAATTGTTCAAAATGGAACAAAATGAGAGTCTATTTTATGTATACTATATTTACGAACATAGTGAACACTCTAAGAGCCCTAGGAAAAAACCTTTTTGAATAACCAGAAAGTTAAGAAAATTATTAGGTCACTACCAAAGGAATGGAGACCTAAGAAGACTGTCATTAAGGAAGCCAAAGATTTAAATACCTTCCTTATTGATGATTTGATTGGTTCTCTTATTTCATATGAGAAAGACTTGGCAGCAGAAAAAGGCAATGAGGAGAAGAAGAAAAGCATTGCTCTCAGAGCCTCAAAACACGAGAGTGATGAGAAAAGCGAGCTGGATGATGAGGAGATGGCTATGCTAACTAGGAGATTCATAAAATTCTATAAGAAAACTAGTGAGCGGAGAAAGTTCAGAAACTACAAGAATCAAAAAGAGAAAAAGGAGCCAATTATTTGCTATGAATGTAAGAAGTCCGAACACATATAATCCGAGTGTCCTCTTCTTAATAAGCTCAAGAAGAAGGCAATGGTAGCCACATGGGATGACAGTGATGAGGAAACAAGTGATGATGAAGAGCAACAAGAGATGACAAATCTAGCTCTCATGGCAATCGGGGAAGAATCATTTGATGAACTTGATGAGGTAAGTGATCTTCCAACATATGATGAGTTACATAATGCCTTTAAAGAATTGCAAGATGATTGGATAAGACTAGGTAAAAAGACTGTATCCCTTAAAAACAAAATGCTAGAAATTTCAAATGAAAATGATGCTTTACAAAAATGCAATGATTCATTAAATGAAAAGATTAAAGGACTAGAGTTGGATAATAAAATGTTGCATGATAGAATTGCATCATTTAAAGGTAAACAAAGTATTTCATATGAGCATGAAAAATCACATGAAAGAAAATGAAGTGCTTAAGAAAAAAGAATCATGAGCTCAATGAAATTGTCTTAAAATTCACAAGTGTTCAGAAGAACTTGGAAATTTTGTTGAGCACTAAAAAATGTGTTTTATAAAGGAGGACTTGGGTATAAGCTTAACTTGAAAAAAAAATATTATAAGAGTTATTTTGTTAAAGATATCTCCACAAGTGATCATAAGATTGTTTGTCATTATTACAATTGAAATCTTCACATGAGTTATATAGATGCCATGTTAAAATAAATGCATATTATGGAATCAAATGTATTTAGGTTCCAAAAGGAACCATTGCTAACACTCAAGGACCCAAGAAGTTTTGGGTACCTAAAACTTAGAAACATTTTCTGCAGGGATCAAAGAAAAAGAAAAATAAGTGGTACTTAGATAGTGGATATTCAAGACACATGACAGGGATTACTCTTGGTTCTCAAGTTTCGCCAAGATCGAGAACGTTGGGAATGTTTCTTTTCGAGATAATTCAAAGGGAAAGATTATTGGTATTCATAATGTCGGTAATGTATCCTCTACTCTTATTGAAAATGTGCATTTCTTTGAAAACTTGAAACACAATTTTCTTAGCATTAGTCAATTGTGTGATAAAGGCTATATAGTTATTTTTTTATAAAACTAGATGTGTTATTGAAAATGCATATGATAGCAAAATTTTGTTTGTTGGAAATAGATGCAATAATGTGATAAATGTTTTTCTGCATTACATGATGATAGTTGGCTATGGTATAGAAGACTAGGGCACGCAAGTATGGATTTAATTTCAAAAATTTCGAATTCCACAAATCGATTTTTAAAAAGATAGAATTTGTGAAGCATGCCAATTTGGTAAACAGTCAAAACCCCTTTTAAAAGCAAAAATCATATTTATACTTCAAAAACTCTTTAATATAGACTTATTTGGAAGTGGCAAATATTATGCTTTTGTAATTATTAACAATTTTTATAGATACACATGGGTAATAAGGATGATGCTCTTGATGCTTTTAAAATGTTAAGAAAATCAAAATGAAAAAGGGTATGGTATTACATGCATTAGGAGTGATCATGGAGGAGAGTTTGAAAATCATGCATTTGAAATCTTTTGCAATAATTTTGGCATTATGCATCAATTCTCTTCACAAAGAACTCCACAACGAAATAGAGTTGTTGAGAGATTGAATGAAAATGCCTCACCTAAGTATTTTTGGGCCGAAGCCATCAACACCGCTTGTTATGTTTTAAATCATGTGTTGATTAGACCTCATCTAAATAAAATTCCCTATGAGCTTTGGAAAGATAGAAAACTCAATATTGGTTATTTCAAAGTTTTTGGATGCAAATGTTTTATTTTGAACACAAAAGTTAATCTTGAAAAATTTGATCCAAAATCTGATGTTGACATTTTTCTTGGTTATTCAAATACAAGCAAAGCTTATAGAGTGTATAATAAAAGAACTTTGGTTGTGGAAGAATCTATGCATATCACATTCGATGAGTCTAATCCCTCCTCTGTGGGGAAAGTTGCTGTTGTGGATGAATAACTACAAGAAAATTCATCAAAGGATAACCAAAAATGATGCACCACCTGGAAATCAAGAGGAGCAACACGAAGAAACAAATGTGGAGCTAGATGAAGGTACTTCTCAAACACTCCCCAAGGAGTGGAGGTATGTTTCTTCTCACCCTAAAGACTTAATTCTAGGAGATCCCTCACGAGGTGTAACCACTATATCATCATTTAGAAATACTTGTGAGCATGCTGCACTCATATCTCAAATTGAACTAAAATCCTTTGTGGATGCGGAAAATGATGAATCTTGGATTATGGCAATGCAAGAGGAGTTGAATCAATTTAAGAGAAACAATGCGTGGGAATTAGTTCCTAAATCAGAACATCAATCCATTATATGAACTAAATGGGTATTTAGAAATAAAATGGATGAATCCAGTGTAGTTGTTAATGAGAACCATCAAGGGAATACTGTTAAAGCTTTAAGTGATCTTTTGCACATTCATGAAGGCCCAATTACAAGAGCTAGAGCCAAAAAGATGCAAGTTGCTTTAAATGGAATAATTGAGAAAATTTGGATTGAAAATGCAATTCAAGATGCAAGAAATCATGAATTGGGCTTGGAGAGAATACAAGGCATTGTGGGCATTATTCAAGCTATTGGGTAGCCAAATACACAATTTGGATCAAATGCAGAAAGGGCAAATTTAGAATAAAACTGGTATTGATTAAGCCAAAAGTAACGTGCAAGCTATATATTGTTGGAAAGATAATTAAGTTAACTTTCCAATACAATTTGCAGAGCTAGATTTGGAGTTCTCTAGAAGGAGTTATGCCCATTTATTACAGCTTGTTCAGACTTAGGATTTCCAACGACTCCTTTGCTTATTCAACTTCATTTGTTTGTTTTGTTTCAAGTTTGTCAAATGTGTAAAGTAAGTCTACCATCAATGATGGTGGGCTAACATTAAGTTTGTCAATGATAGCATTAATTGTGGTAGGCTAGCATTAAGTTTGTCAATGACTAGCATTAATAATGGTGGGTTGGTGAAGACTTTTGAAGCACCCTTTGACAAACATATGCTTAGAGGGTTGTTCCAATGTTTCCATTTGTATTTTTAGGATCTTGGGTTTCTTTTAACCTATTTAAACTCAGGAACCTTGCTATGAAAGACAATTTAGAGATTAATATTATTTGAATTTGAAAGAATTATTCTTTCTTTGGTTCTTTTGAGAATTAGTGAACTTATCAAGAATTTGCATTCTTGTGGCGTTCCAAATCTAGACTTATCACTCACCTTCTCATCTACATCTTGAGTGTGGTGTCAATATCATTCTCTATACCTCTGGTTCATATTTTCTTAAGCATTGGGTCAATGTTTAGTTTGTCTTAAGTCTGTTTAGAACTTTCTTGGGAAGTTGCAACTAAAAATTAAGTGTGGATTCACATCATTTGTAAGAAATAAAACTAGATTAGTGGCTTAAGGTTACAACCAAGAAGAGGGAATTGATTTTGATGAAACATTAGCACTTGTAGCTAGATTAGAATCCCTTAGGATGCTCTTAGCATTTGTATGTCATAAAGATTTCATTTTATTTCCAATGAATGTCAAGAGTGCTTTCTTAAATGGTTATATTATGGAGGAAGTTTATGTGAAACAACCCCTGGTTTTGAAAATGAAAAATTTTGAGATCATTTTCAAAAGTTAACAAAAGCATTGTATGGTTTAAAACAAGCACCTAGAGCATGATATGATAGATCTAAAAATTTCATACGGGATTATGGTTTTTCAATGGGTAAACCTACCCCAGGCCACACTTCTCATACAGAACCATATGTTGATATTCCCTCAGACATTGACCAAGAGATGCCTGAATCTTTTGCCACAAACCAACCTCCTCTAGCCCAAACCCAAACCAGTCCACCTAGTCAAAAATCTTCCAATGGCCCATGGTTCACATTTGATGATCTTCCATCTCATAAATGGCGTGATCGCCTTAATGAAATGTCTGCTTGGATTGACCTTCAGATGCTACGTCCAGGAGCCACAACTCAATCAGTCCTTAGAGAGTTTGCTACTTCGTTTTACGGGTGCTCTAAGAGATTGGTTTGATTTCTTAGGTCGCTACCACCAATTACAGTTTGTTGATCTACCAGAAGTCTCAAGTGCTCTTGCTGTTCTCCATGATCAATTCCTTGGAGACCCCTCTGCAGTCTTTGAAGCTGCACGACGTGACTATCTCAACATGAAATGTTGTTCCCTTAATGCTAAGGATCTTGACTTCCATTACAAGCGAATGTCTTTGCTATGTTATAAGCTTAATGGATTCAATGAACCATCATTAAAGCATGTCTTTCTAGCCTCTCTTCCAGATGAACTCCAACCCGACATCCAGCGACAACTCACAGCATCCAATCTTTCCCTTGACAACATCTCTCTTGGCAAAATCTTTCAGCTTGCCAAAACCTGTCTTGACAAACTTTGCGAGCAGAAACAGTTTTTCAAAGAACTGTTGAAAGATAAAGAACCATTCCAGAGTGCTTGCAAAAAGCCTTATTTGCAGATCAAATGTCAGAAGAAAAAAGATTGTGATTGCAGTTCTAAAAAGAAAAGGCATTTTAGGAAATTCAAAAATCTAGATCATTCATCCAAACCTCGCAGATCCAGAAAGCCTTACAGATTCTTCTGAAAGAAGTCATCTTCTTCCAGAGATTTTAAACGGAGAAAATCAAGCAAATGTTTCATCTGCAAGAAGAAAGGCCATTATGCTAAAGATTGTCCCAACAAACGGGAAAAATCTATTCGGTTAGTTGAGCATCTCCAAGCCACTACAAATTATTCTCCAGACAAGGATGAACTGGAATTCTACTTCTCTGAACAAGATGAACCCAATGATAAAATAGTGTTTGCACTACAGAATTCTTATGATGACTCCGACAGTGATTAGTCCCAAGTCATTTTCCACCAACAGTTACTGTCTCTTGACACTACTATTCCTATACCATCCATCAAACTCCAAATCTTGCCCTCAAAGTTCCAAAGGCCCATTCCAGCAATTGGTCTCATCGACACTGATGCCCAACGCAGCATGTTAAACCCACATATTTTTCCACCAGAATACTGGACAGAATATGAAGAACATTTCCATATCTTTTAGCCCATCCTGCATCATGCATTGATTTACATTGACGATATCTTGCTTTTTTCAAGATCACATGATGAACATCACCAGCTGTTAACTTAATTCTATGATATTGTCCAAAATCATGGAATTATGTTGTCTGCCAAGAAAAGCACCATTGCCATGGAGAACATTGAATTCCTTGGCATGATCATAAAAGATGGCCATTATCAGCCAGGAAAACACATTGCCCAAGAGTTGCTTCACTTTCCAGATCAGCAACTTTCCAAAAAGTAAGTTCAACAGTTTCTCGGTATCATCAATTATATTAGAGACTTCATCCACATGCGGACCACTACACTCGCCACCTCTCAGCTTTATTGAAAAAGAAACCCCCATAATGGAATGCTGACCACACAAATGCTGTCACTACTCTCAAACAGATTGCGCAAAATCCGCCTCCTTTAAAGTTGATTACTGATGGAAAGCGCATATTGCAGACAGACGCAAGTGATGACTCATGGGGTGCCATCCTCCTTGAAGACATCAATGGAAAAGAACGCTTTATCGCTTATGCTAGTGGACAATTTTTTGACACACAAAAGCATTACCATAGCGTATTCAAAGAAATCTTAACGGTAAAGAATGGCATCAAAAAGTTTGAGTTCAATCTGATTGGACACCATTTTCTCATCTGTATGGACAGTTCAGCCTTCCCCAATATTCTCAATTTCAAAGGTAAAATTGTTCCCGAAAAAATGTTACTCAGATTAAAAGATTGGTTTTCCAAATATGACTTTTCGGTCAAGCATATAAAGGGATCCTAGATTCTCATCCCTGATATGCTATCCAGACTCTCAAAACCAGAAAAACTTCTTACCTTGTTTTCCACTACATACCACTTTCCGATCATCTCCATGACTACATCATTACCCCCAGAAGCTCTCACCAAGAAAACTTTTCCCTTTAACAAAAACTTTTCCTTTGTTTATGCCATCCAAGAATTTGCAAAGAAAGATCTTTTTCGTTTCTTCATGAAAGCCTACCTTGTAACAGAACCCTTTCCATTTTCCTCCTTCCACCCAGAAAATCTGTTTCTTACAGGTTTAACCCTTGATCCATCCAAAGAAACCACTGAAGATGTGTTATGGTACATATGGTGCCTAACAATCCTTCATGCCACCAAGTTAGTCCTACCAATCACTCTCACTTTGGAACATCTTCTTAATCCGGACAAAGCCACCTCTCTTACCTGGACACTACTTGAATGGTTTTCCCCCATCCCATGGTGGAGAAAGAAGCTACAACACCTGTCAGAGATTTACAATCTTGAACGTATGCCTGCCTCTGAAGCACAACTGTTTACCTCAGTTTTTATCATTCACATGCCATACTTCCAACATTCAGACACAAAACTCTTTTGGACACAAGACCAGGTATATGAATGGTTCACTGCACCACATCTAGCTGTCATTGAAAATGAAATCCAATCCACCCTGCACAACTACCTTTGTCAATTAAACCACCAAACTCCACCACACAAAGACATCTTCCACACCTCCTTAGGACCACAACACGATCTCATCATGATCCCCACTCCATCCGCCATATCTAAACCAAAGTCCATAGGCATCATCATTAAAGAAGAAAAATCAGACTACACCGACTTCCTTTACCAAGACTCACAAGACCCATGGGAAGAATTCCTTCCCCTCAGTCAACATCTCCAACAATTTCCACAACCAACCATGTATGAACCAGGATCATCATCTCAACCCTCCAAAGTTGATAAGGCCACTCAAATGCCTAGTCCTAAGTCCCAGTCATCACCCTCCAAACCAGGATGCCGAAAAGATTCTCCTTATCCACCTAGCCGTGGTCCCCACTATAAGCATCCAAAGCTCTCCAAAACCTTTTTCCCACCAACCCCTTGTGATAATCCCTATGAAACAGAAAGCTCATCAGAAGACGACTACATGAATCTCCGCTCTCCATAAAGTAGTTTGTCTTGTTGTAATCATTATGTCTTGCTTTATGCTTTTGTCTTGTATAATTATTAAAGTTTTCTTTTACTTTAAGTTTTTGCTTTTGTCAAAGTCATGCTTTAATTATTAAAGCACACTTTGTCACTTTGTAATAATTAAAGTTGTGTCATGATGTATCTTTTACTTTTCCTTTTGTAAAAGATAGGGGTCCTGTCCTATCCCCCCGAGAATTCTACTATATAAAGGATTCTCCCCTCGCTTGTAAGATATAGAAGTTTGAAGCAATAAACTCTCGTGTGTTTTTATCACTATGAATCTCTAAACCTCTCTCCTCTCTCTGCAAATGAAGCTCTCTAGAGAAAGAAAAAGAATAAAGAATTAAATTTGTTCATTTTGAAACTTAAGGAAGTATGCTCTGCACTTGCCTCTAGCAAGGATCCTATGCATCAGAAAACTTATGATGATTTCTTATTTGGTTTGGTACCCTGTTTTAGACTAAAAGAAAGTCTGTTTTGGGTTATATAACCCGAGATAAAAAATTATTTAAGAGTTTTCCTGATTCCCCATTTGAGTATATCGACGGGAAACCGACGACGTAAATTCCAGAGGTGATCCTGAATAGGCACTAGTCTGGTCTGCACTGTCGGATAACAAGTCACGTACTTTCATTCAAATTTATGTTGATAATATTATTTTCGGTTCTATTAATGAGTTTTTGTGTAAAGAGTTTTCATCTTGTATGAGAAAAGAATTTGAGATGAGCATGATGGGAGAATTGAAATACTTTCTTGGACTTCAAATAAAACAAACTAAAAAATGAATTTTATCAATCAAGCCAAATATCTAAGAGAGTTGCTGAAGAGATTCGGACTTGAAGATGGAAAGATAAAAAGTACTCCAATGAGCTCAACAATCAAGCTTGACAAGGATGAAAAAGGCAAGGAAGTTGATATCAAAACTTATCGAGGTATGATCGGATCCTTGTTTTACTTGACTGCTAGTAGACTTGATATTATGTTTAATGTATGCTTGTGTGCAAGATTTCAATCATGTCCTAAAGAATCTCATTTGCTTGAGGTAAAAATGATTTTTTGTTATTTGAGTGGAACTTTAGATCTTGGCCTGTGGTATCCTAGGGAAACATATATAGCCTTAAAATGTTATTTGGATGCCGATTTTTCTAGATATAAGGTTGATAGGAAAAGCACTAGTGGAACATGTCACTTTCTAGGTCACTCTCTAGTCTTTTGGTTTAGCAAGAAATAAAATTTGATTGCTGATACGAACCCCGCCAAGAACTGACACAACCCTAATAGTCCCCAAGATCGATTATACACCAGGAATTGAATGGAACCTCGACCCAATGCTTAATGAAAGCACGAACCTTGGTATATGAAGATGTCACAATCAGCTATAGATGATCTAATTGATAAGTCAAGAGTTTAAACGCCATGAAAATTCGATAAGCTCAAAGAGTTTGTAAGTAAAGAACAAAAGAGAATTAACTCTCTCACCAATTGCATCAAAACTTATCTCTATTTATTGGATACGACTACATTTTATAGGGTTGGTTACAAGAATTTTTGAAAATAAATCCTAAACCAAAAATCAAATTAGAATCTGAATCTTCCCTAATAGGAAAGAATTTAAATCAAATCAGAATCCTAATCTAAGTAACTAGGAAAGAATCTAAATCAAATCAGGATCCTAATTGGCTTAAATACCTTACATCAATTAAAATGGAAACTAGGTGATTAAAATAGAAATAGCTGATTTGCTTCCCTAATAGCCTCCTCAAGAAACGGGAAAGTATCTGAAAAGGGAAAATAATATATTTTCCCGCCATAACGTTCAAGTCAACTCCCTATCTCATGGAAGTGATTATTTGAAAACTTCAAGAGCCTAAATCATGCATTTATCATGTACGATTCCTTCAAGGGGCCTCCACGATTTTGATTAAGCCCAAGTTGCTTGAATCAATCCATTAAGCACTTTTTTGAATTTCTTTGCATGAGCTCTTGTAACAGGTCCAACGAGAACTTGAATAGGATTTGAATATGCCTCATCCCACGTGCTTGAGATAGTTTTATCCTTAATCTCATCATTCCCATCCTTTTGAAGAGAATTTGTCCTCAAATCATCACCTACATCAAAAGGACTCAAATCAGAAACATTAAAAGTAGCATTTACATTGTACTCACTAGGCAAATCTAGTTTGTATGCATTGTCATTGATCCATTCCAAAATGTGGAATGGGCCATCCCCTTGAGGTAATAACTTAGATTTCCTTTGTTTCAGAAATCGTTCCTTGCGCATGTGTAACCACACCCAATCACCGGGTTCAAAGACTAGCTTATTGGCTTGTTTAGCATATTGCTTAGTTCTCCGCTCGATGTTGAACTTCCCCCTCTCGTGTATCTATTTAAAAATTTTAGCATTTTTCTTGTCATCTAAGATAACATGCTTAGAAACAGGTAATGGAGTTAAATCCAATAGAATTAAAGGATTAAAACCATAAACAATTTCAAATGGTGAATACTTAGTAGTAGAATGAACGAAACGATTATAAGCAAACTCAACATGTGGCAAACAATCTTCCTAAGTTTTGAGTTCTTTTTAATGATAGCTTGCAATAGAGTATATAAAGTTCTATTCACAACTTTTGTTTGACCATCAGTTTGAGGGTGACAAGTAGTTGAAAACAACAACTTAGTTCCTAACTTAGCCCATAATGTTTTCCAAAAGTAACTTAAAAACTTAACATCCCTATCAGAAACAATTGTCATGGGCATACCATGCAACCTTACAATCTCCCTAAAGAATAGGTCAGCGACATTAAAAGCATCATCCATTTTGTGGCATGGAATAAAATGTGTCATCTTTGAAAATCTATCTACAACCACAAAAATTGAGTCTTTTCCTTGTTTTGACCTAAGTAAACCTAATGCAAAATCCATCGAAACATCAATCCAAGGTGCATTAGGTATTGGCAAAAGGGTATATAAGCCACAAGGTTGCACTTTCAATTTGGCTTGCCTACAAGTGACACATTTACCACAAAGTCTCTCAACATCTTGTTTCATATGTGGCCAATAGAAGTGTTCCTGTAAAACTGCTAGAGTCTTTACAACTCCAAAATGCCCCATCAACCCTCCTCCATGCGATTCTCTCGCTAAGAAATCTCTCAAAGAGTAGTTAGGCACACATAGTTTATTCTCCCGAAATAAATAGCCATCATGCCTAAAGTATTTACCGACTGTGATCTTTTCACAGGCTTGGTATTCAACACTAAAATCATGGTCATCAATATACAATTCCTTAATGTTTTCAAAACCAAGTAGTTTAGCATTAAATGTTGAGATTAAGACATACCTGCGGGAAAGCGCATATGCAACAACATTTTCCTTACATTCCTTGTAACGAATGACATATGGAAATGTGTATATGAATTCTACCCATCCAGCATGTCTCTTGCTCAGCTTGTGTTGGCCTTTAAGGTGTTTTAAGGACTCATGATCGGTGTGAATCATGAACTCCTTAGGCCATAGGTAGTGCCGCCACATTTTCTAATGCTTGAACCAACGCATACAACTCTTTATCGTAAGTAAGCAATTAGTCGTCCCTTCTGCATTATGACTGCACCAATACTAATACATGAGGCATTGCA
This sequence comes from Citrus x clementina, assembly GCF_000493195.1. Taxonomy (NCBI): domain Eukaryota; kingdom Viridiplantae; phylum Streptophyta; class Magnoliopsida; order Sapindales; family Rutaceae; genus Citrus; species Citrus x clementina. The sequence goes on from NW_006262688.1 coordinate 18,520,190, forward strand.
TTCAATTTCAAATGTTTTATTAAAGTTAGGCAAAAGACAATAAGGGAGCATTGGTAAGCTTTTGCTTGATCATGTGAAATGCATTCTTTTCCACTTGAATCCAACATCTTTTTTTATTACTTCAGTAAGCGATGCGGCTACTCCTTACAAATCGTCGGTGTCCCTTGACACTTCTATTCCTATACCATCCATCAAGCTCCAAATCTTGCCCTCAAAGTTCCAAAGGCCCGTTCCAGCAATTGGTCTCATAGACACTGGTGCCCAACGCAGCATGTTAAACCTTCATATTCTATCCTGGTTTTCCAAATATGACTTTTTGGTCAAGCATATAAAGGGATCCCAGAACCTCATCCATGATATGCTATCCAGACTCTCAAAACTAGAAAAACCTCTCACCCTATTTTCCACTACATACCACTTTCCGATCATCTCCATGGCTATATCATTACCCCCAGAAGCTCTCACCAAGAAAACTTTTCCCTTTAACAAAAACTTTTCCTCTGTTTATGCCATCCAAGAATTTGCAAAGAAAGCTCTTTTACGTTTCTTCATGAAAGCCTACCTTGTCACAGAACCTTTTCCTTTTTCCTCCTTCCACCCAGAAAATCTGTTCCTTACAGGTTTAACCCTTGATCCATCCAGAGAAACCACTGAAGATGTGTTATGGTACATCTGGTGCCTAACAGTCCTTTATGCCACTAAGTTGGTCCTACCCATTACTCCCACTTTGGAACATCTCCTTAATCTCGACAAAGCCACCTCTCTTACCTGGACATTACTTGAATGGTTCTCCCCTATACCATGGTGGAGAAAGAAGCTACAACAACTGTCAGAGGTTTACAATCTTGAACGTATGCCTACCTCAGAAGCACAAATGTTTACCTCAGTCTTTATCATTCACAGGCCATACTTCCAACATCCAGACACAAAACTCTTTTGGACACAAGACCAGGTATATGAATGGTTCACTGCACCACATCTAGCTGTCATTGAAAATGAGTATAACCTTCTCATTTCCAATTGGAGAGCAACTCGGAGGGAATCTCCAGAGTGACATATTGCTTAGCAGAGGTGATCCTGAATAGGCACTAGTCTGGTCTTCACTGTCGGATAATAAGCCACGTACTTTCATATGGTATCAGAGCCATACCCGTCCTTGAAACTTTCATGTTTTCTAAATCACCGTTTTCCTGACCAAAATGGTATAATTTAAGGCTTTTTCTATTTTGCTCTCTAGAACTTCAGGCGCAGAGAGAACTTCTCATTCATGGCTTCCACTTCATCTTCCCTTCCTGTTACTCTTTCTTCTACTCTTTCTTTGCCCCGATCTTGCACTTCTCATACCACCAATAAGATTGAAAACCTTGTCAAATATTCCTATATTCCTGAATCCGCCCAAATGAATGAGTCCTCCTACCCTCTTATTAGCCCTTATCAGTTGTACAAACGACCTAGCTCTTTTACCCGCAGTATCCGCACTCTTATCTCTACCAGACGCCCTCACCCTAAAGAATATATCCAGTCTTCCCGCCTGGATCAGTGTGCTCTTCAAGCCACCTCTGCTGAGCAATATGTCACTCTGGAGATTCCCTCCGAGTTGCTCTCCAACTGGAAACGAGAAGGTTATACTCATCTTCATCTTGGAGGCATCAGATTAATCCTTACTCTTCATGGAAGAAAAGGATTACCGGTTACAGCTCGCCTTGCTATGCTTGACACCCGGTTTAAATAGTACCAAGATGCTGTTATTGGCACTGTTCTTACAACTCTCCATGCAGGAAGTGTTTTACTTACCTTTTACCCAAACTTCAATCTTTCTCTCCAAGACCGCAATTTGCCCAGAACCTTGAAAGTCCAAGTTCAGATCCAAGGTGCTGAACAAATTTCTTCTGCCAAAATTGCCACCTTACACCACCAATTGGTCTATAGGCTTCAAAATCATGCCTTAGGTCTACCCACTCCTGAACATGATTCTGATACCCTCATGGTCTTAGCCGAATCTGACCAGATCCCAACCATATTCCAGATCCCAAGACAAATTCCCCGTCATGAGCTCATCAAGCTTATGCCTCTTGAATGGATCTCCAACTATGAATAGTTCCATAACAATACAGCTCTAATTCAGACCTCTGAAAGCATGTTTGAAAGACGCTAAGATGGAACAATCCGAATGACTTTTAAACCACCTCGAAGTGCTCCACAAGAGCCTCCTCGGCTCTCCTTTACCTATTCTTCAATGCTCACAGCTGTTCAGACAGCCCAAGAAAACCTGCCCATTACAGGGTTCAATTCTGAAGGCTACCCTGTTTATCCAGCCAAGCAAAATGGTCATTTCCTATGGGATGCCCCTGGCTCAGGCATGTGTGACCCAACTTGTCCCTGTTGGGATAATTGGGACGAAGACGACGATTATGCCACCACAAGGAAAAAGAAACCCAAAAAGAAAAAGCCTCCAGTTTCCTGCCACCATTATGATCCCAAACCACCACAAGATCCTCCACCTCTATCAGCTCTATTACCCTTTTACCAAAAAGAACTCAAATGGATTGCAAAGCATTGCAAATCTGAGACTCCATCACCACTTTCACTTCCAAAACCCCCACTGGCTTGTATGATGTTTTCATCCACTCCTTCAGACTATTCTTCCTCTTTTCCTCCTTTAGACACTCACACAGATCCTCAACGAAATGTCGTGTCCAAACCCTTTGTCCCTTCACCAATTACCTCATCTAGCCACCTAGAACCTCCCAAACCTTTTGAATCAGTCCTCAACTGGCAAACCCAAAATACCAGAGCACAGAATGATACTTTGTTGAATATCAACTCCAAAGTTGAGAACATCAGGGTACGAACAGAACAACTTGAGACAAAAGTTGACTCTATCTCTGCATAGATGCAGCAGATCCACCAAAATCTCTAGTCCCGAGTTACACAACTCGATTCTGAACTACGAGCTATGCTTGCCCAACACTATTATGGCCCAGAATTTGACCAAAAGGAAAGGGAAATCAGACGCTTAAAAGCTGAACTTGATCAGATTGAATCTGAAAAACAAAGACCTACCCTTTTTACCACATCACCTCCTATCCCTTCCATAGGTCCACCTTATCATCCTTTTGCCTCTATGCTTTCCCCCACCCGACAGTATGATCCTTCCAAGTTATTTGGCATGACCCATACTCTTTTCAGAGACAATCCCTTACCACCACCACCTAAACCTAAACCAAAGCCTAAACCTCAACCGCGACCCGTCACATTTCATCCATCCTCCATTACCATCCCTGGCCAACACTCTCCTGGTCATACTCCGGCATCGCCACCAGTACCTCCACCACTAACTGGATCCTAACCACTTTCTCAATCCAAAGATAAACAACCAATGCACCAGTTTAGTGCCCATACAGTCGATCACTCTTCTACTACAGATGACCAAACTTCTGATTCAAATCTAGTTGTTTCTGATAGCCATACTGAGACTGACACAGAATCTTCAGTATCCACTAGTGATTCTGAAAAGTCCTATGCTGATATCACCAGAATCTTGATGGCCCAACCTGATCACCCTCCTCAAGGCCAAACCTCCCATACAGAACCATATGTTGATATTCCCTCAGAAGTTGAAGAAGAAATGCCTGAATCCTCTGCCACAAACCAACCCCCTCCAGCTCAAGCATATACCAGTTCACCCAGTCAAAAATCTTCAAATGGCCCATGGGTCACATTTGATGATCTCCCCTCTCATAAATGGCGTGATCGCCTTAATGAAATGTCTGCCTGGATTGACCTTCAAATGCTATGTCCAGGAGCCACAACTCAATTAGTCCTTAGAGAATTTGCTACTCGTTTTACGGGTGCTCTAAGAGATTGGTTTGATTCTTTAGGCAACTACAGACAATTGCAGTTTGTTCAATTACGAGAAGTCTCAAGTGCCCTTGCGGTTATCCATGATCAATTCCTTGGAGACCCCTCTGCAGTCTTTGAAGCTGCACGACGCGACTATTTCAACATGAAATGCTGTTCCCTTAATGCTAAGGATCTTGACTTCCATTACAAGCGAATGTCTTTGCTATTTTATAAGCTTAATGGATTCAATGAACCAACATTAAAGCATGTCTTTCTAGCGTCTCTTCCAGATGAACTCTAACCCGACATCCAGCGACAACTCACAGCATCCAATCTTTCCCTTGACAACATCTCTCTTGGCAAAATCTTCGAACTTGCCAAAACTTGTCTCGATAAACTCTACGAATAGAAGCAGTTTTTCAAAGAACTGTTGAAAGACAAAGAGCCATTTCGGAGTGCTTGCAAAAAGCCTTATTTGCAGATCAAATGCAAAAAGAAAAAGGATTGTGATTGCAGTCCTAAAAAGAAAAGGCATTTTAAGAAATTCAGAAATCCAGAATTTTTATCCAGACCTCGTCGATCCAGAAAGCCTTACAGATTCTTCCGAAAGAAGTCATCTTCTTCCAGAGACTTTAAACGGAGAAAATCAAGCAGATGTTTCATCTGCAAAAAGAAAGGCCATTATGCCAAAGACTGTCCCAACAAGCGCGAAAAATCTATTCGGTTAGTTGAGCATCTCCAAGCCACTACAGATTACTCTCCAGAAAATGATGAACTGGAATTCTATTTCTCTGAACAAGATGAACCCAATGATGAAACAGTGTTCGCACTGCAGAACTCCTCTGATGATTCAGACAGTGATCAGTCCCTAGCCATTTTCCACCAACAATTACTGTCCCTTGACACTTCTATTCCTATACCATCCATCAAGCTCCAAATCTTGCCCTCAAAGTTCCAAAGGCCCATTCCAGCAATTGGTCTCATAGACACTGGTGCCCAACGCAGCATGTTAAACCCACATATTCTTCCACCAGAATACTGGACAGAATATGAAGAGCATTTCAAAGCTGTCAATGGCAAACTATTCACCACCTCCCTGATTACCAAAAAACCCATTGGTATTCAAATTTTCCCAATTGTGTCATTTGGACCAAGGTTATAAGTTCAACCCTTCCTAATAAGGATCTCTTGTTAAGTTTTGACATCCTTCACCAGATCAAACACCTCCAAATCCTTCCCAATGGAATTCGAGTCAAGTCTATGTTCAAACCTTTCACAGACATTCTGAAACTCTACAATCTGTTTGAAACCCCTCAACCCTACCAGGATATTTCAAACAAGCTTTTGAGTTTCTGTCTATAGTCTCATTCTGAGTTCAACCATTCAAACCCATTGTGGAAAAATAAGTCTTTCTTCATTAAGTTACCTTTCAAACTCAATGAAGACATTAACCCAACCAAAGCTATTCACCCAGGAATGAGTCCTTCTGATTTACTCCTAGCCCAACAAGAATGTTCCCAACTGTTAGCCCAAGGTCTTATTGAGCCCACAAATTCTCAATGGGCTTGCCAAGCCTTTTATGTTGAAAACCATTCTGAAATTGTCCGAGGAAAGAAACGCCTAGTCATTGATTATCAGCCATTAAACATGTTTTTACAAGATGACAAGTTTCCCTTGCCCTGTCGACAAAGCATGTTTACTTTTCTTAAAAATGCCCAGATCTTTTCAAAATTCGATTTAAAATCAGGTTTCTAGCAATTAGGTATTGAACCCTCTGAGCGTTACAAAACTGCTTTTTGTATCCCAAATGCCCATTTCCAATGGACCGTCCTACCTTTTGGCCTCAAAACTGCCCCATCCATTTTCCAAAAATCCATGGTCAACATCTTTTAGCCTATCCTGCATCATGCATTAATTTACATTGATGATATTTTGCTTTTTTCAGGATCACATGATGAACATCGTCAGCTGTTAACTCAATTCTATGATATTATTCAAAGTCATGGAATTATGTTATCGGCCAAGAAAAGCACCATTGCTACCGACAATATTGAATTCCTTGGTATGATCATAAAAGATGGCCATTATCAGCCAAGAAAGCATATTGCCCAAGAATTGCTTCATTTTCCAGATCAGCAACTTTCCAAAAAGTAAGTTCAACAGTTTCTCGGCATCATCAATTACATCAGAGACTTCATCCCACATGTGGATCACTACACTCATCACCTTTCGGCTTTATTGAAAAAGAAGCCCCCATAATGGAATGCTAACCACACAAATGCTGTCACTACTCTCAAACAGATTGCGCAAAATCTACCTCCTTTAAAGTTGATTACTGATGGAAAGCGCATATTGCAGAAAGACGTAAGTGATGACTCATGGGGTGCCATCCTCCTTGAAGAAATCAATGGAAAAGAACACTTGATCGCTTACGCTAGTGGACAATTTTCTGACACACAAAAGCATTACCATAGCGTGTTCAAAGAAATCTTAGCGATAAAGAATGGCATCAAAAAGTTTGAGTATCATCTGATTGGACACCATTTTCTCATCCGTATGGACAGTTCAGCCTTCCCCAATATTCTTAATTTCAAAGGTAAAACTGTTCCCGAAAAAATGTTACTCAGATTAAAAGATTGGTTTTCCAAATATGTCTTTTCGGTCAAGCATATAAAGGGATCCCAAAACCTCATCCCTGATATGCTATCCAGACTCTCAAAACTAGAAAAACCTCTCACCCTGTTTTCCACTACATACCACTTTCCGATCATCTCCATGACTACATCATTACCCCCAGAAGCTCTCACCAAGAAAACTTTTCCCTTTAACAAAAACTTTTCCTCTGTTTATGCCATCCAAGAATTTGCAAAGAAAGCTCTTTTTCGTTTCTTCATGAAAGCCTACCTTGTCACAAAACCTTTTCCTTTTTCCCCCTTCCACCCAGAAAATCTATTCCTTACAGGTTTAACCCTTGATCCATCCAGCGAAACCACTGAAGATGTGTTATGGTACATCTGGTGCCTAACAGTCCTTTATGCCACTAAGTTGGTCCTACCCATTACTCCCACTTTGGAACATCTCCTTAATCCCGACAAAGCCACCTCTCTTACCTGGACATTACTTGAATGGTTCTCCCCTATACCATGGTGGAGAAAGAAGCTGCAACAACTGTCAGAGGTTTACAATCTTGAACGTATGCCTACCTCAGAAGCACAAATGTTTACCTCAGTCTTTATCATTCACAGGCCATACTTCCAACATCCAGACACAAAACTCTTTTGGACACAAGACCAGGTATATGAATGGTTCACTGCACCACATCTAGCTGTCATTGAAAATGAAATCCAATCCACCCTGCACAACTACCTTTGTCAATTAAACTACCAAACTCCGCCCCACAAAGATATCTTCCACACCTCCTTAGGTCCACAACATGACCTCATCATGATCCCTACTCCATCTGCCATATCCAAACCAAAGTCCATAGGAATTATCATCAAAGAAGAAAAACCAGACTACACCGACTTTCTTTACCAAGACTCACAAGACCCCTGGGAAGAATTTCTTCCTTTAAGTCAACATCTTCAACAGTTTCCCCAGCCATCCATGCATGAACCCAGATCATCATCTCAACCATCATAACCCTCCAAAGTTGACAAGGCCACTCAAATACCAAGTCCTAAGTCTTTACCATCCAAACTAGGATGCCGAAAAGATTCCCCTTATCCACCTTACCGTGGTCCCCACCGTAAGAATCCAAAGCTCTCCAAAACCTTTTGTGACAATCCATATGAGACTGAAAGCTCATCCGAAGACGATTACATGAATCTCCGCTCTCCATAAAGTTGTTTATCTTGTTGTTTTCAATAAAGTAGTTTGTCTTGTTGTAATAATTATGTTTTACTTTATGGTTTTGTCTTGGCTTGATGAGCTCATGACGGGGAATTTGTCTTGGGATCTGGATTATGGTTGGGATCTGGTCAGATTCGGCTAAGACCATGAGGGTATCAGAATGCTTGGCTGGATAAACAGAGTAGCCTTCAGAATTGAACCCTGTAATGGGCAGATCTTCTTGGTCTGTCTGAACAGCTATGAGCATTGAAGAATAGGTAAAGGAGAGCCGAGGAGGCTCTTGTGGAGCACTTGGCTCTGATACCATATGAAAGTACGTGATTTGTTATCCGACAGTGCAGACCAGACTAGTGCTTATTCAGGATCACCTCTGGAATTTACGTCGTTGGTTTCCCGTCGATATACTCAAATGGGGAATCAGGAAAACTCTTAAATAATTTTTTATCTCGGGTTATATAACCAAAAACAGACTTGTTATCCGACAGTGCAGACCAGACTAGTGCCTATTCAGGATCACCTCTGGAATTTACGTCGTCGGTTTCCCGTCGATATACTCAAATGGGGAATCAGGAAAACTCTTAAATAATTTTTTATCTCGGGTTATATAACCCAAAACAGACTTTCTTTTAGTCTAAAATAGGGTACCAAACCAGATAAGAAATCATCATAAGTTTTCTAATGCACAGGATCCTTGCTAGAGGCAAGTGCAGAGCATACTTCCTTAAGTTTCAAAATGAACAAATTTAATTCTTTATTCTTTTTCTTTCTCTAGAGAGCTTCATTTGCAGAGAGAGGAGAGGGGTTTAAAAATTCATAGTGATAAAAGCACACGAGAGTTTATTGCTTCAAACTTCTATATCTTACAAGCAAGGGGAGAATCCTTTATATAGGAGAATTCTCAGAGAAGATAGGACAGGACCCCTATCTTTTTTCAAAAGTAAAAGATACGACAACATGGATCCTTGAGATCATGACTTCTCAAGTGATCATGACCTGTAGCACACCTTTTTAGAAAGCCAAGCCCACCGATCAAGACTTGGACAAATGGACAAAAGATAAAGCATGCTTACAAAGACTTTTACAACTGGCAAAAGCCAAAGCGTAAGGCAAGCCAAGACAAAACCATAAAGTAAAACATAATTATTACAACAAGACAAACTACTTTATTGAAAGCAACAAGACAAACAACTTTATGGAGTTCCTTATCATTCTTGTAGCATACTCTCATGTCATGCGCCAATAAAACCCCTGATGAAGGCTTTTTGTGCTAGCAAATGCATGCCATAATGACTGCCATAGATTCTCTTGTGTATTTCTCTCATTACATATTTGCCTATTCACTCCCTACACATTTCAAATATGGGACGATAAACCCTCTTTTATGTGGAGTCTCTTACATAAAGCAATAGCATGTTGTCTTAACCAGACATTGGTAGTTGGCACCTACATTCAAACTGAACAACATGACCTTGTAGTAATACAACCCTCGGTTAATCATGAAGGTTGCTTTTTCTGGTTGGATTCATACATCTAGATCTGGTACACATCTATAAACCTAAGCATTTCATAACCTGCAATTATATTAACTAACTAGTTTATTCGTAGGAGCAAGAAGCTATCCTTTCATGAAGTTCACATACCTATGTCATTTCCCATTTGATCTTTTGGCTAAGACGACATTAGATGGCCAATTAGGGTACATGGCCTCCTTAATGAATTTGGTTGCTAGTAGGTGGTCTATAGCTAACACAATGGCATCATATCTCTCTTGGTTGGAGGCTGGTTCCTTTTGCTTGACATGCATACGGCGTAGGTCAAAAATGCTCACCCAAGAGTAGTTAGACTATTTGGTCCTCTTTGACACATTAGCAGCTTTAGGACTGCCTTTACAGAGGCCATTGGACCACCTTTCCAAATTCAAATACAATATATAGACAAATTGTGTGAATAATGAGTCAAATCAAATTCTCTAAGCATGTCCTTGCCTAGGGAGAGAAAAGAGCCAATGAAATTACATTAGCTGGCATGGTGATGGGAATATCCCAGTGCATTGCATATATAAACACTTAAGTTCTTTCTAAAAAACTAGGGGAGGGAGAATACACACACAAAAAGGCCAATGACCATCTTCAATCGAGAGATAATGCCATTGTTGGCTAGAAACCCCTTAACAATCTATTGCAGTATAGATTTATAGTGACAAGTGTTGATCCAATGAGAAGGTAGATTTAATTATGTGTAAGGTTAATTTTTCAAGTTTATATGTGTATTGGTTGGAAGATTTCTTTATCTTAAGATTTAAAATAAAATGGCAAGAATGAATTATAGATGAAACTATGTCAATGAGGTGCTTAAGTTTCTAGATTCACACTCAACACTTCACCATGGGCATAATATTCCTTTTTAGTTCTTATTAATTTATGAAGGGGTATTTCCACTCCCCATAATCCTTACTCTAGTAAATATGGTATCAAACGCTCATTGTGCCAGAGGGTGAGGCATCACCTGAAGAAATAAATTTGTTATCCGTACTTAATAATAATGTCAAAGAATAAATAAAATAAGACAAAACTTAAAGAGTTAGAATTAGCATTCCTCATTTTCTTATACTATAATTGCAAACCAGTTTGGACTAGATAAATAAACTAATCTCAGATCAAATTCAGATTTAATTTTATGTAAAATTAGTTAATTTTTTGGTTAAATTTTTGCTACTTGCAATTGTACTTTCTAACATAGTCTTATTACTGATGTTCTTCTATCTATCTGTTGTACATGTGGAATTTCAGTTGTACATGTTCATCAGTGGATGTCAATTATGATATTGAAGGATAGAGCAAAATAAAAATTTGATTAGTAATAGTGTTAACATCATTATTAAACAACCATACAACATATGTGGACAGCTTCAGCTAGATTTTCTCTATAAAACTTTCCTTGAACACCCATTTTAGATATCACACTAGGACGTGCAATCATAATACAGACTTGGTTAACTTTCATCAAATTCAATCTTACGTCTACGACAATAGCATCAATCGTGTTGTGTGCTTGTATCAACAAGTTAATGATGTATGAACATTTCAGTTTCCCATATAAGGACCTCTCTTTAAGATACTGCAAAAGAGGTTGCGGCTCATCTCTAAAGTCTGTTGCAACACCATAGCCATAAGTAGTTGGCCTCTGGTAATTAGGAAATAATTTATCTCTTCTATGTTCATCTGCTGCATGAACTTGGGGAAAACCCGAATGCAATAATTGGCTCTTAGGATAAATCATTTGGTTTGAAGCCAGCAGAACTTGCCAATGATCACGAAGATTGAGCATGGAAGCATCTTGATTATGGAAGTTGCTTGAGTTCCTGGGAGCGTAATGATGAAGGGGACATGAATAGCTATTGGTCCAGTCAAGATTGTGGTTTTCTCTGTACTGACGAAGCCATTCAGAAGAAGTCATTCTAAGGAATGGTGGGTATACATTCATGAAACTTGGAACAGCACAATCATAATCATAATGATGATGAGTAGAGTTCAAATTTGGATAACTACTCAATGATGAAGCATCAGACAAGTTATTTGTTCGGTTGATGCCCTCCAAGTTCTTGAATTCATAAATGTGGTGTGAAGAGCATGTTATGTCAGACAATAATTATCCTTATGTTGACAACATGGCAAGATGATCCACTAAATGGCTTAGATGCACTATCTTTCAACATTTTATTAAAATGACCCATAAAATACTAGAGGGGAGTTTTCTCTCTAATAAATATGGTGCTTGAAATATTAACAAGGCAACCCAAGAGGGGGGTGAATTGAGTTTCTAATAATTTTATCAACTAAGAGCCTTGATGCAATTTAAACAAAGCTATCAATTTCGAAATAAACAAATAAATGTGCAATCAAAAATAAAAAGGTAGGGTAAAAGAGAGCAATCACGTGATTTTTATGTGGTTCGGCCAACCGTGCCTATGTTAATGCCTCCAAGCTCACCGGGCTTGAGGATTTAACCATACTTACAATTGAGATTATCCACAATCTCTTAACCCAAGTGTATCCCAACAATGTGTTTTATTACAAATGATAGCTCAAAGTGTGAATAAATGAAATAAAATCAAGTTTGAAGCTCAATAATAGTTGTGTACTCAATAGCAAGCTCAATGAAAATGGTTGGATCTCCTTTTGTTTATATTTGATTGAGCCATTTTATAGTTTGAGTTGAAAACTACCCATTGTTGACATTTTGCACATAATCAGATTGCCGTTTTGCATTTATCAGATCGCCATTATCAAGATATCGGATTACCGTTATCGTTCCAGAATATTGTCCAAATGTATCAATTATCCATTTGACATAAACAGTTTACCGTTTGGAAGATGATTGCTCTCTGGACATTGATCGGTTTACTGTTATCAATAAACGGTTTACCGTTATCTGAAACTTGCTCTCTGGAATGCAATCGGTTCACCATTATCAATAAACGGTTTGCTGTTATCTTGAAACTTGCTCTCTAGAATGCAATTGAATTACCGTTGTTCCTAAATTGTTTACCGTTATTTGGAAACTTACTCTCTAGAATGCAATCGGATTACCATTATCCATCAACGGTTCACCGTTATCGAATTGTTACATTTTGGAATGGTATCGGTTTGCCGTTTTCTAATAAATGGTTCACCGTCTTCTTAGAATTTATTTAACCTTGAAAATTCACTGTTTAGTCATTAACATTTATTTTTTTATTTCCAGAAGATTATTCTATGCTTCGAATATTATACGACTTAAAAAAATTCTAATCCTATTATCAAAATTTTCAGACTTATCGATTTAAAACTTGTTTGTTATCATCATCAAAATTATTAAACATATAAGTTAACAATTTTGATGATGATAAAACATATAGGTTAACAATCTCCCCCTTTTTGCATTACAAGATTATGCAATTTCACTCCCTCTAAGTATGTGCTCCCCCTTAGTATATGGCCAACCAAAAGTATATACATCCAACAATATTTTATCATAACAAAGATATATATCTCCCCCTTCATCATTAAAAAGAAAAAAAATGGAAAAGGCTAAAGATAGAAGTGCAGATATTACCCATTTTGTGTGAGCAGAAATTTCAATAAAATCTCCCCTTAAAAATGAGCATATCCTCAAATACAAAAATAGTTAAAGACACCTCCATATAATCTCAAACCAACTCAACTCCAAGAACAAAATCAAATTATCTTAACCTCAGCAATCCAACAACACAAAACAATTGTCAACCCAATAAACAACATGCATATAATCAGTAATTATCAAAATCATCAAGCAATCCAAATACCATTATAAAAGCTAAAAGAGTACATACGACATAGTTATATCATCCAAAATACAAAATGAGATGAGAAATGTACGTGTGAAACAGAAGAAAACATAAAACACATAAAGATAAGCTAAGGAGGTAGTGGAAGGGAAACCAAGGGCAGTGAGGATGCGTCTTTGACCATCACAAAGCTTCTGTTGCTGATCTAAGAGAGACGCAAGCCGCTGCTACTGAAGCGAAAAACTGCGAACCTCGCTAAGTAGCTGTTACATCAAGCCCTCACATCCGTATCCAAATCATGCTCCTCCTGCTCATCTGGCAACTCAGCGTGCGCAACTGTAGCTCAACAAAGAACTCAAGGTCTGGCTCCTAATTGAAAGTTGAGTAGCTTATTGGTAGAATAGATATCATTAAGCAGTGATCATCCTCAGGAGCTAAAAGTGTATTTGATGACATTAAGGATAAAACTATCACAAGCACGTGGGATGAGGCATATTCATATCCTATTCAAGTTCCCGCCGGACCAGTTACAAGAGCTCGAGCAAAGAAATTCAAAGAAGCACTTAATGGATTTATTCAACCAACTTGGGCTTAATCAAATATGTAAAGGCCCATTGAAGGAATCGCACAAGATAAATGCATGATTCATGATTTTGAAGTTTCCAAATAATCACTTCCATGAAATAGGGAGTTGGCTTGCACGTTATGGCAGGATATGTATTATTTTCCTTTTTCAAATATTTTCCTGTTTCTTGAGGAGGCTATTAGGGAAACAAATCAGTTATTTCTATTTTAATCGCCTAGTTTCCATTTTAATTGATGTAAGGCATTTAAACCAATTAGGATCCTGATTTGATTTACATTCTTTCCTATTTACTTAGATTAGGATTCTAATTTGATTTAGATTCTTTCTTGTTCACTTAGATTAGGATTATAATTTGATAGTTTAGATTCTTATTCTGATTGGATTTTTTATTTAGGATTTATTTCCAAAAATTCTTGTAACCAACCTTATATCAATTTTGATGCAATTGGTGAGAGAGTTAATTCTCTTTTGTTCTTTACAAACTCTTTGAACTTATTGGATTTCTGTGGCGTCCAAACTCTTAACGTATCTATCAAATCATCCATAGCTGATTGTGGCATCTTCATATACAAAGGTTCATGCTTTCATTAAGCATTAGGTCGAGGTTCCATGCAATTCCTGGTGATTAGAGTCGCATAAGTTCTTGACGAGGTTCTTATCATTTGGAATTAGAGCCTAGGCACCAAGGTCAGATCCATTTATCTTTGTGTTTCATTCCTGTTTGATTTTTTCATCCTTGTTCTAGTATCAAAAAGAAAATAAGAGTCGTGAATAGTGCCACGTGAATGATATTTACGTGAACAGTATTTTTGGGTTTCTTTTTTTTTTTAAATCAATTTTGCATCCTTGTGGTTTAATTATCCTTTAATCACCGAGTTTTACCTATTCCTTTTCCTAAAAAAAAATGGAGAGAATCCCCTCTTAAAATCTTTTATTTTTCTATTATTTGTGTCTTGGAAGTCTAAAACGGGTCTTACCACATAGGTGAAAATTTTGCCCAAAATAAAAACTCGACTTTACATACGCAGTGCCTTCTTACTCTTGAAATTTAAGTCTCCTTAGTGTAATCTTTGTGAATTACTGCTAAAATCCTAATATTGCTTTGATTAGTTTGATAAGAACCGAGTGAGAATTACTACGAGTGGAAAAAGGCAAGAGAGTGTGAGCGTATTAGAGGGTAAAACCCAATTAATTTGAGTGAAACACGAGTGGAATTGAGTGAGTCATTTTCTTGAGTAAAACACGTAAGAGAGTGAGGTGAGGTCCTTTCCACGTTATTTCTAATTTTCTTTTGCAGATGTTAGCCATGTCAACTACTCAGAATTTACAAATTCAAGCATTGATGGGAGAGATGAGAAGGATGAGAGCTCATACACGAGCATTTGGATCAAGTGGAGAACACATGTGCAGGCCAGCCACAACCTATTCCCCAAGCACATAGAAGAGAAAGAGTTCCAACTAGAGGAGAGATTGATGACTATTATAAGGATGAGTATAATGAAGGGGAGGGCTCAGTGAGTAGTTATAAGAGAGATGGACGAGATAGGAGAGCTAGGAATAAAGATGATAGATTGAGTGGCATAAAGATGAAAATCCCATCTTTTCAAGGAAAATTCGACCCAGAAGCATACCTTGAATGGGAGAAGAAAATGGAGTTCATATTTTACTGCCACAATTATTCAGAGGCAAAAAAGGTAAAATTGGTTGTGATTAGTCATTTTGCCAAAGATTGTCCCCACAAGCAAGAAAAATCTATTCGGTTAGTTGAGCATCTTCAAGCCACTACAGATTACTCTCCAGAAAAGGATGAACTAGAATTCTATTTCTCTGAACAGGATGACCCTAATGATGAAACAGTGTTCGCACTGTAGAACTCCTCTGATGACTCCGACAGTGATCAGTCCCAAGTCATTTTCCACCAACAGTTACTATCCCTTGACATTACTGTTCTTATACCTTCCATCAAACTTCAGATCTTGCCCTCAAAATTCCAAAGGCCCGTTCCAGCAATTAGTCTCATAGACACTGGCACCCAACGCAGCATGTTAAACCCACGTATTCTTCCACCAGAATACTGGATAGAATATGACGAACATTTCAAAGCTGTCAACGGCAAACTGTTCACCACCTCTCTGATTACCAAAAAACCCATTGGTATTCAAATTTTCCCCAATTGCGTCATTTGGACAAAGATTATCGGTTCAACCCTTCCTAATAAGGACATCTTGTTAGGCTTTGACATCCTTCATCAGATCAAACACCTCCAAATCATTCCCACTAGAATTCGAGTCAAATCCATGTTCAAATCTTTCACAGACATTCTGAAACTCTACAATCTGTCTGAATCCCCCCAGTCCTACCAAGATATTTCAATCAAACTTTTGAGTTTCTGTCCAGAGTCCCATTCTGAGTTCACCCATCCAAACCCATTGTGGAAAAATAAGTCTTTCTTCATTAAGTTACCTTTCAAACTCAATGAAGACATTAACCCAACCAAAGCTACTCACCCAGGAATGAGTCCTTCTGACTTACTCCTAGCCCAACAGGAATGTTCCCAATTGTTAGCACAAGGTCTAATTGAGCCCACGAATTCTCAATGGGCTTGCCAAGCCTTTTATGTTGAAAAGCATTCTGAAATTGTTTGAGGAAAGAAACGCCTAGTCATTGATTACTAGCCATTAAACATGTTTTTGCAAGATGACAAATTTCCTTTGCCCCGTCGACAAAGCATGTTTACTTTTCTCAAAAATGTCCAGATCTTTTCAAAATTTGATTTAAAATCAGGTTTCTGGCAATTAGGCATTGAACCTTCTGAGCGCTACAAAACTGCCTTTTGTATCCGAAATGCCCATTTCCAATGGACAGTCCTTCCCTTCGGCCTCAAAACTGCCCCATCCATTTTTCAAAAATCCATGGTCCAAATCTTCCAGCCTATCCTGCATCTTGCATTGATTTATATTGATGATATCTTGCTTTTTTCAGGATCACATGAGGAACATCGCTAGCTGTTAACTCAATTCTATGATATTGTCCAAAGTCATGGAATCATGTTATCAGCCAAGAAAAGCACCATTGCTACAAATAATATTGAATTCCTTGGTATGATTATAAAAGATGGCCATTATCAGCCAAGAAAACACATTGCCCAAGAATTGCTTCACTTTCCCAATCAGCAACTTTCCAAAAAGCAAGTTCAACAGTTTCTCGGCATCATCAATTACATCAGAGACTTCATCCCATATGTGGATCACTACACTCATCACCTTTCGGCTTTATTGAAAAAGAAGCCCCCATAATGGAATGCTGACCACACAATTGCTGTCACTACCCTCAAGCAAATTGCGCAAAATCTGCCTCCTTTAAAGTTGATTACTCATGGAAAGTGCATATTGCAGACGGCCGCAAGTGATGAATCATGGGGTGCCATCCTTCTCGAAGAAATCAATAGAAAAGAACACTTTATTGCTTACGCTAGCGGACAATTTTCTGACACACAGAAGCATTACCATAGCGTGTTTAAAGAAATCTTAGCGGTAAAGAATGGTATCAAAAAGTTTGAGTACCATCTGATTGGACACCATTTTCTCATCCAAATGGACAGTTCAGCCTTCCCCAATATCCTCAATTTCAAAGGTAAAACTGTTCCCGAAAAGATGTTACTCAGATTAAAAGATTGGTTTTCCAAATATGATTTTTCGGTTAAGCATATAAAAGGGTCCCTGAACCTCATCCTTGATATGCTCTCTAGACTCTCAAAACCAGAAAAACCTCTCACCCTGTTTTCCACAACATACCACTTTCTGATAATCTCCATGGCTACATCACTACCTCCAGAAGCCCTCACCAAGAAAACTTTTCCCTTTGACAAAAACTTTTCTTCTGTTTTTTCCATCCAAGAGTTTGCAAGGAAAGCTGTTTTTTGCTTCTTCATGAAATCCTACCTTGTCACAAACTCCTTTCCATTTTCCACCTTCCACCCAGAAAATCTGTTTCTTACAGGTTTAACCCTTGATCCATCCAGAGAAACCACTGAAGATGTGTTATGGTACATCTGGTGCCTAACTGTCCTTTACGCAACCAAGTTAGTCCTATCAATTACTCCCACTTTGGAACATCTTCTTAATCCTGACAAAGCCACCTCTCTTACCTGGACATTACTTGAATGGTTTTCCCCCATCCCATGGTGGAGAAAGAAGCTACAGCAACTGTCAGAAACTTACAATCTTGAACGTATGCCTGCCTTTAAAGCACAAATCTCTTTTGGACTCAAGACCAGGTCTATGAATGGTTTACCACCCCTCACCCATCTGTCATTGACAATGAAATCTAATCCAACCTGCACAACTATCTGTGTCAATTAAACCACCAAACCCCACTACACAAAGATATCTTCCACACCTTTTTAGGTCCACAACATGACCTCATAATGATCCCTACTCCATCTGCCATATCCAAACCAAAGTCCACAGGAATCATCATCAAAGAAGAAAAATCAGACTACACTGATTTCCTTTAACAAGACTCACAAGACCCGTGGGAATAATTCCTTCCCCTCAGCCAACATCTCCAACAGTTTCCACAACCAACCATGTATGACCTAGGATCATCATCTCAACCCTCCAAAGTTGACAAGGCCACTCAAATGCCAAGTCCTAAGTCCCAATCATCACCCTACAAACCAGGATGTTGAAAAGATTGCCCTTATCCACCTTGCCGTGGTCCCCACTGTAAGTATCCAAAGCTCTCCAAAACCTTTTTCCTACCAACCTCTCGTGACACTGATCTCGATGAAACCGACAGCTCATCTGAAGACGACTACATGGATCTCCGCTCTCCATAAAGTAGTTTGTCTTGTTGTAATAATTATGTTTCACTTTATATTTTTGTCATGTATAATTATTAAAGTTTGCTTTTACTTTAAGCTTTACTTTTGTCAAAGTCATGCTTTAATCATTAAAGCCCACTTTGTCACTTTGTAATAATTAAAGTCGTGTCATAATGTACCTTTTACTTTTGCTTTTGTAAAAGATAGGGGTCCTATCCTATCTCCCCGAGAATTCTCCTATATAAAGGATTCTCCCCTCGTTTGTAAGATAGAGAAGTTTCCAAGAAATAAACGCTCGTGTGTTTTCATAAAACCTTGAATTTCTAAACTCTCTTCTCTCTCTCTGCAAATGAAGATCTAAAGAAAGAAAAAGAATAAAGAATTGAATTTGTTCATTTTGAAAACTTAAGGAAGTATGCTCTGCACTTGCCTTCCAGTAAGGATCCTGTGCATCAGAAAACTTATGATGATTTCTTGAATGGTTTGGTACCCTATTTTAAGACTAAGGAAAGTCTGTTTTGGGTTATATAACCTCTAAAGAAGCGTTTTAGGTTTTGCTGCACCTATATGTATATCGGTTGGAAACCAGAACTTGCAGCCTACTGGCCCTAAGGACAGACTTGTGCTATCGTAGATTTGGTAGAACAACGCCACGTACATTTATGTTGTACAAGAAAGATCAGTTTGGTGGCGTATAAGATGATAAGACACCATATATATCATAATTCATCTTCTGTGACATCCCTGGAGGGATTGATCTTTAGGCCTGTAAGAAAGAGGTGATCTTGATGTCTGGGTGCGATATATATTCATGAAAAATCAAAAAATAAATTCTTTACAAAATCTTGGATTTGATAAGGACAGGAGAAAGTGAGATTGCAAGGGAAGGACTTTTTTGTTAAAGCTGTATTGGGTAGAGTAGGAGCCATGAAGATGAATGGAACTGAGGTAAAAAAGACTCTTAAGGATGAAGATGAAGGTCGGGACAAGAGATCAGATATGAGGTTTAGGTCTCCTTTTATATGCTGGACTGTGAAGTCATATTTCGAGAACCAAGTTTTGAGTCGGAGGAGGTGCTTGTTTGGGAGGACCTTATTTTTTGACATGAAAAAAGCAAGATAT
Source organism: Citrus x clementina (assembly GCF_000493195.1). Classification (NCBI taxonomy): domain Eukaryota; kingdom Viridiplantae; phylum Streptophyta; class Magnoliopsida; order Sapindales; family Rutaceae; genus Citrus; species Citrus x clementina. Next base: position 18,539,723 of record NW_006262688.1, read on the forward strand.
CATCAATGTAAATTAATGCATGATGCAGGATAGGGTGAAAGATTTTGACCATGTATTTTTGAAAAATGGATAGGGCAGTTTTGAGGCTGAAGGGAAGGACTGTCCATTGATAATGGGCATTTGGGATACAAAAGGCAGTTTTGTAACGCTTCGAGGGTTCAATGCCTAATTGCCAAAAACCTGATTTTAAATCAAATTTGGAAAAAATCTAGGCATTTTTGAGAAAAGTAAACATACTTTGTCGTCGGGGCAAAGGAAATTTGTCATCTTGCAAAAACATATTTAGCGGCTGATAGTCAATGACTAAGCGTTTCTTTCCTCTGACAAGTTCATAATGCTTTTCAACATAAAAGGCTTGGCAAGCCCATTGAGAACTTGTGGGCTCGATTAGACCTTGAGCTAAAAGTTGTGAACATTCTTTTTGGGCTTAGGAGTAAGTTACAAGGACTCATTCCTGGATGAGTAGCTTTAGTCGGGTTAATGTCTTCATTGAGTTTGAAAGGTAACTTAATGAAGAAAGATGGGTTTTTCCACAATGGAGTTGGATGGGTGAACTCAGAATGGGACTCTGCACAGAAACGCAAAAGATGGGATGAAATATCCTGGTAGGACTGGGGAGTGTCAGACAAATTGTAGAGTTTCAGAATGTATGTGAATGGTTTGAACATGGACTTGACTCGGATTCCAGTGGGAATGATTTGGAGGTGTGTGATTTGGTGAAGTATGTCAAATCCTAACAAGATATCCTTATTAGGAAGGGTTGAACCGATAACCTTGGTCCAAATGACACAATTTGGGAATATTTGAATACCAATAGGTTTGTTGGTAATCAAAGAGGTAGTGAAAAATTTGCCATTAACGGCCTTGAAATTTTCTTCGTACTTTGTCCAGTATTTAGATGGAAGGATATTGGGGTTTAACATGCTACATTAGGTGCCAGTATCTATGAGACCAATTGCTGGAATGGGCCTTTGGAATTTTGAGGGCAAGATATGGAGTTTGATGGAGGGTATAGGAACAGTAGTGTCAAGGGATAGTAATTGTTGGTGGAAGATAACTTGAGACACATCATTGTCTGAGTCATCAGAGGAATTTTGTAATGCGAACACGGTTTCATCATTGGGTTCATCTTGCTCAGAGAAATAGAATTCCAGTTCATCCGTCGCGGGAGAGTAGTTTGTAGTGGCTTGAAGATGTTCGACTAGCCAGATGGATTTCTCTCGTTTGTTAGGACAATCTTTTAGCATAATGACCTTTCCTCTTTGTAGATGAAACATCTGCTTGATGATTTTCGTTTGAATTCTCTGGAGGAAGATGATTTTTTTCTGAAGAATCGGTAAGGCTTTCTGGACCTACGGGGTTTGGATGAAACTGCCAGATTTTTGAATTTCCGAAAATGCCTTTTCTTCTTATAACTGCAATCACAATCCTTTTTCTTTTTATATTTGATTTGTAAATAGGGCTTTTTGCAGGTACTCCTGAATGGTTCGGTATCTCTCAACAGTTCTTTGAAAAACTATTTCTGCTCGCAAAGTTTGTCAAGGCATATTTCGGCAATCTGGAAGATTTTGCCAAGAGAGAGGTTGTCAAGGTTGAGATTGGAGGCGGTGAGTTGCCGTTGTATATCGGGTTGGAGCTCTTCTGGAAGGGAAGCCAGAAAGACATGCTTTAATGTTGGCTCATTGAAGCCATTAAGCTTATAGAACAGCAAGGACATTCGTTTGTAATGAAAGTCAAGATCCTTAGCATTGAGTGAGCAGCATTTCATGTTGAGATAGTCTCGTCGTGCTGCTTCAAAAACTGCAGAGGGGTCTCCAAGGAATTGTTCATGAATAACCGCAAGGGCACTTGAGACTTCGGGTAATTGAAAAAACTGTAATTGTCTGTATTGGCCTAAAGAATGAAATCAATCTCTTAGAGCACCCGTAAAATGAGTAGCAAATTCTCTAAGGACTGATTGAGTCGTTGCTCCGGGCCTTAGCATTTGGAGGTCAATCCAAGCAGACATTTCAGTAAGTCTCTCTCTCCATTTATGAGATGTGATACGAATTCCACAATGAAACTTTCAATCCTACAATTAATTTGTAGTTTCAACTTCCCAAGAAAGTTCTAAACAGATTTATGGCAAACAAAAACCTTGACCCAATGCTTAAGAAAACATGAACCAAAGGTATAGAGAAGGGTATTGACGCCACACTCAAGAAAAAGATGAGAAGGTGAGTGATAAGTCTAAATTTGGAACACCACAAGAATGTAAATTCTTGATAAGTTCACTAGTTCTCAAAAGAACCAAAGAAAGATAATCTTTCAAATTCAAAATAACATTTAATCTCCTTACATACCAAGGTTGCTGAATTTAAATAGGCTAAAAGGAACCCAAGATCCTAAAAATACAAATGGAAACATTGGAACAACCCTCCAAGTAAGTTTGTCAAAAGATGTTTCAAAAGTCTTCACCAACCCACCATGATCAATGCTATCTTTGACAAACTTAATGCTAGCCTACTATAATTAATGCTATCATTGACAAACTTGAAACAAAACAAACAAATAAGTTGAAAAACAAAGGATTCGTTGAAAATCCCAAGTCTGAACAAGCTGTAAAGAATTGGTCATAACTCCTTCTAGAGAACTCCAAATCCAGCTTTGTAAACTTTATTGGAAAGCTAACTTAATTATCTTTCCAACGGTATATAGCTTGCATTTTAATTCTGGCTCAATCAATACAGTTTTTATTCCGAATTTGACCTTTCTGCATTTGATACAACTTGTGTATTTGGCTGCCCAATGACTTGAATAATGCCCACAATGCCTTGTCTTCTCTTCAAGCCCAATTCATGATGTCTTGCATCTTGAATTGCATTTTCAATCCATATTTTCTCAATTAATCCATTTAAAGCAGTTTGCATCTTTTTGGCTCTTGCTCTTGTAATTGGGCCTCCATGAATGTGCAAAGGATCACTTGAAGTTTTAATGGTCCCTTGATGGTTCTCATCATTCCCCCCCTCTTCAAAAGGATTCGTCCTCGAATCTTCACCTACATCGAAAGGAGAAAGATCAGAAACATTGAAAGTAGCACTCACATTATACTCACCAGGAAGATCCAATTTGTAGGCATTGTCATTGATCCGTGCAACCACTTGAAATGGACCATCTCCCCTTGGAAGTAACTTGGAACGCCTTTGTGCTGGGAACCTCTCCTTTCTCATATGCACCCAAACCCAATCTCCAGGCTGAAAAACCACTTGCTTACGTCCTTTGTTGGCTTGAGTAGCATATTGTTCAGTTCGCTTTTCTATGTGTTGACGTGTTCTCTCATGCAATTGCTTGACAAATTCAGCTTTCTTTTTATCATCCATACTAGCACGTTCATCAATAGGTAAAGGTAATAAATCCAAAGGAGTTAATGGATTAAAACCATATACAATCTCAAATGGTGAGAATTTAGTAGCTGAATGGACAGTTCTATTGTAAGCAAATTCAACATGTGGCAAACATTTTGTGTAGGGGGTCAAGTTATTTTGAATAATGGC
>NW_006262688.1:18543355-18546375 GCF_000493195.1 Citrus x clementina
AACAAAAGTTTAGTACCCAACTAACCCCACAAAGTTTTCCCAAAAGTGGCTCAAGAACTAGCATCTCGATTGAAACTATGCTCTTGGTACTTCATGCAACTGACTATTTCTTGAAAAACAAATTAGCTATGCTTGTCGCATCATCAGTTTTATGACATGGAATGAAATGCGCCATCTTTGATAACCTATCAACAACAACAAAAACAGAATCATTTCCCCTTTTTGACCTAGGTAAACCCAAAACAAAGTCCATAGAAATATCAACCCAAGGTTCACTAGGTATGGGCAGAGGGTTATACAATCCATGGGGTAAAACTCTTGACTTAGCATGTTTACAAGTGATACACTTCTCACATATTCTTTCAACATCACGTTTCATATGTGGCCAAAAGAAGTGTTCTTTTAAAACATCTAAAGTCTTTGCAATGCCAAAATGTCCCATTAAACCACCCCCATGAGCTTCAAGCACAAGCAATTCACGCAAAGAACTATGAGGCACACACAATTTATTTTCTCTAAATAAAAGCCCATCATGCTTATAGAATTTACCAAATGCAACTTTCTCACAAGCATTAAACACATTAGCAAAATCAGGATCGTTAGCATATAATTCTTTAATGTACTCAAATCCTAACAACTTTGCATTTAATGTAGAGATAAGTGCATACCTTCTAGATAATGCATCAGCCACCACATTCTCCTTACCTTGTTTATATTTGATCACATAAGGAAATGGCTCAATAAATTCAACCCATTTGGCATGTCTCTTATGTAACTTACCTTGCCCTTTCAAATGCTTCAAGGACTCATGATTAGTGTGTATAACAAACTCTTTAGGTAGAAGATAATGTTGCCAAGTTTCCAAAGCTCTCACCAATGCATACATCTCCTTGTCATAGGTAGGATAGTTTAGGGCTGCTCCACCCAATTTCTCACTAAAATAAGCAATTGGACGCCCTTCTTGCATCAAAACAGCTCCAATACCTATACCTGAAGCATCACACTCAATTTCAAAAGTTTTAGTAAAATCAGGTAAAGCAAGTAATGGTGCAGAAACTAATTTCTCCTTAATTAGATTAAATGCCTTTTCTTGTTCACTACCCCACTTAAATCCCACATGTTTCTTCACAATTTGAGTTAATGGTGCAGCAAGGGTGCTAAAATCTTTCACAAATCTTCTATAAAAACTAGCCAAACCATGAAAACTTCTTACCTCACTTACACTTTTAGGTGTAGGCCACTCTTTAATAGCCTTTACCTTCTCTTCATCAACCTCAATTCCTTTAGCACTTACAACATAACCAAGAAAAACAATCTGATTTGTACAAAAGGAACACTTCTTCAAATTAGCATACAACTTTTCCTTCCTTAAAACAGTCAATACACTTTGCAAATGTTCAATGTGTTCATCTAAGCCTTTGCTATAGATCAAAATATCATCAAAATAGACAACTACGAATTTGCCAATAAAAGCACGCAAAACATGGTTCATTAACCTCATAAAAGTGCTAGGTGCATTAGATAACCCAAATGGCATCACTAACCACTCATATAAACCATATTTTGTTTTAAAGGCAGTTTTCCACTCATCTCCCTCTCTAATCCTAATTTGATGATACCCACTTTTAAGATCAATTTTACTAAACACACAAGAACCATGCAATTCATCAAGCATGTCATCAAGTCTAGGAATAGGATGTCGATACTTTACAGTGCTTTTATTAATTGCACGACAGTCAACACACATCCTCCATGTTCCATCCTTTTTGGGCACTAGTAAAACTGGTACTGCACATGGACTCATGCTCTCCTTCACATATCCTTTTGCCAAGAGTTCTTCAACTTGCCTTTGAAGCTCCTTTGTCTCCTCGGGGTTACTTCTATATGCAGGTCTATTAGGAATGGTAGCTCCAGGGACGAAGTCTATTTGATGCTCAATTCCCCTAATAGGTGGCAAACCGTTAGGGACTTCATTTGGAAACACATCATCAAAGTCCTGCAAAAGAGTCACAATAGCACTAGGCAAAGAAAAGTTAAGCTCATTAGTGTGTAAACAAGCCTCTTTGCACAAAAGTACAACGATAGGCTGTTTTGAAAAAAAAGCCCTCTTAACCTCACTCTCTTTTGCAAACAAGTTCACTTGCTGCCTCTCTTTTCTCTCAACAATATTTTTTTGTATCTTTTCACTTGCTTTTCTCTCAATCTCTCTTTCTTTTGTACTCTCATTTTCATTTTTTGTATCACTCTCTTTTTTTATTGACATTTGATCCTCATACACTTGCCTAGGTGTTAATGGTACAAGAGTGATTTGCCTTTTATTCATTACAAAAGAATATCTATTTAAGTATCCATCATGTGTCACACACCTATCATATTGCCAAGGTCGACCCAAAAGAATGTGTCCAGCATGCATGGGTACTACATCACATAGAACCTCATCCTTGTATCTCCCAATAGAGAATGAAACCAGCACTTGTTTATTTACTTTAACTTCCCCACAATCATTCAGCCATTGTAGCTTATATGGCCTTGGATGTTTCAAAGTTTTCAAATTTAATTTTTCAACTAAACTAGTGCTAGCTACATTAGTACAACTTCCTCCATCAATTATCATACTACATACCTTATCTTTGATGTGGCATCTAGTATGAAAGATGTTATCACGTTGTACCTCCGCATCCTCTTTAACTTGCATGTTGAGAGCACGCCTAGCAACCATCAACTTACCATCAACAGGATATTCTACACCATCATTAGCATCCTCCAAAGGTGGCATAGGATCATCATCTGATTCACTCTCGGTTTCAACATCACCATTATCCCTCAAGATCATTACTCTTTTATTTGGGCATTGAGATGCAATATGACCTGTCCCCAAACATTTAAAACACTTAATATCTCTATTTCTAGAGTGTTGGGAATCAGATTTACCTTTACTTTGGTTGCCTCCCTCTTTATGATCCTTGATTGGCTCAATCTTAGGCTTTGAAACAACCTTTTCATCTTTGCTCCATTTTGAC
>NW_006262688.1:18546475-18695213 GCF_000493195.1 Citrus x clementina
CTTCCAACTCAACATAGTGCTGCAAGTCAACCACATTAGCAATATCTTGATTTAACCCATGTAAAAATCTTGCCATAGTGGCCTCTCGTTCTTCTTCAATGTTGGCTCGAATCATGATTATTTCCATCTCCTTGTGGTAATCTTCCACACTTCTAGAACCTTGTGTAAGACTTTGAAGCCTTTGGTGCAGCTCCCTATAATAATGACTAGGAACAAATCTCCTCCTCATAATGGCCTTCATCTCCTCCCAAGTGTTTATAGGCCTTTCACGATTTCGTCTCCTACTCAAAACAAGTTGATCCCACCAAATAATAGCATAATCAGTAAATTCAACAGCAGCTAGTTTTACCTTTTTCTCCTCAGAGTAGTTGTGGCAATCAAATACTAGCTCCACCTTTTTCTCCCACTCTAAATAAGCTTCCGGATCATGTTTACCTTGAAAAGAAGGAATTTTCAGTTTTATACTCCCCAAATCACGATCTATATGTCTTGCCCTTCTATTATCTCTTCCACGCATGTCAACAGTGGCCTGGTCATCAAAATCATCTACGTCATCGCCATCTTCTTCTCCCATGACAGCACGCCCTTGATTACCTCTTACATTAGGAGCTATTGGTTGTTGCCCCCTTTGTAGATTGGCTATGGCAGTGTCTTGCCTCTCCAATTTGTCACGGATCTCTCCAAACATCAGATTCATGTGCTCAAATTGTTGTTGCATGGCTTTGAGCATGATTGATTGGTCTATAGCTTCTTGATCTTTTGACATATTTGTGATCTAAAAAAAAAAAATTGTTAGCAAAAAGACCTCACAACACTCCCTCACGTATTTCACTCAATTTTGATGTCACTTAACTCTCGTGTTTAACACACAAATTGCCTTTTACCACACTTAATTCTCTCTTTCAGTTCTTTATTGAACTAAATAAACAAAATCAAGAAAAAAAAAAACCAAGTGGCACACCAAATATGACAATCCAGCACACTAACAAAGAAAAGAAATTAAGAGGACACAAAGAATGAAAAGGAAATTGAAGAAAGGAAAGCAAGCAAGCAAAGCAACACAATTGATATGTGTAAACTATGAAAGTAGAAATACTTGACTCTTTTTTTGTAATCTTTTTTTTTTTGTACGTTTTTTTTTTCTTTTTTTTTTTTTTTGATAATCAACATTCAAACCTGATTAGAAACTAGCTCTGATACCAAATGATACGAATCCCACAATGAAACTTTCAATCCTACAATTAATTTGTAGTTTCAACTTCCCAAGAAAGTTCTAAACAGATTTATGGCAAACAAAAACCTTGACCCAATGCTTAAGAAAACATGAACCAAAGGTATAGAGAAGGGTATTGACGCCACACTCAAGAAAAAGATGAGAAGGTGAGTGATAAGTCTAAATTTGGAACACCACAAGAATGTAAATTCTTGATAAGTTCACTAGTTCTCAAAAGAACCAAAGAAAGATAATCTTTCAAATTCAAAATAACATTTAATCTCCTTACATACCAAGGTTGCTGAATTTAAATAGGCTAAAAGGAACCCAAGATCCTAAAAATACAAATGGAAACATTGGAACAACCCTCCAAGTAAGTTTGTCAAAAGATGTTTCAAAAGTCTTCACCAACCCACCATGATCAATGCTATCTTTGACAAACTTAATGCTAGCCTACTATAATTAATGCTATCATTGACAAACTTGAAACAAAACAAACAAATAAGTTGAAAAACAAAGGATTCGTTGAAAATCCCAAGTCTGAACAAGCTGTAAAGAATTGGTCATAACTCCTTCTAGAGAACTCCAAATCCAGCTTCGTAAAATTTATTGGAAAGCTAACTTAATTATCTTTCCAACGGTATATAGCTTGCATTTTAATTCTGGCTCAATCAATACAGTTTTTATTCCGAATTTGACCTTTCTGCATTTGATACAACTTGTGTATTTGGCTGCCCAATGACTTGAATAATGCCCACAATGCCTTGTCTTCTCTTCAAGCCCAATTCATGATGTCTTGCATCTTGAATTGCATTTTCAATCCATATTTTCTCAATTAATCCATTTAAAGCAGCTTGCATCTTTTTGGCTCTTGCTCTTGTAATTGGGCCTCCATGAATGTGCAAAGGATCACTTGAAGTTTTAATGGTCCCTTTGTGGTTCTCATCAAGATGGAAGATCAGCAAATGTGAACCATGGACCATTTGACGATTTTTGACTTGTTGGACCGGTCTGGGCTTGGGCTGGAGGGGGTTGGTGTGTGGCAGAGAATTCATGCATGTCGTCGTCAACTTCTAAAGGAATATCAACATATGGTTCTGTGTGAGAGGTTTGGCCATGATCAGGTGGATCAGGTTGGGCCATCAAGATTCTGGTGATATCAGCATAGGACTTTTCAGAGTCACTAGTGGATACTGAAGATTCTATGTCAGACTCAGTATGGCTGTTTGAAATGGCTAGATTTAAATCAGAAGTTTGAGCAGAAGTTTGATCATCGGGAGTAGATGATGGATCGACGGTGTGGGCACTATACTGGTGCATGGGTTCTTTGTCTTTGGATTGAGTTTGAGGTTGGGATTGAGGTGGTAGTGGAGGTGCGGGCGGTGGGGATTGTTGTCCAAGAATGGACATGGATGGCTGAGGAATTTTGATGGGGCGTGGTTGAGGTTTAGGCTTTGGGTTAGGTTTAGGTGGTAGTGGTAAGGGATTGTCTCTGAAAAGGGTATGAGTCATGCCAAATAACTTGGAAGGGTCATACTGTTTGATGGGGGAAAGCATAGAGGCAAATGGATCATAAGTTGGACCTATGGAAGGGATAGGAGACAATGTGGTAAAAAGGGTAGGTCTTTGTTTTTCAGATTCAATCTGATCAAACTCAGCTTTTAAGCGTCTGATTTCCCTTTTTTTTTGGTCAAATTCTGGGCCATAGTATCTTTGAGCAAGCATGGTTTGTAACTTTGAATCTAGTTGAGTAATTATGGATTGAAGATTGAGGTGGATCTGCTGCATCTGGGCAGTAATGGAGTCAACTTTCGTCTCAATCTGTTAAGTTCGTAACTGATTTTCTCAACTTTTGAATTAATATGCAACAAAGTATCATTCTGTGCTCTGGCATTTTGGGTTTGCCAGTTAAGGACTGATTCAAAAGGTTTGGGAGGGTCTAGGTGGCCAATGGAGGTAATGGCTGAAGGGATAAAAGGTTTGGATATCACATGTCGTTGGGAATCTGTGTGAGTGTCTAATGGAGGAAAGGAGGAAGAGTAGTCTGAAGAGGTAAAAGAAAACATCATACAAGCTATTGGCTGTACGATAGGTGTGGAGTGTGGGATGGGGGATGGAATCTCAAGTTTGCAATGCTTTGCAATCCATTGGAGTTCTGTTTTGTAGATGGGTAATGGAGCTGGTGGAGGTGGAGGATCTCTTGGGGATTTGGGTGCACAGTGTTGACATGAGACTGGAGGTTTTTTCTTTTTGGGTCTCTTTTTAGTGGCATAATCATCGTCCTCTTCCCAATCATCCCAGCAGGGACAATTTGGGTCACACATGTCGGAGCCTGGGACATCCCATAGGAAATATCCATTTTGCTTTACTGGATAAACAAGGTATCCGTCAAAATTGAACCCTATAATGGGCAGATTTTCCTAAGCTGTCTGAATAGCTGTGATCATTGAAGAATAGGTAAAGGAGAGCCGAGGGGGCTCTTGGGGAGCACTCGGAGGTGGTTTAAAAGTCATTCGGACTGTTCCATCTTGTCCTCTTTCAAACATGCTTTCAGATGTCTGAATTAGAGCTGTATTGGTATGGAACTGCTCATAATTGGAGATCCATTTAAGAGGCATAAGCTTGATAAGCTCATGACGGGGAAGTTGTCATGGGATCTGGATAATTGTGGAAATTTGGTTAGATTCTGCTAACACCATGAGGGTGTCAGAGTGGTGTTCTAGAGTGGGTAGATCTAAGGCATGATTTTGAAGCCTATAGACTAGTTGGTGGTGTAAAGTGGCTATTTTGGTGGAAGAAATTTGTTCTGCACCTTGAATTTGAACTTAAACTTTCAAGGTTGTGGGCAAATTGGTGTCTTGAAGAGAAAGGTTGAAATTTGGATAAAAGGTGAGTAAAACACTTCCTGCATGAAGAGTTGTGAGGACAGTGCCTATAACAGCATCTTAGTACTGTTTAAACTAGGTATCAAGCATAGCAATTCGAGCTGTGACCGGTAACCCTTTTCTCCCATGAAGCGTAAGGATTAATCCGATGCCTCCAAGATGGAGATGAGTGTAACCTTCTCTTTTCCAAGTGGAAATTAACTCTGAAGGTATTTCCAGAGTGACATATTGCTCAGCAGAGGTTGCTTGAAGAGCACATTGATCCAAGCGAGAAGACTGGATATATTCTTTAGGTTGAGGCCGTTTAGTAGATATGAGAGTACGGATACTTCAGGTAAAGGAACTGGGGCGTTTGTACAGCTGATAAGGGCTGATGAGAGGGTATGATGACTTACTGATTTGGGCTGATTCAGGGATGTAGGAATATTCTACAAGGTTTTCAATCTTATTGGCGGTATGAGAAGTGCAGGATTAGAGCAAAGAAAGAGTAGAAGAAAGAGTAACATGATTGGAAGGAGTGGAAGATGAAGTGAAAGCCATGAATGAGAAAGTCTCTCTGCTCCTGAAGATCTAGAGAGTAAAACAGAAGAAAGACGTAAATCATACCATTTTGGTAATGAAAAACTGAAGTTTAGAAAATGTAAAATTTTTAAGGACGAGTATGGCTCTGATACCAAAATAGGCACAGTAGTAAAACCTAAAACGTTTCTTTTAAGGTCATATAACCCAAAACAGACTTTCCTTAGTCTTTAAAACAGGGTACCAAACCATTTAAGAAATCATCATAAGTTTTCTGATGCACAGGATCCTTACTGGAAGGCAAGTGCAAAGCATACTTCCTTAAAGTTTCAAAATCAACAAATTTAATTCTTTATTCCTTTGCTTTCTCTAGATCTTTATTTACAGAGAGAGAAGAGAGTTTAGAAATTCATAGTTTTATGGAAACATAGGAGAGTTTTTTTTTTCCTCAAAAACTTCTATTTTACAAATGAATGGAGAATTCTTTATATAGGAGAATTCTCGGAGAAGATAGGACAGGACCCCTATCTTTTACAAAAGCAAAAGTAAAAGACACATCATGACAATGTTAATGATTACAAAGGACAAAGTGTGCTTTAATAATTAAAGCATGACTTTGACAAAAGCAAAAGCTTAAAGTAAAAGCAAACCTTAATAATTATACAGGACAAAACCATAAAGTAGAACATAATTATTATAACAAGACAAACTACTTTATGGAGAGCGGAGATTCATGTAGTCATCTTCAGATGAGCTGTCTGTTTCATCTGGGTCAGTGTCACGGTTGTATTTTGGGAAAAAGGTTTTGGAGAGCTTTGGATGCTTACAGTGGGGACCACGGCAAGGTGGATAAGGGCAATCTCTTCGGTATCCCGGCTTGGGGGGTGATGACTGGGACTTGGGGCTTGGCATCTGAGTGGCCTTGTCAACTTTGGGGGGTTGGGATGATGATCCTGGTTCATACATCCGGTTGTGGTAACTGTTGGAGATGTTGGCTTAGAGGAAGGAATTCTTCCCATGGGTCTTGGGAGTCTTGGTAAAGGAAGTCAGTGTAGTCTGGTTTTTCTTCTTTGATGATGATTCTTGTGGACTTTGGTTTGGATAAGGCTGATGGAGTGGGAGATATCCCGGTGTGGTGGAGTTTGGTGGTTCAATTGACAAAGGTAGTTGTGCAGGTTGGATTGGAGTTCATTGTCAATGACAGCTGGGTGAGGTGCGGTAAACCATTCATATACTTGGTCTTGAGTCCAAAAGAGATTTGTGTCTGGATGTTGGAAGTATGGCTTGTGAATGATAAATACTGATGTAAATAATTCTGCTTCAGAGGCAGGCATACGTTCAAGATTGTAAATCTTTGACCGTTGTTGTAGCTTCTTTCTCCACCATGGTATTGGGGAGAACCATTTAAGTAATGTCTAGGTAAGAGAGGTGGCTTTGTCTGGATTAAGGAGATTGTTCAAAGTGGGAGTGATTTGTAGGACTAGCTTGGTGGCATAAAGAACAGTTAGGCATCAGATGTACCATAACTCATCTTCAGTGATTTCACTGGACGGAGCGAGGGTTAAACCTGTAAGGAACAAATTTTCTGGGTGGAAGGTGGAAAATGGAAATGAGTTTGCCAAAAGGTAGGCTTTCATGAAGAAGCAGAAAACAGCTTTCTTTGCAAACTCTTGGATAGCAAAGACAGAAGAGAAAGTTTTGTCAAGGGGAAAAGTTTTCTTGGTGAGAGCTTCTGGTGGAAGTGATGTGGCCATGGAGATAATCGGAAATTGGTAGGTTGTAGAAATCAAGGTTAGAGAGTGTTCTGGTTTTGAGAGTCTAGATAGCATATCAGGGATGAGGTTTTGGGACCCCTTTATATACTTAACCGAAAAATCGTATTTGAAAAACCAATCTTTTAATCGGAGTAACATCTTTTCTGGGACAGCTTTACCTTTGAAATTGAGAATATTGAGGAAGGCTGAACTGTCCAATCGGATGAGAAAATGATGTCCAATAAGATGATACTCAAATTTTTTGATGCCATTCTTTACCTCTAAGATTTCTTTGAATACGCTATGGTAATGCTTCTGTGTGTCAGAAAATTGTTCGCTAGCGTAAGCGATAAAGTATTCTTTGCTGTTGAGTTCTTCGAGGAGGATGGCACCCCATGACTCATCACTTGCGTTTGTCTGCAATATGCGCTTTCCATCAGTAATTAACTTTAAGGGAGGCGGATTTTGCGCAATTTGCTTGAGGGTAGTGACAGCAGTTGTGTGGTCAACATTCCACTATGGGGGCTTTTTTTTCAATAAAGCCGAGAGTTGGTGAGTATAGCGGTCCACATGCGGGATGAAGTCTCTGATGTAATTGATAATGCCAAGAAACTGTTGAACTTGCTTTTTGGAAAAGTGCTGATCTGGAAAGTGAAGCAACTCTTGGGCAATGTGCTTTCCTGGCTGATAATGGCCGTCTGTTATGATCATACCAAGGAATTCAATGTTATCCATGGCAATGGTGCTTTTCTTGGCAGATAGCATGATTCCATGACTTTGGATAATATCATAGAATTGAGTTAACAGCTGGTGATGTTCATCATGTGATCCTGAAATTATAGCCAATAAGATGCAATTCAAATTTTGAATTCCATATTTCATAGCTAGGATTTCTTTGTAGATCACATGGTAGTGTTTTTCTGACTCCTTGAATTGTTCATTGGCGTGAGCATAGTAAGATTCTTTGCCATCATGTTTTTCCAAAAGGATGGCTCCCCAGTATTCATCACTTGCATCAGTCTGAAGAATCCTCTAACCGTCAGTGGGGATTCTCAATGGAGGAGTGATGAGATTAAGGATAAAGCTATCACAAGCACATGGGATGAGGCATATTCAGATCCTATTCAAGTTCTCGTCGGACCCGTTACAAGATCTCGAGCAAAGAAATTCAAAGAAGTACTTAATGGACTGATTCAACCAACTTGGGCTCAATCACATTTGTGGAGGCCCATTGAAGGAATCGCACATGATAAATGCATGATTCAGGCTTTTAAAGTTTCCAAATACTCACTTCCATGAAATAGGGAGTTGGCTTAAACATTATGGTGGGAAAATATATTATTTTCCTTTTTCAGATACTTTCTCATTTCTTGAGGAGGCTATTAGGGAATCAAATCAGTTATTTCTATTTTAATCGCCTAGTTTCCATTTAATTGATGTAAGCCATTTAAAACAATTAGGATCCTGATTTAGTTTAAATTCTTTCTTATTTACTTAGATTAGGATTCTGATTTGATTTAGATTCTTTCCTATTAGGGAAGATTTAGATTCAGATTTCATTTTTTGGTTAGGATTTATTTCCAAAAATTCTTGTAATGAACCCTATATAAAGTACTCATATTCAATAAACATGAAAAAGGTTTTTGATGCAATTGGTGAGAGAGTTAATTCTTTTTTGTTCTTTACGAACTCTTTGAACTTATCGGATTTCTGTGGCGTTCAAATTCTTGACTTATCAATCAGACCTTCCATAGCTGATTGTGGCGTCTTCACATACCAAGGTTCATGCTTTCAATAAGCATTGGGTCGAGGTTCCATTCCATTCCTGGTTTAGATTCGATCTTGGGAACTAAATTAATTAGGGTTACGTCAGTTCTTGACGGGGTTCGTATCAAGGAGGATGCTGAGCAATCTGCTTGAGATGTTGGACAACAGTAGTCTGAGGGGGGGCCCCATGGTGGGGCTGATTTTTTTAGCATCCTTGAAAGTTGGCTGGTATGAACAGCTACATGTGGAAAGAATTCCCAAAGGTAATTGATGATACCTAGGAATTGCTGAATCTGCTTTTTTGACAAATGTTCATCTGGAAAATTAATGAGTTCCTGGGCTATGTGTGGACCAGGACTATAGTATCAATCTTTTAGAGTCATGCTAAGAAAGGTAACAGAGTCTTGGCCTAGGATACTCTTTTTGTCAGACAATATTATGCCATATGTTTCCATTATATTTAGGAAATGGGAAAGTAGTTGTTGGTGTAAATCATGATCTTTGGAGAATAATAGCACGTCATCTATATAGATAAGTTTGTGATGAATGATAGGTTCAAAGATCTTAATCATGGCCTTTTGGAAAAGTGAGGGGGCTACCTTAAGGCCAAATGTCACTACTTTCCATTGGTAGTGGACATTTGGAATGCAAAAAGTTGTTTTAGGTCTATCATCAGGGTGGATTCCTAATTGCCAGAAACCTGCCTTAAGGTCAAATTTTGAGGAGACCTTAGCATTTTGGATATGAACAAATAAGGATTGGATTTTTGGCAAGGGGAACTTATCATCTCTAAGAAAATAATTGAGAGGCAGGCAATCAATAACAAGACGTTTTTTTCCTCTAACTATTTCAGATCTTTTTTCCACATAAAAAGCTTGACAAGCCCATTCTGAACCTGTGGGCTCAATAAGGCCTTGCTTTAACAACTAAGAACATTCTTCTTGGGCTAGTTTCAGGTCGGACGGAGTCATTCCTGGATGGGTAGCTTTGGTTGGGTTGATGTGTTCGTTAAGCTTGAAAGGAAGCTTAATAAAGAAGCTTTCATTTTTCCATAGAGGGGCAAGATGAGGAAATTGACTGACTTTCTAGACAGTGAAAAAGAAAATGGGATTTGAGAGGATCATATGAAAGAGGAGAGCTTGAGATAGAGAACAATCTCAAGGTATCCGTATAAGGTTGAAACATCTGCTTATAACGGATTCCAGAAGCTGTGATATGGAGTTTTTTAACTATGTGAAGAATATTAAACCCGATTAAAAGATCTTTGTCAGGAAGGTTGGATCTAATAAGTTTTATCCAAAGAACACATCCTGGAAAGAATTGAATACCAATGGGTTTTTTGGTAATCAGATTTGTATGAAACAGTTCTCCATTAGCTGCCTTGAAATATTATGTATGCTTTTCCCAGAAATGGGATGGGAGAATTGAAGGATTAAGCATACTTTTTGAGCTCCAGTATCAACAAATCCTATGATAGGAACTGGTTTACCAAATTTTTTGGGAAGAAGGTTGACTGCTAACTGGTAGATTTTCCCCAAAGAGAGGTTGGTTATGTCCAACTTATGGATTGTAAACTGTCTTTGAAGCTCTGGCTGTATTTCTTTAGGAAGAGATGCTATGAAGACATGCTTTAATGAAGGATCATTAAAGCCGTTGAGTTTATAATACATTGTAAACATTCTCTTATAGTGAGAATCCAGGTCTTTTATCTAGAGAGAACAACACTTAATTAGATGAAATTCCCTTCTTGTTTGTTCATTAGCCAATGTGGCTTCTCCAAGGAACTAGTCATATATAAGCCTAAGAACTTGGGGAATTTCGGCTTGAATTAACTGGAGTTACCTGTATTGGCCTAGACTTTCAAACCAATCTCTTAAAGATCTCGTAAAATGAGAACTGAACTCCTTAAGGACAATTTGGGGTGTTGCTCCAGTCTGAGCATTTGAACATCCATCTAGGCAGAAAATTCTTGAAACCTAGCTCGCCATATCTTTCTTGGAATGTCATCAAAAGTAAACCATGGGCCATTGGAGGGTTTAGAAGGAGAATTTTCTTAATGGGGTGTAGGAATGGTATCAGAATCTGCTTCCTCAACTATAGGTGATTGAGGAGGTAATGAGGAAGAAGGATCATTGGATCCTGTTGATGGTTGGACCATAAAGAAGCTTAGAGACATCAGCTAGCTCTTTTTCAGAGTCTAAAGAAGTAAATGAGTCATCATCTGTGGAGGTTTCTTCTGTTTGAGAAAAAGAATTTTCTTCTGATTATGAAAGGTGGGGTAGAATCTGGGATGAATATTGGTGTATAGGTTCTTTATTCTTCTGGGTTGGTTGGGATTCTTAAGACAATTTTGGAGAGAGTGCTAGATCTAGAACTATTGGAGTTGGATGATAGGCTGGAGGTGATTAGTTCTTAGTGGGTCTAGAGCATGGCTTAGGTGGAGCAGGAGTTGGAGTATGTTTGAGATGAGACAAGCCAAAGAATTTGGCATAGTCTACAGGTTACCTAGAGGTAGAGGGTGTATAAAAAGGTTGGTATGTGGTGAAGATTGGAGCATGTACAGTAGGAGATTTTGCAAACAAAGAGGGTTGTTTGTCTGCATCAATCCTAGCAAGTTCAGCTTTTAATTGCCTAATCTCTGCTTCCTTTTGATTGAATTCTGGACCCTAATATTTGTTTTGGATCATGGATCGAAGATCTGAATCAAGTTGTGTAACTCGATTTTGCATGTTAAGATGCATATGTTCAAGCTGATATGTGATCTTGTCTACCTTTGTATCTGTCTGCTTGACTTGAAATGCCACTTGTTCAATTTTCTCGTCAAGAGATTTGAAAGTTGAGTTCTAAGCCCTGGCATTTTGAGTTTGCCAGTTTAGTACAGCTTTAAAAGGTTTTGGTTCTTCAAGTTGGCCATTTGGTGTAACAGGAGAGTGGAGAAAAGGTTTGGTAGTGACCTTTATTTGTAGATCAATTTGTTTTTCTAGAGGAGGGAACTGCTCTTGGTAAGAAATCTTTGGAATCTAATAATACATTGGAGAGCCACTCTATGACTATTTGGAACAATTCAAAATGTTATGTGCTAGCTGTCCTCACCATTAGATAAGTAATTGCCTCTTTATTCAAAATTTTTATGAGGGTCTAATGCCTCTGGAAAAGAGTATGATTGATGCCGCTTGTGGAGGAGCACTCATAGAGAAGACACTAGAAGTAGCTCGGAATCTCATTTGCCAATATGGCTGCTAATTTACAACAGTTTAATACTAGGAATGATACACTAGCACTATCTAAGCGAGTCAATAAGTTATATACTTCTTCCCTAGAATAACTAGTTTCAAATCTTACTTCTTTAGTGCAAAAATTGGCTTTAGGGCAATAGTGAGACTGTGTGGCATATGTTCCATGGTCGGACATGTAACTGATATGTGCCCTACTCTGTAAGAAAGTTCACACGAGCAGGACAACGCAGTTGATGGTTTCCTAGGCCAATCAAGGCAAAGGCATTATCCCAACTCTAATTTTCTTAATGAAGGGAAGAAGGATCATCCTAATCTTAAGTATGGGAACCAACTACAGGTCATTCCTAAAATGGCACCATTTCGACCACCTTGCAAGTTCAATAGGTTCCACCTCCTCCAAATCAAGGTACGTCTCTGGAAGATCTTGTAAAAGCTCTTGCTACTAACTGTATGCAGTTCTAACAGACTACCTAGACACAACTCCAACACTTGAAGAGTCAAATTGACCAACTGGTTACATTTATGAGTAGGATAGAGGCTAGAACTTTAGGCAAGTTGCCTTCTCAACCTGAAATTAATCCTAAAGAAAATGCTAGTACTATATCTCTTAAGAGCAGAAAGCAATTGGAACCATCATTAGCCAAGCCATCAAGAGTGTCCATAACATCATCACACCTTGTGACCAACCCCTTCCTTGAGGCTCTTCTGTTAACAAGGAAAGACGATTCCTACACAGCTTTACTAATCGACCCATCTAGTCAAGTAAATACCCCTTCATCTCGAGTTAAGGAGATCCTTGAGACCTTTCATAAAGTAGAGGTAAATATTCCTCTACTTCATATTATTAAGCGGGTACCGTGCTATACAAAATTTTTTATAAGAATTATGCACTAACAAATGGAAGTTGAGCAGTAATGAAAAAGTAAGTGCAAGGAGAATGTTCTGTTGTACTTCAAAGAAAACTCCCTCCTAACTCAAAGGATCCAGGCACTTTTACTATCACTTGCTCTATTGATAACACTAAGTCTGAAAGATGCATGCTAGATTTAGGGGAGTGAATTAATGTTATGTAATATTTAGCTTAAAACTCCCTAAATCTAGGCCCATTGGAAGAAACTGGTATAATTATTTAATTGCCTAATAGATCCAATGCTTACTCAAAAGGTGTTGTCGAAGATGTTCTTGTGTAGGTCAATGAATTGATCTTTCTAGCTGATTTCTATATCCTTGAAATGGAGAATAGGTCATCACTTAATCCCATACCCATTCTATAGGGGCGACCATTCCTTAAAAAGGCACAAACCAAGATTGATGTTCATGATAGAACCCTCACAATGGAATTCAATATTGAAGTGATCCACTTCAATATCTTTGATGCGATGAGCTATCCCACTGATTTATGTTCTATTTTCTAGATGATATTAATACTTTGGTGCCGGAATTCTTTGAGTTATCCAATAATAATAGTTCTGAAATCCCTATAAGTAAAAACCTTAGGAAAGAGGATTCTAAGGAATAGATAAGTTTGATAAAGTTGGATGATAAGGTATCTTGGAGGTCCTGGCTATCTTAGATGGAGCAATCCTATTATGTACCAATAGGTATAATGTTTCTTACCTTGAATTTATCATATGAGAAACTTTTGCTTTTAGTTGTGCAGGCACCTACCTTAGAACTTAAGCTACTCCCAGAGCACCTTCAATATATTTACTTAGGTGAGAATGAAACACTTCTAGTCATCATTGCTAACTAAGGTACTTTGAGATCACAAGATGGTAATTGGCTAGACTATTGTCGGCATTAAGGAAATTAGTCCTCCCATGTGTATGCATTACATTTTGCTAGAGGAAGGATCTAAACCGACAAGAGGTGCACAACACTGCCTTAATCCACTGATGATAGGAGTCATAAAAAAGGAGATACTGAAGCTCCTTGATATAGGCATTATCTATCCCATTTCTGATAGCAAATGAGTGACTCCTGCATAGGTTTTTCCTAAAAGGTCGGGCATCATTAATAAATGCTTGAAAAATTAAGTAGTCACTCTCATTATTATTTTCTTAATGGTTACTCAGGTTATAATCAGATAATTATCACTCTGAAAGACTAAGAGAAAATAATCTTCACCTGCCTCTTTGGCACATTTGCTTATTGGCGCATACCATTTGGCCTCTGTAACGATCTTCCCAAAGGTGTATGATAAGTATTTTTTCTAATTATGTGAGAAAATTATTAAAGTATTTATGGATGATTTTATGGTTATAGTGCTTCTGTTCCTTACACTCATACTTAAACGATGCATTGATACTAACCTTATGCTTAATTAGGAAAAATGTCATTTTATGGTTAATTGTGTTAGGACATGTTGTTTCTAAAAAGGGGATTGAAGTTGATAAATCTAGGATAGATATTATTCGCTCCTTACCACCACTTACTAGTTTAAGGGAGGTTCATTCTTTTCTTGGTCATCCAAGTTTCTATCATAGGTTTATCAAGGACTTCCCAAAGATAGCGTTACCCTTATACAACTTACTTTAGAAGGATGTGACTTTTGACTTCAATGAAGGGTGCCAAATAGCCTTTGAGAAGTTGAAAGATGTTTTGACATGGACTCTTGTAATTCAACCACCGAACTAGGATTTACCACTTGAGGTCATGTGTGAATGTGTATCAAATTTCCAGGATGTGGCTTAGCATAAAACAATCCAACATGAAGCAATTGTATATAAAAGAGTTTAAGATTAAAACGAAAAGATAAATAGAAAATTTTCCAAGTCAAACTTACTTAAGTTGATATATATAGCCATCTTGAATTTTTTTTTTTAAATAACCCACCAAGAGGTGAGGGTTAGGTTGGAACCTTTGTTGTCATATAAATTGGATAGTTATAAAAATAATGATGATGCAGCATAATGATGATAGAGATAAAGTCATTTCCTAAAGTGTGGAGTCTTTAGGGAATCAAGTAAAAAGATACCCATCAAACCCGGAGGGAAATCTCTAAGATTTGAGAACTGCTGCTGTGTTTGTTGTGTGCAGGGCTAGTTGGCTATGAAATCAGCTGTAGTAGTGGCCTCTTAAAGGACATGATCGATGATGACTTGAGCTAACAGCTATATGATATCCCATCTGACTGAGCATTAAGAAGTAATTTAAGATACCATCATAGCGGAATCCAACTCTACTTCAGAGGTAGAAAAACCAAGCTAGGCATCCATTTTTAGATCTTCTAAAAGGACATCAGCTTTGTAAATAATATCAGATGATGCTTCAGAATTGAGCCAAAAGCAGCGAGTATTGACCCTTGATGATTGCGGTAGACACAAACATCCCTAGGTTACCAAGAGAGCAATAATCCATGCTCAGCTTCACTATCCGTTACAACAGTCTCAACTAAGAGATCTATCTAGCTAGTCTAGCAAGGGACGATATAATGCATAAGTCATCTCCAAGCTGTGTATCTATCATCTCTTTCAGTTGGGCTAGCTTGAATCCAAACGCAGATATAGCTAATCTCAAGTAAGAGACCATTCGATAAATAACTCCCTCATAATGGACACTAGTAGAATAAAAAAGTACAACATTATGAGCCTTTCAAACATGCCACAAGGTAAAGAACAAAAAACGTACCTGAAGGCGCCATTTTTTTATATAAAAAAAACCACCAGAAGGTAGGGGGTTAGGCAAGACCCCTACCTGTAATATAAATTAGAAAATGTAATCAATACAAAAGGAGGGGGACATAGAAAAATCTCCAAAAGTTAATGCAAATACACATGAAAAGCAAAAAAAGAATAAAAGAAATAGAAAGCCACCAACACTAGTGCCTGACTTAAGGGATGGCTTGAGCATCAAAATGGAGAATACCAGATAAGCCAACAGGATGATCTTGGGAACAAGAGAAATGCCTATTGATGTGTTGAGAACATGCCCAATTAAAGGTGATAAATAGTGAAAGTGTAGCCAAACCTATCTAACTCGAGGGTGGTCTACTATGAAATGATAATAGGGCCATCATTAATGCTCAAGAAATAGTGTAAGATTAGCTAGAAGAAGAAGAAGAAAGCTCCAAAAATAATGAATCACTGCTAGATGAAAGTGCAAACCTTATCTTTTGGTTCTGAAACCCTAAGCTATCCTTAGAGTAAAGTCTCCATCTAACAACAGATCCCATCACCTTTGATTTAAACCCTCGCATAGAATATACACCAAAAGAATTTACTTAATAATTGAGGAGGATAATGTATCCTCCAACTTACCTCTATCTTATACCATACCCTTTCAAAAGGATGAGACAGTTGTTGAAAAAGCTCTATCCAGATTAATCATAAATAAAAAAGAGAAGCCCAAGAAATAATCATACCGGAAGTTGCAGTCCCTGAATCTTACTAGTCAACATATATGGGGCCCAATGATATACTAGATAGTATATAGACTACGCCAATAGGGCGAAGTTGGGCAGCATAACTAGACCAAATTAGTGTGCTCAAATTGGCAATACTTAGACTTCATGAAAGAAGCCAATAATGAGCGCTGGTCATGAAATTACTACCAGAGCTTCTGCTCTAATGCCTCGACAAGGTCACAAAAAGATTTAATACCCAGTCCACCCTCCTCTTCTAGGAAACAAAAATGAGGTATAGTGCTATCAATGAATACACGATGAGTATTAGTGTCACCCCATAAGAAGGTAAAAAAAATTAAAATGCTTGGTAATGGTGATAGGCGGCCAAAAGACATGAAAAAAATAAAGGGGCATAAAGGAAAACACATGTCTGATGAGACCAGTTTTCCACTAAAACGAACAAATGGTTTACCCACCCGTAGATCCTATTTTTGACCATAGTGATCATATCATCAAAGTACATAATTCAGAGGCATCCCACACACATCAGACACCTAAGATAGGTAAAAGATAACTCATACTATTGAAAATCACTCGCCAACCTAATGTTTGTCTAGATAGAGGCAAAAGCAAACTTCCTGCACAGAAGTTGCTTTTAGACTAACTAGTGAGATTGTCAAACATAGTCTCTAGTGGTGAAGAAAATTCATAAGTTGCTGGAGGCATGACTTGCTTTTATTAGGAAATATAACAATATCATCTACTAAGCTAAAATAGAAAAGTGTTAGCAAGGCCTTAGAGTCATAAACCATAAATGGATTCTAAGTGAGCAGAGAATCCAACGCTAGATAGGAATTTAGTGGTGATAATGAAGAGGCACGAGGATGGGGATCACATTGCCTCAACTGCCTTGAGACTAGAAGAACATGTGACAAGTGTCATTAACAAGGATAGAGTACCATGGGCTAATAATAGCCCAATAGGTCGCGAAAATTCATCACCTTGAAAAGTAGAAGCTCTGAAGCATTCGAATAACAATGGACTAGGACATTTTATCGTATGCCTTAGCCATATCAAGCTTAAGCACCACATTCCTCCCACGGGTCCTTCTGTTCAAATCATGAACTAGCTCCTAATACTAGTAGGATGTTATCATGGATTATTCTACTTGGAACAAAGCCACTCTGGGAGGGCAAGATAATCCAAGGTAAGATGGTTGAGAGTTGTATATCTCTTGGATGTAACTTTACACAAGCTAACGGGTTTGAAATTTGCCCAAGCGGTCCTCTCTATGTTAGGAACCATTTACCAAAGTTGGAATACAATTAAAATTCGACAGTAACAACTTACTAGCTTCCTCAAACAAGAAATCTTGGAAGAGTTAAATAATTGATGTTATGACAACAAAAGTCTCAGATGGCCAAGAAGAGCTAGCCCATGGATCTTGTAAATGAAGCACTACTGATGCTTCTTCGTAGCCATGGCATGAAAGAAACAAGTTTTAGAATTCCCCTTCCATACTTATCAAATACCTAACTGTTGCCTAAAAAAAGTCTCCTCACAGGATAAAGCATGCAATAGTCGGGCTCTGGCCTTAGAAAAGGTGACCCTATCCTCCATTAGTCCACAAAGATTAGACTAAAGGTCCCTCTAAGCCACCTCTTACTCTGCCTCCTTGACTCTCTAAAATATATTTTTTAATGCCTCTTTATCCTAGGCTTTCAAATAGAGCTTCAATTGAACTAGCTTTTGTTGAAAAGCCAGCATCCTACTACCCAACACTAAAGCGACCCAAGATTGGCTCATTGCGTCAATAAAACCTAAAAAAGTGAGCCAAGAATACAAGAACAAAGATCTAAATGGCCCTCTAGTTGAATTTTGATCAATAACAAGTACAAGAGGGGAGCAAACGAATACAACGTGGTTAATACAACATGGTTCAGATGGGCTACCCAAAATGCTGAAAATAGAGTATAAATTACAAATTACCTTATCCAACTGCCATCGAGTGGGCATGTCATCCTAGTGTTAGAACTCCTCAAAAAGACAATAGCCTTGAAACCATAATCTAATAATGCTGGGTTAAAGGCATCTGTAGCAGCTTTAGAGTGGTTGTGTCTGTTGGAGAACAAGGCAAGGACTAGACAAAATTAGAATCTTCCAAGCTATCTAAGTGTCATTTGTACCATCAGTAAAAGCTACAAGTGCGTACCATAGCTCCTCCTTTATAGGGATAAAACAACTAGCATGAATATATGAAATAAATAAAGGCTTAAGGAAAAAGAAGTGACTAACTTAGTAATGTAAAATCAGCCCCTTATCTTGAATCACCACCATTGGAAAAAGAGCAAACCAAAAAACCCAAATCTTCCCACTGAGAGATAACACTATAGAATCCATCCCTAATTGGATATGAGTAGTCTCAAGTTTACCTAAATTAAAAAAAAAGGCTCCAACGCGGAAACTAAATCAACTTCTTCAGTTGACGAACTGCGGAGGCATTAGTAAACTAGTAAAATCGGTCAAAGCAGCAAAACCTAATCTTTGGGTTTGGGATTACATTGTTTTAATTGCAGAGAAAATAGGCACCAATGAGAGAGTGTAAAAAGGGAGGAAAATATGGCAAAGGCTTATTCGTTGGCACTGAGGAAAGTGAAGACTATCAAGGGAAGGAAATTGAAGAGTTTGTTGAAAACCCAACTTTTGATAGTAGTGGCAGTGCACAATCCATTGAAGAACATGGTGATAGTGGACCAATTTTAATAGACAAGTGTTTGTGACAAATATTTTCCAAACTACTTGTACAATTAGGGGAAAAGTATATTGTATGGTCATAGACTCAGGTTGTTGTGAGAATGTTATCTCAGAGGAAGTTGGGTAGACCTTGGTAGTATGATCGAGCCAGAACTCATCAGATATTGGTATAGTTTATAGAGTTTGAAATCTCCAGAGGTTAAGAATTAAGAATAGAAAAAAACATTTACATGGCTTCATCATCCTCAACTACTATTCCTTCTTCATCTTCTCTAATTACTTTATCTTCTACTCTTTCTTTGCCCAAATCTTGTACTAAGCAAATAGCAAATAAGATTTAAAATCTTGTTGAATATTCCTATGTTCCCAAGTCTGCCCAAATCACTGAGTCTTCCTTACCTCTCATCAGTTCGTATCATCTGTATAAAAAACCATCTTCTTTTACTAAGACCATCAAAACCCTGATTTCTACCAAACGCCTCTCTCCTAAAGAATATATAGTGTCATCCAGACTAGATCAATGTGCTTTAAAAGCTACTACAGCTGAACAATAGGCGACACTTGAGATACCCCCATAATTCATCTCTACATGGAAAAGAGAAGGCTACAAACATCTTCATCTTGGAGGTGTTCGCCTTATCCTTACTCTCCATGGGAGAAAAGGCATGCCTGTCACAGCCAGAATTACTTTACTTGACACCAGGTTTAAGCAATATCAGCATGCTATTATTGGCACCGTTCTTACTACTCTCCATGTCGGAAGTGCTCTGCTTACATTCTATCCCAATTTCAATCTTTCTCTTCTTGACTCTAATCTTTCTACCACCTTGAAAGTCCAGATTCAGCTTCAAGGAGGCCAATAAACACTTGGGAGGAGATGAAGGCCATCATGAGGAGGAGATTTTTTCCTAATCATTATTATAGGGAGCTACACCAAAGGCTTCAAAGTCTTACACAAGGTTCCAAAAGTGTGGAAGATTACCACAAGGAGATGGAAATAATCATGATTCGAGACAACATTGAAGAAGAACGAGAGGCCACTATGGCCAGATTTTAAATCAAGATATTGCTAATGCGATTGACTTGCAGCACTATGTTGAGTTGGAAGACATGGCCATGAAAGTGGAATGACAACTGAAAAAGAAAGGTTCCACTAGAACCAATTTGGGTTCATCTTCCTCATGGAAGTCAAAATGGAGCAAAGATGAAAATGTTGTTTCAAAGCCTAAGATTGAGCAATTCAAGGATCATAAAGGGGGGATGAACATGCTCAAGTAATGAACAATGCCGGGAACTAATTCAGAAGATTAAATTCACTCATATTCGAAGGCAGTGTAGATCTTATCGCAGCAGGCCAATGGTTGCGAACCATGGAAAGAATGATAGAAGTAGCCAAAGTGCCAAAAGAAGAAAAGGTCACCTTTGTCGCCTTTATGCTACGAGGAGCGGCGGAATATTGGTGGGACTCAATTAAATGAATTCACAATGAAGCAACAATGCAATGGGTGGAATTTAAAGAACACTTCTATAACAAATACTTTTCAGAGACGGTTTGCTCAGCCAAAAGAAGAGAGTTTGTTTATTTATAACAAGGAAGGATGTTTGTGCTAGAGTACATCCGAAAATTTGATGAGCTCTCTCGATATGCCCCACATATGGTTGCAACGGAAGACTTGAAAAAGGACCACTTTATGCAAGGATTGCATAAAGATCTTGCAAAAGATTTAAAGGTGGGAGTTGGTGATGCTTCCTTCAACGAACTCATCAATCGAGTCATAGTAATTGAGCAAGCAGATAAAGAAAAGAAGGAAGAAAAATGAAGAAACAAAGGAAGTGTGGACCAAGGGAACCTTGTAGAAAAACAACGCTCAAATAATAACAAGAGAAAGGGAACGCCAATGGTCCAATATCAGAGTAAAAGCAAACGCCCAAATAATCATCAGAAGGAAGTCCCAAGGAATGTCGAGCAAATACTAGAACATGTTTCAAATGTGGAAAAGGACACTTCATCAGGGACTGCCAGAGAATGGTATGCCACAAGGAAAGGCTAATGCTCGAGTATTCACACTCACCAAGACAAATGCGGAAGGAAACCCCTAAATAATATCAAGTGAACTATCTATCTATAAAACTCCTACATATGTGCTAATAGCTCAGGAGCTACACATTCATTTGCCTCACCAGCATTCATTAGAAAAATAAAAAATGTCCCTGACAAAATAAATAGGCCTTTTAGTGTCATGGTACCATCATGTGAAATTAATTCAGGCATGTGAGGTTAGCATTAGTGGTAATACACTATGTGTTGACCTAATAATCCTCGAGATGCATGACTATGACGTAATCCTTGCATGGATTGGCTATCGAAGCACTATGCCAAGATAAATTGCAAGAAAAATGAGGTAACTTTTCGACCACCACAAAAGGAATCATTTACATTTAAAGGAGAATGCAAAGAGAACATAATTTCTATCATCTCTGCCTTAAAAGCAGCTTCACTATTAAATGGAGGATATGAGGGGGTACTTGGCAAGTGTGGTCATTGAAAAAGAAGAGTAAAGACCAAAGTTGGAACATATTCCAGTGGTGAACGAATTTCATGAGGTCTTTCTTGAAGAACTCCCAAGATTGCCATTGGATCGAGAAATTGAATTTAAAATTGATTTGATACCAGGAACTGCTTCGATTTCAATGGCGCCCTAGAATTAAAGGAGTCAAAGAGTCAATTCCAAGATTTATTAGACAAAGGCTATATACGTCCAAGCCAGTACTATTTGTAAGAAAGAATGATGGATCATTACGAATGTGCATCGATTATCGAGAGCTAAATAAGGTGACTATCAAGAACAAGTACTCACTTCCCTGCATCGATGACTTGTGTGATCAGCTACAAGGAGCATAAGTATTTTCAAAGATTGATCTTCGATCAGGATTTCACCAGTTGAGAATTAGGGAAGAAGATATTCCTAAAACAGCATTCAAAACACGTTATGGACACTATGAGTTTATTGTCATGCCATTTGGTCTAACTATGCCCTAGCAGCCTTCATGGACCTCATGAACAAGGCATTTAAAGACTATATACACAAATTCACAGTGGTCAACGATATTTTGGTCTACTCACGATCAAAGGAAGAGCTTACTGAGCATCTATTGATTACTCTTCATACCTTGAAGGAGAAGCAACTTTATGCAAAACTCAAGAAATGTGAATTTTTGCTTGAGAAAGTTATATTCCTAGGACACGTCGTATCTAAAGATGGGATCTTAGTAGACCCCTCGAAGGTGGAAGTTGTAAGCCAATGGTCCAGACCGACTAATGCCAAAGAAGTCAGAAGTTTCTTGGGTTTGGCTGGATACTACCGAAGATTTGTGGAAGGATTCTCAAAGATTGCGATGCCATTGACCCAGTTGACAAAGAAAAATGTCAAGTTTGCATGGACGCCAGAATGCGAGAAAAGCTTTGAAGAACTAAAACGACGGCTGGTCACTGCTCCAATGCTAGCAATTCCTAATAGCTCTGAGGATTTTGTCATCTATGACAATGCCTCTAAAAATGGCATAGGATGGAAAAGTCATTGCGTACGGTTTCAGACAATTGAAGGAATATCAGAAAATTTATCCAACGCATGATTTGGAGTTGGCAATAGTGGTGCATGCATTAAAAATATGGCGTCACTATTTAATGGGGGCGCATTGTAAGATTTACACTGATCACAAGAGTCTCAAATACTTCTTTACACAGAAGGAGTTAAATATGCAATAGTGGCGTTGGCTAGAGCTTGTCAAAGACTATGACTGCGAAATAAACTATCACCCTGGAAAAGCAAATGTGGTAGCAAAAGCACTAAGTCAAAAGTCAAGTCTGTCACCTTTAAAGATTTTACCTAACCCATTACAAAATGATATATGCAAGGCAGAGATCAAGCTAGTAGCAGGAAAATTAGCCAACATGATGCTTCGCTCAACCTTATTAGAAAAGATTAAGGAAGGGTAAAAAAGCGATTCCTACTTGAAGAACTTGAAGGTAGAGGCCAACTCAAAGGAGACGTCATTTAAGAAGGTAGAGGCCAACTCTTGTTCAAGGGCATGGTATGTGTACCAGATAATGCAGATATAAAGAAATATATTCTACTTGAAGCTCATACAACCCCATATTCACTTCATTCTGGCACAACAAAGATGTACAAAGACTTAAAGAAGGATTGTTGGTGCCCTGAAATGAAGAAGGATATAGTTGAGTTCGTGGCAAAATGTCTCACTTGTCAACAAATCAAAGTAGAGCACTAGAGACCAGCAGGACTTTTGGAATCCAATCAAGTTCCTCAATGGAAGTGGGAAGAAATCATGACGGACTTCGTCATTGGTCTTCCAAGGACTACAAAAATGCATGATGCTATTTGGGTGATCGTCAATCGACTCACAAAGTTTGCTCACTTCTTGGCTATTCGAATGATGTACACATGGACCAACTTGCAGAAATATATGTAAAAGAGATAGTAAGACTATATGGTGTACCCATTTCTATTATTTCTGACCGAGGTGCAAGGTTTACTTCGACATTCTGGGAAAAGTTACATAGCGCTATGGGGACAAAATTAAAATTTAGTGCATCATTTCACCCTCAAACAGATGGCCAGTCAGAAAGAACAATTCAGACGCTTGAAGATATGTTGCAAGGATGTGCTATCGACTTTCAAGGATCATGGAGCAAGTATTTACCATTGGTTGAATTTGCCTACAACAATAGTTACCAAGCAACAATCAGCATGGCACCATACGAAGCACTATATGGTAAAAAATGTAGATCGCATATTCATTGGGATGAGATTGGCGAATGAAGGCATTTTAGACCCGACTTAATTATTGCCTCATCTGAAGCGATCGAAAAAATACATCAAAGAATGTAGGCAGCTCAAAGTCGATAGAAAAGTTATGCGGATAAGAGGCGAAGGCCTTTGGAATTTCAAGTTTGTGACAAAGTATTTCTAAACGTTGCCCCAGTAAAAGGATCAATGAGATTTGGGAACAAAGGAAAATTAAGTTTGAGGTTTATTGGGCCATTTAAAATACTTGATCGTGTCGGGAATGTTTCCTACCAACTTGCCCTCCCACCATCGTTATCAAGAATACATAATGTCTTTCATGTCTCCATATTAAAGAAATACATCCCAGACTCCTCTCATGTTCTAGATTATAAGCCTCTACAACTAGAAGGTGACCTAACCTACGAAGAACGTCCAATTCAAATTCTTGATAGAAAGATAAAGGAGTTAAGTAATAAGAAGATTCCTTTAGTTAAAGTACTATGGTTAAATAACTCAGTGGAGGAGGCAACACGGGAACGTGAGGAAGAGATGAAGAATAAGTATCCTGAGCTATTCAGTAAGTAAATTTCGAGGACAAAATTTTTTTAAAGGGGGGAGGAATTGTGAGGTACAATTTTCACACTTAAATATAATAGAATTTATTTTAAGTTAACAAGCTCCCTTAAGTATTAAAAATTTAATTCTAAGTAATGATGACATAAGCAATAACATAATTGATGATATAAGAGAAGTATGCAGAGAAAGTTAAGAATTCTAGAATTTAGTAAGTTATTTATAAAGGTTAATCTCAACCATTGATCAAGATTTTATGGTGGCAAAATCCTAGCCATCCATTAGCCCTGAGAAATCCTATAAATACCCCCTACACCCTTTCATTTTCAATCCAACCTAGAAATTTCATTCTCTTCTAAGTCATAATATCAAGAGTAGAAAAATCCTTAATTTAGAAAGGTCTAGAGAAGTCAAGGTCAAGAGGTAAGTAACACTTCAACTGCAATGTATGGACAAAATTCTTCT
Organism: Citrus x clementina; assembly: GCF_000493195.1. NCBI lineage: Eukaryota > Viridiplantae > Streptophyta > Magnoliopsida > Sapindales > Rutaceae > Citrus > Citrus x clementina. The sequence continues at coordinate 18,570,795 of NW_006262688.1, forward strand.
CATATTTAACTTCAGTTTTAACCATTCCTTTATGTTGTGAGGGCTATTTTGATGTGATTAGTTATAATATAAATTCTTATATGGTCGACTATGCTCTATGATACTTAATTACATTATGGTCGGCTTTGCCACCTAAGATATGATACTTATGTTATGGATGGCTCTACCGCCTAATTTGTGATACTTATACTTAATTATGCTATGGTTGGCTATGCTGTCTGTATTAAAGAATCTTGTTATGAATCTAGGAACTTCAAATGTGATGACATAAGTTGCATTGGATACATCCATATCATGGATTACATTATGAAGAATTCAGAGAATGAATTTATGAAAAATGGGTGGTTGTACTACCAGGTGGCAAAGTTTCTAAGGAGCGCAAGCCCTCAAAGCTAAGTAAAAAGAAATCTTTTGGGGACGACGATATGTAACACCCAAAAGATCAACTAATGAGGCCCGAGGGCATAATGTTTAAAAGAGTAAAAGTGCAAACCTTGTAGTGCAACATACTTAGGGCCCTAATGAAGTTGTTTTGTATTTTCTAAGTTTCTTTTAAAAGCTTAATATGATCATCCATATGCATAATAAGTTATATATGCATCCAAGTGTTATCTTGCAGAGCATTAGCTCATAAAGTCCTTACATTGCAGGTAACAATAAGTAGGGCAAGCTGGCGCCAAGTCCTAGCCAAGACGAAGTGCGTATGGGCATAACAGACCTTGGGATTTTATGATGGGCTTAGCTTTGTTTTAATAAAAAAATAAATACCTTAGCTTTATGAAATAATCAAGTTTTGGAATAAACTATGGAATCTCTATATGACTTTTACTTTATGAAAGAATTAATATTATAACTCATCACATCAAAAAGGTAATTAATGATGGGCTTAGCTTTTAGTTATAATATAAATTCTTACTTTTACTTTGTGATTAGTTAAATATATATTTTAGTAGAGTGTTACAATAAGTGTAAAGAAAAGATAATTCTTATATAGAAATTTTAGATAATTATTTTTAGAAAAGATAATTCTTGATAGTTTTTATAAAAAAATATTTGTAGTTCTTGAAAGAGATTTGGATAAAAAATAATTCTTATATAGAAATTTTAGAACGTGTTCTAAAAATAGAAATTGAAGAAAGAAAAATTTAGGAAGTACAAAGCTTACATCTCTTTTATACCCTCAAATAGAAAGATGAATAAATATTAAACAATACTCTCCTTTGAAAATATCTATTGTGGAAAACTCTTAAAATAGAGAATTAAACTAATTGAATTGTTATGGAATGTTGGCTTTAAAAACTAAAAATAAATTAGTGTTAGGAAAGGACCCATACAAGCAGCTAAAAATTAAGTGAAAACTAACTCTTTCCCTCTTTGTATGATTAAAACAGAATGTGTTCCATAAATGGATAAGTAAAAAATAAATTAGCGCACCAGAACTATAACAGTTAAAACTATTCTTTGGACCAATAGTTTGCAAGTTCGGGTTTCCAGCTGATATACCTCTGAGATAAAAAAAACTTTGAAACATTTTCATCTCAGGTTATATAACCCAAAACAGACTTTCCTTTAGTCTAAAACAGGGTACCAAACCAGATAAGAAATCATCAAAAGTTTTATGATGCACAGGATCCTTGCAAGAGGCAAGTGCAGAGCATACTTCCTTAAGTTTCAAAATGAATAGATGTAAGTTTTAGAGATTCATTGACATAGAGAAAAAGAGAAATTAGAAACTCATGATTATAGAAGGCTAAACTACCTCAGGACAATATTTCAAAAACTTTGTGGAAATGTCCTGGAAAGGCTGGGAGGTTTTAGACAAACCATAAAGCTTAAGAACATTGGTGAATGGTTTAAACATAGACTTGACTCGGATTCCAGTAGGAATGATTTGGAGGTGTTTTATCTGGTGAATGATATCAAATCCTAACAAGATATCCTTATTAGGCATATGGGAACCGATGACTTTTGTCCAGATAACACAGTTTGGAAAGATTTGAATACTAATGGGTTTTTTGGTAATCAACTTGGTGGTGAAGAATTTTTCATTGACGGATTTGAAATTTTCTTCATAATGTTGCCAAGACTGAGATGAAAGAATGTACGTGGCGTTGTTATTCCAGAACTATAACAGTTAAAGCTATTCTTTGGACCAATAGTCCGCAAGTTCGGGTTTCCAGCCGATATATCTCTGAGATAAAAAAACTTTGAAACATTTGCATCTCGGGTTATATAACCCAAAACAAACTTTTCTTTAGTCTAAAATAGGGTACCAAACCAGATAAGAAATCATCAAAAGTTTTTTGATGCACAGGATCCTTGCAAGAGGCAAGTGCAGAGCATACTTCCTTAAGTTTCAAAATGAACAGATGTAAGTTTTCTTCTTATTTTTAAAAATTTTAGAGCTTCATGGACAGAGAGAAAAAGAGAAATTAGAAACTCATGATTATAGAAGGCTAGAGATTTTATTATTTTTTTTTGCTATGCTTCTAACAAAGAGAAGCTGAGCTTATATAGGAGGAAAACCAAGGAAAAGGATAGGACAGGGCCCCTATCACTTTTCTAAAAGCAAAGACATAATTACAAGCGACAAGGTTTTGGAAAAGTAAAAGCAATAAAGACAAATTAAAGCATGACTCATGCTTTAATTATTACAAATTCTAAAAAGCAAAAGCAAAAGCAAAAGTAATAAAGACAAATTAAAGCATGACTCATGCTTTAATTATTACAAACTCTAAAAAGCAAAAGCAAAAGCAAAAGTAATAAAGACAAATTAAAGCATGACTCATGCTTTAATTATTACAAACTTTTAAAAAAGTAAATGATGCCAAATTGCATGAATCATGGAGATGAGAGATTCGTGTAGTCTTCATCAGATGAGCTATCGGTCTCATCTTTATATTTTGAAAAGAGGACTTTGAGTGATGGACATGGAGTTTCTGGTGGATGTTGGTGATCTAGGCGACAGGGTGGCCAAGGGCAAAGCACCTCCAAATCATTCCTACTGGAATCCGAGTCAAGTCCATGTTTAAACCATTCACCAATGTTCTTAAGCTTTATGGTTTGTCTGAAACCTCCCAGCCTTTCCAGGACATTTCCACAAAGTTTTTGAAATATTGTCCTGAGTCTCATGCTGACTTTCACCATCCAAATCCTCTGTGGAAAAATTCAAATTTCTTTGTTCAATTGCCTTTCAAGTTGAATGAAGATGTCAATCCAACCAAAGCCACCCATCCAGGAATGAGTCCTTCCGACTTAGCCCTAGCCCAAAAGGAATGTTCTCAGTTGCTGGCCCAAGGTCTTATTGAACCCACTAGTTCTCAATGGGCTTGTCAAGCTTTTTATGTTGAAAAACATTCTAAGATTGTTAGAGGAAAAAAACAATTAGTCATTGACTATCAACCTATACAAGATGACAAATTCCCTTTGCCAACCTCTAAACATGTTCACCTATCTAAAAAATGCTCAACTCTTTTCAAAATTTGATCTTAAATCCGAATTTTGGCAACTTGGAATTAAACCTTCAAAACGATACAAAACTGCCTTTTGCATCCCCAATGCCCACTATCAATGGACAGTTTTACCCTTTGGCCTTAAAACAGCCCCATCTATTTTCCAAAAAACCATGGTCCAAATCTTCTAACCCATTTTGCATAGTGCATTGATTTACATTGATGATATTTTGTTGTTTTTAGGTACACAAGATGACCATCGCCATTTGTTAAATCAATTCTTTGATATTATTCAATCTCATGGAATCATGTTATCAGCTAAGAAAAGCATAATTGCTACCAATAACATTGAATTCCTTGGAATGACTATCAAAGATGGCCACTATCAGCCAGGAAAGCACATTGCTCAAGAGCTCATCCACTTTCCAGATTAGAATCTTTCCAAAAGGCAAATCCAGCGGTTCCTTGGTATTATTAATTATATCAGGGATTTTCTTCCTCATGTTGATCATCACACCCGTCAGCTGTCAGCCTTGCTAAAAAAGAATCCACCTTCGTGGAATAACAACCACACACTTGCTGTCACAATTTTAAAGCAAATTGCGCAAAATCCGCCACCATTAAAGCTCATCATCGATGGCAGGCGAATATTGCAGACTGATGCAAGTGACGAATCATGGGGGACCAACCTCCTTGAAGAAACAAATGGCAAAGAACACTTTATTGCCTATGCCAGTGGCCACTTTTCTGACACACAAATCCATTACCACAGTGTGTTCAAAGAAATTTTAGCTGTCAAGCATGGTATTCAAAAGTTCGAGTATCATCTTATCGGCTATCACTTTTTGGTCAGAATGGACAACTCAGCTTTTCCCAACATCATGAATTTCAAAGGAAAAAATGTTTGAGAAAAGATGTTGCTTAGGCTAAAAGACTGGTTTTCAAAATATGATTTCTCTGTATATAAAAGGAGACCACAACCTCATTCCTGATATGCTCTCAAGACTTGCTAAACCAGATAAATCCTTGTTTTTCATATCCTCAGACCACCATTTTCCTATCATCTTCATGGCCACTTCACTCCCCTCACAAGCCCTTACCCAAAAAACCTTTCCCCTTGGAAAAACTTTCACCACAGTCTTTGCCATACAAGAGTTTGCAAAGAAAGCTATCTTTAGGTTTTTCATGAAAGCCTATCTCTTATCAGACTCATTTCCATTTTCAAAATTTCACCCAGAAAACTTGTTTCTTACAGGTTTAACCCTAGATCCTTCTAGAGACATTTCAGAAGATGAATTATGGTACATCTGGTGCCTAACTGTCCTCTATGACACCAAACTAATTGTTCCAGTAACAGCCACCTTAGAACATTTGTTCAATCTAGATAAATCAACCTCACTCATCTGGACGCTTCTTGAATGGTTTTCTCCAATTCCATGGTAGAGAATGAAACTCCAACAATTGTCACAATTTCATAACTTGGAACGTATGCTAGCATCAGAAGCAAAATGTTCACATATGTGTTCATTATTCATAGACCATACTTCCAACACCTAGATACACATTTCTTCTGGACTTAAGATCAAGTTTTTGAATGGTTCACCACACCTCACCCATCCATCCTTGAACAAGACGATCAAGTTCAAAAGGAACTCTATAATTTCCTTTGTGAACTAAACCACCAACCTGCTCCATACAAAGACATTTCTCACACCTCCCTTGGTCTACAGCATGATATCATCATGATCCCCACTCCTTCAGTAATTTCAAAACCTAAATCCACGGGCATTATCATCAAGAAAGAAAAACTAGACTTCACTGATTTTCTATACCAAGATGCACAAGACCCATGGGAAGCATTCTTGCCCTTAAGCCAACATCTCCAAAACCTCCAGCAAATTCCACCAACACATGCCTCAGATGATCCAACAAATAAAGCCAGTTCTAGCACACCAACCGGCTCCAAAGAACACCCATCCTCTTCTTGGCGCAAAATATTTTGCCCTTGGCCACCCTGTAGCCCAGATCACCAACATCCACCAGAAACTCCATGTCCATCACTCAAAGTCCTCTTTTCAAAAGATAAAGATGAGACCGACAGCTCATTTGACGAAGACTACATGAATCTCTCATCTCTGTGATTCATGCAATTTGGCATCGTTTACTTTTTTAAAAGTTTGTAATAATTAAAGCATGAGTCATGCTTTAATTTGTCTTTATTACTTTTGCTTTTGCTTTTTCTTTTTAAAGTTTGTAATAATTAAAGCATGAGTCATGCTTTAATTTGCCTTTATTGCTTTTACTTTTCCAAAAGCTTGTCGCTTGTAATTATGTCTTTGCTTTTAGAAAAGTGATAGGGGCCCTGTCCTATCCTTTTCCTTGGTTTTCCTCTTATATAAGCTCAGCTTCTCTTTGTTAAAAGCATAGCAAAAAAAATAATAAAATCTCTAGCCTTCTATAATCATGAGTTTCTAATTTCTCTTTTTCTCTCTGTCAATGAAGCTCTAAAATTTTTAAAAATAAGAAGAAAACTTACATCTGTTCATTTTGAAACTTAAGGAAGTATGCTCTACACTTGCCTCTTGCAAGGATCCTGTGCATCAGAAAACTTTTGATGATTTCTTATCTGGTTTGGTACCTTGTTTTAGACTAAAGGAAAGTCTGTTTTGGGTTATATAACTCGAGATGAAAATGTTTCAAAGTTTTTTGATCTCAGAGGTATATTGGCTGGAAACCCGAACTTGCAGACTATTGGTCCAAAGAATAGTTTTAACTGTAATAGTTCTGGTATTACAACGCCACGTACTCTCGCTGACCTTATGGTATCAGAGTGACTTGACTTTCTCCTTTTCTGTTCTTTGAAAGAACTAGATCTTTTCCTGAAAAACCTGTATGATTGTCGCTTGGATTTTGATCTAGGAAACGAATCTGGATCTTGGAATTTTCAGAAATGCTTCTTCTTTTTGGTGCTGCAATCACAATCTTTCTTTTTCTTGAGTTTGATCTGTAAGTAAGGCTTTTTGCAAGCACTTCAGAAAAGGCTCTTTGTCTTTTAATTGTTCTTTGAAGAACTGTTTCTGTTAGGTCAGTGAGAGTATGTGGCATTGTTATACCAGAACTATAACCGTTAAAACTATTCTTTGGACCAATAGTCCACAAGTTCGGGTTTCCAGCCGATATACCTCTGAGATCAAAAAACTTTGAAACATTTTCATCTCGGGTTATATAACCTAAAACAGACTTTCCTTTAGTCTAAAATAGGGTACCAAACCAGATAAGAAATCATCAAAAGTTTTCTGATGCACAGGATCCTTGCAAGAGGCAAGTGCAGAGCATACTTCCTTAAGTTTCAAAATGAACAAATGTAAGTTTTCTTCTTATTTTTAAAACTTTTAGAGCTTCATTGACAGAGAGAAAAAGAGAAATTAGAATCTCATGATTATAGAAGGCTAGAGATTTTATTATTTTTTTTGCTATGCTTCTAACAAAGAGAAGCTGAGCTTATATAAGAGGAAAACCAAGGAAAAGGATAGGACAGGGCCCCTATCACTTTTCTAAAAGCAAAGACATAATTACAAGCGACAAGGTTTTGGAAAAGTAAAAGCAATAAAGACAAATTAAAGCATGACTCATGCTTTAATTATTACAAACTTTAAAAAGCAAAAGTAATAAAGACAAATTAAAGCATGAGTCATGCTTTAATTATTACAAACTTTTAAAAAAGTAAATGATGCCAAATTGCATGAATCATGGAGATGAGAGATTCATGTAGTCTTCATCAGATGATCTGTCGGTCTCATCTTTATCTTTTGAAAAGAGGACTTTGAGTGATGGACATGGAGTTTCTGGTGGTTGTTGGTGATCTGGGCGACAGGGTGGCCAAGGGCAAAATATTTTGCGCCAAGAAGAGGATGGGTGTTCCTTGGAGCCGGTTGGTGTGCTAGAACTGGCTTTATTTGTTGGATCATCTGAGGCATGTGTTGGTGGAGTTTGCTGGAGGTTTTGGAGATGTTGGCTTAAGGGCAAGAATGCTTCCCATGGGTCCTGTGCATCTTGGTTTAGAAAATCAATGAAGTCTGGTTTTTCTTCCTTGATGATAATGCCCGTGGATTTAGGTTTTGAAATTGCTGAAGGAGTGGGGATCATGATGATATCATGCTGTGGACCAAGGGAGGTGTGAGAAATGGCTTTGTGGGGAGCAGGTTGGTGGTTTAGTTCACAAAGGAAATTATAGAGTTCCTTTTGAACTTTATCATCTTGTTCAAGGATGGATGGGTGAGGTGTGGTGAACCATTCAAAAACTTGATCTTGAGTTCAAAATAAATGTGTATCTGGGTGATGGAAATGAAGCAAGCAATCAAGGGTCTCAAGCTTTCCATGGGCAATAACGAGGAGAGCAAACAATAGCAAGGTTAATTGTGAGAAAGTAATTCATGGAGTTAATTGTGAAGAACAACCCAAAGATTATCACCATAAAGAGAGGGCGTCAATCATGAAGTAGTGCCTTAGGGTGTCAATTCGATGTTGTCCTAAGAATATAGGACCTGTAAGGTGAATTCCAGCGTAGGTGCATGAGGAATTAAAAAGCAATTTGGAAGAAGGTGAATCTATGGATGATGATAGAATGTGAGAAAAAAGTTTAGATTGCAAGATTAATTTCAATATTCCATATTTTTATGGTAAGATGCATGTTGAAGAATTTTATCATGGGGACTCCCCAAGAGAAGCGGGTTAAGCTTATTGTATTAGAAGCAAACAAATCATAGTGTCCATAAATATATTAGAGAATTTTATCATGTACACATGAGAAATAATATAGATGAGCCAGAACTTTGAATACTTACGAAATATATTGGCGAGTTGAACATGAAATCTTAGATGATGAAACTAAGGACATGGCTGGCACAAGCACATGGAATGACGTATATTCAATCCTATTCAAGTTCCCATCGGACCCTTCACAGGATCAAATTTATGGTGGTCCATTGATTGAGTTGCACATGATATTCAGACCACCAAGTACGAAATTCAGGCTCTTGAAGTTTTTGAATAATCATTCCCATGAAAACAGCAAGGTGGCTAATTTATTATAGCTGAAAAATAAGCTACTTTCCTTTTCAGATATTCCCCCCCCCCCCTTTTTTTTTGAAGAGGCAAGTAAGGAGAGAAATTAACTATTTCTCTTTTAATTACCTAGTTTCCATTTTTATTAATGATGTGTTTTCAGAGTTGATGTAAGGCATTTAAGCTATTTAGGAGACTTTCCTTATTTACTTTAGATTAATCTTTTTTTGGGTGTTAAACTTTCCCTTCGAATCCAATAAAAAAAGAAGATAAATTCTTTTATGCAATTTGTTTGAGAGTTTAATTCTCTTTGATTCTTAAACGAACCCTTTGAACTTATAAAATTCAAACTTGGAGACTAATTGGTTAGGATCATGTCAACTCTTTGGTAGGGTTGTTATCACTTGGTATCAGAGCGAGGTTCTGATTAGGTTTTGCTTGTCATTTTCTTTAGTTTTTGTTTACTGTTAATCAAGAGTCATAGTTCCCATTGTCCAAATTCAGTCTTGAAAATCCCTAAAACCTTTCTGGCCTAATTTTGCACCCTTTCTAAAATTTTCGTATTTCTTTGTTTTAATTCATCGAGTTGTGAATTCTGGTTCTTTTACTTGTGAATTGCTGAAAACTCTAGGATAACTAAGTTTGTATCTATTTGAATTAAGGTTGGATATTTGATTACTTGATTATATTAAAAAAAAATCTCTAGTTTCCCAATTCGGTTTTGAAACCTTAAGTTTTGGCCGAACTTCCTCTACCTTTTTTGGTAGAAAATTTGTAGTAGTTTCCTTATTCTAGTATGAAGTTTATTTGTTAAGTCATATTCTGGTTCATCATTCATGTTCGAATTATGATTGTTTCTCAGTTCTAGATTGATTCAAAGTTGTTATTGTCAATTATTGTTCATGTTGATGAGATTGAGGACAAAACTATCACAAGCATGTGGGATGAGACATATTCAGATCCTATTCAAGTTCCCGTCGGACCCGTCACAAGAGCTCGAGCAAAGAAATTCAAAGAAGTGCTTATTGGGTAATTTAAGCAATTTCGGCTCAATCAAATTCATGGAGGCCTGTTGAAGGAATCGCACATGATAAATGCATGATTCAAGCTCTTGAATTTCCAAATAATCACTTCCATGAAATAAGAAGTTGGCTTGCACATTATAGGGGGAAAATATATTATTTTCCTTTTTCAGATACTTTCCTGTTATTTCTCTTTTAATTGCCAAGTTTCCATTTTAATTAACGTAAGCCATTTAAGCCGATTAGGATTCTGATTTTAATTGGATTCTTTACTATTTGCGTAGATTATGATTCTAATTTGATTTAGATTCTTTGCTATTTGTTTAGATTCAGATTTAGATTTGATTTTTGGTTTAAGATTTACTTCCAAAAATTCTTGTAACCAATCTTATATAGCTTATTCGCATCCAATAAACAAAGAAGATCAGTTTTGATGCAATTGGTGAGAGAGTTAATTCTCCTTGGTTCTTAAACAAACTTTTTGAACTTATTGGATTTCCGTGGTGTTCAAACTCTTGACTTATCAATCATTCATTAACTAATTGTGGCATCCTCACATACCAAGGTTCGTGCTTTCATTAGGTATTGGGTCGCGATTTCATTCAATTCCAGGTTTAGATTTGATCTTAGGGACTAAATTGATTAGGTTTGCGTCAGTTCTTAACGGGGTTCATATCACATGTTATTAAAAAAAAAGAGTTCTAAAAAGAAAAATAAAATAAAGAAACAAGAGAAGAAGCAAACAAGAGAATTGAAAAAAAATTGTTAATTTTAGTATTTTGTGCTTTTGAAATATGAATGTATGTGTTCCTTCTATTCATGCATTTGAAATTCATATATACTTGGTGTAATCTTTGTGAATTGCTGGTGGAATCTTGATGTTGGTTTGATTAATTTGATAAGAACCGAGCGAGAATCACTAAGAGTGAAAAAAAAGGAGTGTGAGCATATTAGAGGGTAAAAGCCAACAAATTTGAGTGAAACGCAAGTGGAACTGAGTGAATCATTTTATAGAGTGAAACACGTAAGACAATGTGGTGAGGTCCTTTCCACATTACTTCTAACCTTATTTTGCAAATCCCAACCATGTCTCACAATCAAGAAAGAAACATAAATGAAGATGTTCTACAATTTGCGATTCAAAATTTACAAATTCAAGTATTGATGGAAGAGATTAGATGGATGATGAGAGCTGAATTAGATCACATATATGAGCATTTGGATCAAGTATAGAACGCACATATGAGGCAACCACAACTTGTTCCCTAAGCACGTAGTTATAAGAGAAATGGAGCTGAGATGATGGTTTTGAGTGGCATAAAGATCTGATCTTTTTAAGATAAATCCAATCTAGAAGCATACCTTGAATGGGAGAAAAAGATGGAATTCATGTTTAACTGCCACAATAATTCCGAGGCAAAAAAGTAAAATTGGCTGTAATTCAGTTTTCTAACTATTCTATTACTTAGTAGGATGAGCTTGTTATAAACAGGAAGTGAAATAAGGAATGTCTTGTTGAGATGTGGAATAAAATGAAAACATCGAGGAGAAGGCATTTTGTACCTAATCACTACTATCGATACTTGTACTAAAAACTACAAAGTCTTATACTGGGTAGCCGAAGCGTAAGGGATTATTACAAAGAAATGGAGATTGCCATGAAAAGAACAAATGTGGAGGAGGATAAAGAACCATGACATGATTCTTGAATGGCCTTATCTTTTTAAGATAAATCCAATCTAGAAGCATACCCATCCAACCCCAAGCTTGAGTTCAACTCCTTGAAAGTCGAGCTATGTAAAGCGAGACAAGAGGCCATAAACATCTAGTACACCTAAGCCAGGTAACACCATGCCTCCCATTACTAGGAGTTGTGACGTTAAGTGTTTTAAATTTCAAGGGGACACATAGCAAGTGAATGCATTAATAAGAGAGTTATAGTGTTGTGGGATAATGGTGAGATTGTAACTGATGATGAAACAAAAGATAATGAGATGCTACCATTGGAGAATGTTGAAAAAGAAGAGTATGTAGCCCCTGGAGAGTTGACTTTAGTAGCTAGGAGAGTTTTGAGCGTGCAAGTAAAAGAAGATGAAGCAGTGCAATGGGAAAACATTTTCCATACTAGGTACTATGTTCGAGACAAAGTATGTAGTATGATTATTGATGGGGGAAGTTGCAACAATATTGCTTAGCATTATCATGGCGGACAAGTTAGGACTTCCAACACTTAAGCATCCACAGCCTTACAAACTATAGTGGTAGAATAATAGTGGTGAGTTGAGTGTGAACAAGTAGTTACTAATGTCTTTTTAGATCGGCAAGTATGAAGATGAGGTGTTATATGACACTTGTTACTTGAGCGGCGTTGGTAATTTGACAGATGTGTGAAGCGTGATGGCTTTACCAATAAGTATTCATTTGTGTTTAATTAACAAAACATCACTCTTGTTCCATTGACACCAAAGCTGGTTTATGAAGACCAAGTGACGTTATAGAGAGAGTGATCATGAGAAAGAGAGTGAACAAAAGAAAAGTGAGAAAAAGAGAGTGAAAATTAGAAAGACGTTGAGAAAAATGAAAAAGAAAAATGCAGCCATTGAGAGAAAATCAGAAGGAAAATAAAAGAATTCCTATGTAAGAGCGAGTGAGATAAGAAGAGCATCGTTTCAAATCAGCTAATGATTGTTCTTTCGTACAAAGAGATGTTTTTAAACACTAATAAACTTGATCCTACTTTGCCTAATTCTATTGCTTCTCTTTTGCAGAATTATGAGAATGTCTTTCCTGAAAAACACAACGTGGTTGACCTCTAATTCGAGGGATTAAGCATCAGATTGATTTTATGCCCGGTGCACCCATTCCAAACCGGCCACCTGTAGGAGTAACTTGGAGGAGACAAAAGACTTCAAAGGCCAATTTATGAATTGATGGAAAAAGGGTACACAAGAGAAAGCATGACTGCATGTACAATTCCAATTTTGCTAGTTCCTAAGAAGGATGGGACATGGAAGATATGTGTATACTACCGAGCCATCAATAACTAGGGGTATAGTATTGACATCCTATTCATAGACTAGATGATATGCTTGATGAATTGCATGGTTCTTGTGTATTTTCTAAAATTGATCTAAAAATGGATATCATCATATTAGAATGAAAGACAGAGATGAATGAAAAATTGCATGCAAACAAAATATGGTTTGTAAGAATGGTTAGTCATGCCTTTTGGTTTAGCAAATGCTTCGAGCACATTTACTTATGAATCATGTTTTGAAAGCTTTTATTGGCAGGTTTGGGGTTGTTTATTTTGATGATATCCTCACATATAGCAAAAATTTGGACGATCATGTAGCACATTTGAAATTTGTTTTAGATGTGCATAGAAAAGAAAAGTTGTTTGCTAATATGAAAAGGTGACCTTTTGCACCGATAAACTTGTGTTTCTAGGATTTGTTGTGGGTGCACAAGGTATACAGATTGATGAGGAGAAGGTACATCCCATCTAAGAGTGGCAGAGTCCCACAAGCATAGGTAATGTGAGAAGCTTTCACGGGCACATTGGCTGCACTGCTTACTAAATTAATCGAGAAAACGTTGGATTCAAGTAGGTAGAAGAGTAAGAGAAGGCGTTTCAAATGATCAAGCAAAAGCTTCCCAACACCTGCTTATTGGCATAGGCTTGGTTTTAATGAAAATTGAATCATTCCCTCATTTAGACCCAGGTAACCCTAATACAAAATACATTGAAACATCAGTCCAAGGCACACTAGATATTGGCAACGGGGTGTATAAACCATGGGGCTGCACTTTTATTTCGTGCCACAAGAAAGATGAGAGCTTCCAATGTTGCTGATTTGTTCTTAAAGGAAATTATAAGGTTGTATGGTATCCCTAGGAAAATTATTTTTGATATGGATGCTAAGTTCTTTAGTTACTTCAAGTAGACTTTGTGGGCTAATATAGGGACCGTGTTGTTATTTTCAACTACTCGATACCCTCAAACTATGGTCAAACAGAAGTTGTGAATAAAACTTTATCATTAAAAAATTTGGGAGTATTGTTTGCTATATGTTGAGTTTGCTTATAATCATTTTGTTTATTCTGCTACTGAGTATTTAACTATTGAAATTGTTTGATTTTAATTCTTTAACTCCATTACATGTTTTTGAGCATGTTAACTTAGATGGAAAGAAAAAGGCTGAATTTTTAAGCAAACACATGAGATGTCAAAGTTCAACATTGAGTAGAGAACTAAGTAATATGTTAAACAAGCCAACAAAGGGTGACACAAGCTAGTCAAGGAACTATTTTTAGAACAAAGGAAATCCAAGTTGTTACCTCGAGGGGATGGGCCTTTGCAAGTCTTGGAATGTATCAACAATAATGCATACAAGTTGGATTTGCCCAGTGGGTACCATATGTAAGTGCTACTTTTAATGTTTCTAATTTGAGTCCTTTTGATGCAGGTGATAATTTGCCCACAAGCTAGAATATTATTGTATATCCGCAGGAAACCAGTGACAAATATTCTGATGGTCATCCAGAATGGGGACTAGATCAGTTTGCACTACTGGTATAAAAAGCCACGTACAATTATTTTCTATCTTTGAGCATAATGCTTTTCATCAAAATGAAGTGGTAAATATGAGATCTGTTCGTCTAGACAAGGTAAACAAAGGAAATACTGAACCTAACATGGCATCTTCATTAAACAATCCAAATAATCTTGCTCCTGTTACTCTTTCTTCAACTCTCTCACTTCCTAAATCTTGTTCTAAATACCTGGCTTCAAAAATAGAAAACCTTGTTGAGTATTCGTATGTTCTAGAGTCAGCCCAAATTAGTGAATCTTCCATGCCTCTCATCAGCTCATATAAGCTGTATCAACGGCCAAATTCCTTAACCAGAAGTATATTCCTTCAGAAGTTGAAACAAAACTTTACAAACAAAGGGAGAATTCTTGCAGGCAAAGACATTTGATCTGCAAATAGGGCTTTTTGCAGATCAAATGTGGCCATGAATATGACATATTCACAAGCAGAGCAATATGTCACCCTTGAAATTCCACTAGAACTTGTTATCCAATGGAAAAGAGAATGATACACACACCTCCATCTTGGTGGAGTTCATTTAATTCTCACCCTTCATGGGAGAAAAGGTTTACCTGTCACAGCCATACTAGCTTTGCTAGATACCCGATTCAAGGAATATCAGCATGCAATCGTAGGAACAGTCCTGACTACTCTTCACGTAGGAAGTGTTCTTTTGACCTTGATACCAGTTAGGGTAAAGTACGTGGCGTTGTTATACCAGAACTACAACAGTTAAGACTGTTCTTAGGACCAGTAGTCCGCAAGCTCGGGTTTCCAGCCGATATACTTTCGCAAAACTTTTAAAACATTTTTCTCGGGTTATACAACCCAAAACAGACTTTCCTTTAGTCTAAAACAGGGTACCAAACCAGATAAGAAATGATCAAAAGTTTTCTGATGCACAGGATCCTTAGAAAAGGCAAGTGCAGAGCATACTTCCTTAGGTTTTTCAAAATGAACAAATTTAATTCTTTATTCTTTTTCTTTCTTAGAGCTTCATTTGCAGAGAGAGAGAAGAGTTTTAGGGATTCATGTTGTAAGAAAAAAAACACGAGTTTTATTTCTTTCAAACTTCTATATCTTACAAAGGAGGGGAGAACTCTTTATATAGGAGAATTCTCAGGGAAGATAGGACATGACCCCTATCTTGTTTTTCAAAAGCAAAAGTAAAGATACGACAACCTAGATCATGACTTCTTAAGTGATCATGACCGATAGCACACCTTTTGAGAAAGCCAAGCCCACCGATCAAGACTTTGACAAATGGACAAAAGCTAAAGCATGCGTACAAAGACTTTTACAAGTGGCAAAAGCCAAAACGTAAGGCAAGCCAAGACAAAACCATAAAGTAAAACGTAATTATTACAACAAGACAAACTACTTTATTGAAAGCAACAAGACAAACAACTTTATGGAGAGCGGAGATTCATGTACTCGTCTTCGGATGAGCTTTCGGTCTCATCTGGGTCCGTATCACCAGAGTGAGGATGCTTTTGGAAGAAAGTTTTGGAGAGCTTTGGATGCTTACAGGAGGGACCACGGCATGGTGGATAAGGGCAATTATAGTCTCTGGGAAGTTTGGTCCTGGTACGGAGGGGCCAGGTTCATCCATTGTTGGTTGGGGAAACTGGTGGAGGTGTTGGCTCAGAGGAAGAAAATCTTCCCATGGATCTTGTGAGTCTTGGTAAAGGAAGTCAGTGTAGTCTGGTCGTTCTTCTTTGATGATGATGCCAGTGGACTTAGGTTTAGATATAGCAGATGGAGTGGGTATCATGAGAAGGTCATGTTGTGGACCTAAGGAGGTGTGAGAGATATCTTTAAGTGGCGGAGGTTGGTGGTTTAATTGGCAAAGGTAATTGTGCAGGACGTCTTGTATGTCATTTTCAATCACAGCTATATGTGGTGCAGTGAACCATTCATATACCTGATTTTGAGTCCAAAAGAGATGGGTGTCTGGATGTTGGAAGTATGGCCTGTGAATAATAAAAACTGATGTGAACATTTGTGCTTCAGGGGCAGGCATACGGTCAAGGTTGTAAATTTCGGACAGTTGTTGCAGTTTCTTTCTCCACCATGGGATGGGGGAGAACCATTCAAGTAGGGTCCAGGTAAGGGAGGTGGCGTTATCTGGATTAAGGAGGTGGTCCAGAGTGGGAGAAATGGGGAGGACTAACTTGGTTGCGTAAAGGACTGTTAGGCACCAGATGTACCATAACACGTCTTCAGTGGTGTCCCTGGCCGGATCAAGGGTTAAACCGGTAAGGAACAGATTTTCTGGGTGGAAAGTGGAAAAAGGAAAAGGGTCGGTGACAAGGTAGGCTTTCATGAAAAAGCGAAAGAGAGCTTTTCTAGCAAATTCTTGGATGGCGAAAACAGAAGAGAAGGTTTTGTTGAAGGGAAAAGTTTTCTTGGTGAGAGCTTCTGAGGGTAGTGAGGTAGCCATGGAGATAATTGGAAAATGGTAGGTGGTGGAAAACAGGGTGAGAGGGTCTTGTGGTTTAGAGAGTCTGGAGAGCATATCAGGGATGAGGTTCTGGGATCCCTTTATATGCTTGACTGAAAAGTCATATTTGGAAAACCAATCTTTTAATCTGAGTAACATTTTTTCGGGAACAGTTTTACCTTTGAAATGAAAGATATTGGGGAAGGCTGAGCTGTCCATTCGGATGAGAAAATGGTGTCCAATCAGATGATACTCAAACTTTTTGATGCCATTCTTTACCGCTAAGATTTCTTTAAACACGCTATGGTAGTGCTTCTGTGTTTCAGAAAAATGTCCACTAGCGTAAGCGATAAAGTGTTCCTTGTCATTGAGTTCTTCGAGGAGGATGGCACCCCATGATTCATCACTTGCGTCTGTCTGTAATATGCGCTTGCCATCAGTAATCAACTTTAAAGGAGGCGGATTTTGCGCAATCTGCTTGAGAGTAGTGACAGCACGTGTGTGGTCAGCATTCCATTCTGGGGGCTTCTTTTTCAATAAAGCCGAGAGATGATGAGTGTGATGGTCCACATGTGGGAGGAAATCACGGATGTAATTGATAATGCCGAGAAACTGTTGGATTTGCCTTTTGGAAAGTTGCTGATCTGGAAAGTGAAGCAATTCTTGGGCAATGTGCTTTCCTGGCTGGTAGTGTCCATCTTTAATGATCATACCAAGGAATTCAATATTATCTGTAGCAATGGTGCTTTTCTTGGCCGATAACATGATTCCATGACTTTGGATAATATCATAGAATTGGGACAATAGGTGGCGATGATACCAGTTAGGGTAAAGTACGTGGCGTTGTTCTTCATGCGATCCTGAAAAAAGCAAAATATCGTCAATGTAAATCAATGCATGATGCAAAATGGGCTGGAAGATTTGGACCATGGATTTTTGGAAAATGGAGGGGGCAGTTTTGAGGCCAAAGGGTAGGACGGTCCATTGGAAATGGGCATTGGGAATACAAAAAGCGGTTTTGTAACGTTCGGAGGGTTCAATGCCTAGTTGCCAAAAACCAGATTTTAAATCAAATTTTGAAAAGATCCGGGCATTTTTGAGAAAAGTGAACATGCTTTGTCGGCGAGGTAAAGGGAATTTGTCATCTTGTAAAAACATGTTTAATGGCTGGTAGTCAATGACTAGGCGTTTCTTTCCTCGGACAATTTCAGAATGCTTTTCAACATAAAAGGCTTGGCAAGCCCATTGGGAACTTGTGGGCTCGATTAAACCTTGGGCTAACAATTGTGAACATTCTTGTTGGGCTAGGAGTAAGTCAGAAGGACTCATTCCTGGATGGGTAGCTTTAGTTGGGTTAATGTCTTCATTGAGTTTGAAGGGTAACTTAATGAAGAAAGACTCATTTTTCCACAATGGATTTGGATGGGTGAACTCAGAATGGGACTCTGGACAGAAACTCAAAAGTTTGGTTGAAATATCCTGGTAAGACTGGGGAGTTTCAGACAAATTGTAGAGTTTCAGAATGTTTGTGAATGGTTTGAACATGGACTTGACTCGGATTCCAGTGGGAATGATTTGGAGGTGTTTGATTTGGTGAAGGATGTCAAATCCTAATAAGATATCCTTATTAGGAAGAGTGGAACCAATAACCTTGGTCCAAATGACACAATTTGGGAAGATTTGAATACCAATGGATTTTTTGGTAATCAAAGAGGTGGTGAAGAGTTTGCCATTGACAGCTTTAAAATGTTCTTCAGACTGGGTCCAATATTCTGGTGGAAGAATATGGGGGTTCAACATGCTTCGTTGGGCACCAGTATCTATAAGACCAATTGCTGGAATGGGCCTTTGGAATTTTGAGGGCAAGATCTGGAGTTTGATGGATGGGATAGGAACTGTAGTATCAAGGGAGAGTAACTGTTGGTGGAAAATCACTTGAGACTGGTCACTATCTGAGTCAGAGGAGTTTTGTAGTGCGAACACTGTTTCATCGTTGGGTTCATCTTGTTCAGAGAAATAGAATTCCAATTCGTCTTTGGCAAGAGAGTAGTCTGTAGTTGCTTGAAGATGCTCAACCAACCGGATGGCCTTTTCTCTTTTGTTGGGACAATCTTTGGCATAGTGGCCTTTTCTCTTGCAGATGAAACATCTGCTTGATTGCTTTCGTTTGAATTCTCTGGAGGAGGAAGATTTCTTTCTGAAGAACCGGTAGGGCTTTCGGGATCTGCGAGGTTTGGATGAAAATTCTGGAGTTCTGAATTTCCGAAAATGCCGTTTTTTCTTTGAACTGCAATCACAATCCTTTTTCTTGTGGCATTTGATCTGTAAATAAGGCTTTTTGCAAGCACTGCGGAAAGGTTCTTTGTCTTTCAACAGTTCTTTGAAAAACTGTTTTTGCTCGCAAAGTTTGTCAAGACAGGTTTTGGCAAGCTGGAAGATTTTGCCAAGGGAGATGTTGTCTAGGGAAAGATTGGATGCTGTAAGTTGTCTCTGGATGCCAGGTTGGAGTTCTTCGGGGAGGGAAGCCAGAAAGACATGCTTTAATGTCGGCTCATTGAATCCATTAAGCTTATAGAACAGCAGGGACATTCGCTTATAATGGAAGTCAAGATCCTTAGCATTGAGGGAGCAGCATTTCATGTTGAGGTAGTCTCGTCTGGCAGCTTCAAAGACTGCAGAAGGGTCGCCAAGGAATTGATCATGAAGTACAGCAAGAGCACTTGAAACTTCTGGAAGGTCAACAAACTGTAACTGGCGATATTGTCCTAACGAATCAAACCAATCTCTTAAAGCACCCGTAAAACGAGTAGCAAATTCTCTAAGGACTGATTGAGTTGTTGCTCCTGTTCGTAGCATCTGCAGGTCAATCCAGGCAGACATTTCATTGAGTCGGTCACGCCATTTATGAGATGGAAGATCATCAAATGTGAACCATGGACCATTTGACGATTTTTGACTGGGTGGATTGGGCTGGGCTGGAGAAGGTTGGTTTGTGGCAGAAGATTCAGGCATTTCTTCTTCAACTTCGGAGGGAATATCAACATATGGTTCTGTATGAGAGGTTTGGCCTTGATCAGGTTGAGCCATCAGGATTTTGGTAATATCAGCATAGGACTTTTCAGAGTCACTGGTGGATGCTGAAGATTCTGAGTCGGTTTCGGTATGGCTATCTGAAACAGCTAGATTTGAATCAGAAGTTTGATCGTCAGTAGATGAATGGCTGACTGCGTGAGCAGTAAATTGGTTCATGGGTTCTTTATCTTTTGATTGGGCAGGGACTGATAAAGGAGCTGGTGGTGATGTCGGTGTAAAAGTAGGAGATGGTTGGCCAGGGATGGTCAGAGAGGAAGGATGAAGAGGGGGAGGTCGAGGCTGTGGTCTAGGTTTGGGTTTAGGTTTAGGTGGCGGTGGCAAAGGATTGTCTCTGAAAAGAGTATGAGTCATGCCAAATAACTTGGAAGGGTCATATTGTTTAATAGGAGAGAGCATAGAGGCAAAAGGATGGTAAGTTGGACCGATAGAAGGAATAAGAGGTGAACTGGTGAAAAGGGTAGGTCTCTGTTTTTCAGATTCAATCTGAGCAAGTTCAGCCTTTAATCGCCTGATTTCCCTCTCTTTTTGGTCAAATTCAGGACCATTGTATCTATGGGCTAGCATGGCTCGTAACTCTGAATCGAGTTGGCCAATTCGGGAGTGAAGATTTTGGTGGATCTGCTGCATCTGTGCAGTGATGGAATCAACTTTTGTCTCAATCTGTTCAGTTCGCAAACTGATGTTCTCAACTTTTGAATTGAGATGCAACAAAGAATCATTTTGGGCCCTGGCATTTTGAGTGTGCCAGTTGAGGACTGATTCAAAAGGTTTAGGGGGCTCCAGGTGGCCAGTGGAGGTAATAGGTGAAGGGATAAAGGGTTTGGACACAACATTTCGTTGAGAATCTGTATGGGGTTCCAAAGGAGGAAAGGAAGAAGAGTAATCTGAAGAAGTAGAGGAAAACATCATACAAGCCAGTGGTTGGACGATAGGTGTTGGGTGTGAGAGTGGTGATGGAATCTCAGATTTGCAATGTTTGGCAATCCATGTGAGTTCTTTTCGGTAGATGGGTAATGGAGCCGGTGGAGGTGGAGGATCTGATGGTGGTTTAGGGTCACAGTGGTGACATGGGACAGGAGGTTTTTTCTTCTTGGGTTTCTTTTTCCTTGTGGTTGCGTAATCATCGTCTTCTTCCCAATCATCCCAGCAAGGACAATTTGGGTCACACATGCCGGAACCAGGGGCATCCCATAGGAAATGGCCATTGTGTTTGGCTGGATAAACAGGGTAGCCTTGAGAATTAAACCCTGTAATGGGCAGATCTTCCTGCGCTGTCTGAACAGCTGTGATCATTGAAGAATAGGTAAAGGAGAGCCTAGGAGGCTCTTGTGGAGCACTGGGAGGTGGTTTAAAAGTCATTCTGACTGTTCCATCTTGTCGTCTTTCAAACATGCTTTCAGAGGTCTGAATTGGAGCTGTATTGTTATGGAACTGTTCATAGTTGGAGATCCATTCAAGAGGCATAAGCTTGATGAGCTCATGACGGGGAATTTGTCGTGGAATCTGGATGATTGTCGGGATCTGGTCAGATTCTGCTAACACCATGAGGGTGTCAGAGTGGTGTTCTGGAGCGGGTAGATCTAAGGCATGATTTTGAAGCCTGTAGACGAGTTGGTGGTGTAAAGTGGCAATTTTGGCAGAAGAAATTTGTTCAGCACCTTGAATCTGAACCTGGACTTTCAAGGTTGTGGGCAAATTGGGGTCTTGGAGAGAAAGATTGAAATTGGGATAGAAAGTGAGTAAAACACTTCCTGCATGAAGGGTTGTGAGGACAGTACCGATAACAGCATCTTGGTACTGTTTAAACCGGGTATCAAGCATAGCAAGTCGAGCGGTAACCGGTAATCCTTTTCTCCCATGAAGGGTAAGGATTAATCTGATGCCTCCAAGATGAAGATGAGTATAACCTTCTCGTTTCCAGTTGGAGAGCAACTCGGAGGGAATCTCCAGAGTGACATATTGCTCAGCAGAGGTGGCTTGAAGAGCACACTGATCCAGGCGAGAAGACTGGATATATTCTTTAGGGTGAGGGCGTCTGGTAGAGATAAGGGTGCGGATACTGCGGGTAAAGGAGCTAGGTCGTTTGTACAACTGATAAGGGCTGAGGAGAGGGTAAGAAGATTCACTGATTTGGGCGGATTCAGGGATGTAGGAGTATTCTACAAGATTTTCAATTTTGTTAGTAGGATGAGAAGTGCAAGATTTCGGCAAAGAAAGAGTGGAAGAAAGAGTAACAGGAGGTGAAGATGAAGTGGATGCCATGAAGGAGAAGTTCTCTCTGCGCCTGAAGTTCTAAAGATCAAACCTCTCACTAGATGATCCAAACCTACCCACTACTCTGAAGGTTCAAATCCAGATCCAAGGTGCTAAACAAATAGTCTCTTCAGTTGGTATACCACTTACAAAATCATGCCCTTGATCTTTCCACACCTCAAACCACATCAGATGCACTAATGATTCTTGCAGATTCCTCAGAAAGCATACTTTCCATAGTCCAAATCCTAAGACAAATACAAAAGCAAGAGCTTCTTAAGCTCATGCCCCTGTAATGGCTTTTCAATTATGAGAAATTCCATCAAAACTCCCAGCTGGCCCAAACTACTAATGCTCATTTTGAAAAAAGAATAGATGGAACTGTAAAGTTGACTTTCTCATCCACCCTCTGAACAATCAACACCTAGAAACTCCTTTTTATACTCCTCCATGATCCCAGTCATATCTACGGCACAAGAAAAAATCCCCATCCACGGATTTGCCTCAGATGGCTATCCGATCTACCCGGACAAAATCAATGGTCATTTTTTATAGGATGTTCTAGGTTCCCATATGTGTGATCCCAACTGTCCTTGCCTCGAAGAAGAGGAAAACAATGATAATTTCAATAGGCGTCCTAAGAGTTGTAAAACGGAAAGTCACAAATTAGATCCATGTAACAAAAAACCTCCTCTGCCTCCAGATGATCCAGACAGTCTAATGCCTTTACCTATTTATAGGAAAGGTTTAAGGCTCACACAAAAGGACTATAAACAAAGATCATGCAAACAAGAGACATCCTTGTTCTCATCTCCTGCTATGTCTGTCCAACCTTGCATGATGTTCTCATCAAGCTCTTTTCAAGAGCAGATCCATAGACAAATGTCACCACCAAACCTTTTGTCCACTCTCCTGTTACACCAAATGGTCAGTTGGAAGAACCAAAACCTTTTGAAGCTGTTCTAAACTGGCAAACCCAAAATACCAGGGCTCAGAACTCAGCTTTCAGATCTCTTGACAAGAAAATTGAGAAAGTAGAAGTTCAAGTCAAACAGACGGACACAAAGGTAGATAAGATCACATTTCAGCTTGAATAGATACATGCAAAATCGAGTTACCCAACTTGATTCAGATCTGTGGTTTATGATCCAAAACAGATATTGGGGTCCACAATTTAACCAAAAAGAAGCAGAGATTAGGCAGTTAAAAGCTGAACTTGCTAGGATTGATGCTGACAAACAACAACCTTCATTGTTTGCAAAATTCCCTGCTCTACCCTTACACACACCAACTTTCAGCACTCACCAGCCTTTCTACACACCATCTACCTCACAACAACCTGTAGACTATGCCAAATTCTTTGGCCTATCTCATCTCAAATATGCTCCAACTACTGCTCCTCTAAAACCACGGTCCAGACCTCCTAAGCCTGAACTACCTCCAACTTAATCTACTCAGAAGAACAAAGAACCTATGCACCAATACTCATCTCAGGTCCTGCCTCACCTTTTAGAATCAGAAAAAATCTTCAGAATCCTATTCTACCTCCTCCAACTTTGAAAAAAGCTGCACTAATATCTCTAAGCGTCTGATGGTCCAGCCATCAACTGGGTCGAATGATCCTTCTCCCTCTTCGCCTCTTCAAACACCTATAGTTGAGGAAGCAGATTTTGATACCAATCCTACACCTCATCAAGAAAATTCCTCTTCTAAACCTTCTAATGGCCCATGGTTTACTTTTGATGACATTCCAAGAGTAAACTGGCCAACCAGATTTCAAGAATTTTTTGCCTAGATTGATGTACAAATGCTCAGACCTGGAGCAGCAACTCAAACCGTCCTTAAGGAGTTCAGTTCTCATTTTACTAGATCTTTAAGAGATTGGTTTGAAAGTCTAGGTCTATACAGACAGCTCCAGGTAATTCAAGCCCAGATTTCAGAGGTCCTAGGAATAATTTATGAGCAGTTCCTTGGAGAAGCTACAGTTACTAATGAACAAACAAGAAGAGAGTTCAATCTAATGAAGTGTTGTTCTCTCCACTACAAGAGAATGTCCACAATGTATTACAAGCTCAATGGTTTTAATGATCCCTCATTAAAACATGTCTTTGTAGCATCTCTTCCAGAGGAGATCCAACCAGAACTTCAGAGACAATTCACAATCCACTAGCTGGACATAGCCAACTTCTCCTTGGGGAAAATCTACCAGTTAGCAATCAACTATCTTAAAAGACTTTGTGAACAGAAGGAATTCTTCAAAGACCTTATAGAAAACAAACAGCCTTTCAAAAGTGCTTGTAAAAAACCCCATCTTTCCATTAAGTGCAAAAGTGAGAAGGATTGCACTTGCTCAACCAAAAAGAAATCCCACTTCTGAAAATTCTGAAATTCAAAAAAGAAAAGCCAAACACCTTCCAATCCAAAAAACCTTATCGATTTTTCAGAAAAAAGAACCCTGACCAGTCCTCTAAATCCAAAAGCAGCCGTTGTTTTATTTGTAAAAAGAAAGGACATTTTGCAAGGAATTGTCCAAACAGACCTACAAAATCAGTTCGGCTTATTGAGCATCTCTAGGATTCCATGTTACTTTCAGAAAGTGATGATGTTGAATCATTCTTCTCTTAACAAGATGAATATGATGAACAAATAACCTTTGTCCTTGCTGAAACAGAAGATCATTCTGAGTCTGAGAATGTTTCTGTAATTCAAACTGTACAGCAAATTTAGAAAGTCCAATCAGCCGTTCCTATCCCTTCAATTAAAATACACCTCCTCTCCGGAAGATTTGATAAACCAGTTCCCATCATTGGTTTTGTTGATACTGGAGCTCAGAAGAGTATGCTTAATCCTTCAAACCTTCCTCCCCATTTATGGGAAAAGCATACAGAATATTTCAAAGCTGCTAATGGAGAATTGTTTCATACAGATTTGATTACTAGAAAACCCATTGGTATTCAATTCTTTCCAGGATGTATCCTTTGGACCAAGCTTGTTGGATCCAATCTTCCTGACAAAGATCTTTTAATCGGATTTGATGTCCTTCACCTAGTTAAAAAGCTCCATATAACAGTTTTTGTAATCCGTTATAAATAGATGTTTAAGCCTTATATGAATTCCCTGAAATTGTTCTCTATCTCAAGCTCACCTCCTTCATATGATCCTCTCAAATCCCGTTTTCTTCTTCACTGTCCAGAAAGTCACAGTCAATTTCTTCATCCTACCCCTCTATGGAAAAATGAAAACTTCTTCATTAAGCTCCCTTTCAAGCTTAACAAAGACATTAACCCAACTAAGGCTACCCATCTAGGAATGACTCCGTCCGACCTGAAACTAGCCCAAGAAGAGTGCTCTCAGTTGCTAAAACAAGGCCTTATTGAGCCCATAGATTCAGAATGGGCTTGTCAAGTTTTTTATGTGGAAAAATGTATGAAATAGTTAGAGGCAAAAAACGTCTTGTTATCGATTACCAGCCTCTCAACTATTTTCTTAGAGATGATAAGTCCCCCTTGCCAAAAATCCAATCCTTATTTGTTCATATCCAAAATGCTAAGGTCTTCTCAAAATTTGACCTTAAGGTAGGTTTCTAGCAATTAGGAATCCACCCTGATGACAGACCTAAAATAGCCTTTTTCATACCAAATGCCCACTACCAATGGAAAGTAATGTCATTTGGCCTTAAGATAGCCCCCTCACTTTTCCAAAAGGCCATGATCAAGATCTTTGAACCAATAGATGACGTGCTATTATTCTCTAAAGATCATGATTCCCACCAACAATTACTTTCCCACTTTCTTGAGATAGTGGAAACATATGGCATACTGTTGTCTGACAAAAAGAGTATCCTAGGCCAAAACACTGTTACCTTTCTTGGAATGACTCTAAAAGATGGATACTATGGTCCTGGACCACACATAGCCCAGGAACTCATTCATATCCCAGATGAACATTTGTCAAAAAAGAATATCCAAAAATTCCTTGGTATTATCAATTACTTTCGGGAATTTTTTCCACATGTAGTAGTTCATACTAGTCAGCTTTCAAAAATGCTCAAAAAATCAGCCCCACCATGGTGCCCCTCTCAGACTGCTGCTATCCAACATCTCAAAAACATCGCCCAGCATCCACCTCCTTTGAGAATCCCTACTGATGGTCAACGTATTCTGCAGACTGATGCGAGTGACGAATATTGGGGGACCATCCTTTTAGAAAAACATGATGGTAAGGAATCTTACTATGCCCATGCTAGTGGACAATTCAAGGAGTCAGAAAAACACTACCATGTGATCTACAAAGAAATCATTGCCGTTAAATATGGAATTCAAAAATTTGAATTTCATCTTATTGGCCATAATTTCCTTGTCATATTAGATAATTCCTCATTTCCAAACATCCTTGAATTCAAAAATAAGGTTCGCCCGAACAAGCACCTCCTCCGTCTTAAAACTTGGTTCTCAAAATATGAATTCACGGTCCAACATATAAAAGGAGACCAAAACCTTATCCCTGATCTCTTGTCCCGACCTTCATCTTCATCCCTAAGAGTCTCTTTTGCCTCAGTTCCAGTCATCTTCATGGCTCATACTCTTCCCAATACAGCCTTGACAAAAAAGCCTTTTCCTTGCAATCTCACTTTCTCCAGTCCTTATCAGATCCAAGACTTTACAAAGAAATTCATTTGTTGATATTTCATGAATATATATCGCACCCAGACATTCGGATTTCCAAGCTTTCATCCAGATCACCTCTTCTTTACAGGGCTAAAGATTAATCCCTCCAGGGACGTCACAGAAGACGAATTGTGGTATATATGGTGTCTCACAGTCTTATATGCCACCAAACTAATCTTTCATGTACATCCAATGTTTCAGTGTCTCACAGATCCCAACCAGGCTCACTCTCTCACATGAACTCTTTTTGAATGGTTTTCTCCTCTCTCTTAGTGAAAACAACTTGACTTCATTATTAAACAACACCACATCAATCTCCTCCCTGATCAAGAAGGAGAACAATTCACCTCAGTCTTCATTGTCCATCGTCCTTATTTCCAACACCCTGTTACCAAATTCTTTTGGACTCAGGACCAAGCTTATGAATGGAAGACTGTTCCTCATAGTTTTCCCCTGGATCATGACCCAAACCTTGTCTCTACCTTGAAACAATACCTCTTTGAACTAAACAATGTCCAGTCCTCTCCTATTGACATCCAACACACCTCCTTTGGACCATAACATGAACTTATGATTATTCCAACCACTAGGTCACCATCATCCAGTAATCGTCCTCCCTTTGGAATTCTGATCAAAGAAGAAAAGTCTGATTTCACAGACATCCTCTTCCAGGATTCACAAGACCCATGGGAAGAATTCACCTGAATTCTGCATCCCACTGAAACATCACATGCACTCTCTACAAGTACTGTTCCACCAACAATGATAGATTCACCTACCCGACAATATTACGAGAACTTGCCTTGGTGTAAAGAGCCATTTGCTGAAGTTGACAACGATGTTGACAACTTATCTCCCTCGCACAGTTTTTAAAGCACTTTGTAATAATTGCTTTTGCTTTTGTAAAAGCAAAGTGTTTGCTTTACTTTATCTTTACTTTAAAGCATCTTCCTTTTGATTTTGTCTTTAGCTTAAAATCCAAAAGACAGGGGTTCTATCCTATCAGGAATCTTTTGCTTTTGCTTTTACTTTTGTTTTTTCACAAGAGGATAGGTCTTGTTTTGTCCTCTTCCTTTGAATTTTCCTTTATAAGGAGAATTCATTCTCAGTTGTAAGCATCTTAGATTTTGGGAAATAATAATTCGAGTTTTTCAATATCATGACTTTCTAAAAATTCTCTCTTTTCCTTTATTTCCCTAGGAAGGACAACATGTTCTCATAATAGTTCACTTCAATCTCTTTTAATGAGTATGCTCTACACTCGCATCTTTGTAGGATCTTGTGCATCAGAAAGTTGTTTGGCCTTGAGATCGATCCAACCAACCACAATCCATCCTGAATTATAGCCAAGGAGTGGCTTCACCATTGGGTGGTAGTGGTTAACTGACTGGAGGAAGGGAATGATGAGATTGAGATAAGGCTGGTACAAACACATGAATAAGGCTTATACAGATCTTATTCAAGTCCCCATTGAATGATTCATAAAAGCTCGTGTAAAGAAATTCAAAGAAGCACTTAATGGGCTGCTTCAAGCAACTTGGGCTCAATCAAATTCGTGAAGGCCCATTGAAGGAATTGCATATGATATTCAAACCACCAAATGCATGATTCAGGCTCTTGGAATTGCTAAACAATCACTCCCAAGAAAACAGTTAGTTGGCTTGCACATTATGGCTAAAAAATGAGCTATATTCCTTTTTGGATACTTCCCCCCCTTTTTTTTTAGGAGGCAAGTGGTGAGACAAATCAACTAGTTTTCTTCTAATTGCGTAGTTTCCATTTTTATTAATAATGTATGTTTTCATAATTGAGTAAGGCATTTAAGCCATTTAGAAGACTTTCCTTATTTGCTTTAGATTAGGCGTTTTCTTTTGTATTAATTTTGATTTGATTTGTTCAAACTTTCCTTACATGGTTTGAGATTTATTTTCGAAATTCGAAGGGCAATTATGACTCGAAATTCGTGTAGTACAACCCTATATTAAGTACTTGAACCTAATAAAGAAAGAAGATTAGTATTTTTATAAAATTTGCTTAAGAGTTTAATTCTCTCTATGGTTCTTAAATGAACTCTTTGAACTTATTAGATTTCTATGGCATTCAAACCATGCACTTATCAATCAAACTATCTATAGTTAATTATGGCGTCCTCATATACCAAGATCCATGATTCTATTGAGCATTGGGTCGCGGTCAACTTTAGGTTAGGGTTGCGTCAGTTCTTTGGTGGGGCTCTTATCAATAGATGCAATGTGGGATATGGGCACGGCAGTTGCAAAGGCGAAGAAGTTGGAGGAGTGAAAGAAGCATACTGTTTCTAAAAGTCAGTAGCAATAACTCACTATTCTACTAAATAGATTTAGTAGTGTTAGAGTCAAAAAAAGTAGAAGACATGGCTTGGAAGTAGTCAAAGACAACAATAACCATAAGAGTGATGCGATGCAATGGATAGTGGCAAAAGCAATTAAGAAAAGAACTTAACCATCAAAGACAACAATAACCGCCAATGTTTATTTTTCGATTCACACAATTAAGCCATTTCAATTTTCTCGTTTTATTTTATTTTTTTTTTGCACCATACAGGATAGGTTGGGTAAAGAAAGGAATAGAAGCACGAGTAACAGAGGTTTGTCATGTTTATTCCTTTATTGGAAAGATTTATAAGAGTGATGCGATGCGTGATGTGGTGGATATGGATGCATGCCATTTTTACTAGGAAGACATTAGCAATTTGATTTAATGTAGTTCATAGAAGAAGGGATAATGTGTATGAGTTTTGGTGGAATATCAAAAAAGTTCATTTAGTGCCTTTAACGAACAGAAGGAAGAATTCTAATGCTAAAGAAAAGAACTTTTTGACTATATTTAGAGGATGATTGTAATGGTTGCAAGAAACTGGAAGAGGAAGAAGAATTTAGAGTGAAGTTCACGGATAGTACACCGTTTGAGATACCGGATGGCTTGCCAACTTTGCGAGACATACAACATTATAGAGACCTACTTCTTGGTGCGAGCTTACCTAAATTAGAAGATAGCATTCAAGATGAAAAAAGAAGTTGTTTGAGTGGTTTTGTTATACCATTTAGGTTATCAAATGCACCTAGAACTTTTATGCACTTAATGAGTCAAGTTCTTAAGCCATTTTCGTGCAAATTCATTTGTGGTGAATTTTGATGATATTTTGGCTTTATTTTTTAACGTTCTCACATGCTTAGAGCATTTAGGGATGATTATGGAGGTGTTGCGGAGAAATAAAATTTACATTAATATAATGAAATTTAGCTTTCTATAGAGAATCGCTTATGCCTAAGAATGAAGGTGAAGTTAGGAGTTTTCATGGACTGAAGACATTTTATAGGAGATTCATTTGTAGTTTTAGCATCTTAGCTGCACTTATTACAGAGTGTTTGAAGAAAGGAAAATTCAAATAGAGAAAAGAGCAAAAGGTGAGCTTCATTTTATTAAAGGAGAAGCTGTCGACCGCTCCTGTATTAGCCTTGCCAAACTTCGACAAATAGTTTGAGGTCGAATATGATGATTTTGTTAAAGATATTGGGTTTTTTTTTTCTTAAGAGGGATAACCTATTTAGTACATAAGTGAGAAGTTAAATAAAGCATAGTAGAAGTGGTCTACTTACGACTAAAAGTTGTATGCAATCTTTAAGGCACTGAAGTCATGAGAGCATTATTTGTTTCCGAAGGAGTTCATGCTTTAGAATGACAATCAAGTATTGAAGTACTTTAACAACCAACAAACTTTAAGCAAAATGCATGCAAATGGGTGAGCTATATGCAGAAGTTGACTTTTATTCTAAAGCACAAATCTAGGTAGCAAAATAAGGTAGCGGAGGCACTGAGTAGGAGAGCACCTGGTTTTGAATGCTTAAAAGATTTGTACACTAGGGATAAAGACATGCGCATGTTAGGATTGATGCATCAGCCATTAGAATGCGGTGAATTCCCTCAATCAAACTGGGTACTTGTTCAAGGTTAATCGGTTATGTGTGCCTCAAAGTTCTTTATGGAAGTAGATTATTTGTGAGTTGCATGGAGGAGGTTTGGTTAGTTTTATATGTCGAGATAAGACTAAAGCGCTTAACAAGATCTATTGGTTGGACCTATTCATGGACTTTTTTTTGGGATTACCTCGTACAAGGGTTGATTGAGACTCTATATTATTTTCTAAGATGGCGAATCTGTTCTTTCCAGAAGTGCTGCATTTGCATGGTGTTCCAAGCTTTAGCATCAACTCTAGGATAAGTTCAGTATACAATTGCAAGTCGAGCTTGCTTAAAATAGCATGGTCAATTAATTCACTAGCAAGACCCCTTTTGAGATTGTCTATACTTGTCCCTCATGCCATGTTTATGATCTAGTTGTCCTACTATTTGTAGCTGGAGAAAGTAGAGCAATGGATGATGTGGTCGAAAGGCTTTGTAAATTCGTGCTAAAGTGTGAGCTCACTTAGAGGCTGCGAATGCTAAGTAGAAGGCGAACATGAACAAGCATCAATGTAAGAAAATGTTTTTGAGGAAGATGATTTAGTTATGGCGCATCTGCAGCGTAGTCGTTTTCTTGGTATTCATGCAAAGTTAGAGAAGAGGAAATATGATCGGTTTCAAATGGCAACTAAGATTAATAATAACGCCTATTGATGAGATTGAGGGCAAATTTGTCATAGGCATGTAGGTTAAGGCATATTCAGATCCTATTCAAGTTACCATCAAACCCGTCACAAGAGCTCGTGCAAAGAAATTTAAAAAAAAAGTGTGTAATAGGTTAATTCAAGCAACTTGGGCTCAATCTAATTAATGGAGGCCTATTGAATGAATTGCACATAATATTCAGACCACCAAATGCATGATTCAGGCTCTTGAAGTTTCTGAATAATCACTACCATGACATCAGCAAGTTTGCTTGCATATTACGGCTGGAAAATACCATGATATTCAAATATTTGCGCATGATATTCAGACCACCAAATGAGTTATTTAGTCTTTTAAAGTTTCCAAATAATCACTACCAACATCAACAAATGAGTTTGCATATCATGGCTGGAAAATATGCTACTTTCCTTTTTGAATACTTTCCTGTTTCTTAAGGAGGTAAGTGTGGAGACAAATCAGCTATTTCTCTTTTAATTGCTTAGTTCCATTTTAATTGATATAATGCATTAAAGCCATTTAAGAGACTTTCCTAGTTTCCGTTTTAATTGATGTAAGGCATTAAAGCCTAAAAATTTAAGAGACTTTCCTAGTTTCCGTTTTAATTGATGTAAGGCATTAAAGCCTAAAAATTTAAGAGACTTTCCTTATTTGCTTTAGATTAGGCGTTTTCTTTAGGTAATTAATTCTGATTTGCTTTGGTTTGCAATTTATTTCCAAAAATTCCAAGGGCAATTATGGGATGGAAATTAAGGATGGCAATAGATAGGATATGATCCACGATCCACCTTAATTAGATCAGATTTGGGTCGGTTTAAAATGAATTTGGATTGGATTTATTTATCGATATGCAGATCTAATATAGATTTGGAGCAGGTCTGGATCTATCTTAATATCTAGATCCAAATCCATATCCACCTATCTTTTAATTTTTTTATTTTAAAAATTTATTAACAATTGTGTAATTATAAATGATAATAAATTTCATTCATAGCATATTAGTGGTATTTACCATCTATTTAAAAATCTTAAAGCTTAAATATTAGTTTTGTAAATTTAAATGATAATAGGACAAAAATAATTAAGGTTAGCCAACCCTACAGCATGCACATGTGATATTCAAATTGCAAGACAAATAATAACGCCTGGCCCATGGACTAGCACAAATGGCACAAAATTTTGATTGTACAAAATTGTCTCAAAATTAACTTTTGAAGGATATTTTATTATTTTTCTTATTTGCTTGTTTTGGTGCAAAAGCATAGCTACAATAGTTATTAGATTTTTGAGACAAATTTTATAATTTAGTGTTATAAATATATTTTAGTCTTTAATTTTCATTCTAAAAAGTTATTGTTCTTTTATTGTTTTGTCTTAGAACTCATGATGGATCTAGAGTAGATTTGGATTTTAATTATTTTTTGGTTTTGGAGTAGATATGCATATTTGTTTCTTTTCTGGATTTGGATCCACAGTGAAAAACATGGATGCATAACATATTGAAGCATATACGGATCTCAATTTTTATTATAGATTTGGATCTAAAGTAGAGTAAATCCAGCCCATATCTGCCCTATTGCCATCCCTGTTGGAAATTCTTATAACTAATCCTATATAATTTACTCGCATCCAATAAAGAAGAAAGATCGATTTTGGATGCAATTGGCTTGAGAGTTAATTCCCTTTGGTTCTTAAACAAACTCTTTGAACTTTTTGGATTTATGTGGCGTTCAAACCCTTCACTTATCAATCAGTCCATCCATAACTAATTGTGGCATCCTCATGCCTTCCCTGAGCATCGGGTTGCGGTTTTAAAAAATTATTGTTCTAGAATTCGATCTTACAGACTAAATCGATTAGGGTCACGTCAATTCTTCGCAAGGTTCATATCACCAATGTTCTCTAGCTGCCAAATAATTAGAATATCTCTCACATGTTCAACATGGCTAATCTATTTGAATATCATTTAGATGATGAGGAGTTGTATGAGACTAACTTGAGGACTTGTTCTTTTCCATGTGATAGGGACTGATGTAGGATGGTTGCGTAGGATGAGAAAGGTAATTTTTTGAAATCATAATTTGGAGTATAGGTGTCTATTTTAGGCATATAATATATCATTTTAAAGCTTGTAATGAGACGAACCAAATTTATAATTGTTTATGTCATTTTGCCTTATTGTTAAGGTGAAAATTTCACTTTTTCCTGTTGTTATAAAAATTCATTGAATTTAAATGAAACAATAGTTTAATCTTAAAGTTTTGGTCTTACGAATCTATTTCTTTTCAATTGAAAGAAATATAAAAGATAAAAAGCTAAGGGTGCTATTGCAAAGTTTTGATTATATTTCATGAACCTAAAGCCTAGATTTGTTTCTTTCTATTTCATTTCAAATTTCTAACTGTTAATGTTAGCTATCCTCTATTTTTATTTTTACTACTACCATTGCTTATTGGTTTGAACACTGATGAAAAATTGTACATTTTGAAGCTTTAGCATGAATTTATGCAAATGGGTTCTGTCTTTAGCTTTCAAATCTCTATTTTCTTCCTTTCATTTTTATTATTTCTTCGAATAATTTGTTTGATTTTCATGTGAATTTTTTCTTAAAATGTTTGATTCTCATATGAGTTTCTCTCAATTTTTTTGTCATTTGTTAATTTATCTAAAATTGGTTCTAGTTAGTTGTAAAAAAACAAAAATCTTAGATTCAAGCTTACTTGAGTTGATTAATCTTTGTTAATGATTGCAATTTAGTAATATTCCTTTAGATAAGGAGCGCGGGCATTCTCATTGTGTACGTGGGTGGCTCTACCTCTGCCTCTTTCTCTATATTAATAGAGTAATGATATAGCCACAAATTCTTGTACAAACTCATGTGGCTTTAATTCATTAGTTGAATTTAATATCTTTTGGCCAACATTATTTATTTCTATTATTTTATATTTTCATTCAACCAATGAATTAATGCCATATCAGTTTGTACAAGATAAGTTTGTACAAGAGTTTGTGGATGTATCATCACTCATATTAATATAATTGTAGTAGTTTTTGACTTATAATTCCCTTTTGAATCACATGGTCTTTAGTTCTAGCCATTGACTATCATAACATTACAAATTAGTAGTGAATAATTAAATATCTGAGTAGGTTTTAACATGCTATTATAATGGTGCTGGATTCTTTTTGAAGAAGTCAGAGTTGGAAAAGATTGTAGTTCTAAAGTTTCACCGGCAAAATCTAAGAGCAGTATTGGATCTCAGTTCCTTATCTTACTATGTTTTAACCTACGTGTATAATTTTTCAAAGTAGAGTAGAAGACAAAATTTCAAGGGTCATTGTCAAGGAACTAGGGATTTTTGCAATTTGTAAAAGCCACACTTGCTCAACAATATGGTTTGGCATGTTTTATGACTTGTTTGGCCATATTTGAGATGTCATATATTATTGATCTTTCTTTTTCCTTTTTTAAATTTATTTCAAATGAACTATTGGCTGAGCAAGGAACATACTAATTTTGTTTTACTGTTTCTAAGCAATTTTTTTTTTTTTACTATTTCTACTATCATTGATAAAGCTTATGCTTTTTTTTACTATTTCTATTGTTTTTGCTTTTCTTATTGTTCTCACAGTTCATAGAAACAAAAATTGATTGTTATTTGCTATTGTTTATGCTATGCTTTTTATTCGTTTGCTATTATTTGTTACTAATTCTAATGTTTCTACTATTATTTGTTGTTATTTTTACTATTATCTAATATTCTTTTTGCTGTATTATTTGGTGTTTTTTCTACTGATTTTGGGTAACTTTTTATTGTTATAAAACTTTTACTGTTTTTTACTATTTCTATTGCTTTTACTTTTTCACTGTTTTCATATTTTTTAGAAACAAAAATTATTGTTATTTGCTATTGTTTTTGTTATTTTTACTGGTTCATACACAACAAGTGATATGAGATGGCACAATAAGAAGTGGGTAGTTATAGAAGCTATTTTGAGACATCTAGCAGATGGTCAGGCATAGAAGAATTTTTGGTAAATTGTATCGTACATTTTCAAAAGACCAGTGTAATGTGAGATAAGACTTGCCCGACTGGTATTAAAGCCAATCAAAACTTTTTGCCCACAAGCTAGAATATTGTTGTGTATCGGCGGGAAACTAGTGACATATATTCTGATGGTCATCCCGAATGGGGACTATATCAGTTTGTCCTACTGATATAACAAGCCACGTACAATTATTTTCTATCTTTGAGCATAATGCTTTTATTAAAATGGAGTGGTAAATATGAGATCTGTTTATTCTGAATAGGGAGATAAAGGAAAACTTGAAACAACATGGCATCTTCATCAAACATTTCAGATAATCTTGCTCCTGTTACTCTTTCTTCAACCCTCTCACTTCCTAAATCTTGTTCTAAACACCTGGCTTCTAAAATAGAAAACCTTGTTAAGTGTTCGTATGTCCCAGAGTCAGCCCAAATTATTGAATCCTCCATGCCCCTAATCAGCCCATATCTGCTCCAAAAGAATATATCCAGTCATCTCGACTGGATCAGTGTGCTCTTCAGGCATCACAAGCAGAACAATATGTTACTCTTGAAATCCCACCAAAGCTTGTTGCTTAGTGGAAACAGGAAGAATATACGCACCTCCACCTTAGAGAGGTTCGGTTGATTCTCACCCTCCACAGGCAAAAAGGCTTACCTATCACAGACAGACTGGCTTTATTAGATACCCGTTTTAAGGAATACCAACATGCAGTCATAGGAATAGTCCTGACCACTCTACATGTAGGAAGTGTTCTTTGGACCTTTTACCCAAATTTTACCACATTACCCGAGGGAGGGTATTGTGAATGATAAGCATGGCAGTCCCATATCGGCTATGCGCTTGGCAATGTGTTCACTTATAAGCATGGGCAACCCTCTGACTCTCAAGACGTCTTTTGGGCCTAGAGTTAGGCCTTGGGCCCAAGTGGTATCAGAGCATTATGTTTCTAAGTATATCGGCTGGAAACCTGAGTATGAGGGCTATTGGTCTAAAGGATAACTAAGGTTATCATTGCTTTGGTCTAACAACGCCACGTACTTAGACGATAGAAATCATTCTCCGATATTGGTATAGGTTATAAGAGTTCAATGCCTTAGGAATCAAAGCATTAATGAATAGAAAATCTAAATCTCATGGCTTCATCATCATCCTCAGCTACTCCTCCTTCTTCATCCTCTCCAGTTACTCTTTCTTCTACTCTCTCTTTACCTAAATCCTGTATTAAGCAAACAGCCAGTAAAATAGAAAATCTTGTTGAATACTCCTATGTTCCTAAATCTATTCAAATCAATGAATCTTCTTTACCTCTCATCAGTCCATACCACTTGTATAAAAAACCTTCTTTCACCAAAAGTATCAAAACCCTGATTTCCACCAAATGACCTTATCCTAAAGAATACATTCAGTCGTCCCGACTTGATCAGTGTGCTTTGCAAGCTACTACAGTTGAACAATATGTCACTCTTGCGATACCCTCAGAATTGATCTCTACATGGAAACGTGAAGGCTATACACATCTTCAACTCGGAGGTGTCCGCATGATCCTCACCCTTCATGGGAGAAAAGGCTTACCTGTCACGGCCAGAATTGCTTTACTTGACACCAGGTTTAAGTAATATCAACATGCCATCATTGGCACGGTTCTCACTACCCTCCATGCCGGAAGTGCTTTGCTTACCTTTTATCCCAATTTTAATCTACCACTTTAAAAATTAAGATCTAGCTCCAAGGAGCTGAACAAATAACCTCAGCTAAAATAGCTACCCTACACCATCAGCTTGTTTATAGGCTGCAAAATCATGCTTTGGATTTGCCAACTCCACAAACTGCAAATTCAGAGGCTCTTATGATTCTTGCATAATTTGAAGAGATCCCAACCATTATTCAAATTCCAAGGCAAATTCCTCGACAATAATTGATCAAACTCACCCATACAAACTTCTGAAAGTCATTTTCAAAAAAATTATGATGGAACTGTTCGTCTTACTTTCAAACCACCACCCAGTTCGTCCTCAGAACCACCCAAATGATCTTTTACTTATTCTTCAATGATCACTTTTGTCCACACAAATGGCTATCTGATTTACCCTGACAAAATCAATGGTCATTTTTTATGGGATGTTCCAGGTTCCCATATGTGTGATCCAGATTGTCCTTGCCTAGAAGAAGAAGATGATGATGATGATCTTAATAGGCATCCCAGGAGGCATAAAAAGAAAAGTCACAAGCTCGATCCATGTCACAAAAAGCCTCCTCTACCCCCAGAGGATCCAGATAGTCTGATGCCTTTACCTATTTACAGGAAAGGTTTAAGGCTTATACAAAATGAGTATAAATAAAGATCATGTAGACAAGAAACAATCTTGCTCTCATCCTATGCTAGGCCGGTCCAACCTTCCATGATGTTTTCATCAAGCTCTTACCAAGAACAGTTTCCTCCTCTGGAAAAACAAATTGATCCACATACAAAGGTCACCACTAAACCTTTTGTCCATTCTCCTGTTACACCAAATGGCCAGCTGGAAGAACCAAAACCTTTTGAAGCTGTTCTAAACTGGCAAACTCAAAATGCCAGGGCATAGAACTCAGCCTTTGGATCTCTTGATGAAAAGATAGAGAAAGTTGCTTCTCAAGTTAAGCAAACCGACACAAAGGTTGACATAATAACAACCCAGCTTGAGCAAATGTTTTTTGACATGCAAAATCGAGTCTCCTAACTCGATTCAAATCTTCGGTCCATGATTCAAAATAGATATTAGGGTCCTGAATTCAACCAAAAAGAGGCAGAGATTAGGCAGTTAAAGGCTGAACTTGCTAGGATTGATGCTGACAAACAACAACCTTCATTGTTTGCAAAATCCCCTGCTTTACCCTTACACACCCCAACTTTCAGCACTTACTAGCTTTTCTACACACCATCCAACTCACGACAACCCATAGATTATGCCAAATTCTTGGGCTTGTCCCATCTCAAGCATGCTTTAAGTCATGCTCCTCCAAAACCATGAACCAAACCTCATAAGCCTGAACCACCTCCAACTTACCACCAACCCTCTGATCTACAATCTTCTCCAGAACCACAATCTACTCAGAAGAACAAAGAACCTATGCACCAATACTCATCCCAAGTTCTACCACATCTTTTAGAATCAGATGAAACTTCTCCATCCCAAACAGAAGAAATCTCTACAGATGAAGAATCTTTTTGTACTTTAGATTCTGAAAAAGAACTAGCAGATGATTCCAAACTCCTCATGGTCCAGCCATCAATAGGATCAAATAAACCTTCTCCATCCTCTCCTCCTCAAACACCTATAATTGAGGAAGCAGATTCTGATACCAATCCTACACCTCATCAAGAAAATTCTCCTCCTAAACCTTCCAATGGCCCTTGGTTTACTTTTGATGACATTTCAAGAGTAAAATGGCCAGCCATATTTCAGGAATTTTCTGCCTAGATTGATGTCCAAATGCTCAGAACTGGACCAACAACCCAAACAGTCCTTAAGGAGTTCAGTTCTCGTTTCACGAGATCTTTAAGAGATTGGTTTGAAAGTCTAGGTCCGTACAAACAACTACAGGTGATTCAAGCTCAGATTTCAGAAGTCCTAGGAGTTATTTATGAGCAGTTCCTTGGGGAAGCAACAGCTGCTAACGAACAAACCAAAAGAGAATTCCATTTAATGAAGTGTTGTTCTCTCCAGATTAAAGATCTGAAGAGAATGTCTACAATGTATTATAAGCTCAATGGCTTTAATGACCCTTCGTTAAAGAATGTCTTTGTAGCATCTCTCCCGAAAGAAATTCAACAAGAACTTCAGAGACAGTTCACAATCCATCAGCTGGACATAGCCAACCTCTCATTGGGAAAAATCTATCAGTTAACCATCAATTGTCTAGAAAGACTTTGTGAACAGAAGGAATTTTTCAAAGACCTCACCTCTCCATTAAGTGCAAAATTGAAAAAGATTGCACTTGTACTACCAAAAAGAAATCCCATTTTTTAAAAGAAAAGCCAAACACCCCACAGATCCAAAAAACCTTATCATTTTTTTAGAAAAAAGAACCCTAACCAGTCCTCTAAATCCAAAAGCAGCCGTTGTTTTATTTGTAAAAAGAAAGGCCATTTCGTGAGGAATTGTCCAAACAAACCTGCGAAATCAGTCGGGCTTATTGAGCATCTTCAGGATTCCATGTTACTTTCAGAAAGTGACGATGTCGAATCCTTCTTCTCTGAACAAGAGGATTATGATGAACAAACAGCTTTTGTTCTTGCTGAAACAGAAGATCATTCTGAATCAGAAAATGTTTCTATAATCTAAATTGTACAACAGATTCATAAAGTCCAACCAGCAATTCTTATCCCTTCAATCAAACCAGTTCCCATCATTGGTTTGGTTGATACTGGAGCTCAGAAGAGTATGCTTAACCCTTCAATCCTTCTATCCCATTTTTGGGAAAAGCATATAGAATATTTCAAGGCTGCCAATGGAGAATTGTTTCATACAGACTTGATTACCCAAAAATCCATTGGTATTCAATTCTTTCCAAGATGTGTCCTTTGGACCAAGCTTGTTGGGTCCAATCTTCCGGACAAAGACCTTTTAATTAGGTTTAATGTCCTTCACATGGTTAAAAAACTCCATATAATAGCTTCAGGAATCCGTTATAAACA
Source organism: Citrus x clementina (assembly GCF_000493195.1). Classification (NCBI taxonomy): domain Eukaryota; kingdom Viridiplantae; phylum Streptophyta; class Magnoliopsida; order Sapindales; family Rutaceae; genus Citrus; species Citrus x clementina. The sequence continues at coordinate 18,610,776 of NW_006262688.1, forward strand.
GATGTTTAAACCTCATACAGATTCCCTGAAATTGTTCTCCATCTCTGGCTCTCCTCCTTATGATCCTTTCAAATCTTGTTTTCTTCTTCACTGTCCAGAAAGTCATAGTCAATTTCTTCATCCTGCCCCTCTCTGGAAAAATGAAAACTTATTCATTAAGCTCCCTTTTAAGCTTAACGAAGACATTAACTGATGAGAACCATCAAGGGAATACCATTAAAGCTTCAAGTAATCCTTTGCATATTCATGGAGGCCCAATTACAAGAGCTAGAACCAAAAAGATGCAAGCTGCATTAAATGGATTAATTGAGAAAATATGGATTGAAAATGCAATTCAAGATGCAAGACATCATGAATTGGGCTTGGAGAGAAGACAAGGCATTGTGGGCATTATTCAAGCTACTGGGCAGCCAAATACACAATTTGGATCAAATGCAAAAAGGGCAAATTCGGAATAAATCTGGTATTGATTGAGCCAGAATTAATGTGAAAGCTATATACCGTTAAAAGGATAATTAAGTTAGCTTTCCAATGCATTTTACAGAGTTGGATTTGGAGTTCTCTATAAGGAGTTATGATCAATTTATTACAGCTTGTTCAAGCTTGGGAATTCAAACGACTCCTTTGATTATTCAACTTCATTTATTTGTTTTGTGTCAAGTTTATCCATGTGTTAGGTATGTCTATCATTAATAATAGTGGGTTGGTGAAGGCTTTTAAAGCACCCTTTGACAAACCTATATTTGGAGGGTTGTTCCAATGTTTCTTTTAGACTATTTAAACTCAGCAACCTTGCTATGTATGATAATTAAGAGATTAATATTATTTGAATTTGAAAGATTATTCTTTCTTTGGTTCTTTTGAGAACTAGTGAACTTATCAAGAATTTGCATTCTTGTGGCGTTCCAAATTTAGACTTATCAATCACCTTCTCATCTATTTCTTGAGTGTGGCGTCAACATCATTGTCTATACCTTTGGTTCATGCTTAAATCTGTTTAGAACTTTCTTGGAAAGTTGAAACTAGAATTTAAGTGAGTTTCAAAGTTTCATTGTAAAATTCGTATCATTAACCCAACCAAGGCTACCCAGCCAGGAATGACTCCAACCGACCTAAAATTAGCCCAAGAAGAATGTTCCCAGTTGCTAAACCAAGGCCTCATTGAGCCCACAAATTCAGAATGGGCTTGTCAAGCCTTTTATGTGGAAAAAAAGTCTGAAATAGAAAATGTCCTGTTATTGATTACCAGCCTCTCAACTATTTTCTCAGAGATGATAAGTTCCCTTTGCCAAAAATCTAATCCTTATTTGTCCATATTCAAAATGCTAAGGTCTTCTCCAAATTTGACCTTAAAGCAGGTTTATGCCAATTAGGAATCCACCCGGATGACAGACCTAAAACAACCTTTTGCATACCAAATGCCCATTACCAATGGAAAGTAATGTCATTTGGCCTTAAGGTAGCCCCCTCCCTTTTCCAAAAGGCCATGATCAAGATCTTTGAACTAATCCTTCATCATGCACTTATCTATAAAGATGACGTGCTATTATTCTCCAAAGATCATGATTCACATCAACAATTACTTTCCAATTTCTTGAGATAGTGGAAACATATGGCATAATGTTGTCTGATAAAAAGAGTATCCTAGGCCAAAACACTGTTACCTTTCTTGGCATGACTCTAAAAGATGGATACTATAGTCTTGGCCCACATATAGCCCAAGAACTCATCCATTTCCCAGATGAACATTTGTCAAAAAGGCAGATTCAACAATTCCTTGGTATTATCAATTACCTTCGGGAATTCTTTCCACATATAGTAGTCCACACTAGTCAGCTTTCAAATATGCACAAAAAATCAGCCCCACCATGGGGCCTCTCACAGATTGTGGCTATCCAACATCTCAAAAACATTGCCCAGCATCCACCTCCTTTGAGAATTCCCACTGATGGTCAACGTATTTTGCAGATTGATGCAAGTGATGAATACTGGGGTGCCATCCTTTTAGAAAAACATGATGGTAAAGAATCTTAATGTGCTCATGTAAGCGGAGTATAAGCATTATCAAATAAAAGTATAAGCATTATCTCCAGTCTAAACAAACACTCTGGTTTATTCAATCAAACTAATGATAGCAATCAAATAAAAGTATAAGCATTATCTCCAGTGTAAAGAAACATTACACCTACATCAACCATCCACATGAATTAGCCTAGTAGACTTTGTCACAACTACTTTCAAGAATGACATGTCAAACCCCAAAATCTCACTGGAAGTAATAACACTCTCACAAGGAAATTAAACCCAATAAAAATAGTCACTCCAATGAATGCTAAATTTGAGAGAAAATAATACAAAAGTAATATCACACGCTCTCACCAAGATGAAAGAAATTTGCCCACAGCTTAAAAATAACACAATCTGAAGTCAAAATGCTAGTCAACCTAATGTATTCATTTTTTTACTTTTTATTTTTTTTATGCATCACTACATCTTTTTAGCCTATAAAACTAGCTTCTACTTCAGATTATAGATCCCTAAAATTAAGAAGGACTTTTATTAGGACGTAACGTAGGCTAAGGACATGGCTAACAAAGGAAGAAAAATAAGAAAATACAAAATATATGTTTGAGAAAAAGTATAGATCTTTTGGAAATTACAAGGTGGATTTCACCTATTATTTTTTTAAAACAATTTTTTTTTTGTTTGGCACAACTTCACTGAACAAAATAATTATTTACATTTTTCTCAAATATAAATAGGTAATGGAACTTGTCAGATATCGGGTAATACTCCAAATTGGAGTGGGTCAAGATGATAAGTTTGACAAAGAAAAGTTTTTTTTTAAAAAAAAAGGCTCAAAAGAGTTAACTATGGATTTATCACAAAAGAGATGGCTAGAAAGGCTCAAACGGGTCAAAGATGGTCTTTCCATCGTCTTTAGGGCTTTAAATAATCTTCCATATCTACTAGTTAGATGGACCTCAAGATGTTGCAACACACATTTTTTTCTTTTATTATAAATTTTTTTAAAGGGGTGACTCAAAAGAAATATAGAGATTGTGTATACAATAATAAACTGCTAAGTTGTATGAAGAATGGGCAAAAAGAGTTACTCTCTAAGAAAAATGATAGACTCAAAAACTCACTTGGTATTTATTATGACATGTGCATTCCTTCAAACAACTCATATTTCAAAGTCATCATGTCTACGCCCCAACAAATTCTAAACATGAAAAGAAAATATGCATGCAGAAAGGTGAAAATGATGTAGAAAAGCTAATTAGAAAAGTTACACTTAAATGATAGAAAAAGAAAGTGGTTTTTTTTTTAACTAAGAAGATGCGTTTCTAGAGTCACTACACTTCATATTCAGTCATCTTCGACTCAAAAAATTGAAAGTGTATATTTATAAAAGAGAAATTTGAAAGAAGAGAAAAAAAACGATTGTCAAAGCTTAATAAAGAGAAAGAAAATGTTTGAAATTTTTTTTTTTGTTTTTTTTTTCAAACGAAGAAGATGCTTTTCTAGAGTCACTATACTCTATATTCAACCATCTTCAACACAAAAAGTTAGCCACAGTTAGTCTCTATAACAAAAAATTAGTAAAAACTTAACCAAGATTCCACAATTGTCAGCTATTCCCTCCCCCCAACCAGAATGAAACATTGTCCTCAATGTTTTAAAGGAAAGAAGTAGAGTTTAGAAGACATTGCCTGGGTGGTGCAACACAGAAGAAAATATTTGCAAGTGGAGAGTTAAATCTAATTTGTACTTCTTACTGCGGCTATATTACCATCATTATTTGGAGACTCCAACACCAAGGTCCTGGGATCTGGCTCCGGTTTATAAGCTTGTAACAGATCAAGTAGCTCATTAGCAGTGTGAGCACAAATAAAAAGCTTTTTCGCTGTGAAAGGACTGAAATAGTTTTTTATTGCATTGTTAAGAAATGCAATGAAACCATCATAAAAGTTATTGACATTTAACAAACCGATGGGTTTATGGTGAATGTTCAGATGGGCCCAAGATGCTAATGTGATAAGTACCCTAGAGTTACAAGATCTCCTGGTAGGAAAATGAAAGCATCAGCATGATTTAGTAGTTCAATTATTCTCTCTTGCATACCTGAGATAACTAACTCTTCTCCAGTTGGTGAGTCAGACAAACTGCCCAAAGGTTTTAGGGCTCTTGGGATGAGACCAATTTTGATAACCCTCGATTACCTCCTTCATACACCAAGTGTAATTTTCTCTCTGCTATGCTTCGACCAAGATTTATGGCTGCCTCAACAAACTCTTTATGTTTGCCATAGTTAAATCCAAAAAGCACACAAATGTTCTTGAATTGTCTATTGGGAGTAGCTTAATGAGAACCATTAAGGGAATACCATTAAAGCTTCAAGTGATCCTTTGCACATTCATGGAGGCCCTAGAACCAAAAAGATGCAAGCTGCATTAAATGGATTAATTGATAAAATATGGATTGAAAATGTAATTCAAGATGCAAGACATCATGAATTTGGTCTTGGAGAGAAGACAAGGCATTGTAGGAATTATTCAAGCTATTGGGTAGCCAAATACATAATTTGGATCAAATGCAAAAAGGGAAAATTCGGAATAAATCTGGTATTGATTGAGCCATAATTAATGTGTAACTATATACCATTGGAAAGATAATTAAGTTAGCTTCCCAATGCATTTTACAGAGCTGGATTTGGAGTTCTCTAAAAGGAGTTATGATCAATTTATTACAGCTTGTTCAGGCTTGGGAATTCAAACGACTCCTTTGATTATTCAACTTCATTTATTTATTTTCTGTCAAGTTTATCAATGTGTTAGGTAAGTCTACCATTGATGATGGTGGGCTAACATTAATAATGGTGGGTTGGTGAAGGCTTTTAAAGCACCCTTTGACAAACCTAGACTTGGAGGGTTGTTCCAATGTTTCCATTTGTATTTTTAGGATCTTGGGTTTCTTTTAGCCTATTAAACTCAACAACCTTGCTATGTATGACAATTAAGAGATTAATGTTATTTGAATTTGAAAGATTATTCTTTCTTCGGTTCTTTTGAGAACTAGTGAACTTATCAAGAATTTGCATTCTTGTGGCGTTCCAAATTTAGACTTGTCACTCACCTTCTCATCTATTTCTTGAGTGTGGCGTCAATATTATTCTCTATACCTTTGGTTCATGCTTTTCTTAAGCATTGGGTCAAGGTTTTGTTTGTCATGAATCTGTTTAGAACTTTCTTGGGAAGTTGAAACTAAAATTTAAGTGTGAGTTTCAAAATTTCATTGTGGGATTTCTTATCATAGCTGCCATTGGGATACTTCTCAAAAACAGTTTGTAAGTACTTGACAAAAAATCATATTTAAGAATCTTGGTGACAGTGGGTCACAGCTGTGTATGAGGTAGCATGTCAGTGTCAATTAACGTATAAAGCACATGGCTCGAGAGTAAAAAAGGAAAAAATGATAAAATAAAATTATTAAAGACAATAATGCAAATGATAAAACAATAGTGAAATAAAACAACAGTGAATTAAAAGGATATTTATAGGTAGTTGCATTGTGGCTCACATGTTCCTCTGGTTTTTTTGTCCAGAAACAGCTTGAACGATAGGCTTCCTAGTTTTCTTATAAACTAGCAAACAGGGTTGTTTATAGTCAAATTCCCGAGACTATATCGTGCATGCTCTTTCTGGAACAATGACCATAACTGGAGAATCGCTCCTTGTACATATCCATTGGGATGCATTTCAAGAGACAAAAGGATATCATCCAATGACTCCTTATTCAAGCCATCCCTAATGAATTGAATCTTATCTTCCTTGTTATCCGACACCATTCCTAAAGAACATGGTTTTTTATCGCATCTCATTCTGGCACACTTATGACAAGCAACAGAAATTCTTCGAGCTATTTGTTTTCTTGCATAATTTCCTTTACCACAACCAGACATGTATGCAATAAATTTGGGAGGTAACTCACCTGCTAATCGTACTTTGGCCTCTATTAACCAGCGGATGTCAGCAGGTATGTTATTCCTCATGAGCAATCGCATGAGTTCAGACCGAGCTTTATGGATTGTAAGGAGGGCATTCTGAGGAAGTGAAGGAAAATCGAATCTGCCTTTTGAGATGAGATTTTACACGTTGAAGTGGTCAAAGAATGTTCAGGAGGAACTGTTTAGCTATGGCACTCATGATTAACAATGATAAGAGAAAACTTAATGGTTAAACAAACACACTTATGCAAAAATAATTTCAATTAGCAAAAGAATAGTAAAAAGAAAGAAAAAAAATCAAATCACCGAAAAGAAAGAAAAATCTCAATTCAAATCTGGTGGGTCACTCAAATTTATTTCAGTGTCCTCTCCATGTGGTTGGTACTCTAGATATGGCTTTAATCTTTGACCATTAACTTTAAACGTGACACTATTCTTTGGGTCCTTAATTTCAATTACCCCATGTGGAAAAACAGTGTGAACAATAAAAGGGCCAGACCATCGAGAGCGCAACTTACCTGGGAATAGGTGCAAACGAGAATTCAATAAAAGCACTTTCTGACCTGGAGTGAAAGATTTTCTCATAATTTGTTTGTCATGAAAGACTCTCATTCGCTGCTTGTAAATCTTGGCATTTCCGTATGCATAATTGCGAATTTCTTCAAGTTCTGCCAGTTGTAATCTTCTTTCCGAGTTGGTTTACTACATGTCAAAGTTGAATTTCTTGATGGCCTAGTACGCACGATTCTCGAGTTCCACATGTAAGTGGCAATCTTTTCCATACACTAGTCTATAGGGTGACATACCAATCGGGGTTCTATATGCCCATAATGCATCATCGAGTCTCAATGACTAATCTTTTCTGTCTGGCCTCACCGTCTTTTCTAATATGTGCTTTATTTCTCGATTGGAGATCTCAATTTGGCCACTGGTTTGCGGATGATATGGGGTCGCCACTTTGTGAGTGATGGAATACTTTGTCAAAAGAACTTTGAATGCTTTGTTACAAAAGTGGGTACCACCATCACTAATTATTGCTCGAGGGAATCCAAAGCGCAAAATAATATTGCTTTTAAAAAATCTTATCACCACCTTGTGATCATTGGTTCTACATGGAATTGCTTCTACCCATTTCGATACGTAGTAAACAGCAACCAATATGTATTGATGGCCAAAAGAAGGGGGAAATGGACCCATGAAGTCGATACCCCACACATCAAAAATCTCAACCACTAAAATTGGATTTAATGGCATCATGTTCCTTTGTGTAATGCTACCCATTCGTTGACACCTATCGCATGAAGAGCAAAAGGTGTAAGCTTTAGTAGCTGTTTTGTTAGCACTGAAATGGCCTCCACAAGCTTGTTCATGGCAGAATGAAAGGATATTTTGAATTTCATTTTTTGGGACACATCGTCTGACAATTTGGTCTGCACAATACTTGAACAAATATGGGTCATCCCAAAAGAAATTCTTTATTTCTGCAAAAAATTTGGCTTTGTCCTGCTTGGTCCAATGCTCTTGAAGTTGACCTGTAACAAGATAATTAACTATATCAATATAGCACGGTAATACTTCCACACTCATTAGTTGTTCATCTTGAAATGACTCATTCAATGTTAATGGTTCTGTAATTGTGTCAAAATTGAGACGAGAGAGATAGTCAGCCACAACATTCTCTGTGCCTTTCTTATCTTTGAGTTCCAAGTCAAATTCCTGCAAAAGCAACACCCAATGAATTAGTCTAGCTTTTGCATATTTCTTTGTGAGAAGATATTTAAGAGCAGCATGATCTGTGAATATAATTATTTTACAACCAATGAGATAAGATCAAAATTTCTCCAATGCAAACACTACTGCTAGCATTTCTTTTTCAGTAGTTGAATAGTTCAATTGTGCATCATTCAATGTCATACTAGCATAGTAAATAACATAAGGAATTCGATCAACTCTTTGTCCTAATACTGCTCCTACTACATAATCAGATGCATCACACATGAGCTCAAATGGTAAGTTCCAGTTTGGGGGCTGAATGATTGGTGATGATGTCAACAATTGCTTTAGTTTTTCAAATGATTGGTGATGATGTCAAATATAAAAGGTACATCCTTAGCAAGTAGATTGCATAAAGGTCTACAAACTTTGCTAAAATCTTTAATGAAACGTCTATAAAAACCAGCATGCCCAAGAAAAGATCTTACTTCTTTGACTGTTTTAGGTGGAGGAAGATTGGAAATGAGGTCAACCTTGACTTTATCAACCTCAATACATCTCTGCAGAACTAGTGTTAGATGATGTAAGCATTGATCAAATGAGTCACCAAAAATAGAAAAGTCATCCATAAAGACTTCAAGGAATCGTTCAACCATATCAGAAAAAATGCTTAACATGCATCATTGAAATGCAGCAGGTGCATTATGTTGAGTGTTAGAAAATGTATATTTATAAAGGAGAAAATCATCATTTTACACTTTAAGTTTTACTAACACCCTTACTTTTATGTATTTAACATTCTTTTGATTTAATTTCGTGTGTTTTATTTTAATAAAGTATTTTATGTATTTTAGGGGCATCATAGTCGAGAGATCAACCAGCAAAACGGACATCAATTTTGAACTTAGGACGGTCGAAAACCTTAGGAGGAGCATAAAAGGAAAAATGGCACTGTTCACATGTACGGTACTATTCACATGTACGGTACTGTCTATGTTACTGTTCACGACACTGTTCATATAGACGGATCGAAGAATGTGGCATTGACCAATGATGTAGCATTGACTGATGAGGTGTCACGATCCTGTTAGACTAAAATTCTTATGCACTGTTGATCGATGACGTGGCAGCATATTAGTGGACCAGAAATTTTGCGTACGGTACGTGCATTACACAGGATTATTTTCAACCAAACCGCGTTACTGTTCAACCCGGGTCAAACCGTGTTACTGTTCACCCATGTGGTCAAACCGTGTACTGTTGACTGATGACATGGCACAATCCAGAGCGTCCAAACTGTTTTTAATCCGATGGCCATGATTTATTCCATGTGTCTATAAAAAGGGGGCCTCCCCCCCCCTAATTTGATGCTCTGAATCCATTTTTGGACTCTATTTTCTATAATTCCTTCTCCATCTTGTATTTTCTACATATTTTAATAAATTTCTATTTTGCCCCTAGTTCAATTATGAGTAGCTAATTTTCTTTCAAGCTTGGGTTGAAGGTGAAGTCTCAACATGTGTCATGGGCTTTATTTGATAAATTTATTTTCTCTTCCCCTCTAGTTTTTGTGGATGTTTTGACTTCTCGTTGACAAATAATAATAAGTTTGTCTAGATACCGCCTAGTACAAGGTTATTATTATTTGGCACGATAAGCCCTTAGCACCATATTGATTAGAGTGTGGTTCATGAGGTGTGGATTCCCCCCTCATGATTTAATTGGTATTAATAAAGAATATTTAGCCCATGGTGCATGTTGATACGGATGCAGATACCCAAGTATGTCAATTTAATAGATTTTCTATTCAATTTATTCTCGCCATTTAAATTCCAATTTTAGGATAATCCAAATCAATTTCACCACAAATCCAACCACCCATTTACAAAATTAATTCTACACACAATTAAAACTCACCTCCTCGTGGGATCGACACTCGTCACCATTAGTCTATTCTACAATAGATTCGTACGCTTGCGAGTTCAATAAAATTTGCACAACAAGTTTTTGGCGCCGTTGCCAGGGAGGTAAGTAATTTTAATTCATAGAATTAATTTTTTCTCTAAAAAAAAGAAAAAAGGAAAAAAAAAGTGAATCTACATTTAAAGGTTAGTATTTCTTTTTTTTTTCTCTTCTTGAAAATTCTGTAATTTAATTTTCAATTTATTTTTCTTTGTAAATTTTTTTTTTGTTTATCTTATTAATTTATTTTAGTTAATTTATTTCACGTATTTGTTTTTGTGTATTTTTATAGAAAGGTTTTAACAGCGTGATAAGGTTAGTAGCGTAATTTTTCCTTCTTTATTTTTATTTGTTTTGTTCCCATTTATTTTTGTGTTTCTTGCATGCATGGTCGTAGGTCATTATTACCTAATCTTGAACCTATAGACCTTGAACTTGAGAAAACACTTCGCACACACAAATAAGTCAAAAATAAAATGGATTTGCATCCACAGGAGAGGCTATTTAAGGTTTACTTCAGTCCTTTAGCTAATTTGAGCACATCATGCATAAGATACCCAAATGTAGCTGCTAGGAGTTTTGAACTAAAACCTAGTATGCTAAATTGTCTCCGAACATTCTATGGCCTAGAAAATGAGGACCCATATAATCATTTGAATGATTTTCATGCTATTTTTCAAACATTTAAATATGAGAATAATAGCATTACATCATGGGAACAAATGGTTACAAAACTTTTGAATAAATATTTTCCAGTGCATAAAACCAATGCTATTCGCAGGGAAATTTCAGAGTTTACCCAGAGAGAAGACGAGCAGTTTTTTTAAACATGGGAGCGATTCAATGGGCTACTCTTGAAGTGTCCATATCATGGGTACGAGAAATGGCAGCAATGCCAATACTTTTTGGAGGGATTATTGCAACAAGTGGAGGAGAGCTAATGTCAAAAAGTGCATCAGAGATTTGGGAATTCTTCCAGCGACAAGTGGATAATTCCCAACAACGGAGTCGGTCACTCAGGAATACTAAAAGAATTAAAGGAGTAAATGAGGTTCACATTCGCGAGTCAAGTTCAGAAATTAAAGAAGTCAAAGCGATAATTGAAGGTCTCTCTCGACAAATAGCATCGTTATCAACTGTTAAATCAATAGAGCCACTTGACCATGACTCATACTCAGATCAAGCCAATGCCATATGTGTAATGAGAAAAACATCGAATTACAACCCATACTCCAACACATATAATCCTGGATGGAGAGACCACCCCAATTTTTCATAGTCTCAAGGATTCCAACAGAATTGACCAGCAACTCCAGCTCTACCAATTCCTCAAAATCCTCAAACCTCTCAGCCACCATTTAGACCATACAATCAGAACCAGAACTACTCTCAACCCAGACCATAGGAGGATGCATTTCAGAATTTCAAGAATGTTACTCACTCCACGATTGAGCAACAGAACCGCACCATTGATGGACTACGAAATGAGTTGAGAGTAGGCTTCAACTCACAAGCCCAATCAGTTTCAAGCCTCGAGAAGATGGTGGGACAACTTGCTTCTTCAGTTCAGACCTTGGCAATGATTGTTGAGAAAGGTAAATTTCCAAGTCAACCAGTGCCTAATCCTAAAGGAGTACATGAAGCAAGTACTAGTCCACTATAGCAGCATGGAGAGGTTAAAGCAGTCATGACCTTGCGAAAAGGAAAAGAAGTCGACAACAAAGTGGAGATGCTGGTGACAAAAGAAAATCAAATTGTACCTGTGAATATTGAGGACTCACCATCGAAAGAGAAAGAAGAAACCAACCCACAAGAATATGTTCCTAAAGCTCCATTTCCTCAGAGGTTAGCTAAAGGAAAGAAGGGAAAATCCACAGGTGAGATTCTTGAAATCTTCAAACAGGTAAGTGTTAACATCCCTTTACTTGATGCTATAAAGCAAGTTCCATCTTATGCCAAGTTTCTTAAAGACCTTTGTACTAAAACAAGAAACATTCATGTTCAAAAAAAGGCATTTTTAACAGAAAACGTTAGTTCTATACTCCAACATAAAATTCTTTTAAAATGCAAAGACCCAGGCTCCCCTACTATCTCATATAGCATAGGGAACCACACAATTGAGAATGCTTTGTTGGATTTAGGAGCTAGTGTAAATATGTTGCCTTACTCTGTATTCATGAAACTTTGACTGGGAGAATTACACCCAACTCCAGTGGTGTTGCAGCTTGTAGATCGGTCCACAAAAATACCTTGTGGTATTGTGGAGGACGTGCTTATCCAGGTAAACAAGTTTTATTTTCTCGTTGATTTCATTGTAATTGACACTCAACCAATCCAGGATTCAAGGAAACACATCCCCATTATCCTCGGCCGACCTTTCTTAGCAACTGCGGATGCTTACTGTAACACCCCAGGCGAATCCCACATCGGCAAAGCACGGGAGAGATGCTGGGTTTATAAGGGGTGATCCACACCTTAATTGGCAAGACGCGTTTTGGGGTGTATGGGCGCCCCAAGAACAAATCCGTGCGGACCTTGTTAAGGCCCAAAGCGGACAATATCTTGCCAGGTCTGGGTTGGGTCATGACATTGTGGTATCAGAGCGGCTCCGCGTGTCCTCTTGAGCGATGGTGGGGCAAACCTCAGCGAGGACGCTGAGTCCCCAAGGGGGGGTGTATGTGACACCCCAGGCGAATCCCACATCGGCAAAGCACGGGAGAGATGCTGGGTTTATAAGGGGTGATCCACACCTTAATTGGCAAGACGCGTTTTGGGGTGTATGGGCGCCCCAAGAACAAATCCGTGCGGGCCTTGTTAAGGCCCAAAGCGGACAATATCTTGTCAGGTCTGGGTTGGGTCATGACATTTACATTCAATGCAGAACTAGAAATATGCAATTGTCCTTCGGCAACATGACTATGGAGCTGAACATTTTCAACATTGCCAAACAACCTCACAATGCAGATGATGGAATTGTTGATGTGGATTTAATAGAAACAATAGTTGATAATACTTTTCTTTCAAACCTCAGTGATGATCCTTTACAAACATGTTTAACTCACTTTGGTTTGGATTTTGATATTGACAGATCAGTCGATGAGGTCAACGCCCTACTTGACTCAGCACCATCCATGGACACTAATAAATGGAAGTCGAGAGTTGAATAACTAGCACCATCAGAAAAGAAACTCATCCCATCATCAGAATCACCACCGAAACTTGAGCTCAAACCATTACCCAACACTTTGGAATATGCATTTTTGGGAGAAGAAAGTACTCTGCCGGTAATCATCTCACCATCCCTCAATGACGAACGAAAAGGTAAGTTATTGGATATTTTAAAAGAGCACAAAGGAGCATTAGGATGGACCATAACAGACATAAAAAGGTATAAACCCAGTAGACTGCATGCATTACATTCACCTTGATGAAAATGCTAAATCTACTAGGGAAATGCAACGTCAGTTAAATCCTAATATGAAAGAAGTTGTTAGAACTGAAGTCCTTAAGTTATTAGACGCATGTATCATTTACCCAATTTCTGATAGTTCATGGGTCAGTCCTGTACAAGTTGTCCCCAAAAAGTCAGGAGTCACAGTAGTTACCAATGCTGATAACGAATAGATACCAACTAGAGTAACTACAGGATGGCGTGTATGCATTGATTATAGAAAGTTGAATTCTGTCACACGTAAAGACCATTTTCCTTTACCATTTATTGATCAAATGCTTGATAGATTAGCAGGCCATGAATTTTATTACTTTCACTTGCCCTTTTGGCACTTTTGCTTATAGGAGGATGCCATTTGGATTATGTAATGCACCTGTTACATTTCAACGATGCCTTGAAGTCTTTATGGATGACTTTTCTATTTTTGGTGACTCGTTTGATCAATATTTACATCATCTAACACTAGTTCTGCAGAGATGTATCGAAAAGAACTTGGTCTTAAGTTGGGAGAAGTGCCATTTTATGGTAAAACAAGGTATTGTTCTCGGTCACATCATTTTGAACAAAGGTATTGAGGTTGACAAACTCAAGGTGGATCTCATTTCTAATCTTCCTCCACCCAAAACAATCAGAGAAGTAAGATCTTTCCTTGGGCATGTTGGTTTCTATAGACGTTTCATTAAAGATTTTAGCAAAGTTTCTAGACCCTTATGCAATTTACTTGCTAAGGATGTACCTTTTATCTTTAATGAAAAATTAAAGCAGTTGTTGACATCATCACCCATCATTTAGCCCCCAAAATTGGAGCTTACCATTTGAACTCATGTGTGATACATCCGATTATGCAGTAGGAGCAGTGTTAGGACAAAGAGTTGATCGAATTCCGCATGTTATTTACTATGCTAGTATGACATTGAATAATGCACAGTTGAACTATTCAACTACTGAAAAAGAAATGCTAGCAGTAGTGTTTGCATTAGAAAAATTTCGATCTTATCTCATTGGTTGTAAAATTATTGTATTTACGGATCATGCTGCTCTTAAATATCTTCTCACAAAGAAAGATGCAAAAGCTAGACTAATTCGTTGGGTGTTACTTTTGCAGGAATTCAACTTGGAATTTAAAGATAAGAAAGGCACAAAAAATGTTGTGGCAGATCATCTCTCTCGTCTCCATTTTGACACAATTACAGAGCCATTAACATTGAACGAGTCATTCCCAGATGAACAATTGATGAGTGTGGAAGTATTACCATGGTATGCTGATATAGTTAATTATCTTGTTATAGGTCAACTTCCAGAGCATTGGACCAAGCAAGACAAAGCCAAATTTTTTACAGAAATAAAGAATTTCTTTTGGGATGACCCGTATTTGTTCAAATATTGTGCAGACCAAATTGTCAGACGATGTGTCCCAAAAAATGAAATTCAAAATATCCTTTCATTCTGCCATGAACAAGCTTGTGGAGGCCATTTCAGTGCTAAGAAAACAGCGACTAAAGTTTTACAGTGTGGTTTCTATTGGCCAACTATATTTCGAGATGCTTACACTTTCTGTTCTTCATGTGATAGGTGTCAACGAATGGGGAGCATTACACGAAGGAACATGATGCCTCTAAATCCAATTTTAGTGGTTGAGATTTTTGACGTATGGGGTATCGACTTCATGGGCCATCAATGCATATTGGTTGCTATTGATTACGTATCAAAATGGGTAGAAGCAATTCCATGCAGAACCAATGATCACAAGGTGGTGATAGGATTTTTGAAAAACAATATTGTTTCACGCTTTGGATTCCCTCGAGCGATAATCAGTGATGGTGGTGCCCACTTTTGTAACAAAGCATTCAAATCTCTTTTGACAAAATATTCAATCACTCACAAAGTGGCGACCCCATATCATCTGCAAACCAGTGGCCAAGTTGAGATCTCCAATCGAGAAATAAAGCATATATTAGAAAAGACGGTGAAGCCGAACATAAAAGATTGGTCATTAAGACTTGATGATGCATTATGGGCATATAGAACGGCTTTCAAGACCCCAATTGGGATGTCACCCTACAGGCTAGTGCATGGAAAAGCTTGCCACCTACCTGTGGAATTTGAGCATCGTGCATATTGGGCCATCAAGAAATTCAACTTTGACATGCAGCAAGCCAGTTCAAAAAGAAGATTACAGCTGGCAGAACTTGAAGAAATTCACAATGATGCATACGAAAATGCCAATATTTACAAGCAACGAATGAAAGTCTTCCATGACAAGCAAATTATGAGAAAATCATTCACTCCAGGTCAGAAAGCTTTTATTCAATTCTCGCTTGCACCTATTCACAAGTAAGTTACGCTCTCGTTGGTCTGGTCCCTTTATTATTCATATTGTTTTTCCACATGGGGCAATTAAAATTAAGGACCCAAAGAACGATGTCACGTTTAAAGTTAATGGTCAAAGATTAAAGCCATATCTAGAGTACCAACCATATAGAGAAGACACCGAAATAAATTTGAGTGACCCACCAGATTTGAATTGATTTTTTTTCTTTTCGGTGATTTGATTTTTCTTTTCTTTCTTTCTTTTTATTATTCTTTTGGTAATTGAAATTATTTTTGCATAAGTGTGTTTGTTTAACCATTAAGTTTTTTTTCTTATCATTGTTAATCATGAGCACCATACTTAAACTGTTCCTCCTGAACATTCTTAAACCACTTCAACATGTAAAATCTCATCTCAAAAGGCAGATTCAATTTTGTAAAACACTTCATATTTAGGCTCTGCAACCACCAGAGTTAGTATCCTATGTTGAGGGTTTAGAAAGCCAACTCAGAGACATTGAGAGAAGTGTTTACGACATCCAGTTGGAGCTTGAGGTAAATTCAATAAGAGGACGATTTTAATTTTCTTTGTGTGTTTTAATTTGTTTTTCTGTTTGTGTGCTTTAGTTTGTTACCCCGGTGAAGTGGCGGATAACGGTACTCCGTGACAATCAAGTCAGTTACTTCAGTTTCCCATAATAACTGATATTCTGAGGCGAAGGTATGGACAGAAGCGAGATTCTGCCAAAGCTTCACAAGCGATTCCCTTCACTTCCTCAGAATGCCCTCCTTATAATCTATAAAGCCCGGTCTGAACGCATGCGATTGTTCATGAGGAATAACATACCTACTGACATCCGTTGGTTAATCGAGGCTAAACTACGATTGGCAGGTGAGTTACAGCCAAAATTTATTGCATACATGCCTGGTTGGGGTAAAGGAAATTATGCAAGAAAACGACGAGCTCGAAGAATTTCTGTTGCTTATCATAAGTGTGCCAGAATTAGTTGCGATAAAAACCCATGTTCTTTAGGAATGGTGTCTGATAACAGAGAAGATAAGATTCAATTCATTAGGGATGGCTTGAATAAGGAGTCATTGGATGATATCCTTATGTCTCTTGAAACGCATTCCAGTGGATATGTGCAAGGAGCGATTCTCCAGTTATGGCCATTATTCCAGAAAGAACATGCACGATATAGTCTCGGGAATTTGACTATAAATGACCATGTTTACCAGTTTATAAGAAAACTGGATGGGAAGCCTATCCTCGGCCCATAGAGGGCGTTCAAGCCATTTTTGGACGTAAAACCAGAGGAAGATGTGAGCCACAGTCGCAACTATCTGTAAATATCCTTTTACTTCACTATTATTTTATTTGACTGTTGTTTTATCATTTGCATTTTGTCTTTAATAATTTTATTTTATCATTGTTTCTTTTTCTTTTTACTGTTTCCTTTTTGACTCACGAGCCATGTGCTTTACGCGTTATTTGACACTGACATGCCACCTTATACACAGTTGTGACCCACTGTCACCAAGATTCTTAAATATGACTTTTTGTTAAGCACTCACAAATTATTTTTGAGAAATATTTCAATGGCAGCTACTCCCAATAGACAATTCAAGAACATTTCTATGCTTTCTGGATTTAACTGTGGCAAACATAAAGAGTTCGTTAAGGCAGCCGTAGATTTTGGTCGAAGCATAGTAGGAGGTAACCGAGGGTTATCAAAATTGGTCTCAGAAGCTGCTTTTGTCAGAGGAAGCCAAGTGTTAGGCATCATCCCAAGAGTCCTAAAACCTTTGGGCAGTTTGTCTGACTCACCGACTGGAGAAGAGTTAGTCGTCTCAGGTATGAAAGAAAGAACAACTAAAATGCTTAATCATGCTAATGCTTTTATTTTCCTTCCAGGAGATCTTGCAACACTAGAGGCACTTATCACTCTAGCATCTTGGGCCCATATGTACATTCACCAGAAACCCATCAGTTTGTTAAATGTCAATAACTTTTATGATGGTTTCATCGCATTTCTTAACCATGCAATAAAAAACTATTTCATTCCTTCCAATGCAAAAAAAACTTTTTATTTGTGCTCACACTGCTAATGAGTTACTTGATCTGTTACAAGCTTATAGACCGGAGCCAGACCCCTGGACCTTTGTGTTGGAGCGTCCAAATAATGACGGTAACAGTAACCGCAGTAAGAAGTACAAATTAGATTTAACTCTCCGCCTATAAATATTTTCTTCTATGTTGCACCACCCAGGTGATGTCTTCTAAACTCTACTTCTTTCCTTTAAAACATTGAGGACAATGTTTCGTTCTGGTTGGGGGAAGGGAATAATGACAATTGTGGAATCTTGGTTAAGTTGTTACTGATTTTTTGTTATAGAAACTAACTGTTGCTAACGTTTTGTGTTGAAGATGGCTGAATATGGAGTGTAGTGACTCTAGAAACGCATCTTCATCGTTTGAAAAAAAAAACAAAAAAAATTAAAAATAAAATAAAATAAAATAAATTTCACACATTTTCTTTTTCTTTATTATGTTTTGATGTTCATTTTTCTTCTTCTTTTTAATTTCTCCTTTATAAATATACATTTTCAATTTTTTTTTGAGTCAAAGATGGTTGAATATGGAGTGTAGTGCCTCTAGAAACGCATCTTCTTAAGTTAAAAAAAAACCATTTTCGTTTTCTATCATTTTCTAATTAGTTTTTCTGCATCATTTTCACATTTCTGCTTGCATATTTTCCTTTCATGTTTAGAATAGGTTGGGGGTAGGATGTTGTTAAAAAAAAAAAAGTTGTGTGATTTGTTTTAACATTGGATGACATGATTAATTTCAAATTTTAGTATTTGTATTATCTTTGGTCTTAAGTGATGTTATGATATGTTTGCTACTTTACATGTTGATGTCGGAGACAAATATGAGTTGCTTGAAGGAATGAACATGTCATAAATAAGTGCCAAGTGAGTTTTTGAGCCTATCATTTTTCTTGGAGAGTAACCATTTTGCCCATTCTTTATACAACTTAGCAGTTTATTATTTTATATACGATCTCTAGATTTCTTTTGAGTTAACCCTAAAAAAAAATTTGTAAAATTAAAAAAAAATGTGTGTTGCTACATTTGGAGGCCCATCTAACTAGTAGATATGGAAGATTATTTATAACCCTAAAAGACGATGGAAAGATCATTTTTGATCCGTTTGAGCCTTTCTAGCCATCCCTTTTGTGAAATATCCATAGTTAACCATTTTGAGCCTTAAAAAAAAAAACCTTTTATTTGTCAAACTTATCATCTTGACCCACTCTGATTTGGAGTATTACCCGATGTCTTATAAGTTCCATCACCTATTTATGTTTGAGAAAAATGTAAATAATTATTTTGTTCAGTGATGTTGTGCCTAGCAAAAGCAAAAAAAAAAATTGTTTAAAAAAAAAAGAGAAGAAAAAAAAATAACAATAATAGGTGAAATCCACCTTGCAACTTCCAAAAAAAAAAAAAAATTCCTCTACATTTTTCTCAAACATACACTTTGTTTTCCTTATTTCCCTTCTTTGTTAGCCATGTCTCTAACCTACGTTACGTCCTAATAAAAGTCCTTCTTGATTTTAGGGAACTATAGTCTGAAGTAAAAGCTAATTATATAGGCTAAAAAGATGTAGTGATGCATAATTAAAAAAAGAGAAAAAATAAATAAATAAAGTGGGTTGACTAGCATTTTTGTTTAACTTGAGATCGTATTATTTCTAAGCTGAGGGCATATTTCTTTCATATTGGTGAGAGCATGTGATATCATTTCTTTATTATTTTCTCTCAATTATCATTCATTGCAGTGACTATTTTTATTGGGTATAATTTTTTTGTGAGAGTGTCACTATATCCAGTGAGATTTTGGGGTTTAACATGTCATTCTTGAAAGTAGCTGTGACAAAGTCTACTGGCCTGATTCATGTGGATGGTTGATGTGGGTGTAATGTTTCTTTAGACTGGAGATAATGCTTATACTTTTATTTGATTACTATCATTAGTCTAAAACATGAGTGTTAAAAAAAATTATTATTTTGGATTTAAATTTTGTTTTCGCTTTATTTGCTAGGGACTAGCAATAAGTTGGTTGGGGGGTGTGTTGAGTGTTAGAAAATATATATTTATAAAGAGAAAATCATCATTTTACACTTCAAGTTTTACTAACACCCTTACTTTTATGTATTTAACCTTCTTTTGATTTAATTTGTGTGTTTTATTTTAATTAAGTATTTTATGTATTTTAGGGGCATTATAGTCATTTCACAATGAACGAGAGATCAGACGGCAAAACGGACATCAATTTTGAATTCAGGATGGTCGAAAACCTTAAGAGGAGCATAAAAGGAAAAATGGCACTGTTCACATGTACGGTACTATTCACATGTCCCGTACTGTCTACGTTACTGTTCACGACACTGTTCATATAGACGGATCGATGATGTGGCATTGACCGATGATGTGGCATTGACTGATGAGGTGTCACAATCCTATTGGACTAAAATTCTTATGCACTGTTGATTGATGACGTGGCAGCATATTAGTGGACCAGAAATCTCGAGTACTGTACATGCATTACACAGGATTATTTTCAACCAAACCGCGTTACTGTTCAAGCCGGGTCAAACCGTGTTACTGTTCACCCGCGTGGTCAAACCGCATACTGTTGACTGATGACGTGGCACAATCCTAAGCGTCCAAACTGCTTTTAATCCAATGGCCATGATTTACTCCATGTATCTATAAAAAGGGGGCCTCCCCCCCCTAATTTGATAGCTCTGAATCCATTTTTGGACTCCATTTTCTGTAATTCCTTCTCCATTTTGTATTTTCTACATATTTTAATAAATTCCCATTTTGCCTCTAGTTCAATTATGAGTAGCTAATTTTCTTTCAAGCTTGGGTTGAAGGTGAAGTCTCAACATGTGTCATGGGCTTTATTTGGTAAATTTATTTTCTCTTCCCCTCTAGTTTTTGTGGATGTTTTGACTTCTCGTCGACAAATAATAATAAGCTTGTCTAGATACCGCCCTGGTTTCACCGGCTCCCTAGTACAAAGTTATTATTATTTGGCACGATAAGCCCTTAGCACCATATTGATTAGAGTGTGGTTCATGAGGTGTGGATTCCCCCCTCATGATTTAATTGGTATTAATAAGGAATTTTTAGCCCATGGTGCATGTTGATACGGATCCAGATACCCAAGTACGTCAATTTAATAGATTTTCTATTCAATTTATTCTCGCCATTTAAATTCCAATTTTAGGATAATCCAAATCATTTTCACCACAAATCCAACCACCCATTTACAAAATTAATTCTACACACAATTAAAATCCACCTCCTCGTGGGATCGACACTCGTCACCATTAGTCTATTCTACAATAGATTCGTGCACTTGCGAGTTCAATAAAATTCGCACAACAAGTTTTTGGCGCCGTTGCCGGGGAAGTAAGTAATTTTAATTCATAGAATTAATTTTTTCTCTAAAAAAAAGAAAAAAGAAAAAAAAAGTGAATCTACATTTCTTTTCTTTTTCTCTTCTTGAAAATTCTGTAATTTATTTTTCAATTTATTTTTCTTTCTAAATTTTTTTTTGTTTATCTTATTAATTTATTTTTAGTTAATTTATTTTACGTATTTGTTTTTGTGTATTTTTATAGAAAGGTAACAATGTTTTGGCCTAGGATACTCTTTTTGTCAGACAACATTATTGCCATATGTTTCCACTATCTCAAGAAAGTGGGAAAGTAATTGTTGATGGGAATCATGATCTTTGGAGAATAATAGCACGTCATCTTTATAGATAAGTGCATGATGAAGGATTGGTTCAAAGATCTTGATCATGGCCTTTTGGAAAAGGGAGGGGGCTACCTAAAGGCCAAATGGCATTACTTTCCATTGGTAATGGGCATTTGGTATGCAAAAGGCTGTTTTAGGTCTATCATCCGGGTGGATTCCTAATTGCTAGAAACCTGCTTTAAGATCAAATTTAGAGAAGACTTTAGCATTTTGGATATGGACGAATAAGGATTGGATTTTTAGCAAAAGGAACTTATCGTCTCTGAGAAAACAGTTGAGAGGCTAGTAATCAATAACGAGACATTTTTTTCCTCTAACTATTTCAGTCCTTTTTTCCACATAAAAGGCTTGACAAGCCCATTCTGAATCTATGGGCTCAATGAGGCCTTGGTTTAGCAACTGGAACATTCTTCTTGGGCTAATTTCAGATCAGTTGGAGTCATTCCTAGATAGGTAGCCTTGGTTGGGTTAATGTCTTTGTTAAGCTTAAAAGGGAGCTTAATGAAGAAGTTTACATTTGTCCAGAGAGGGGCAGGATGAAGAAATTGACAATGACTTAAGGGTTAAGCATAGTCTTCTGAGCTCCAGTATCAACAAAACCGATGATGGGAACTGGTTTTTCAAATTTTTCGGAGAGAAGGTGGATTTTGATTGAAGGGATAGGAATTGCTGGTTGGACTTTCTGAATCTGTTGTACAATTTGGATTACAGAAACATTTTCTGATTCAAAATAATCTTCTGTTTAAGCAAGAACAAAAGCTGTTTGTTCATCATAATCCTCTTGTTCAGAGAAGAAGGATTCGACATCGTCACTTTCTGAAAGTAACATGGAATCCTGAAGATGCTCAATAAGCCCAATTGATTTCGCAGGTTTGTTTGGACAATTCCTCGCGAAATGGCCTTTATTTTTACAAATAAAACATTGGCTGCTTTTGAATTTAGAGGACTGGTCAGAGTTCTTTTTTCTGAAAAAACGATAAGGTTTTTTGGATCTGTTGGGTGTTTGGCTTTTCTTTTCAGAATTTTTGAATTTTCAGAAATGGGATTTCTTTTTGGTAGTACAAGTGCAATCTTTTTCACTTTTGCACTTAATGGAGAGGTGAGGCTTTTTACAAGCACTTTTGAAAGGTTGCTTGTTTTCAATGAGGTCTTTGAAAAATTCCTTCTGTTCACAAAGTCTTTCTAGACATTTGATGGCTAACTAATAGATTTTTCCCAAGGAGAGGTTGGCTATGTCTAGCTGATGGATTGTGAACTGTCTTTGAAGTTCTGGCTGAATTTCTTTGGGGAGAGATGCTACAAAGACATGCTTTAGCGAAGGGTCATTAAAGCCATTGAGCTTGTAATACATTGTAGACATTCTCTTGTAGTGAAAATCCAGATCTTTAATCTGGAGAGAATAGCACTTCATTAAATGGAATTCTCTTCTGGTTTTTTCGTTAGCAGCTGTTGTTTCCCCAAGGAACTGCTCATAAATTACTCGTAGGACTTTTGAAATCTGAGCTTGAATCACTTGGAGTTGTTTGTATGGACCTAGACTTTCAAATCAATCTCTTAAAGATCCCGTGAAACGAGAACTGAACTCCTTAAAGACTATTTGGGTTGTTGCTCCAGTTCTGAGCATTTGGACATCAATCCAGGCAGAAAATTCCTGAAATTTGGCTGGCCATTTTACTCTTGAAATGTCGTCAAAAGTAAACCAAGGGCCATTGGAAGGTTTAGGAGGAGAATTTTCTTGATGAGGTGTAGGATTGGTATCAGAATATGCTCCCTCAACTATAGGTGTTTGACGAGGAGAGGATGGGGAAGGTTCATTTGATCCTGTTGATGGCTAGACCATGAGGAGTTTGGAATCATCTACTAATTCTTTTTTAGAATCTGAAGTAGAAAAAGATTCTTCATCTGTAGAGATTTCTTTTGTTTGGGATGGGGAAGTTTCATCTGATTTTGAAAGACGTGATAGAACTTGGGATGAGTATTGGTGCATAGGTTCTTTGTTCTTCTGAGTAGATTGTGGTTCTGGAGAAGACTGTGGATCGGAGGGTTGGTGGTAAGTTGGAGGTGGTTCAGGCTTAGGAGGTTTGGTTCATGGTTTTGGAGGAGCATGACTTAAAGCATGCTTGAGATGGGACAAGCCAAAGAATTTGGTATAATCTACAGGTTGTCGTGAGTTGGATGGTGTGTAGAAAGGCTGGTAAGTGCTGAAAGTTGGGGTGTGTAAGGGTAAAGCAGGGGATTTTGCAAACAATGAAGGTTGTTGTTTGTCAGCATCAATCCTGGCAAGTTAAGCTTTTAACTGCCTAATCTCTTCCTCTTTTTGGTTGAATTTAGGACCCCAATATCTATTTTGAATCATGGACCAAAGATTTGAATCGAGTTGGGAGACTCAATTTTGCATGTCAAAATACATTTGTTCAAGCTGGGTTGTTATTCTATCAACTTTTGTGTCGGTTTGCTTAACTTGAGAAGCAACTTTCTCTATCTTTTCATCAAGAGATCTAAAGGCTGAGTTCTGTGCCTTGGCATTTTGAGTTTACCAGTTTAGAACAGCTTCAAAAGGTTTTGGTTTTTCCAGCTGGCCATTTGGTGTAACAGGAGAATGGACAAAAGGTTTAGTGGTGACCTTTGTCTGTGGATCAATTTGTTTTTCCAGAGGAGGAAATTGTTTTTGGTAAGAGCTTGATGAAAACATCATGCAAGGTTGGACCGGCCTAGCATAGGATGAGAGCAAGATTGTTTCTTGTATGCATGATCTTTGTTTATACTCCTTTTGTATAAGCCTTAAACCTTTCCTGTAAATAGGTAAAGGCATCAGACTATCTGGATCCTCTGGGGGTAGAGGAGGCTTTTTGTGACATGGATCCAGCTTGTGACTTTTCTTTTTACACCTCCTGGGATGCCTATTAAGATCATCATCATCATCATCTTCTTCTTCTTCTAGGCAAGGACAATCTGGATCACACATATGGGAACCTGGAACATCCCATAAAAAATGACCATTGATTTTGTCCGGGTAAATCGGATAGCCATCTGAGGCAAATCCGTGGATAGGAAGATTTTCTTGTGCCGTAGATACGACTATGATCATAGAGGAGTATGAAAAGGAATTTCTTAGTGTCGATTGTTCAGAGGGTGGATGTGAGACTCTGGGTGGTGTTTGGGAAGTGGATGGTGACTGAAAAATCAATTTTACCGTTCCATCTGCTCTTTTTTCAAAATGAGCATAAGATGTTTGGATCGGCTGTGAGTTTTGATGAAATTTTTCATGATTGGAAAGCCATTCCAGGGGCATAAGCTTAAGCAATTCATGCTTTTGGATATGCCTGGGGATTTGGACTATGGATGGAATACTATCTGAAGATTCAGCAAGATTCATTAGAGCATCTGATGTGGTTTGAGGTGTTGGTGGATCAAGGGCATGGTTTTGTAACCGATACACCAATTGATGGTGTAGTGTTGCCATTTTTTAAGAAATTGTTTGTTCAACACCTTGGATCTGAATCTGGACTTTTAGAGTAGAGGGGAGGTTTGGATCATCAAGTGAGGTTGAAATTTGGGTAAAAGGTCAAAAGAACACTTCCTGCATGTAGAGACATGATGAATTGGGCTTGGAGAGAAGACAAAACATTGTGGGCATTATTCAAGTTATTGAGAACCAAATGCACAATTTGGGTCAAATGTAGAAAGGGCGAATTTAGAATAAAACTGGTATTGATTGAACTGGAACTAACCTACAAGCTATATATCATTGGAAAGATAATTAAGTTAACTTTCCAATGCAATTTATAGAGCTAGATTTGGAGTTCTTTAGAAGGTGCTATGACCAATTTATTAGAGCTTGTTCGGGCTTGGGAATTCCAACCACTCCTTTGTTTATTCAACTTCATTTATTTATTTTGTTACAAGTTTGTCAATGTGTTAGGTAAGTCTACCATCAATGATGGTAGGCTAGCATTAAGTTTGTCAATGACTAGCATTAATTATGGTAGGCTAGCATTAAGTTTATCAATGACTAGCATTAATAATGGTGGGTTGGTGAAGACTTTTGAAGCATCCTTTGACAAACCTATGCTTGGAGGGTTGTTCCAATGTTTCCATTTGTATTTTTAGGATCTTGGGTTTCTATTAGCCTATTTAAACCCAGTAACCTTGCCATGTAAGACAATTAGAGATGAATGTTATTTTGAATTTGAAAGATCAATCTTTCTTTATTTCTTTTGAGAACTAGTGAACTTATCAAGAATTTGCATTCTTGTGGCATTCCAAAATAGACTTATCACTCACCTTCTTATCTAAATCTTGAGTGTGGCGTCAATATCCTTCTCTATACGTCTAGTTCATGTTTTCTTAAACAATGGGTCAAGGTTTTTGTTTTGCTTAAATTTGTTTAGAACTTTCGTGGGAAGTTAAGACTTCAAATTAAGTGTGGGTTTCAAAGTTTTATTATGGGGTTCGCATTAGCCAAGAATAATGGGGATGTGCTTTTTCGAATCCTACGTTGGATGAGTGTCAATTAGAAAAAAATCAACAAGAAAATAAAACTTGCCTACATAAATAAGCACATCTTCCACAATACCTCAAGGTATTTTCATGGATCGCTCTACGAGTTGCAATATAACTGGAGTTGGGTGTAATTCTCCTAATCTAAGTTTCACGAATACTGAATAAAGCAAAAGATTTACCTTATCTCCTAAGTCCAACAAAACATACTTGATTATGTAGTTCCCTTTATTACATAAGATGGTAGGGGAGCTCGGATATTTTTATTTTAGAGGAATTTTTTTATTGGAGTATAGAATTAATGTTCTCTGTTAAAAAGACCTTCTTTTGAATATAAATACTTTTCTTTTTTATGGAAAGGTCTTTAAGAAACTTGGCATAAGAGGGCACTTGTGTTATAGTGTCAAGCAAAGGGATGTTAACACATATATGTTTAAAGATCTCCATAATCTCACATGTGGAATTTTCCTTCTTTACTTTAGCTAACCAGTGAGGGAACTGTTCAAATGACCAATCTTGTAGTACTTGTGGTGAGTGTTGCTCTAATTTCATTTCAATTTTATCTGCAATTTTACCCTATGATGCAAAGTGTCAGTGTGTGCAAAGTGTTTTTTTTTTTTTTTTTAAGTTCAAGGTATGGGGTTTTAGATCATTTGATTGTGACCTTCGACCGTGCATGCAAAAGAAAATTGAAAAAAAAAGGACTAATGAAAATAAAGGGAGAGGAGAAGTTATGGTATTGATCTTATCACGTTATTTCACACTTACTTTAAAAGCACACTCAAAACTTGCATACAAAGTTATTTACACAATATTTACTAAGAAAATTAACTCTATAAATTAAAATGTCTTACCTCCTGGGCAATGGCGCCAAAAACTTGTTGTGCAAATTTTGTTATATTTGCTAGCGCATGAATCTATTGTAGTATAGATTTATGGTAACAAAGGTCAATCTCATGAGGAAGTAGATTTAATCATGTGTAGGATTGATTTGCCAAGTTCGTTTGTGAATTAGATGGATATTATTTTTAAGCAATAAGATAAAAAAATAGTGGAAATAAATTAAAGATTAAACAATATAAATAAAGCACTTGAGTGTCTAGATTCACACTCAACACTCCACTATGGGTTTGATATTCTTTTGTAGTTCCAATTAATTTATGGAGGGAATTTCCACTCCATAAAAGTCTCATTCTAGTAAATATGGTATCAAGCCCTCATTATACCAGGGGAAAATAATCTTCTGTGGTGTCGAGAAGACGTTGTGGCTAGTGAAAACGATCTTACTGTCGATAATGTGGCAAGACCGTCCACTAAACAACTTAGATACACTCTTTATCGATACTAAGTCAAGATGAACCACAAGTACTAAAGGGGAGTTTTTCTCTCATAAATATAGTGTAAGTGCTCATCATGCCAAACAGTAATGATTTTGACCTAAGGAGTCGGTATATGGCACAAAATCTAGATAGGATTTATTGTCTATCATTGATGAGTCAAAACAATCCACATAAATCACAGAGAGAGAGTGAATAAACTTACCAAATTAAACCCACAGATCACGTTGAGGCCTCATATTCAACTGAAGTTTGAAATTAATTTAGCCACTCATATTGAACTAAGGGTAAAATATGTAAAAACACAAGAAAGAGCAAGAATTACATAAAATGGAGCTTAAATTTGGATTCAGAGTTGTTAATCGAAGGGACAAGAGTCCCCTATTTATAGATACAACTAGTAAATCATGGTTATCAGATGAAAACAATTCGAACACATAGGATTGTGCCACGTGGCAATCTCTGGTTGGATGGAACACGTCATCAGGGCTGTCATTCTATGTATATGCACATGTTGTAAGAACTTCTTTTGCCCAATAATATGCTCCCGCATCATCTCTCAACGCAAAAATCAACAACATTGATCTAGTGTATTGCATGTAATGTACACGTATTTTTCGATCTAATAACAGTCAACACAAAAGTCAGCAAGCATTGATTCAATGTGTGTAGATCTATAGTAAGGGCAAATGTAGGTTGAATAAGATGTTGCAATGTCATCAATCAATGCCATGTTAACTGGGCTCCAATAAAAATTATGATTTTGCCCTTTATGCCCTTTATGAGGCTTTTAGCTATATTAAGTTAAAAAATGCTAACTATTCTGCTGTTAGATTGTTTATTAATTGTGAAATAATCAAAATACCCTTAAAATACATAAAATACTCAAATTATAACAAAACACTCAAAATCAATGTTCAAGGGACTTAAATACATAAAAGTAGAGATGTTAGTAAGACTTAAATGTAAAATAATTATTTTATCCTTTAAAAATATACATTCTCGAGCTCAACAAGGATATTCTAATAATTTATAAATTTGGGGGTAATTTATGATTATGACTGATTATATTTTGTGAAGTTTTCATATTGATTTTAGGCCAATGATGTCAAAATGTTTTTGTTACTTGAGGATGCCAAGAGGTTTGCTAGACTTATAAATGAATCACAATAAGCAATATGTACATGTTTTATATGTTTGAAAAACCTTCTTTTTTTATATGTATGGATAAGGATTTATATGTTTCTACCCATGTGTCTATGTGATGTGCTGTTATGCTTATGCATGATTATCGACATGAGAATATGTATGTGTGGAAGTTCATTGGCATTAGCATGAAAATGAATCATGTTTTATGAAATGAGAAAGTAGATTTTAGCAAACTGATTTTGAAAAAAGAAACTAGGTTTTCAGTTTTGTTTGGTTTCTTAAATTTGTTACTCGCTTAGTGGAGGGCACTCTATATGTTATGTTGTATTATGTGGATGAGGGACATGTTTATGTCAAGCCCAAAGTGTATGAAAGTTAAGTGAGAGTCCTACACAAATTGAATTAAGATAATTCAGGTAAGTGATTTGAAAAGAAAATGTGAAAGCTCAAAAGTGACAAAATAAGATTTTGATGGTTTGTTTTACAATATGTTTTAGAGATACATGTGGATTTTGGTCTATTAAACAACAACTTTGCTAACTGATTTTTGTACTGATTATAGTTTATTGTGATTCCCAAAAATCAAGATTGATTCTTGATGAGTGAGAAGACTTTATTCGATAGATTTAGAGTAGCAATAATAATTTACCAATCGTAATTAATTTTAAGGTATAGCTTTTTTTTAGCATTACTAAAAGTGAATCTCGAGGATGAAATTCTTTTAAGAAGGTAAGATTGTAATACCGCACTCTATAAATCTTGACTTTTGACGTGGCCCTTTATAAAAAGAAAGAGAGAAAGAAATGGACAAAGAGAAAGAGAGAGAGATGGAACTAGGCTAGCCAAATGGGTCAACCCGACCTGGCTGGCGTTTCTAATTCTAACCACATCACCAGCCATGAAAGGTCAGATCCACAAGAACTATCGGTCATTTCCCAGCCATCAACACCACCGAAAACTATCAAAGGCCACCATTTAATGTACGAGCAGTCATGAAAATTACCATCTCAAATCG
Source organism: Citrus x clementina (assembly GCF_000493195.1). Lineage (NCBI taxonomy): Eukaryota > Viridiplantae > Streptophyta > Magnoliopsida > Sapindales > Rutaceae > Citrus > Citrus x clementina. Next base: position 18,640,061 of record NW_006262688.1, read on the forward strand.
ACGCATTTTTGTGGATTTATGACATAAGAACCCAAGAAAGCCAATATGATCATAATTCAGATAAAGGATCTAAACCATTGAGAAGCTAAGTCTCAAGAGCCCAGATCGCTAAATAAGATGCCACAAACGTTAGCAACTCCTTTGATAAGTCGAAAGTTCTTTCTAGAACAAGTTGAGAAAATCTTCTCCATTCAAAGAATATAAAAGAGTGCTTATATAAGGTGACCGACCCTAATTTAACTTAAAAACATGAAAAAAACCCTAAAATTAAAACCCAAAGCCGCATGGGCCCTAGCTTGCATAGAGATGGCCAATGGGCCGAACAACATGTGGCACGACACGTTTCCGTACAGCATGGCATGACACAAGCATGTTTTGGTGGGGCACACGGCACGGCACGACATGCATGAAAAAGCCTGCAATAAGTATGTTTATTTAATTCTTGTTTATTAAATAAATAATTGATATCATGATTTTAATGAATAAAATTATAAATATCATAATTTTATAAATATGCATTAATATTATTGTGAACTATGATCTATGACTCTATGTAACTCCAAGTTAACAATTAAGTTAACCCTTAAGAAAATTTTATTATTATCATTATTGTTAGGTATTAAAAAAATTCTAATACTATAAGGTCAAACTTAGTAATTAATATTACATTTTCTTACTATTATTAGTTTATTACTATTGAATATGGACTTGAGTTTTGATTTTTTTATTCTATTAAATTTGAATAAAAGCATAGACTTAAAAAAAATATATAGACTTGACAAAAGTATGCCAACAGCTTAGTATGTGCTCTTTAAAAAAAATAAAAAAGCTTAGTGGGCTTTTTTTCTTAGGCATGGCACGGCACGTGTGGGCACGGACGAATGGGGATGGCATGTGTACCGGCCCAGGCCTAAGCAAAAACATTTAGGCACGGCATAGGCACAAGCACCGCATGGGCCTTGCTTTGCTGGCCCGGCCCATTGGCCATCTCTAAGCCTGTAGAGCCACTGATTTTAAACGGACCATAACTTGGCCATATGATGTCAGATTTGGGCTCATAATAAACCGTTTCAAGTCTCTTGATGTAAAGAATGCACTACAAATTGGATCTTCCTGGTGAGTATAATGTGAGTGCTACTTTCAATGTTTCTGATCTTTCTCCTTTCGATGTAGGTGCAATTATATTGAGGCTGGTTCTTCCTCTTTCAAGCCTGATGAGAACCATCAAGGGACCATTAAAACTTCAAGTGATCCTTTGCACATTCATGGAGGCCCAATTACAAGAGCAAGAGCCAAAAAGATGCAAGCTGCTTTAAATGGATTAATTGAGAAAATATGGATTGAAAATGCAATTCAAGATGCAAGACATCATGAATTGGGCTTGAAGAGAAGACAAGGCATTGTGGGCATTATTCAAGTCATTGGGCAGCCAAATACACAAGTTGTATCAAATGCAGAAAGGTCAAATTCGGAATAAAAACTGTATTGATTGAGCCCGAATTAAAATGCAAGCTATATACCGTTGGAAAGATAATTAAGTTAGCTTTCCAATAAATTTTACAGAGCTGGATTTGGAGTTCTCTAGAAGGAGTTATGACCAATTCTTTACAGCTTGTTCAGACTTGGGATTTTCAACGAATCCTTTGTTTTTCAACTTATTTGTTTGTTTTGTTTCAAGTTTGTCAATGATAGCATTAATTATAGTAGGCTAGCATTAAGTTTGTCAAAGATAGCATTGATCATGGTGGGTTGGTGAAGACTTTTGAAACATCTTTTGACAAACTTACTTGGAGGATTGTTCCAATGTTTCCATTTGTATTTTTAGGATCTTGGGTTCCTTTTAGCCTATTTAAATTCAGCAACCTTGGTATGTAAGGAGATGAATGTTATTTTGAATTTGAAAGATTATTCTTTCTTTGGTTCTTTTGAGAACTAGTGAACTTATCAAGAATTTACATTCTTGTGGTGTTCCAAATTTAGACTTATCACTCACCTTCTCATCTCTTTCTTGAGTGTGGCGTCAATACCCTTCTCTATACCTTTGGTTCATGTTTTCTTAAGCATTGGGTCAAGGTTTTTGTTTGCCATAAATCTGTTTAGAACTTTCTTGGGAAGTTGAAACTACAAATTAATTGTAGGATTGAAAGTTTCATTGTGGGATTCGTATCAAAGCCCATCTTGAATATTGGTCTCTTACACACATGATAGGATTTTGTTCAAGATTAATGCCAATATCTCCAAGTGTTTGTTTCATCCAAAGGGTTTGTGCACAACAACTACCAGCAGCAATATATTTTTCCTTGGTGGTTGAAAGTGCAACCGAATTTTTTTTCTTACTAAACCATGAAACAAGTGAATGATCTAGGAAATGGCAATTTCCACTAGTACTTTTCCTATCGACCTTATAATTGCCAAAATCGGCATCCGAATAACAAGTTAAATCTATATGGGTTCCTCTAGGATACCAAAGGCCAAGATCTATGGTTCCACTCAAATAGTAGAAAATTCTTTTAACAGCAAGCAAATGAGATTCCTAACACAAACATACAATAAACATGATATCGGGTCTACTTGTGGTTAAGTAAAGTAAAGAGCTTATCATACCTCGATACATTTTGATATCAACCTCTTTACCTTTTCATGTTCGTCAAGCTTGATTGTTGTGGTCATTGGAGTGCTCTTGGGTTTTGAGTCATCAATGCCAAATCTCTTGAGTAGAGCTTTGACATATTTAGCTTAGTTGATGAAGATTCCCTCATTGTTTTGTTTGATTTGAAGTCCAAGGAAATACTTCAATTCTCCCATCATGCTCATTTCAAATTCCTTACTTATACAAGATGAAAATTCCTTGCACAGATAAATTCCTTACCAAAGATAATACCAACATAAATTTTAACAAGTGTATATTGATTCTTATGCTTAACAAAGAGAGTAGTATCCGCTTTTCCCATCGAAAAACCATTATCCAATAAGAAATTTTTAAGCCTATCATACCATGCTCTAGGCGCTGGTTTTAATCCATACATTGCTTTAGACAACTTATACACGTGATTTGGAAACTTTTCATCTTCAAAACCGAGGAGTTGTTTCACATTCACTTCTTCCATAATATAACCACTTAAGAAAGCACTTTTGACATCCATTTGAAATAAAATGAAATCTTTATGACATCTAAATGCTAACAACATCCTGATGGATTCTAATCTAGCAACACCCTTGAGCCACTAATCTAACTTTATTTCTTACAACCACACCAGATTCATCTATTTTATTCCTAAATACCCATTTAGTTCCTATGATAGATTGGTGTTCCGGTTTAGGAACTAATTCCCACACATTATGTTCTCTCAAATTGATTCAATTCCTCTTGCATTGTCATAATCCAAGATTCATCATTTTTCACATCCGCAGAGGATTTTGGTTCAATTTGAGATATAAAGCATCATGCTCACATGTATTCCTAAGCAATAATCTAGTGGTTACACCTTGTGAGGGATCTCTTAAAATTAAGTCTTTAGGGTGAGAAGAAACATACCTCCACTCCTTAGGGAGTGTTTGAGAAGTACCTTCTTGTTGCTCTAGATTTGTTAGTTCTTCTTGTCTCTCCTCTTGATTTTCTTGTAGTGCATCCTCATTTTGATACCACTGGGGTAGTTGTACATGACGTTGTTACACCAGATCTATGACAGATCAAAGTCTATCCTTAGGGCCAGTAGCCCGCAAGTTCTGGTTTCCAGCCGATATACACTTATCCATCAAGTACCAAATCTGAAAATCATAGTAAAAACAGTTTTTCATGATATCACCCAAAAACACGGCACGCACGGCCTCAAAGAGAGTGAACGTAGTGAGAAAAGAATTTTATTTTACAAAAATAAGTTTTGGAGGATAAAAACAGGACCTTTCTGATGCACAGGATCCTTAGGCTTAAGGCAAGTGTGGAGCATACTCAGTATTGAAATTAGAGATGAACGTATCCTTAGTATTCCAAATAATTTTCTTGACTCCTAGAAGATAGAAAAGGTTTAGAGAAACATAATGTGAGAAAACTGAATTTTATTTCTGATTAACTCCTGCCTTACAAAAGGGAAGAGAGATCCTTATATCTTGAGAAGGAAAGAGATAAGGTGGGACCCTCATCTTTTACAAAAAGAGAAACATAATTATGAAGCAAGAAAGCACTAAAGCACACCACACCAAATTAGAAAAGCAAAAGAAAACTTTAGACAAGACAGGACCCTTGTCTAATTATTAAAGCAAACTTTAATAAAGCAAAAGCTAAAGCATCACGTGCTCATCAGTGATTACGGAGTGGAGGGACACCTGGAAGGAGACACATCACCGGTTTCTTTTTCATAATGACGCTGGGGTCGGTGCATCCGTCTTTGGTCAAGATAAGCTTCAGCTTGCAGATATTTGTTTTCATCTACGTCGGTCATTTTTTATGTGGAAGGACCAAGAGAGTCTGGATTGGTGACAGTGTATAGGGTATTGTCAGTGTGGAGAAGAGACTGAAAATCTTCCCAAGGGTCTTGAGCGTCTTGGAATAAGACATTAGTGTAATCAGGACGTTGTTACATGACAAGAATCTCATGTGGACTTGAACTTGAACCTGGAGTACAGGCCTATGTCTTTGGAACTATTTCCAAGCTGTAGGATGGTCCGACAGAAGTGTGGTGGATATTTATGGCCAGTGGTTGAACATTGTTGAGTTCCATGAGATAAGCTCGGAGAACAGATGTGACTGATGTATCATGGATGAGAGGGTAAGGATGGGGATAGGTTTTCCATTCATAAGCCATGTCTTGAGTCCAGAAGTCTCTGGTTTCTAAGTGTTGAAATATGGCCGGTGAACAATGAAAACTGTGGTGAACATATTTGCTTCGTGTTCTGGCATCCTATTTAATTCGTGAAAAGTACACAGATTCTGGAGCTGTTTATGCCACCATGTGAGGGGTGAATGCCATTCGAGGAGTGTCCATAGAAGGTCAGAGGAAAACTCAGGAGTGGTGATGTGGCGGAGGACTGGTTTAATAGGGAAGACCAGTTTTGTAGCATACAAGGTTGTGAGACACCGCATATACCATAACTCATCTTCTGAGATGGAGAGGTGAGACAGGGTGAGACCTGTGAGAAACAAGTTTTCCATACATAGTATAGGAAAACGATCAGGAGTCTTACTATGGACATTGAAGAAATATCGGTAAAGGAATTTCTTAGCAAAGTCATGGATTTGGTAGGCTGAAGAAAAAGGAATGTTCATGGGAAAAGATTTTTAATTGAGAGCTTTGAAAGGAAGTTGTTGATTCATGGCTATGACTGGGATGATATGAGTTGAAGAGTGGAGTGAGGGTTTATTTATAGCCGGGCGTGTAAGGGAGTCTGGGATGAGGTTCTGTTTACCTTTGATGTGCTGGACAGTAAAGTCATATTTGGAGAACCAAGTTTTGAGATTGAGCAGTTGTTTGTCAAGGAGCTACTTGTTCTTGAAATTAAAGATTCTAGGAAAAGAGGAATTGTCCATGTTGATAAGGAATTTATGGCTGATTAGATGAAATTCAAATTTTTTGATTCCATACTTGACCGCCAAAATCTCTTTGTAGATCACATGGTAGTTCTTTTCAGAGTCTTTGAATTGTCCACTTGCATAGGCACAGAAATGGTCCAAGCCATCTATTCTTTCGAGAAGGATGGCACTCCAGTAATCATCACTGGCATCTGTCTGCAAAATGCATTGTCCAGTTGTGGGAATTCTGAGTGGAGGAGGTGATTGAGCTATCACTTTCAGCTGCTTGACAGCTTCAGTTTGTACTGGTCCCCAAGGATGACACTGTTTTTTAAGCATACGGGACAACTGGCTGGTGTGGATTGCAACTTTAGGAATGAAATCTCTAACATGATTAACAATCTCGAGGAATTGTTGAATTTGCTTCTTGATGAGATTTGTGTCTGGGAACTTTAATAATTCGGTTGCAATGTGCGGGCCAGGTTACTAGTGGCCATTTGTGATCACCATGCTAAGAAAGTTAATAGATTCTTTCGCTATGCTGGTTTTCTTTTCAGAAAGCATGATTCCATGAACCTGCACAATATGAAAGAAATCCAAAAGGAGTTGTTGATGGCTATCATAATACTTATAAATTTTAAAATATGAAATTTTCCTTATGCGGCTAGCCACTAGCCCTCAGGCAGTTAGCCGCTAACTCTCTATCTATTTTTTAATATTTACACTTTAGACCCAAAACTTTTAGAAATTAGAGTATGGCCTAAAATGTTTCAAATATTTGGAAATAGGTCCAAATCCAGAATTCAAAACAATACTTATTAAAATCAAAGATTACAAAAAATTTTCATTTTAGTTCACATCTTGAAAAACAACTAACTTCATAGAATACTTGGCTTATAATTGCGAAACCATTAATGTATGAAAAATGATTTATTAAATAAAATCTTGAACTTCTCAATTGCTAAACCATGCATATATTAAACCTTACCGCCTTTACAAGAATTGGTCCAATAATGACTCCGTTGAGCTCTAATCTTTATTCTTGATCGAGCAATTGTCCGTTGAGAGTCTTGAACTTGATTTCACGTAATTCACTCCATCATAAATATTATTAGTGATAGCAATGGGGCGGGTTCGGGGCGGGGATCATAATCCCCGAACCCGAACCCAAACCCGATTTAGAAGCTATTCCCTAAACCCACCCCATACCCGAAAAATTATAATGGGGAATAGTTTGGGTATGTCCCCAGTGGGTAGATGTACGTGGCGTTGTTACACCAGATCTATAACAGAATGAAGTTTGTCCTTAGGGCCAGTAGCCCGTAAGTTCTGGTTTCCAGCCGATATACACTTATCCATCAAATACCAAATCCGAAAATCATATTTGAAAACAGTTTTTCACGATATCACCCGAACACATGGCACTCATGACCTCAAAGAGGGTGAACTTTGTGAGAAAACACTTTCATTTTATAAAAATCGGTTTTGGAGGATAAAACAGGACCTTTCTGATGCACAGGATCCTTAGGCTTAAGGCATGTGTAGAGCATACTCAGTATAGAAAATTAGAGGCGGGCGTATCATTATTAACCCAAATAATTTCTTTGAGCCCTAGAAGAGAGAAAAGATTTAGAGAAACATGATGTAAGGAAACTTAAAGGTTTATTTATGATTAACTCGTGCCTACAACGGAAGCATAAGGTGCCTTATATAGAAAATCATCAAGGACAAGACCCCTTGAATGATTATAATCGACAAATAAGCACATGCTTTGAGAAAAGTAAAGCACACCTTTTGAGAAAGTAAAGCACACCGACTAAGACTTTTACATAAGACAAAGTAAACGGGAGACACATGGGCTTATTGCATTAAAAGCTGTGGGGTGGCAACAAGTTGTCATTATAGAGTGGATGGATAGCGCGATGGTGACACGTCTCCTGTCGCTTTCTCATATTGGTGCTTGTGCCGACGTATTTGTCTCAGGTCGAGATATGCCTCAGCTTGCTGATATTTGTCTTCATCAGCGTCAGTCGTGTGCTGTGATGTAGATGCAGCAAGAGAGTCGGGGTTGGTGACAGTATAATGGGGATTTTCAGTATGGAGAAAGGACTGAAAATCTTCCCATGGGTCTTGAGCGTCTTGGAATAAGACGTTGGTGTAATCAGGGCGTTGTTCCATGACAAGGATTCCTTGAGGACTTGAACTTGAACCCGGAGTACAGCCTTGTGTTTTTGGAATTATTTCAAGGGTGTGTGATGGTCCAATAGAGGTGTGGTGAATGTTTGTGGCAGGTGGAGTAACATTGTTAAGTTCCATGAGGTAGGCTTTGAGAACAGAGGTGAACGATGTATCATGGATGAGAGTATAAGGATGACAGTAAGTTCTCCATTCATATGCCATGTCTTGTGTCCAGTAGTCTCTTGTTTCTAGGTGCTGAAAGTAGGGCCTGTGGATGATGAAAACTGTAGTCCACATGTTAGCTTCCTGTTTTGGCATTCTGTCTAATCCGTGAAAGGTACACAGATTCTGGAGTTGTTTACGCCACCATGTGAGTGGAGAATACCATTCGAGGAGAGTCCATAGAAGGTCTGGTGAGAACTCAGGAGTGGTAAGTTGAGTCAGGACTGGTTTGATAGGGAAAACTAGCTTCGTAGCATACAAGGTGGTGAGACACCACATGTACCAAAGCTCATCTTCACAGATGGACAGAGAGGAGAGAGTGAGGCCGGTGAGGAACAGGCGTTCCATGCAAAGGTTAGGAAAACGGTCAGGCTTTTTAGTCTGAACATTAAAGAAATACCTGTAAAGGAACTTCTTTGCAAAATCTTGTAGCTGGTAAGCCAATTGGAAAGAGATGTTCATGGGGAAGTTTCTCTGGTTGAGAGCTTTGAAAGAAAGTTGGCGATGCATGGCTATTACTGGAATGGTTTGGATTGAGGAAACGAGTGAGGGTTTATTTATAGCTGGATGTGTGAGGAAGTCTGGAATGAGGTTTTGGTTGCCTTTTATATGTTGAACAGTGAAATCATATTTAGCAAACCAATTTTTGAGATTGAGCAGTTGCTTGTCAGGGAGCAACTTATTTTTCAAGTCAAAGATTCAGGGAAAAGAAGAGTTATCCATGTTGATAAGAAATTTTGTGGCTGATGAGATGAAATTCGAAATTTTTAATTCCATAATTGACTGCCAAAATCTCTTTGTAGATCATATGGTAGTTCTTTTCAAAGTCTTTGAATTGTCCGCTTGCATGTACATAGAAATGACGCATGCCATGGATTTCTTCGAGAAGAATGGCGCTCCAGTAATCATCGATGGCATCAATCTGGAGGATACGTTGGCCAGATGTGTGAATTCGGAGTGGAGGAGGTGATTGGGCTATCACCTTTAGCTGCTTGACAGCTTCTGTCTGTGTTGGGCCCCATGGAGGGCACTGTTTTTTTAGCATGCGCGACAGCTGGCTTGTGCGGATAGTAACTTTTGGGATGAAATCACGGACATAATTAACAATCCTGAGGAATTGTTGTATCTGCTTTTTGGTGAAATTTGTGTCCGGGAACTTTAATAATTCAGTTGCAATGTGTGGACCAGGTTGGTAGTGGCCATCTTTAATCACCATGCCAAGAAAGTCAATGGATTCCTTGCTTATGCTGCTTTTTTTTTTTTTGAAAAGCATGATTCCATGTGCCTGAACAATATGAAAGAAATCCAAAAGGAGCTTCTGGTGGCTCTCATGGTCAGAGGAAAATAACAAAATATCATCAATGTAGACCAGAGCATGCTGGAGGATAGGACTAAAGATTTTTGTCATGACCTTTTGAAATAACGAAGGAGCAACTTTAAGACCAACGAGCAGAACGGTCCATTGATAATGGGCATCGGGAATGCAAAAGGCAGTTTTGTGACGGTCAACTGGTGAAATACCAAATTGCCAAAAACCAGCTTTTAAATCAAACTTAGAGAAGATACGAGCCCCTTGAAGATGGACAAACAGGGTTTGGATTTTTGGAAGGGAAAACTTATCATCTTTAAGAAAAGAATTAAGTGGCTGGTAATCAATAACTAATCTCTTTTTATCACGAACTAATTCATATCGTTTTTCAACATAGAAGGCTTAACAAGCCCAATCTGAATCAGTAGGTTCAATTAGACCTTGTTGGAGTAACTGAGAGCATTCTTGCTTGGCAAGCAAGATATCTGAAGGAGACATACCTGGGTGAGAAGCTTTTGTGGGACTTTTGTCTTCATTGAGTTTGAAAGGAAGATGGATAAAAAATTGTTCATTCTTCCAAAGGGGTGAATGATGGTGAAACTGTGAATGATTTTCTGGACAAAACTCTAAGAACTTATAGGAGAGATGACTGTATAGAGATGGTGTTTCTGAAAGTGCATACAGACGGAGAGTATCAGTATAGGGTAAGAACATGTGTTTGTAGCGAACTCCAGAACTGGTGAGGAATAGGTTTTTAACCAAATGAATAATGTCAAAACCTATAAGGAGATCTTTATCAGGGAGTGTGGAGGCTACAATCTTTTTCCAAATTATACAATTCGGAAAGAATTGAATACCAATGGGTGTTTTGGTAATCAAAGTGGTCTCAAAAGTTTCTCCATTAACAGCTCTGAAAAGCTTTGAATGAGGTTCCCAATAGTCTGAGGGAAGAACAAAAGGGTCAATCATACTGGTATCTGCACCAGTGTCAATAAACCCGATGACAGGAACATGTTTATGAAACTTGGAAAGAATGATGGACATTTTGAGTGAAGGTCTGGGAATGGTGGAAACATGGTTGACATTTTGAACTGTAGAGATGACTGAAATATCCTCAAAATCTGAAGATTCTGCGAGGATGAAAGCAGTTTGGTCATCTTGTTCTGATAGTTTAGAAAATTTTGATTCAACATCTTCGTTCTCAGATAACAGGGAAGAATGTTGAAGGTGTTGTATGAGACGAATAGCTTTGGCAGACTTTATGGGGACAGTTTCGAGCAAAGTGACCGCGTTTTTTACAAATGAAACAACGGTTATGCTTTTTCTTTATGTACTGGGAGACATCCTTTTTTCTGGAATACTGGAAAGGTTTTTTGGAGGATGATTTTTTATGGAAGTGTTTTTGAAAATGTTTTTTTCTTTTTGGACGAACAAACACACTTCTTTTCATCTTTGCACTCCATCTTGAGATAAGGTTTTTTATAAGCTTCAGAGAAGGGTTTTGTGTCTGCCATGAGATCTTTGAAGAATTCCTTCTGCTCACAGATTTTATCCAGGCATAACATTGCCATTTGGAAAATCTTTCCTAAAGAGATGTCAACAATGCTGAGATTAGTGGCTGTGAGTTTTCTTTGAAGATCAGGTTGTAACTTAGAAGGAAGAGAGGCTATGAAGACATGTTTGAGAGAAGGTTCGTTGAACCCATTCAGCTTGTAAAATAGAATACTCATTCTTTTGTAATAAGATTCCAAAAGATGTCTTTTGAGAGAACATCACTTCATCTGATGATACTCTTTTATGTCTGTATCGGTAGATGTTGTTTTTTCACCAATGAATTATTCATGGATGATGTTGAGTGTTGTACAAACTGGTGATTGCATGAATTGGAGTTGTCTATATTCTCCCAAGCTTTCTAACCAATCTCGCAAAGAACTCGTAGATCGGGCCATGAATTCACGAAGGACAGGTTGAGATTGAGCATTTGGTTTTGTTCCTTGGAGATCAATCCATGCAGCAAATTCTTGAAGTCTAGCATACCTTTGTGACGGGGAATGTCATCAAATGTGAACCAAGATGTTGAAGATGGTTTTGTGAAGTGATCATGAGCTGGTGGTGGCATAGGTGGCACTAGTTCTGTGTGAGATGCTTTATGCTCATCATCAGAAGAACTGTCTTCAACAATTTGTGTAGAAGTTGAAGCACTGGGATCTTCAGGTTTAGTTGCCATCAATATGCTCGTAATGTCAGCATATTCTGATTCAGAGTCAGTGGAGGTAATGGTGGAGTTTGTGGATGAGGCGGATGAGTGTGACTCTGACGGATTGGACTCACATACTGTTTCTGGTTCAAAGGATTCAGGAGAGGAGTTGTGGACATTTTGATAATGATACTGATCCATTGGTCCTTTATCTTTTTTAGGAGGGTCAGGAGTTTCTTGTGGTGAATCTTCGGGAGGTACGGGAGGAGTAGATGAGAATGAAGTTGGCTTTGTTTTTGGTTCTGAAATTTTTACTTTGGACTTTGATTTTTTAGGTGAAGAGGGTTTTGGTTGAGGAGTTGATTGGAGATGTGAGAAACCAAAGAGTTGGTTGTAAACAGGCTGGTGAGGTCAGGGAGGTGTATAAAAAGGTGAATAAGTTTCAAACACTGGAGGAGGCACAGGTGTGGATTGTGTCTGGGTGAAAAGTGTTGGACGAGTCTTTTCAGCATCAATTCTTACCAATTCAGCTTTGAGCTTTCTGATCTCTACTTCTTTCTTGTTAAACTCGGGATTATCAAGACGATGGCTGATTGAATCAATTTTAGTTTCAGTATGGGAGACTTGACTGGCAACTCGATCAATTCTCTTTTCGAGTTGCTTGAGGGTTTGATTTTGGGCATTGGCATTTTTTGTTTGCCAATTTAAAACAGCTTCATATTGTTTGGGCTCTTCAGGTTGCCCAGAGGTTGTAACTGGGGATTAAACAAAGGGTTTGGAGACAACTCTGGTTTGAGTGTCTGTCTGCTTTTCAAGTGGAGGGAATGACTCTTCATAAGATTGTCCGAAAAACATTAGACATGATCTTATTGGTTGAACAGGAGGTTTGGGATCTGGCGGAGGTAATGGAGGAAAAGATTTGCGAGATGTTTTTGAATGAGAAGATTTTTTCTTTTTCTTTTTCTTTCTCCTTATAACTTCCAGTTCGTCATCAATATCTGTATCATCCAAGCAAGGACAATTCGGATTACACATATGGGCTTCAGGAACATCCCATAAAAAATGACCATTGATTTTATCAGGATATACAGGATACCCTTCGGATGAAAAACCATGAATTGGAAGTTTCTTTTCTTGACCAGTTTGGACTGCTGTAATCATAGCAGTGTAAGAAAGCCTTGGAGTGTCTGGGACAGGTTGGGATTCAGGTGTTTGGAAAGATAGTTTGACTTGGCCATTTTGTTTTCTTTCAAACGTGGCTTCTGTTATTTGAACTAGTTCAGAGTTTTGGTGGAAGTGCTCATAATTGGTCAGCCATTCAAGAGGCATAAGGTTGAGCAATTCTTATTTCTGGATTTGTTTGGGAATTTGGATGATGGTTGGAATTGTGTCTGTGTCAGCAAGGATCATTAAGGCATCAGATGTGGTGTAAGGTGTAGGAAAATCTAGTGCATGATTTTGTAATCGATATACTATTTGGTGATGAAGAGTGGCAAGCTTTGATGTGGGTGTCTGGTCTGCTCCTTGGAGCTGGATCTGAACTTTGATGGTTGTGGGAAGGTTGGGATCCTTAAGAGAAAGGTTGAAATTTGGATAAAAGGTTAAGAGGCCAATACTAGCATGGAGTGTGGTCAGAACGGTTCCTATAACAGCATGTTGGTACTATTTGAACCTGGTGTCCAGGAGAGCAATTCTGGCTGTAACAGGTAAGCCTTTTTGGCCATGGAGAGTCAGAATCAATCTAATACCACCAAGATGAAGATGGGTATAACCTTCTCGTTTCCAGTTTGCCACGAGATCTGAGGGTATTTCTAAAGTGACATACTGTTCACTTTGAGAGGCTTGTAAAGCACACTGATCAAGTCTAGAAGACTGGGTATACTCTTTTGGGAGTGGTCTTTTTGTGGAGATGAGGGTTCTAATACTTCTGGTGAGAGAAGTTTTTTGTTTGTAGAGGTTGTAGGGACTCATGATAGGAAACTATGATTCATTGATTTGGGTAGATTCGAGAATATAAGAATATTCGATAAGGTTTTCAATTTTAGAGGCTATATGTTTTTGATGTGATCTTGGAAGAGAGAGACTGGAGGAAAGAGAAATATGGGATGAAGACGATGAAGGTATTGAGGCTGAAGATGAAGTTGTTTCCATGTTTAGGTAATCTTCTTCTAGGAGATCAAATAAGATTATTTGGAATTCCTAATGATACCACCTCTGCGTGAAGTGTGGCTCTAATACCTTTCAAAAGAAGAATTATCAAAAGATAAACAAGAGGATGCACTACAAGAAAATCTAGAGGAGAGACAAGAAGAACAAACAAATCTGGAGCAATAAGAAGGTACTTCTCAAACACTCCCTAAGGAGTGGAGGTATGTTTCTTCTCACCCTAAAGACTTAATTTTAAGAGATCCCTCACAAGGTGTAACCACTAGATCCTTGCTTAGGAATACATGTGAGCATTATGCTTTATATCTCAAATTGAACCAAAATCCTCTGCGGATGCAAAAAATGATGAATCTTGGATTATGACACTGCAAGAGGAATTGAATCAATTTGAGAGAACACAATGTGTGGGAATTAGTTCCTAAACCGGAACACCAATCTGTCATAGGAACTAAATGGGTATTTAGGAATAAAATGGATGAATCTGGTGTGGTTGTAAGAAATAAAGTTAGATTAGTGGCTCAAGGGTGTTGCTAGATTAGAATCGATCAGGATGTTGTTAGCATTTGCATGTCATAAAGATTTCATTTTATTTCAAATGAATGTCAAAAGTGCTTTCTTAAGTGGTTATATTATGGAAGAAGTGAATGTGAAACAACTCCTTGGTTTTGAAGATGAAAAGTTTCCAAATCACGTATATAAGTTGTCTAAAGCAATGTATGGATTAAAACCAGCACCTAAAGCATGGTATGATAGGCTTAAAAATTTCTTGTTGGATAATGGTTTTTCGATGGGAAAAACGGATACTACTCTCTTTGTTAAGCATAAGAATCAATATACACTTCTTGTTAAAATTTATGTTGATGATATTATCTTTGGTAAGGAATTTATCTGCGCAAGGAATTTTCATCTTGTATGAGTAAGGAATTTGAAATGAGCATGATGGGAGAATTGAAGTATTTCCTTGGACTTCAAATCAAACAAAACAATGAGGGAATCTTCATCAACTAAGCTAAATATGTCAAAGATCTACTCAAGAGATTTGGCATTGATGACTTAAAACCCAAGAGCACTCCAATGACCACAACAATCAAGCTTGACGAAGATGAAAAAGGTAAAGAGGTTGATATCAAAATGTATCGAGGTATGATCAGCTCTTTACTTTACTTAACCGCAAGCTAACATGTGGACTACAGTTTTCATCATCCACATGCCCTACTTCCCAGCACACGACTGACGCTAATGAAGACAAATATCAGCAAGCTGAGGCGTATCTCGACCAGAGACAGATACGTCGGCACAAGCGCCAATATGAGAAAGCGACAGGAGACGTGTCACCATCGCGCTATCCATCCACTCCATAATGACAACTTGTCGCCATCCCACGGCTTTTAATGCAATAAGCCCATGTGTCTCCCGTTTACTCTGTCTTATGTAAAAGTCTTAGTCGGTGTGCTTTACTTTCTCAAAAAGTGTGCTTTGTAATAGTCTTAGTCGGCGTGCTTTACTTTCTCAAAAGGTGTGCTTTACTTTTCTCAAAGCATGTGCCTATTTGTCGATTATAATCATTCAAGGGGTCCTGTCCTTGATGATTTTCTATATAAGGCACCTTATGCTTCCTTTGTAGGCACGAGTTAATCAGAAATAAACCTTTAAGTTTGCTTACATCATGTTTCTCTAAATCTTTTCTCTCTTCTAGGGTTCAAAGAAATTATTTGGGTTAATAATGATACGCTCGCCTCTAATTTTCTATACTGAGTATGCTCTGCACTTGCCTTAAGCCTAAGGATCCTGTGCATAAGAAAGGTCCTGTTTTATCCTCCAAAACCAATTTTTATAAAATGAAAGTGTTTTCTCACAAAGTTCACCCTCTTTGAGGCCATGAGTGCCGTGTGTTCGGGTGATATCGTGAAAAACTATTTTCAAATATGATTTTCGGATTTGGTATTTGATGGATAAGTGTATATCGGCTGGAAACCAGAACTTGTGGGCTACTGGCCCTGAGGACAGACTTCGTTTTGTTATAGATCTGGTGTAACAACGCCACATACATCTACCCACTGGTATCAGAGCAAGGATTAAAGCGGGGACTCGATCCCCATTTCTTTAAATAATAATTTCTAAATATTTCAATTCTCTTTTTTCAAAAAAAATATAATAATTCTAACAACCTCCATATTTAGAAATAAAATTACAAATGATCAAATTCCATATTAAAAATAAATTACAAGTGATCAAAATTTTAACAAACTTCCACATAAATAAAAACATAATAATTCTAAACCTTCAACATAATTACAAATGATCAAATTTTATATGACAAATTAAAATAATTTTAAGTCTTCAACATAAACTTATAGCCATCACCATTGATGCACGTTCTACGATTCTTCATAAAACATGTTTTAACAATTCAACTTAATAAATACTTGACAAAATAATATAAACTAAATCTATATACTTCTACAGCCTCTACATTCGTTCAATACATATAATCCATCGATTAAGTGTATCATAAAAAAATGAAAACGAAAATATAAGACAGTTGAAAAATGAAAAAGTAAGGAAAATCTTGTACAAGAATGCTTATGGGTGACCCCATTTATTTTCTTTTAGTTCAAGCTGGTCTATGTTAAAAAAAATTCCACATTGGTTGTTCTATGGATGACCATCTATCCAACAGTTTCCCCCTTTTCCCTGTTAAGAATATGTTATAATTACTATATATTCTGTGAAATAGTTTGATGGAACTCTAATGTCTAATCTGTTAAAAATCAGATTGCTTAGCTTAATTTCCAACCTCATGATTTTCTCCAACTTGACTATTACTTATGCAGCAAAAGAATAGGATATAGAAACAAAGGATTCCAAAATTTCAAGAAAACCAAACGTAGTCGCATCAAGTATCAATCAACTCCAGGTTCTAAAACTTAAAATCATGTGTGTGTATGTGTATGCTATATTCATATTTTTTTTAAAAAAAGTAGCAAATCAATAATGATTTATTTTAATATAATATTAAGGACATATGGTAAAATCTTCCATTTAAATGAAAGTACGTGACTTGTTATTCGATAGTGCAGACCAGACTAGTGCCTATTCAGGATCACCTCTGGAATTTACGTCGTCGGTTTCCCGTCGATATACTCACAAATGAAAGTACGTGACTTGTTATCCGACAGTGCAGACCAGATTAGTGTCTATTCAGGATCACCTCTGGAATTTACATCGTCGGTTTCCCGTCGATATACTCAAATGGGGAATCAGAAAAACTTTTAAATAATTTTTTATCCTGGGTTATATAACCCAAAACAGGGTACCAAACCAAATAAGAAATCATCATAAGTTTTTTGATGCACAGGATCCTTGCTAAAGGCAAGTGCAGAGCATACTTCCTTAAGTTTCAAAATGAACAAATTTAATTCTTTATTCTTTTTCTTTCTCTACTAAGCTTCATTTGTAGAGAGAGAGAAGAGAGTTTAGAAATTCATGATGTTTTGAAAACACACGAGTTTATTTCTTTGAAAACTTCTCTATCTTACAAGCGAGGGGAGAATCCTTTATATAGGAGAATTCTCGGGGAGATAGGATAGGACCCCTATCTTTTACAAAAGGAAAAGTAAAAGATACATCATGACACAACTTTAATTATTACAAAGTGACAAAGTGTGCTTTAATAATTAAAGCATGACTTTGAAAAAAGCAAAAGCTTAAAGTAAAAGCAAACTTTAATAATTATACAAGACAAAAGCATAAAGCAAGACATAATGATTACAACAAGACAAACTTCTTTATGGAGAGCGGAGATTCATGTAATCATCTTCGGATGAGCTTTCGGTTTCATCGGGGTCAGTGTCACGGTTGGATTTTGGGAAAAAGGTTTGGATGCTTACAATGGGGACCACGGCAAGGGGGATAAGGACAATCTCATCGGTATCCGGGCCTTGGTGATGTTTGAGTGGCTTTGTCAACTTTGGAAGGTTTAGTGGTCGTGTCAGCATTGGGAGGTTGGGATGAGGATCCTGGTTCATTTATGGATGGTTGTGGAAACTGTCGGAGATGTTGGCTGAGGGGAAAGAAATCTTCCCAGGGGTCTTGGGAGTCTTGGAAAAGGAAGTCAGTGTAGTCTGGCTTTTATTCTTTGATAATGATTCCCGTGGATTTCAGTTTGGATATGGCAGATGAAGTGGGGATCATGAGGAGGTCATGTTGTGGGCCTAAGGAGGTGTAGAAGATGTCTTTAAGTGGCGGAGGTTGGTGGTTTAATTGGCAAAGGTAGTTGTGAAGGACATCTTGGATTTCATTTTCAATGACAGCTAGATGTGGGGCAGTGAACCATTCATATACCTGGTCTTGAGTCCAAAAGAGTTTTGTGTCTAGATGTTGAAAATATGGCCTGTGAATGATAAGGACTGAGGTAAACATTTGTGCTTCCGAGGCAGGCATACGTTCAAGGTTGTAAATTTCAGACAATTGCTGTAGCTTCTTTCTCCACCATGGTATTGGGGAGAACCATTCAAGTAATGTCCAGGTAAGAGAGGTGGCTTTGTCTGGGTCAAGGAGATGTTCCAAAGTGGGAGTAATTGGTAGGACTAACTTCGTGGCATAAAAGACTGTTAGGCACCAGATGTACCATAACACATCTTCAGTGGTGTCTCTGGATGGATCAAGGGTTAAACCTGTAAGAAACAGATTTTCTGGGTGGAAGGTGGAAAATGGAAAGGGTTCTGTGACAAGGTAGGCTTTCATGAAGAAGCGAAAGAGAGCTTTCTTTGCAAATTCTTGGATGGCAAAGACAGAAGAGAAGTTTTTGTTAAAGGGAAAAGTTTTCTTGGTGAGAGCTTCTGGGGGTAGTGATGTAGCCATGGAGATGATCGGAAAGTGGTATGTAGTGGAAAACAGGGTGAGAGGGTTTTCTGGTTTTGAGAGTCTGGATAGTATATCAGGGATGAGGTTCTGGGATCCCTTTATATGCTTGACCGAAAAGTCATATTTGGAAAACCAATCTTTTAATCTGAGTAACATTTTTTCGGGAACAGTTTTGCCTTTGAAATTGAGAATATTTGGGAAGGCTGAACTGTCCATACGGATGAGAAAATGGTGTCCAATCAGATGATACTCAAACTTTTTGATGCCATTCTTTACCGCTAAGATTTCTTTGAACACGCTATGGTGATGCTTCTGTGTGTCAGAAAATTGTCCACTAGCGTAGGCGATAAAGTATTCTTTTCCATTGATTTCTTCAAGGAGGATGGCACCCCATGATTCATCACTTGCGTCTGTCTGTAATATGTGCTTTCCATCAGTAATCAACTTTAAAGGAGGCGGATTTTGCGCAATTTGCTTAAGAGTAGTAACAGCATTTGTGTGGTCAGCATTCCATTTTGGGGGCTTCTTTTTTAATAAAGCTGAGAGGTGGCGAGTGTAGTGGTCCACATGTGGGATGAAATCTCTGATATAATTGATGATGCCGAGAAACTGTTGAACTTGCTTTTTGGAAAGTTGCTAATCTGGAAAGTGAAGCAACTCTTGGGCAATGTGTTTTCCTGGCTGATAATGGCCATCTTTTATGATCATGCCAAAGAATTCAATGTTCTTCGTGGCAATGGTGCTTTTCTTGGCAGACAGCATAATTCCATGATTTTGGACAATACCATAGAATTGAGTTAACAACTGGCGATGTTCATCATGTGATCCTGAAAAAAGCAAGATATTGTCAATGTAAATCAATGCATGATGCAGGATGGGCTGAAAGATATGGACTATGGATTTTTGAAAAATGGATGGGGCAGTTTTGAGGCCGAAAGGAAGGACTGTCCATTGGAAATGGGCATTTGGGATACAGAAAGCAGTTTTGTAACGTTTAGAGGGTTCGATGCCTAATTGCCAAAAGCCTGATTTTAAATCAAATTTTGAAAAGATCTGGGCATTTTTGAGAAAAGTAAACATGTTTTGTCTACGGGGCAAGGGAAACTTGTCATCTTGCAAAAACATGTTTAATGGCTGGTAGTCAATGACTAGGCGTTTCTTTCCTCGGACAATTTCAGAATGCTTTTCAACATAAAAGGCTTGGCAAGCCCATTGAGAATTCGTGGGCTCAATTAGACCTTGGGCTAACAATTGGGAACATTCTTGTTGGGCTAGGAGTAAGTCAGAAGGACTCATTCTTGGGTGGGTAGCTTTGGTTGGGTTAATATCTTCATTGAGTTTGAAAGGTAACTTAATGAAGAAAGATTTATTTTTCCACAATGGGTTTGGATGGGTGAACTCAGAATGGGACTCTGGATAGAAACTTAAAAGTTTGGTGGAAATATCCTGGTAGGACTGGGGGGTTTCAGACAGATTGTAGAGTTTCAGAATGTCTGTGAAAGGTTTGAACATGGACTTGACTCGAATTCCAGTGGGAAGGATTTGGAGGTGTTTGATTTGGTGAAGGATGTCAAAACCTAACAAGAGATCCTTATTAGGAAGGGTTGAACCGATGACCTTGGTTCAAAATGAACAAATTTAATTCTTTAGGCAGAAACAGAGAACAATTATCAAGGAAATGAGATTTTATAAATTTGAATTGAGGAACTTGAATAGCGATGTAAAGTCAGCAAATTAAGAAGGAAAAAGAAATAAAAACTAAAACAAGACTAAAAAGTATTGAGCCCAACTGATCTTTAATTCTTCTTTTCACCTTCAACTTTCTTCTTAAGATGATTGATTGTATAGGTGATAAAATATTCCAGTTAGGAACACCTATAAATAAAATGTGGCCAACAGTTGCATTGCATTATGATAACCTTGAATCCATTGAGACCCTTCTCTGAAAATCGCAATAGGAAACAGATACAACAATGAGATTATAGTAATCCAGCCATACAAATTCAATCCATTAATCCAGTGCGACTACTTGCACTAGATAAATCGAAGATAGTACCCAAAGGAAGTGATAAAAATGATAGTCAAATGCAACACAATGACTCATTATTAATAAACAGACATACGCACAAAGACACCATGGCAATAAGTGCGACTACTTGCACTAGACAAATCGAAGATAGTACCCAAAGGAAGTGCTAAAAATGACAGTCAACAGGTAAGTGCGACTACTTGCACTAGATAAATCGAAGATAGTACCCAAAGGAAGTGCTAAAACTGACAGTCAAATGCAACACAATGACTCATTACTGATAAACAAACATACGCACAAAGACACCATGGCAAAGCGTCATCTTACAGATTGAAAATATTTTTTAGATTGCCTTATCAATCTTAATTTCTTTTAATTAGGTTAATGTAACTTCATATATTTATCTCCCATGCGACCCAATTGAATCTCACCTTTATTAGGCCCAAAAGCATGGCTGTCGGTAACTCAAATCATGGCTGCAGCCTCTGTTTCAGTGAGTTCTGCATGGCTGCAGTTTGTGGTTCAGGCTATGTGACTGAGAATGAAAACACACAAAATGTAAAATTGACTCAAATCAATGAAACCAGATGCAATTTGAAAGAAAGAAATAAATAAAGAAAATAGGAAAAGCAAAAACCTTGCAGCTGGAGAACCGATAGCGCGGCTGAGTGTTGGTCGATGATGACAAATGGTGGCGACTGACCAGCTGTTAGCGACGGCGGCGGCGGCTGACGAGCTGTTAGGGTTTCTTTTGGGGGAACTATCTATTCAATCCAAATGAATTGAGGATTTTGTTTTTAGTTTTTATTTTTAGGTCGGATTAGGGGGCCCGAAAAAATCCCCAAATCCAAACCCGCAATGTTTTTGGGGCTTAGACCCATCCCCGAAATGGACTCGAATTCATTTTCATATTTTCCTGGGGCCCCATACCCGCCCCAAATTAATCAGGGCCTCGCAGGTTTTGCTGCCAACTCTAAATATTATCCTTCAAGAACTAGTGAAATGTGAAATACAATCATTTTTAAATCACTTAAGACATGTTTTTTAATATGTGTTTTTTATCATCAAAATTACATTATGTATAGCCCTTTAGGCTAATAGAGGTCCAGCGAGGAAAGAGACTCCCTCAAAATGTAGCTAGATTCTAAAGTGAAGAAGGCCAAAGAGAAGTCTAAGGAGGAGGCACTTGATTCAAAGTGGCAACTTTTGCGCATTTGCAGACCACTCCAAGGTGGGCATGAAAAAGTATCTCCTGCATTTTTTTAATGCCAAATTGACGAGAACATTTCCTAATTTGGGGGATCCCCAAGTCTTCTGCGAAGAAGGGGGATCTTCCCTAAATTCCTTAAGGGATGATTTCATTAGCATTAACCCTCCTCATGATTCAAATCTAGCTCCCACTGATTAACCCAGTATGGAAGATTCAAGCACAAGCGACTGTGCTGAAAGGCAAAGATACAAGTGACTTGGGGCATGTGGCTGAAGAGAGAGATTGTAAAGAGTAGCCAGTCAACAAATCGCATCATTGTTAATCCTGCTATTATGCATTTATGGATTGTTATTGCTTTTAACTTACCTTTGCATTATACCTTTTTAAGTCATTGTTGTGTACTATTTTATGCTAGTTTGACAGCAACCCAATCTTTATTTAGCCTAAGGTGCTCACCCCATATGGACAATGTGATACATTCATTTTTCTGTGTGGAGTATGCAATCTTTTCTTCTTCTTTTTATTTATTCAATTGCTTCGAACTTGAGCAAAAAGGTAACCCTCCACATGATGTTCTTGCATTTAAAAAGGCTAACTCTATTTTACATTGTTGATTACAAAAGCATTTGTTGTGTCTAAAGGCATTAGTACCCAAAGGCGTCTATGCCAGTAGACGGTTGTGCCCAGAGGCAGCTGTGCCTATAAGTATTTGTGCTTGGAGGCAGTTGCGCCCAAAGACATTTTTTTCACTATGTAGGATAGTGCCTAGCCTATATGGAATTGACTCATCCTCATAGGGGGCTTCCCCATGTATAGGATCCATGGATCTTGATCTTGATAATTGCCATGTGGAGTTGTTGTTGTCATGTGTGGATCATTATTATGGAGATAATAGAGTCCTCTGAACACTATGTGGGGTTACTCTCATCATGTATGGGCCCTTCTTATGGACATTGGGGAATACATCTCTAAGATGCGGGGATCATCGATTCTGCATGTTAGACTTTTGTTAAATTTATGGAGATTCCAAGGGCTTATAGGCAGCGACTTTTTAAGTGTCATAGCCACATTGGAGATACCATTAACAATTTGACTCACATACTGGTTAATAATACTTCTTTGTTAAATAGAGGCGATGTATACACATCGCCAAGGTAATTACAGCATTAGTAGTTTTCAAACCAAGCATTGTCCAATCCAAACCGCATAAGCTTCCTTTTATATTATCACCACGTTACAAAACAGAAAATAAAAGTAAAGTAAAATTTTTAAAAGGAAATAAAACACTAGCTTTTTTTAGATCAGCTGTGGAGATGATCCCCATGATTATTGGTATTATTTTTTTTTAGCATGGTGATGTTTTAGGTTTATATGACTCTTCTTCTATGAAGGTGCAGTACTGTGTATAGACTGGACTTGGGCACTCATTCAACTTTATAGAGTCTCTCTCAATTCACACCAAGGGAGCCATCCCCAGTGCCTTTTCTGTTCTAGGTGACTTGATAGAGCACTAGATCTCCTTTAATGAAGGAGTGGGGAAGAACTTTCTTACTATAGAGGATGATGGTTTGGTGTTGATATGCGGTTATTTTGAGAATAGTGCTCAGCCTCTTTTCTTCATTGAGGTCCACAATAGTAGTTAAGAGTTCCTCATTCTCTCTATCTTTGAAGTGGGTGATTTTATGTGTTGGGACTCCCATTATTTCATATGCCAAAGAGAAGAAGGTCTCCCCCATGGAGACATTCTTGTTGTGTAATAGGTTCATTGGATGCCTAGTAGCTCTTTTGGCTATAATCCCTTGTCGTTTAATTTCTTCTTTAGAAAATCCTTGACGGTCTTATTGATGAAATTTCCACTTGCCTATTTGAATAGGGATGGGTTTAAGAGGTGAATCGGCTGGCAATCCTCAAATTGGCACCAAAGTCTCAAAACCTCTAATTATCAAACTAAATCCCATTGTCAGTGACAATCCCCTAAGAGATCTTGAAGCAGCACATGATATTCTTCACCCACTTGGTAGAATAATCATAGCCACGATTACATACTTCACTTGCCCCTTCTCGTTAGGCATGGGTCCAATGAGATCAAATCCTCATGTAGCAAATGCTTAGGGTTTATAAGCACTATCAGCTTCTTTGGGGGTTGTCTGTGCACCATGGGCAAAGCTTTGGCATTTTTCACACTTCATCACTTTCTCTTTAGAGTTTTCTTGCATGGTGGGCTAGTAATAACTTGCCCTCAGGGCAGCCAGAGACTGTGCTTAACTATGATTGAAACAAACTCCCTTGAGAATTTGTGGTCAAGAGAACACTTCCTGCATGTAAACAAACTCCCTATGACTGCATGCTGGTACTCACATCTGTACCTGAGTTTCTAGGTCTCATTTTTATCCTTGGGGATGGTCCCTTTATGCAACAAATCAACTATAGGGTGAATATAAAATTCTTTAATGACCACAAAATAGATCTCAAATGGACGATCTCTCGTGATGCTGGGTTTGAGTACCCTTTTCACAATTATAGTTTTAGGGAAGACGATCTCTATTTTGGATGCCATTATTGCTATCAACCAAAGAATTCTCCTCTTGGGGGATTAATGTGAATCCTACAGTGAAACTTTGTAACCCTAACTTAATTTGAAGTTTCAACTTCCCAAGAAAGTTCTAAACAGATTTAAGACAAACAAAACCTTGACCCAATGCTTAAGAAAACATGAGCCAAAGGTATAGAGAATGATATTGATGCCACACTCAAGATGTAGATGAGAAGGTGAGTGATAAGTCTAGATTTGGAAAGCCACAAGAATGCAAATTCTTGATAAGTTCACTAGTTCTCAGAACAACCAAAGAAAGAATAATCTTTCAAATTCAAATAACATTAATCTCAAATTCTTACATAGCAAGGTTATTGAGTTTAAATAGGCTAATAGAACCCAAGATCCTAAAAATACAAATGAAAACATTGGAACAACCCTTCAAGCATAAATACCATCATGTTATAAAATGGGTTTTGGAGGATAAAAACAGGACCTTTCTGATGCACAGGATCCTTAAACAGCTTCATACTGTTTTGGTTGCTCAGGTTGCCTAGAGGCTGTAACGGGAGATTGGACAAAGGGTTAACCAACCTACTAGCTATGCTTGAAGCGTAGCTAGTCATTAACAAACCCAGCCCACCATCATTGATGGTAGACTTACCTAACACGTTGACAAACTTGAAACAAAACAAATAAATGAAGTTGAATAAAATGGTTGGAATTCGCAAGCCTGAACAAGTTGTAATAAATTGGTCATAACACCTTCTAGAGAACTCCAAATCTAGCTTTGTAAATTGCATTGGAAAGTCAACTTAATTATCTTTCCAATGGTATATAGCTTGCACATAATAAATACTAGTTTTATTCTGAATTCCCCTTTCTGCATTTGACCCAAATTGTGTATTTGGTTGTCCAACAACTTGAATAATGCCCACAATGCCTTGTCTTCTCTCCAAGGCCAATTCATCATATCTTACATCTTGAATTGCATTTTCAGTCCACATTTTCTCAATTAATCCATTTAAAACAGCTTGCATCTTTTTTACTCTAGCTCTTGTAATTGGGCCTTCATGAATGTGCAAAGGATCACTTTCCCTTGATGGTTCTCATCAGGGACACCAGGGATCCACTTAATTTTAACTTTTTTAAAGCTCTCCTTTAATTTCTTGACCTTTTCGAGGTAGGCCTACATATTATCTTTCTTTACTTGGAATTGATCTTTGAGTCGGTCCATGACTAATTGAAAATTGCTCTTGATTAGTAACTTTTCACACCGACCATTCTTCCCATCTTTAGACCAATTATGAAGGCCTTATATTTGGCCTCATTATTGCAAGTTCAAAGTCAAATCTCAAAATATAGCTAATCGCCACCTCATCTGAACCCTGAATCGAAATCTAGCTCGTTTCCATTGATGTTGGAAGCTTCATCAACATACATTATCCGCACATGCATTTTTTAGAGTTCATCTTGATAGAGATTGCCCCTTATCCCAATTTCATCGCTAAGTCATTAGTGAATTTACCTATGAAATTAGTGATGGCTTGTGCTTTAATAGAAGAGGAAGGTCTATAGATGATCAATCTCCCTGATTTGTCAAAGTGCAGTAATACTTGACTTAGTGTATGGTTTGTGAGGACGGCAATTGTATGTGCTTGAAAATCTTTACTTACGGGTACAATTGAAACATAAACAAGTTTTTTAGGATTGGGTGACTCTTTTTAGCGTTATCCATATCCTTGCTTAAATAGTATAGCTTTTAGCACCATTGCCTTCTTCTTATACGAGCATAGAACCGGTGGCTATCTTTAAACCTATAAAGTAGAGAAGTAGTACATCCCCAAGCTTTGGTTTACAAGGAAGAATGAGATGCTAAGATATGTTTGCAATTATTGAAGGCATCATCCCACTTGGGGTTCCATTTCATTTTTTGCTAGCATTTCATAGTTTTGATGAAAGGTTGGCACTTCCCAGTGATTTCCAAGATGAAGTGGTTAAGAGCGGCCACTTTTTCTCCCAAGTTTTAGTCTTTCTTGATAGTGTGCGGACCACAATTCTAGGACGGCCCTGATCTATGTACCATGAAAACTAAGAGCTTTCTTGATGTTATTCCAAACCCGCATTTTTCAGAGATCAACTTCATGTGATTGGCACTCAAAATTTAAAAGGTGGCTCATAGATCCACTACATAGTCTCTAGCTTGAGCAGACTTGTTGATCATGCCAACAATATAGACTTCTATGATCTTCCCTAGTTAGTCTTTGAACAATACATTGACCAACCATTGATAGGTGGTGCCTGTGTTCTTTAGGTCGATGGACACAACTTGCTAGCAATACTATCCCCTATAGGTGATAGTATTTGGAGAAGGTGTTGTGCAAATTTGGTTGTATCATAATTTGCTAGGTTTATCCTAATTTAGTTGTATTTGGAGAAGGTGTTGTGCAAATTTTATTAAACTCACAGACACACGAATCTATTATAGTGTAAATAATGGTGATGAGTGTCGATACACGAGGAGGTAGATTTAATTATGTGTAGGGTTAATTTTAGTGCATAAAATAATCAAATTATAAGAAAACACACACAATCAAAGTGTAAAATGATGATTGTACTCTTTATAAATATACACTCTCCATCACTCAACCAAAGGCATCCATAAAGGTTAGTAATTTATATCCCACTGTGGATGTATGAATCTAGAGGAATGAGAAGCTATCTTTAGGGTAAGCTTTGTTGATTTGCCATTAGCCTTTTTGACCATGTTGATGTTACAGACACACTCCGAGCACTTTGAGTCAATGAAAAGTACTCAAAGAATTTAGGAGCTTATCTATTTCAGCATCAATTGTATCATAGAATTCCTAGTTGGCTACATGGCACTTCTGTTTAACTAGGCAAAAGGAAGGGTTTACTTGAGTCAATGAAAAGATATCTTGTGGTCAATTCCCCGTATGTCCGTGTGAGATCGGGCAAAGACATCCTTGTATTCTTGAAGTAGACTAATGAGGGTTCTTCTACATTTTCACCTACAACATTTATTCTATTGCCTTTGTGACATCTTTAGAGAGCCTTAGATTAAGTGTGGAGTTTATTCCATATTGTACTAAGGTGGAGGCAATCTCTGATACTGGGACGATCTTGTTGGATAAGAGGATGATCTCTTGAGGTAGATCTAAAGGTGATAGGTCCCCTTGCATGACTTTACTTTGATGGGACTGTCTCGTAAGGGAACTATCAGTTCTCTAAGGATTTACCATTTTCAGTGATAATGGGCTTCTGATTGTGCTGTAGAAGCAATGTGGAATGTTGCTTTGGCTGCATTAGAGCATCATCCTTAAGTCATTTTCTGACAAAATTTAACTATAATAATCCCTATTAAGACTGGGAACTTCAACACCAAATGGCGTTTTGAGATGCAATCACGTACGGGCGGTTGATAATACAACTGTAAGCACATTTCCAATCAACAATAAAAAAAATTAACAAGATGCGCAATATAATGATAATTATTATTAGTGATAGTAATTGGTAACTATGCAATCCTCTAAGACATTACCATCTTCCTTATAAATGCCACTAAGAAGTCCATTTGGACGCATTTTTACAGACTTTATAACTATTGGTGTAAGGCATTGGCAAAGATGATATTAATTGAGCTCCCTATATCGATCATTGTTCTTGCCACATTATAGGAGGCGATGTCCATTATGACCACAAGTGCATCGTCATGTCAAAGAAGATGATTGGCATGGGGTGTTGAACTTGGTGATTGAGAGCCTTGTAATTGAGGTTGACTGCATTTCCATTGACATTGATGGCGCTTCTTGCATAGCTTTTGGATGTGCGATAAGATGTGCCTACGATAGTGAGTCCCCATACAATAGTGTTAACTCTTGAGTTTAGAAAAGATGGCCTTGCTATTCGACTTCCATATGAGTGGATTTATTGGGGGTATCTACTCTATTGTGTCTTCACTTTTCATCTCACTTTCTTCAAACATCAAAAGAACTTTTAGAAGTTTGCTATTGTTGACAATACTTCTTGGTTTACCTTAGTTGTGCACTCTTACTCATTGATGAGAGATCCCTGAGTAAACTTTCATGCTTAAGCTAAAAACATATTTGCCTTTTAGAATGGTTAGCCTATGGTGGTTGGTTCATCTCGTGTTTTTTGATGGTGCAGTGCTCTTTAATGTTAATGAGCTCGAAGGCCTGGTGATCCACTACTGTGTATGTCTTGAGCTCATTATAGTTGATGAACTTTCAGTACCGTGAGGTACAATTTTCTTATTTAAGCCCCTTGAATATTATAATATTTAATTCTAAAGAATGATGACATAAGTGATGATGTAAGAGATGTTTGTAGAGAAAGATAAGAATTCTAGAATTTAGTAAGGTATTTTTGAAGGATAATCTCAACCATTGATCATGAGTTATGGTGGCAAAATCCTAGCCATCTATTAGCCTTAAGAAATCCTATAAATAACCCCTAGCCCCTTTCATTTTCAATGTAACCTAGAAATTTCACTCTCTTCTATTCTAAGTCATAAAATCCAGAATTAAGAAATCCACAATTTAGAAAGGTCTAGAGAAGTCAAGGTCAAGAGGTAAGTAATAATTTAACTGCAATGTAGGGACAAAATTCTTTTCATACTTAACTTCAGTTTTAACCATTCCTTTATTTTGTGATGGCTATTATGATGTGATTAGTTATAATCTAAAGTGATACTTATACTTAATTATGCTATGGTCGGCTATGCCGCTTGTATTAAAGAATCTTATTATTAAATAGTGTTGCGTGTTGATTCTGTTATGCATCTGGGAACTTCAAATGTTATGACATAAGTTGCATTGGATACATGCATATCATGGAATACATTATGAAGAATACGTTTCAAAAAATAAATTTATGAAAAATAATTGGTTGTACTACCAGGTGGCAAAGTTTCTAAGGAGGGCAAGCCCTCAAAGCTAAGTAAAAAGAAATCTTTGGGGGACGGCAATACGTAACGCCCAAAAGATCAACTAATGAGGCACAAGCGCATATTGTTTAAAGAGTAAAAGTGCCAACCTTGTAGTGCAACATACCTAGGGCCTTAATGAAGTTGTTTTGTATTTTATAAGTTTCTTTTAAAAGCTTCATATGGTCATCCATATGCATCTTAATTTATACATGCACCAAAGTGTTATCTTACTGGGCATTTGCTCATAAAGTTTACAATTGCAGGTAGCGATGAGTAGGGCAAGCTAGCGCCAAGTCCTAACCAAGATGAAGTGCATATGGGCATAACAAACCTTGGGATTTTATGATGGGCTCAGCTTTGTTTCAATAAAAAATATATAAACATCTTAGCTTTACGTAATAATCAAGTTTTGAAATATGCTAAGTAATCTCTGTATGACTCCTATTAAGAAAGTTTTGGTTGTTTTGCAAAACTACTTTAGAATTCGTATTTATATTAAAAGTACAATGGTTTTAAATTTTTAAATAAGTATTTTAGTGGAGTGTTACAAGTACAACATCTCATCCTTGTGATTTTTATAGAAATCTCCATAGTACCCTTGGTTGTACCCTTCAAGATAAGGGGAAAGAGGTGACAGAATGTGTCGTTAATGATGTGCCTGATAACTATCTGGGCCCATAGTTCTCTAGGTGCGCAATGGGATCAATGGGATCAATGCCGCCTTCGTAGGGAGACACTTCAGTCATGGAAAAATCTACAAAAAAGATCGTAGCAGTGATTTCCTTTGTGAGTGGAGAGTAGAGAGATGCAAGAGAAAGATCTTCTAAGATTGTCTCCTTTGTTTTTACAATCTCTTGGGCTTGTTCTAAGTAGTAATAAAGTGTTAATGGCTTGGTTTGGCAGCGTGTGGTAGTAAATGGCTTTGGAGGGCATCTCATGCTAACTATTGAGCATCATGAAGAGTTTTTTTTTTGTTTGAGGGCTACTTTCGTAGGTGTTTTCCTTTTAGTAGCCCTATGTCACAGGATGAGTTTGTTGTGGAGCAACCCGTACGATACTTAGACAACTTCTTCCACAAAGTTGCTAAGTAATCGTAGAGAAATTCTCAAACTGGCTAAGTAAAGATACTTATGAGAAAGCTAGAAAGAAGAGAACAATATGCAAGAGAACTTTACAAGGATGCTTGAGTTGTTAGGTGTGTGGTGTGCTGTGTGTAGTGTCGTATTTGGTTTTGAGCAAAATGGTAGATGCCATGCTCTATTTATAGAGTAGCTTGCCTAGGTCTAGAGTCATTTGCGCAACTTGCACAACTTACCTAAATATTCCCTAGGTTCTTAAATACATGGGTGTAAAATAGTCTAGATAGTTACAACTTATAAAGAACTATATAAAATTCTCGAATCGGGCCAAGCTTGCATACTTTGGCTCATGAATTTAGGCTATATGTTTGCTAAGCCCACCCCGGTTGGCCCACTACCGAGTGCACTCTATTACTAAGCACACCTTACTGCTATGTTGATGGGAAATTTGAGTAGCCCGTGACATCCTCCCTTACCTATGCTCACAGCGTCCTTGTCATGTTCTTGTGCTTATACAACTTTGGATGTACTCTGTGAATTGCTCCAGAAAAAGTGGCCCACTTGAAAGAAAGGACGGGCACTCTCGTGTTTCAACCCCACTATACTATTGATAGTTGTGGGGCACTGTGTACTTACAACCTCTATGATAAGCAAGTGAATGGGGCCCTGTGCGTGGCGAACGGAATGGTTCATCAAGCCATTTCTCGCCTCAACCCCCTCCTAAATAGAAATAGGAAGAGGGGTACTTTACAAATAGGGGGTAATTGCTTCGCATCGATCTTTGCACGTAAGGGCTTTATTCATATTCAAGAAATGATCATCTCAGATTGAATCAGCCAAAAGGCAAGTTGAGAGAGATTTGAGATTCCGTAAGTAACTTAGTGAGTGCTCTAAGAAGGGCTTGGAAAAAGAAAATGAAATACGAACAACTGCACCAGCGGATTGCGCCTATAACAAGTTCTCCAATGAGTCGATTTGCTCATGAGAAATCCTTCTATTCTCAGTTTCCCCCTAGTTGCTTTGGCCGGACCACCTTTATCAGGTTTTGATTTGCCTTTTCCTTTGCTTCTGCTTTCTAGCTTTCTGGATGATTAGAGATCTTACTAGCAGAATGCCTGTCTAAGGGGGTACTAGGAGGATAGGAAAAAACTTAATAATAGATAGGCACACTAGAAAGAAAGCCCTCGGGAACCCTTTCACCGATCTTTAAACTGTATGAGAAGGTGTACTACTAACTCTATCTACGGTGGGTGAGAGTCGATTTCATCACAAACAGATATTAGCGTTGGTGGCTAACTTTCGCCGTCAACTAAGGGTAAGGGAAAAAGTGAAAAATTCATAAGTAACTGGATTCTACCATTCTACCTATCAATAGGAGAGTTGCGGCACAGAAGAAGAAAGGGGACCCAAGAAGCCTAGTCCAATGACGGTGGAAAGCCATCTGTCGTTGGGGCTGAGTTAAGCCCGGCCCAAGTTGGTATCATAGCCTTTGCCTGAGAGGGGGCAACAATGGCCCAAGGGTGTGTGGAGCGTAAGTGTACAAATGAAGTTCATAGGTTACTATTACTAGAGAGGGCTTGCTCCCCCGAAGTTAGCAGGCTCATCTGCATCAAAGCATCTCATCAAAAAGAATTAGCTAGTTCCACCACCCGCTTACGGGACAAAGGGGATTTCCGTTTATGTGATGTCTTATCCCCGACATTACTCAAACCTTTTTTGAGGATGCGGGTGGCATTAGCTCACAATTTGGTTTTGGTGTTTCAATAATGCAGGATCTCCCCCCGGCCGTCCAGTCCTTGGACGGTGATGAGAACCATCAAGGGAATACCATTAAAAGTTCAAGTGATCCTTTGCACATTCATGGAAGCCCAATTACAAGAGCAAGAGCCAAAAAGATGCAAGCTGCTTTAAATGGATTAATTGAGAAAATATGGATTGAAAATGCAATTCAAGATGCAAGACATCATGAATTGGGCTTGAAGAGAAGACAAGGCATTGTGGGCATTATTCAAGTTATTGGGCAGCCAAATACACAATTTGTATCAAATGCAGAAAGGTCAAATTTGGAATAAAAACTGTATTGATTGAGCTAGAAGTAACGTGCAAGCTATATACCGTTGGAAAGATAATTAAGTTAGCTTTCCAATAAATGTTACAGAGCTAGATTTGGAGTTCTCTAGAAGGAGTTATGACCAATTCATTACAGCTTGTTCAGACTTGGGATTTTCAACGACTCCTTTGTTTTTCAACTTCATTTGTTTGTTTTGTTTCAAGTTTGTCAATGTGTAAGGTAAGTCTACCATCAATGATGGTGGGCTAACATTAAGTTTGTCAATGATAGCATTAATTATAGTAGGCTAGCATTAAGTTTGTCAAAGATAGCATAATTATGGTGGGTTGGTGAAGACTTTTGACGCATCCTTTGACAAACCTACTTGGAGGGTTGTTCCAATGTTTCCATTTGTATTTTTAGGATCTTAGGTTTCTTTTAGCCTATTTAAATTTAGCAACCTTGTATGTAAGAACATTAGAGATTAATGTTATTTGAATTTGAAAGATTATTCTTTCTTTGGTTTTTTTGAGAACTAGTGAACTTATCAAGAATTTGGATTCTTGTGGCGTTCTAAATTTAGACTTATCACTCACCTTCTCATCTATTTCTTGAGTGTGGCGTCAATATCATTCTCTATACCTTTGGTTCATGTTTTTTTAAGCATTGGGTCAAGGTTTTGTTTGTCATAAATCTGTTTAGAACTTTCTTGGGAAGTTGAAACTACAAATTAAGTGTGGGTTTCAAAGTTTCATTGTGGGATTCACATCAGACGGCTCTCGGTTCTTAAGACGGAGATTAGGCGGCAGTTAAAAGAGCTGCTCGAAAGCTTGACGAACAAGCGAAAATAAAAATTCTTTATATATATTCAATAACGCACGAAGCCAGTATACACGGCGGAGAGATGCCCATTTTGCTGGGCATCTTGGATCTATAAGTTTAACATGGATACCACCAACCTCCTTTCAAAAGGGGATCGCGCCGCGTTTTCGGTATTCATAGTCAACATGCCCTATTTCCAACATCCTTAGACAAAAGACTACTGGACACAGGACATGGCGTATGAATGGAAAACATTCCCTCATCCTTTCCCTCTTGACCATGATCCAACAATCATCTCCACCCTCAAAGCTCACTTGTTAGAGCTCAACAATATCCCACCTGCTCTAACAGACATTCACCACACCTCCATTGATCCTTCTCACACTCTTGAGATTCTACCAGGCACTCAAATATGTACTCCAGGATCCAGTTCCAGGCCTCATGGCATTCTTGTTCGAGAACAACATCTTGATCACACCAATGTTCTCTTTCAAGATGCTCAAGA
This sequence comes from Citrus x clementina, assembly GCF_000493195.1. Taxonomy (NCBI): domain Eukaryota; kingdom Viridiplantae; phylum Streptophyta; class Magnoliopsida; order Sapindales; family Rutaceae; genus Citrus; species Citrus x clementina. The sequence goes on from NW_006262688.1 coordinate 18,673,702, forward strand.
CCCTTGGGCAGACTTTCAGTCTTTATTACAAACCCAAGACACTCAGTATACCGTCATTGAACCAGGCTCTTCGTCTACTACAACTCAAGCACAACGACCAGCAAGTCCTGAATTAGATGAAGACATCCTGATCTACCAAGAAATCCAAAGAGCAAAAGAAGAATATGAAAATGAAACCGGTGACGTGTCCCCATCCAGATTTCCCTCAACTCCATAATCGCCTCACATGGCTACAGAGTCATCCGGGAATCTCGACTTCTCCTGCTTTCAATAAAAGACATGGGTCCTACCTTGTCTAAAGTGTGTTTTAGCTTTTATGCTTTTACTTTAATTATGGTTTGCTTTTGCTTTATGCTTAAAGAAAAGATAAGGGTCCTGTTTTATCTTTTCTTGTCTTATCTTTATCTTTATCTTTATCTTTGTTTTAGCTTTCCAGCTCTATTTAAGAGCTCTTCCGTCCTTGTAAAATTCAGATTGCGATAGATTGCCATCAATAATATTTCTAAGTTTTTCTTAAACTTTTATGGCTTACTAAGTCTCTCTTCTTCTTCTAGGTAACGAAGAAAATACTTGAGTTATTAAACTAAGAGCGTTCATCCCTATTTTCTATACTGATTATGCTCTACACTTGCCTTGCTTAAAGGATCCTGTGTATCAGAAAAGTCCTGATTTATTTATAAAACCAATTTAAAATAAAAATGTTTTCTCACAACGTTCACCCTCTTTGAAGGTCAGAGGTGACCTGTTTTCGGGTGGTATCGTGATCAATGGTTTTTGCCTTTTTATGTTTTATATCTCAGGGACTATAGGTATATCGTCTGGAAACCAGAACTTGCGGACTACTGGTCCAAAAGATAGTCTAGCACTATCATAGTTTAGGTGTAACAAGGCCACGTACCTGTACCAACCCAGTTCTCAAGTATTATTATTCAACACCTAGAAGAAATTCTATCAAAAATGGCATCTTCCTCTTCTTCATCAGAAATAGCTTCATCAAAATCCTCTCCTATTTCTCTCTCTTCTACTCTTTCTTTACCTCGTTCTTGTCAAAAACATGTAGCGTCAAAAATAAAAAATCTTGTTGAATACTCGTATATCCCTAAATCTGCTCAGATTAATGAATCCTAGTTCCTTGTTATAAGTCCATACCATCTTTACAAACAAAAAACTTCTTTCACCCGAAGTATTCGAACCCTGATCTCCACAAAAAGACCTCTTCCTAAAGAGTACATCCAGTCCTCACGACTTGATCAGTGTGCTCTCCAAGCCTCCCAAAGTGAACAATATGTCACCATGGATATACCAACCGATCTCGTAACCAACTGGAAACGAGAAGGATATACACACCTTCATCTAGGTGGTGTTAGGCTTATCCTCACCTTACATGGTAGAAAAGGCTTACCTGTCACAGCCAGAATTGCTCTCCTTGACACAAGGTTTAAATAGTGTCAACATGCTGTTATTGGCACTGTTGTAACCACTCTCCATGCGGGGAGTGTCTTGTTAATCTTCTACCCAAATTTCAACATGTCCCTAGAAGATCCCAACCTTCCCATAACACTGAAAGTCCAAATCCAGCTCCAGGGAGCAGAACAAACTTCCACTTCTAAAATAGCTACTCTCCATCACCAAATAGTGTGTCGATTGCAAAATCATGTGCTAGATCTCCCAACCGCACAAACAACCAGTGATGCATTGATGATTCTTCTAGACACATACAATTCCAACCATCATCCAGATCCCCAAACAAATTCAAAAGCAAGAGTTACTTCAACTCATGCCTTTGGAATGGCTTACTAATTATGAGCAATTCCATCAGAATTCAAAACCTGTTCAGACGTCCCAAGCTATCTTTGAAAGAAGATCAGATGGACAAGTCAAGATGTCTTTTTAGACTCCTAACAAACCAAGCCCAGATCCTCGGTGGCTTTCTTATACTGCTATGATAACTGCCGTCTCTACTGGACAAGAGCCAAATCTTCCGATCTATGGATTTTCCTCATAAGGGTATCTTGTTTACCCTGACAAAGTCAATGGTCACTTTTTATAGGATGACATAGATGATGACGAAGACTATGAAATCATGAGACGAAGAAGGAGAAAGAAAAAACCTTCTCCTCCTAAAACTCCGTGTCGACCTTATCTCTCAGGACCTCCGAATGATCCAGAATCAGATCAACCATTACCCATCTCCAAGAAAGCACTCAGGCAACTCCAACAAGAATCCTCATTTATGTCTATTCCTGCTCAACCAAAAATCAAGTCATGCTTGATGTTCTCATCTTCTAGCCAATCATACCAAGAATTGTTTTCTCCACTCGAGAGACATACAGACCCTCAAACCAAAGTTGTTTCTCAACCCTATGTCCAATCACCAATCACAACCTCTGGAGCACCAGAAGCACCAAAGCAGTATGAGGCAGTGCTCAACTGGCAAACCCAAAATGCCAGTGCCCAGAATCAAGCTCTCCATCATCTTGGTAAAAAGATTGATAAAATGGCATCACTTGTGTCACAAACAGAAACAAAGGTGGACACTATTACTGCTTGACTTAAACAAATTTATTCAAATCTGCAGAACAGAATCTCTGAATTGGATATTGATCTCAGAACGATGATCAACAATCGTATTTGGGGTCCCGAATTTAATAAGAAAAAAGCAGAGATCAAACAGCTGAAGGCAGAATTGGCCAGAATTGATGCTGACAAAGCACAGCCTTCCCTTTTCACCAAAACATAGTTTATACCAGTCCCAACACCACTATTCACATCATACCAGCCGTTTTACAATCCTGTTAAACAATCCACTTATGATCAATTCTTTGGTCTCTCCCATCTCCATAATATCCCTTCCGTTCCACCACTAGAAACTACTTCACCAAAAAGATCCAAATCAAAAGTCAGAATCTCAAAACCTGCACCCAAGGAAGATCCAGCTTACCAATACCATTATCAACAGATTGACACTCACAACAATGACTCTAATTCAACCTCAGAGGAAAGTTGACCCTCCACAGATAATTTCAGCTCATCTGCACAAACTTCTTCAGACTCAGAGTCTCAATATGCTGACATTTCTGGTCTTCTTATGGTCACAAAAACAGAAGATCCTAGTACATCTACTCCTATTGTCGATGAATCTTCTGATGACAATAATGATGATGTACACGGCTCACAAACAGAACCGGTTCCACCAGTTCCCCCGGTTTTTGAAAAATCTTCCAAACCATCTTCTTCACCATGGTTTACATTTGATGACATTCCTCATCACAAATGGTAGGCTCGACATCAAGAATTTTCTACTTGGATTGATGTGCAAATGACCAGTCCCAATGCACAATCTTAGAATGTTCTCTGTGAGTTTTGGTTTGAAAGTCTAGGCAAATACAGACAACTCCAATTGATTCAAACCACCATTCCTATCGCTCTTGCAGTTGTTTATGAGCAATTTATTGGAGAACCAGCCGCATCAACTGAAGCATCTCAAAAAGAATATCACCAGATGAAATGTTGTTCTCTTAAACGACATCACCTGGAAATGCATTACAAAAAGATGAGCATGCTTTATTACAAACTGAATGGATTCAATGATCCATCCTTAAAGCACCAGAGCTTCAGTCAGAGCTTCAAAGACAGTTGACAGCCTTTAACCTAGACATAGCAAATGTCTCTCTTGGCAAAATCTTTCAATTAACCATGCTATGCCTTGGTAAGATCTGCGAGCAAAAAGATTTCTTCAAAGATCTTATTGAACACAAAGAACCCTTTGCCTTAGCCTGTAAAAAAACCCTACCTCAAAATCCAGTGCAAAGATGATAAAAAGTGCACTTGTCCAACCACAAAAAAGAAACACTTTCAGAAGCATTTCCACAGATCCTCTTCCAAAAAACTAAAGAAGCCTTATAGATACTTCAGAAAAAAAGATCCTTCCTAGTTTAGAAAGAAGAAACACAATCGCTATTTTATTTGCAAGAAACGCGGACATTTTGCCCTCAATTGCCCAAATAAGTCAGCCAGTCTGTTTGTCTCATTCAGTACTTACAGCAGTCTTCCATCCTTTCTGACAACGAAGATGTTGAATCCATCTTCTCAGAACAGTCTAAGAAAGATGATCATACAGCCTTCATTCTTGTCGACTCAACATATTCAGATCCAGATGACATTTCTGTGATCTCCACTATTCAAGAGATTAACCACATTCGCCCCACATTTTCTGGTTCATCAGTAAAAATTTTAGTCATCCCTTCTAAATTCCATAAACTTGTCTCAGCTATTGGTTTCCTTGATACTGGCGCACAGCGCAGTATGCTCAATTCTAAAATCCTTCCTCCAGACTATTGGGATAACCATATTGAATACTTCAGAGCTGCAAATGGAAAAGTTTTTGAAACATCTCTTATTACCAAAAAACCCATTGGCATCTAGTTCTTCCCCAACTGTATCATTTGGCAAAAGATTGTTGGTTCAGATTTACCAGACAAAGACCTCCTCATTGGATTTGATATCCTCCAACTGGTAAAAACCTCTTCATTACTCCAACAGGCATTAAATTCAAACAAATGTTTATGCCTTATACAGGTGTCAGATACAACTCCTCCTTATACCTCCATTTCTCAAAAGTTCTTTGAACTTTGTCCTGAAAATCACTCTCAATTTACTCATCCATCACCACTTTGGAAAAATCCACAGTTTTTTATTCATCTTCCTTTTAAACTCAATGAAGATGTCAATCTTACCAAAGCCACACATTCAGGGATGCCTCCCTCTGATCTCATTCTCGCCAAGCAAGAATGCACTCAATTGCTTTGGCAAGGTCTCATAGAACCTACTACTTCAGATTGGGCTTGTCAAGCTTTTTATGTTGAGCCTCTTAATGCTTTCCTTAAAGATGATAAATTTCCTCTCCCCAAGATCCAGTCCCTATTCATTCATCTTCAAGGTGCAAAGGTATTTTCAAAGTTTAATCTTAAAGCTGGATTTTGGCAACTTGGCATTTCTCCAGAAGAACGTTCCAAAACAGCCTTCTGTATCCCTGATGCTCATTATCAGTGGACAGTTCTACCCTTTGGTCTCAAAGTTGCTCCATCCTTATTTCAAAAAGCAATGGTTAAGATCTTTTCTCCGATCCTCCATCATGCTTTGATCTACATTGATGATATCCTATTATTTTCCCATAACCACCAAACACATCAACAACTCCTTTCAGATTTCCTGGAAATCGTGCAGACACATGGCATCATGCTTTCTGAAAAGAAAAGCAGCATAGGCAAGGAATCTATTGACTTTCTTGGCATGGTCTTAAAAGATGGCCACTACCATCCAGGACCACACATTACAGTAGAATTATTAAAGTTTCCTGACATCGATCTTACCAAAAAGCAAATTCAACAGTTCCTTGGAATTGTTAATTATGTCAGAGACTTTATTCCTAAAGTTGCGGTCCACACTAGCCAGCTATCATGCATGCTCAAAAAGACAGCTCCACCATGGGGTCCAGCTCAGACAGATGCTGTAGGGCAACTCAAAAAGATAGCCTAATCACCTCCTCCACTCAAAATTCCCACTATCAGACAACGTATTCTCCAGATAGATGCTAGTGATGACTTTTGGAGTGCTATCCTCCTAGAAAGATCGGTGACTCAGAGTCCTATTGCGCCCATGCAAGTGGACAGTTCAAACATTCAATAAAGAATTATCATGTGATTTACAAGGAAATTCTTGTGGTAAAATATGGAATCAAGAAATTTGAATTTCATCTCATCAGCCACAATTTCCTCATTCGAATGGACAACAGTTATTTTCCAAAGATTTTTGACTTCAAGAACAAATTGCTTCCTGACAAGCAATTGCTCAACTTAAAGACATGGTTTGCAAAGTATGACTATACAGTCCAACACATCAAAGGTGATAAAAATCTTATCCCTAATTTCCTCACCCGACCATCTATAAAAAGCCCTGTTCTCATCTCTTCCATCCAAACCATCCCCATAATAGCCATGTATCGAACACTCCCCTTCAAAGCTCTCACTCAAAAAGCTTGCCCTCTAAACCTCACTTTTAGTTCATCCTTCCAAATCCAAAGCTTTGCAAAGAAGTTCCTTTACAGGTATTTCACGAATGTTCACAGAACCAAACCCGAAAGGTTTCCCTCTCTATGCTTAGAACATCTGTTCCTCTCTGGTTTCACCAGTGTTCCCAGTCTCACCATATCTGAAGATGAGTTATAGTACATGTGGTGTCTCACAATCCTGTTTGCTACAAAACTTGTTCTCCCTGTCTGACCAACCCTTAGCCATATCTCCACACCAGATAATGCACCCACACTTCTCTGGACACTGCTTGAATGGTTTTCACCACTCACTTAGTGGCGTAAACAATTACAGAATATATCTAACTTTCATTAATTAGATCGAATTCCAGTTCAAGAAGCAGATATGTTTACTTCTGTATTCATAGTCCACAGGCCCTATTTCCAACATCCTCAGACAAAAGACTATTGGACACAGGACATGGCGTATGAATGGAAAACATTCCCTCATCCTTTCCCTCTTGACCATGATCCAACAATCATCTCCACCCTCAAAGCTTACTTGTTAGCGCTCAACAATATCCCACCTGCTCCAACAGACATTCACCACACCTCCATTGGTCCTTCTCACACTCTTGAGATTCTACCAGGCACTCAAATATGTACTCCAGGATCCAATTCCAGCCCTCATGGCATTCTTGTTCGAGAACAACATCCTAACTACACCAATGTTCTCTTTTAAGATGCTCAAGACCCTTGGGTAGACTTTCAGTCTTTATTACAAACCCAAGACACTCAGTACACCGTCACTAAACCAGGCTCTTCGTCTACTCCAACTCAAGCACAACAACCAGCAAGTCCCGAATTAGATGAAGACATCCTGATCTACCAAGAGATCCAAAGAGCAAAAGAAGAATATGAAAATGAAACCGGTGACGTGTCCCCATCTAGATTTCCCTCACATGGCTACAGAGTCATCCGGGAATCTTGGCTTTTCCTGCTTTCAATAAAAGACATGGGTCCTACCTTGTCTAAAGTGAGTTTTAGCTTTTATGCTTTTACTTTAATTATGGTTTGCTTTTGCTTTATGCTTAAAGAAAAGATAAGGGTTCTGTTTTATCTTTTCTTGTTTTATCTTTATCTTTATCTTTATCTTTGGTTTAGCTTTCCAGCTCTATTTAAGAGCTCTTCCGTCCTTGTAAAATTCAGATTGAGATAGATTGCCATCAATAATATTTCTAAGTTTTTCTTAAACTTTTATGGCTTACTAAGTCTCTCTTCTTCTTCTAGGTAATGAAGAAAATACTTGAGTTATTAAACTAAGAGCGTTCATCCCTATTTTCTATACTGATTATGCTCTACACTTGCCTTGCTTAAAGGATCCTGTGTATCAGAATAGTCCTGATTTATTTATAAAATCGATTTAAAATAAAAATGTTTTCTCACAGCGTTCACCCTCTTTGAAGGTCAGAGGTGACCTGTTTTCGGGTGGTATCATGATCAATGGTTTTTGCCTTTTTAGGTTTTATATCTCAGGGACTATAGGTATATCGGCTGGAAACTAGAACTTGTGGACGACTGGTCTAAAGGATAGTCTAGCACTATCACAGTTCAGGTGTAACAATGCCACGTACCTATACCAACCCAGTGGTATCAGAGCCTCTTAAAACTCCATGTCAGCCCTATCTCTTAGGACCTCCAGATGATCCAAAATCAGATCAACCATTACGTATCTACAAGAAAGCACTCAAGCAACTCCAACAAGAATCCTCATTTTAGCATGTTCCTGCTCAACCAAAAATCAAGTCATGCTTGATGTTTTCATCTTCTAGCCAATCATACCAAGAATCTTTTCCTCCACTCGAGAGACACACAGACCCTCAAACCAAAGTTGTTTCTCAACCCTATGTCCAATCACCAATCACAACCTCTGGAGCACCAGAAGCACCAAAGCAGTATGAGGTAGTGCTCAACTGGCAAACCCAAAATGCCAGTACCCAGAATCAAGCTCTCCACCATCTTGGTAAAAAGATTGATAAAGTGGCATCACATGTGTCACAAACAGAAACAAAGGTGGACACTATTACTGGCCGACTTGAACAAATTTATTCAAATCTACAGAATAGAATCTCTGAATTGGATATTGATCTCAGAACGATGATCAATAATTGTATTTGGGGTACCGAATTTAATAAGAAAGAAGCAGAGATTAGACAGCTGAAGGCAGAATTGGCCAGAATTGATGCTGACAAAGCACAACCTTCCCTTTTCACCAAAAACTACTTCACCAAAAAGATCCAAATCAAAAGTCAGAATCTCAAAACCTACACCCAAGGAAGATCTTCACTAAGTTCCAGAAGACTCTCCTAAAGCAACTCCTGAACTTGAACCTCCAAAGAAAGACAAAGCTCCATCTTACCAATACCATTATCAACAGATTGACACTCACAACAATGACTCCGATTCAACCTCAGAGGAAAGTTTACCCTCCACAGATAATTTCAGCTCATCTGCACAAACTTCTTCAGACTTAGAGTCTCAATATGCTGACATTTCTGGTCTTCTCATGGCCACAAAAACAGAAGATCCTAGTATATCTACTCCTGTTGTCGACACTCCTATTGTCGATGAATCTTCTGATGACACTAATGATGATGTCCAAGGCTCTCAAATAGAACCGGTTCCACCAGTTCCCCCGATTTCTGAAAAATCTTCCAAACCATCTTCTTCACCATGGTTTACATTTGATGACATTCCTTGTCACAAATGGCAGGCTCGACATCAAGAATTTGTTGCTTGGATTGATGTGCAAATGACCAGCCCCAAAAGAGCTATCAAAGGGTGAGGACTGCCTAGCGCTTATAAGCGATGCCAGGACCTCGCTTACGGGCGATGTGGGATTGGCACCATTTGTGCACTTACACTCCACACACCCTTGGGCCATTGTTGCCCCCTCTCGGGCAAAGGCTCTGATACCAACTTGGGCTAGGCCTAACTCAGCCCCAAAAGAGCTCTCAAAGGGTGAGGACTGCCCAGCGCTTATAAGCGATGCCAAGACCTCACTTGCAGGCGATGTGGGATTGGCACCATTTGTGCACTTACGCTCTATACACCTTTGGGCCATTGTAACGCCCTTTTATTAGTGAGGTTCCTTGCTTGTCACATAGGTCGTCTTTGGCTCATCTCCTTCCGCGATACACACCTGGAAGTAGTAGCAGCCCGGCCGTAAATCCAACTTTGAGAAGTATCTCGCGCTTATTTCTTTCTTCTATAGTTATAGTCTTCCTCTACCAAAAGGTGGAACACCGTCTTTGTAGCTGTTTACTACGCTTACCTCTTCTTCCATGGTGATTTTCCATAGGCTTCCTTACTTGGTTAGAAGTCAAATAAATGATTCTAAAACTTGATAAAACATTGACTTTCTTGATGCTGAATTAGATACTACTTATTCTTAGATCAGGTTGGGAAATTCCAGAATGTGGGTCTGGAGATGGGAATGCATTGGATCCCGGAGAGAAAGATTCATAGTTTGCCCTTTGATCCCAGGGATATGAAAGTTCATTTGCTTGCCCTCGAAGGCTTGGTTCACTAGGGTCAGATGTAGCCGTGCTATTGAAATGGTTCGTCAATAGAGATGTTCCCACATGGGCCCCTTCTTCTAATGGTACTATAATTCCTATTCCTATCCCTTTATTCCCTCTTTTAGTCTATCTACATTCCAGGAAATTCACGCAAAGACTCGATCTATATCCAAGCAAAAGAAAAAAGTTGCACTGCTATTATGGTCACTCTAAATCTATTCTTCACCGGGCTATCGGAAAGGTCTCACCACTTCACCAAGTACTCATTGTAATCTAGTATGCCCTTTTTTCGGATGAATTAATTGTCAAGGATGCATTCTATATCTTTTTCGAATGCAGTGATAATGGTTGTTGGGGCACGTCTTGACTTACCGCAACGTGGGTCTCCCTCATCTCTGTGGTATGGCTTGAGTAGACTTAACATGGAAGACCAGATGAATCTTGAGTCTTGGCAGAAGTCAGAGTTCGTGTGGGATGTTGCCTACACCTCGGACAATTGGGAAGGGCCCTTTGTATTGCCTCACTAACCCGTTGTGCACTTTTCGTAAAGTCTTGAATAGTTGGGTTAGGAGCTTGATCATAACTTGATCGCTTTCCTTGCACTTGTCTTCACTTGGGTCATTTCCTTCTAGATCTAAGTAATATCTCATCTTTTCTGCCATATCAATCAGAAGAAGAACCCAATGGGCTCTATAACAGAGCAACAACTTTAAGTTAGCAATGTATAGTTAACCGGTTTTCAAAAGGAGCTGCTAAAAAAATGAAATAAATATTAAATAAATTAAATAAGGAATGAAAATAAGCTGATACTTTCCAGCTACAGCCAAACAATCAGAAATTGATTATGTCCTCTATAGGCGGGACTTTAATGGATTTTCATGTACAGCCATTATAACCTTAGCAGGATTCATGAACCCAAAGGGTTTCCGTATCTTGTCAGCTGGCATCTTATCATTCAAGCACCCAATATTATCAATAAATAAAGAAAAAATTAATATTATAATGTAATAGTAAATTCACGGACCGATTTATTTGTATAAAGATACTTACACCATGCAGAGTATTAGGTTGTTAAGGCTTGTCAATTTCATGTGACACAAGATTTTACAATCATTTAACCCAATGTGAGCAAAAAACTCTTCTGCAAATACCTCTTTGTCAAGTGGGTAAGGAAGGTAACTCCCATCTGGAGGCAATTTCACCTCACATAAGCTCAAAAAGTATCGGAATCTAGGGTTAACTTTTAATTTTTTCTAGTGCTGAGCAATTTGCTGCCTTGTCCTTTTTGAGTTCATTGTATTATGCTTTTTTTTTTTTCATTATGTTGTTTCTCTTCCTTTAACTTTATGGCAATTCATGCATGGGAGGTGGTGCTTGAGCTTTATTATTTGGAGTGCCCTTTCCTTAGGCAACATAATTGTTGTTTCAAGTTTATTTTTCTTTGGGGTGCCCTTCCTCTTCCTTCGATGATACAAACCCCGTCAAGAACTGACGAGACCCAATGCTTAATGAAAGCACGATCCTTCGTATGTGGAGATGCCACAATCAGCTATGGATGGTCTGATTGATAAGTCAATAGTTTGAATGCCAAAGAAATTCGATAAGTTCAAAGAGTTTGTAAAGAACCAAAGAGAATTAACTCTCTCACCAATTGCATAAAAAACTTATTTGTTTATTGGATACGAGTCCATTATATAGGGTTGGTTACAAGAATTTTTAGAAATAAATCCTAAACCAAAAACCAAATTTGAATCTGATTCTAAACAAATAGGAAAGAATCTAAATCAAATCAGAATCCTAATCTAAGCGAATAGGAAAGAATCTAAATCAAATCATAATCCTAATCTAAGTAAATAGGAAAGAATCTAGATCAAATTAGGATCCTAATTGACTTAAATGCCTTACATCAATTAAAATGGAAACTAGGCAATTAAAATAGAAATAACTAATTTGCTTCCCTAATAACCTCCTCAAGAAACGGGAAAGTATCTGAAAAAGGAATATAATATATTTTCCCACAATAACGTGCAAGTCAACTCCCTATTTCATGGAAGTGATTATTTGGAAACTTCAAGAGCCTGAATAATTTATTTATCATGTTCGATTCCTTCAACTGGCCTCCACGAATTTGATTTGAGCCCAAATTGTTTGAATCAATCCATTAAGTGCTTCTTTGAATTTCTTTGCTCGATCTCTTGCAACGGTTCCGACAAGAACTTGAATCGAATCTGAATATGCCTTATCCCATGTGCATGTGATAGTTTTATCCTTAATCTCATCATTGGCGACCAACCATTCTTTTTTGGAGTTTTTTCTGTACTTATTTTTTTGCAGATTGACAATCAATTTTTTGGGTTGAGGTTCAACAATATCTAGTTGTGTTGCCTCCTCATCTAATAAAAGACAAAACAAAGTAAACTGTGTTAGAAAACAACACTGTTATAACTATATGTTCAATTCGCAAAGTTTTTATTCAGGTTTTTGTGAAGATGCATGGAAAAGGTGAAGAAAGTGATGTTGAAAAATTAGTCATAGATAGCATAAAAAAGTAATTTATAGTACCCATGGTTCAATAACTGCAGCAGCTCAATTTATCTCCATATTATCACCATCATGCATTTATGTATCCTCTATTGGTATGTTAGAGTTGCCTATATCAGAGTGTCTAGCTCTCTTTCTAATTTCTTGCCACAACTTTTCAATGTCTGCATTGTGCTTACAAACTTTCCAATTGATCAATATTATGTGGATTATCGAAGTAAATAAAATGGCTTACAAACTTTCCAGTCCCTTACATATGACCCGTTTTTGGGGCCTTCCCCAAATGCTTTGCAAGCAAATCATTTCTACCATTTGAATTGTAAGACCCCTTCTTAGCATTCTTTCAAGCAGCCTTCTTCTAAAAAATCATTCACATCTCTGATAAGATATTCATACAAGTAACAAAAAAATGAAAATGAATTTGATGTTCTTGGCACTTACAAGTGAATCCACGATCAAACTGAACATCAGGATGGTATTCTTCGTTCTTCTTTTTCCTACCTTGAATCCAAGTTAGACTCCTATCTTTTTTATCTTCAAACATACTAGTTTCTAAATGTTAAGAAAATAAGTTTGGTAAAAAAAAGGATGAATAATATCAATTTTTATCAAACAAGTTGGCAGCATGTTAGTAGTAAACATTTGAATAAAGTAAAAAGTACTTACAAGTTCTTCCAACAGGGCAACGTATCCTTTTTAGGTCAGATAATGGTGGTACTTGTTACGAGCACGCATTTCTTGTTTATTCTTCCTCAATTTCTGTTAATTAATAAAACATAAACATATATGTAATGGTCAGATACTTGAATGAGTGTAGAGAATTAAGAACTATACCACTCGGGCAACCTCTACCACCTAAAAGGGGAGCCACTCCTTGGCTGCTAAATAGGATGAACTGAGGTTGGAACGTTAGAATTCATAGCCTAAAACTTTTTGATGCACAAGATCCTCCAAATAGGTGAGTGCAAAGCATACTCGTTACAGGATCAAAATGAACTATTAAGAGAGTCTGTTGTTTTTCAAGGAGAATAGAGGAAAAGGAGGAGGCTTAGAATGCCATGTTATCGAAGCACGATTTTATTTAATTCTTAAATGGGTTCTGATTTACAAGCGGAGCTAAGTCTTCCTTATATAGGAGAACTTAAAAGAGAGGATAAGACATGACCCTTATCCTTTTGCAAAAGTAAAAACATAATTATGAAAGGGATAGGACAAGACCCCTATCCTTCTTTTCTTAAAGCAAAAGAAAATAGGAATTGATTATAGGCAGCATGATTACAAAGCAAAAGTAAAAGTAAAAAACAGATGCTTTGCTTTTATCAAAAGCAAAAACAATTATTACAAGCAAACAAAAATACTTAAAGAGGCAGCAAACACGAGACTTGCATATATGATCATTAGTGGCTATGAGAGGGTGACAAGTTGTCAACATCGCTATCGACCTCTGCGAAAGGTTCTTTCCACCAGGGCAAATGGGCATAGTATTGACGAGTTGGTGAATTTGTTGGTGGAAATGGACTGGTTGAAGATGCACCAGGTGTTTCTGTAGGATGTAGAATTGAAGTGAATTCTTCCCAAGGATCTTGGGAATCTTAGAAAAGAATGTTAGTCTAGTCTAGTCTTTCTTCCTTAATATATTCCAGTGGATGGAGAATGACTAGATGAGGGCATTTTAGCAGTGGGAATGACCATAAGTTCATGATGTGGACTGAGGGAGGTGTGTTGAATATCAGTTGGTGTGAGCTGAACATGGTTTAGTTCAAGAAGGTAGTTTTTTAAAGTAGAGACGAGGTTAGGGTCATGCATCAAGGGAAAACTGTGATCCTGTGTCCAAAAGAGTTTGGTGACACGGTGTTGAAAGTAGGGACAGTGGATGATGAAAATTGAGGTGAATTGTTCACCTTCTTGATCAGGGAGAAGGTGGAGGTAATGGTAGTTTATGATGAGGCTGAGTTGTTTTCTCCACCAGGAGAGAGGAGAGAACCATTCAAACAGAGTCCACAACAAAGAATGAGCTTGGGTTGGATCGGTAAGGTGTCTGAACATTGCCTGTACAGGAAAAACAAGCTTGGTAGCATATAGAATAGTGAGGCACCATAGGTACCACAGTTCGTCTTCTGTGATATCTTTGGAGGGATTGACGGTAAGTCCTGTGAGAAAAAAGTGATCAGGATGAAAACTAGAGAATCCAGATGACCGAGTATGATATATGTTCATGAAGTACCGGAAATTTTTTATTTTTTTTACAAAGTCTTAGATTTGATAGGGACTAGAAAACGTGAGATTACAAGGGAAAGATTTCCTTGTAAGAGCTGTATTTGGTAAGGAAGAAGTCATGAAGATTATTGGTACTGTAACAGAGGAGGATATGAGAGTGAGAGAAGCTGACGAGGGAGCTCTAAATATGATGAGAACCATCAAGGGAATACCATTAAAGCTTCAAGTGATCCTTTACACATTCATGGAGGCCCAATTACAAGAGCTAGAGCCAAAAAGATGCAAGCTGCATTAAATGGATTAATTGAGAAAATATGGATTGAAAATGTAATTCAAGATGCAAGACATCATGAATTTGGGCTTGGAGAGAAGACAAGGCATTGTGGGCATTATTCAAGCTATTGGGCAGCCAAATACACAATTTGGATTAAATGCATAAAGGGCAAATTCAGAATAACTCTGGTATTGATTGAGCCAGAATTAATGTGCAAGCTATATACCGTTGGAAAGATAATTAAGTTAGCTTTCCAATGCAGTTTATAGAGCTAGATTTGGAATTCTCTAGAAGGAGTTATGATCAATTTATTACAGCTTATTCAGGCTTGGTAATTCAAACGACTCCTTTGATTATTCAACTTCATTTATTTGTTTTGTGTCAAGTTTATCAATGTGTTAGGTAAGTCTACCATTGATGATGGTGGGCTAGCATTATGTTTGTCAATGCTAACATTAATAATGGTGGGTTGGTGAAGGCTTTTAAAGCACCCTTTGACAAACCTATACTTGGAGGGTTGTTCCAATGTTTCCATTTGTATTTTTAGGATCATGGATTTCTTTTAGCCTATTTAAACTTAGCAACCTTGCTATGTATGACAATTAAGAGATTAATGTTATTTGAATTTGAAAGATTATTCTTTCTTTGGTTCTTTTGAGAACTAGTGAACTTATCAAGAATTTGCATTCTTGTGGCGTTCCAAATTTAGACTTATCACTCACCTTCTCATCTATTTCTTGAGTGTGGCATCAATATCATTCTCTATACCTTTGGTTCATGCTTTTCTTAAGCATTGGGTCAAGGTTTTGTTTGTCATAAACCTGTTTAGAACTTTTTTGGGAAGTTGAAACTAAAATTTAAGTGTGAGTTTTAAAGTTTCATTGTGGGATTTCGTATCATAGCTGCCATTGGGATACTTCTCAAAAATAATTTGTAAGTGCTTGACAAAAAATCATATTTAAGAATCTTGGTGACAGTGGGTCATAGCTGTGTATGAGGTAGCATGTCAGTGTTAATTAACGTGTAAAGCACATGGCTCGAGAGTCAAAAACAAAACGGTAAAAAGGAAAAAATGATAAAATAAAATCATTAAAGACAATAATGTAAATGATAAAACAACAGTGAATTAAAAGGATATTTATAGGTAGTTGCATTGTGGCTCACATGTTCCTCTGGTTTTTTGTCCAAAAACGGCTTGAACGCTCTCTATGGGTCGAGGATAGGCTTCCTAGTTTTCTTATAAACTGGCAAACAGGGTCGTTTATAGTTAGATTCCCGAGACTATATCGTGCATGCTCTTTCTGGAACAATGGCCATAACTGGATAATCGCTCCTTGTACATATCCACTGGGACGCATTTCAAGAGACAAAAGGATATCATCCAATGACTCCTTATTCAAGCCATCCCTAATGAATTGAATCTTATCTTCCTTGTTATCCGACACCATTCTTAAAGAACATGGTTTTTTATCGCATCTCATTCTGGCACACTTATGACAAGCAACAGAAATTCTTCGAGCTCTTCGTTTTCTTGCATAACTTCCTTTACCACAACCAAACATGTATGCAATAAATTTGGGAGGTAACTCACCTGCCAATCGTACTTTGGCCTCTATTAACCAGCGGATGTCAGCAGGTATGTTATTCCTCATGAGCAATCGCATGCGTTCGGACCGAGCTTTATAGATTGTAAGGAGGGCATTCTGAGGAAGTGAAGGGAAATCGAATCTGCCTTTTGAGATGAGATTTTACACGTTGAAGTGGTCAAAGAATGTCCAGGAGGAACTATTTAGCTATGGCACTCATGATTAACAATGATAAGAGAAAACTTAATGGTTAAACAAACACACTTATGCAAAACTAATTTCAATTAGCAAAATAATAGTAAAAAGAAAGAAAAAAAAATCAAATCACCGAAAAGAAAGAAAAATCTCAATTCAAATCTGGTGGGTCACTCAAATTTATTTCGGTGTCCTCTCCATGTGGTTGGTACTCTAGATATGCCTTTAATCTTTGACCATTAACTTTAAACGTGACACCGTTCTTTGGGTCTTTAATTTCAATTGCCCCATGCGGAAAAACAGTGTGGACAATAAAGGGGCCAGACCATCGAGAGCGTAACTTACTTGAGAATAGGTGCAAATGAGAATTGAATAAAAGCACTTTTCTGACCTAGAGTGAAAGATTTTCTCATAATTTGCTTGTCATGAAAGACTTTCATTCGCTGCTTGTAAATCTTAGCATTTTCGTATGCATAATTGCGAATTTCTTCAAGTTCTGCTAGCTGTAATCTTCTTTCTGAGCTGGCTTGCTGCATGTCAAAGTTGAATTTCTTGATGGCCTAGTACGCACAATGCTCGAGTTCCACATGTAGGTGTCAAGCTTTTCCATACACTAGCCTGTAGGGTGACATAACAATCGGGGTCTTGAAAGCCGTTCTATATGCCCATAATGCATCATCGAGTCTTAATGACCAATCTTTTCTGTCTGGCCTCACCGTCTTTTCTAATATGTGCTTTATTTCTTGATTGGAGATCTCAACTTGGCCATTGGTTTGCGGATGGTATGGGGTCGCCACTTTGTGAGTGATGGAATACTTTGTCAAAAGAGCTTTGAATGCTTTGTTACAAAAGTGGGTACCACCATCACTAATTATTGCTCGAGGGAATCCAAAGCGCGAAATAATATTGCTTTTCAAAAATCTTATCACCACCTTGTGATCATTGGTTCTACATGGAATTGTTTCTACCCATTTTGATACGTAGTCAATAGCAACCAATATGTATTGATGGCTAAAAGAAGGGGGAAAGGGACCCATGAAGTCGATACCCCACACATCAAAAATCTCAACCACTAAAATTGGATTTAATGGCATCATGTTCCTTCGTGTAATGCTACCCATTCGTTGACACCTATCACATGAAGAGCAAAAGGTGTAAGCTTTAGTAGCTGTTTTCTTAGCACTGAAATGGCCTCCACAAGATTGTTCATGGCAGAATGAAAGAATACTCTGAATTTCACTTTCTGAGACACATCGTCTAACAATTTGATCTACACAATACTTGAACATATAAGGGTCATCCCAAAAGAAATTTCTTTATTTTTGCCAAAAATTTAGCTTTTTCTTGCTTAGTCTAATGCTCTTGAAGTTGACCTGTAACAAGATAATTAACTATATCAACATACCATGGTAATACTTCCACACTCATTAGTTGTTCATCTGGAAATGAGTCATTCAATGTTAATGGTTCTGTAATTGTGTCAAAATTAAGACGAGAGAGATGGTCAGCCACAACATTCTCTGTGTCTTTCTTATCTTTGAGTTCCAAGTCAAATTCCTACAAAAGCAACACCCAACGAATTAGTCTAGCTTTTGCATATTTCTTTGTGAGAAGATATTTAAGAGCAGCATGATCTGTGAATATAATTATTTTACAACCAATGAGATAAGATCGAAATTTCTCCAATGCAAACACTACTGCTAGCATTTCTTTTTCAGTAGTTGAATAGTTCAATTGTGCATCATTCAATATCATACTAGCATAGGAAATAACATGAGGAATTCGATCAACTCTTTGTCCTAATATTGCTCCTACTGCATAATCAGATGCATCACACATGAGCTCAAATGGTAAATTCCAGTTTGGGGGCTGAATGATTGGTGATGACGTCAACAATTGCTTTAGTTTTTCAAATGCCATAAGACATGAATCATCAAAGATAAAAGGTACATCCTTAGCAAGTAGATTGCATAAGGGTCTAGAAACTTTGCTAAAATCTTTAATGAAACGTCTATAAAAACCAGCATGCCCAAGAAAAGATCTTACTTCTCTGACTGTTTTAGGTGGAGGAAGATTGGAAATGAGATCAATCTCAGCTTTATCAACCTCAATATATCTCTGCAGAACTAGTGTTAGATGATGTAAGCATTGATCAAATGAGTCACCAAAAACAAAAAAGTCATCCATAAAGACTTCAAGGAATCGTTCAACCATATCAGAAAAAATGCTTAACATGCATCATTGCAATGTAGCAGGTGCATTACATAATCCAAACGGCATTCTCCTATATGCAAAAGTGCCAAAAGGGTAAGTGAAAATAGATTTCTTTTAATCTTTTGGTGCTATAGGAATCTGATTATATCCTGAGTAGCCATCTAGAAAGCAATAAAATTCATGGCCTGCTAATCTATCAAGCATTTGATTGATAAATGGTAAAGGAAAATGGTCTTTATGTGTGACAAAATTCAACTTCTATAATCAATGCATACACGCCATCCTGTAGTTACTGTAAGTTGGTATGAATTCATTATCAGCATTGGTAACTACTGTGACTCCTGACTTTTTAGGGACAACTTGCACAAGACTGACCCATGAACTATCAGAAATGGGGTAAATGATATCTATGTCTAATGGTTTAAGGACTTCTGCTCTAATAACTTCTTTCATATTAGAATTTAACCAACGTTGCATTTCTCTAGTAGGTTTACATTTTCATCAAGGTGAATATAATGCATGTAGTCTACTGGGTTTATACCTTTTCTAATTAGGTTTGAATGTCTTATTTATTTTGATTATTAAAAAAAGAAGAAAAAAAAGTACAAAAAAAAAAGATTACAAAAGGATTCAAGTATTTCTACTTTCATCAAATTAAATTTTAGTTATTCATTTTCCTTGACATTGTTTACACACAATATCAATTGTGTTGCTCCGCTTGCTTGCTTTCCTTTCTTCAATTTCCTTTTCATTCTTTGTGTTCTCTTAATTTCTTTTCTTTGTTAGTGTGCTGGATTGTCATATTTGGTGTGCCACTTGGGTTTTTTTTTTCTTGATTGTGTTTATTTAGTTCAATAAAGAACTAAAAGAGAGAATTAAGTGTGGTAAAAGGCAAAAGTTTGTGAGATCGTTAGAGGGAAAAAGCCAATTTGTGTGTTAAACACGAGAGTTAAGTGACATCAAATTGAGTGAAACACGTGAGGGAGTGTTGTGAGGTCTTTTTGCTAACATTCTTTTCAGATCACAAATATGTCAAAAGATCAAGAAGCTATAGATCAATCAATTATGGTCAAGGCCATGCAACAACAATTTGAGCACATGAATATGATGTTTGGAGAGATCCATGACAAATTGGAGAGGCAAGACACTGTCATAGCCAATCTACAAAGGGAGCAACAACCAATAGCTCCTAATGTCAGAGGTAATCAAGGGACACTGCCATGGGAAAAGAAGATGGTGATGACTTAGATAATTTTGATGACCAGGCCATTGTTGACATGCGTGAAAGAGATGATAGAAGGGCAAAACGTATAGATCATGATTTGGGGAGTATCAAACTAAAAATTCCTTCTTTTCAAGGTAAAAATGATCCTGAAGTTTATTTGGAGTGGAAAAAAAAAGATGGAGCTAGTATTTGATTGCGACAACTACTCTGAGGAGAAAAAGGTAAAACTAGCTACTATTGAATTTACTGATTATGCTATTTGTTAACCTAAATAATTCCTTATTGAATTTGATGATAACAAACATGATTAAGTTTGATTAATCTTTTAAGGACTTAACATAATTTTCATCTATTTTTGACAAGTTTCATAAAGTAATGTTTATAAAGATTTGGAGTCAAAATAGTCATCTTGCAAACTAGTTCACTGCAGTAGTTTTTGTGGAAAGCGGCGATCCGACATGTGTAATAAACGGCTCGCCGATTTCAAGCAGAAATAGAGATTAGCCTCTGGACGTAAACGGCGCACCGACATGTATGATAAACGGCTCGCCGATATCAACCAGTAGCCTCTGGACCTAAACGGCGAACCGATATGTTGCTAAACGGCTCACCGATATCAACAAGAACTGAAGGGTAGTCTCTGGCCCTAAACGATGAACCGACATGTGTGATAAACGGCTCGCTGATATCAACCAGTAGCCTCTGGACTTAAACGGTGAACCGACATGTGTGATAAATAGCTCGCCGATAACAACCAGTAGCCTCTGGACCTAAACGGTGATCCGACGTCTATCTAACGACGATCCGACAGTGTGCAGAAAGTCAATAACGGCTAGTTTTCAGCTGCAGCTATAAATAAGCTCATTCAAATTCAAACAAGGACTGATCGCAACACGACCATTGAGCTAATTTTCGAGAATACAATCTTCATAGAGCTTAGAACACATTCTTGCTTCATCTATTCACATATTAAGCATCATTGTGTAATCTTATATATTGTGAGAGGCAAAACAATTTGTATTCTTTTACTTTGAGTGATTGTAAGTGTTGGGATACACTTGGGTTAAGAGATTGGGGATAATCTCTTGTTGTAAAGGTTTATTGACACCTTGATAGTCAAGTGTAAGCATTTGAAGCCTTGGAGGCTTGCTTAGTGGAATCCTCAAGCCCGGAAAGCTTGGAGGCATGGACGTAGGCGAGGTTGGCCGAACCATGTAAAAATCTCTGTGTTTGAATCCCTCTTCCCTTATCTTTTTATATTGTGATCAACTTAATTGTTATTCCATTAAGTTTTTTTTTATAAATTGAATAATTTTTAGAATCCCAATTCACCCCCCTCTTGGGTTGCATACTTGTATTTCACTATTATTTAGTGGGATCAACTTGTTTTGAGTAGGAAAAGAAATTGTGAAAGGCCTATAAACACTTGGGAGGAGCTGAAGGCCATTATGAGGAGGAGATTTGTTCCTAGTCATTATTATAGGGAGCTGCACCAAAGGCTTCAAAGTCTTACACAAGGTTCCAGAAGTGTGGAAGATTACCACAAGGAGATGGAAATAATCATGATTCTAGCCAACATTGAAGAAGAACGAGAGGCCACTATGGCAATATTTTTACATGGTTTAAATCAAGATATTGCTAATGTGGTGTG
>NW_006262688.1:18695348-18695801 GCF_000493195.1 Citrus x clementina
TGAAAAGGCTATTTCAAAGCCTAAGATTGAGCCATTCAAGGATCATAAAGAGGGAGGCAACCAAAGCAAAGGTAAATCTGATTCTCAACGCTCTAGAAATAGAGATATTAAGTGTTTTAAATGTTTTGGGACATGTCATATTGCATCTCAATGCCCAAATAAGAGAGTAATGATCTTGAGGGATGATGGAGATGTTGAAACCGAGAGTGAATCAGATGGTTGATGGTAAATTGATGGTTGTTAGGCGTGCTCTCAACGTGCAAGTAAAAGAAGATGCAGAGGTACAATGTGATAACATCTTTCATACTAGATGCCACATCAAAGATAAGGTATGTAGTATGATAATTGATAGTGGAAGTTGTACTAAGGTGGCTAGCACTAGTTTAGTTGAAAAATTGAATTTGAAAACTTGGAAACATCCTAGGCCATATAAGCTACAATGGCTGAATGATT
>NW_006262688.1:18698281-18700673 GCF_000493195.1 Citrus x clementina
ACTACTCTGAGGAGAAAAAGGTAAAACTAGTTGCTGTTGAATTTACTGATTATGCTATTATTTGGTGGGATCAACTTGTTTTGAGTAGGAGAAGATGAAAGGCCTATAAACACTTGGGAGGAGATGAAGGCCATCATGAGGAGGAGATTTGTTCCTAGTCATTTTATAGGGAGCTGCACCAAAGGCTTCAAAGTCTTACACAAGGTTCCAGAAGTGTGGAAGATTACCACAAGGAGATGGAAATAATCATGATTCGAGCCAACATTGAAGAAGAACGAGAGGCCACTATGGCAAGATTTTTACATGGTTTAAATCAAGATATTGCTAAATGTGGTTGACTTGCAGCACTATGTTTGAGTTTGGAAGACATGGTTCACATGGCCCATAAAAAGTGGAATGACAAATTTGAAAAAAGAAAAGGTTCCACTAGAAACCAAATTTTGGGGTTTCATCTTTCCTTCAATGGAAGTCAAAATGGAAGCAAAAGATGAAAAAGGGCTATTTTCAAAAGCCTAGGATTGAGCCCATTTCAAGGGATCATAAAGGGTAAATCTGATTTCCCAACACCTCTAGAAATAGAGATATAAGTGTTTTAAATGTTTTTGGGACATGTCATATTGCATCTCAATGCCCAAATAAGAGAGTAATGATCTTGAGGGATGATGGAGATGTTGAAACCCGAGAGTGAATCAGATGGTTGATGGTAAATTGATGGTTGTTAGGCGTGCTCTCAACGTGCAAGTAAAAGAAGATGCAGAGGTACAATGTGATAACATCTTTCATACTAGATGCCACATCAAAGATAAGGTATGTAGTATGATAATTGATAGTGGAAGTTGTACTAATGTGGCTAGCACTAGTTTAGTTGAAAAATTGAATTTGAAAACTTTGAAACATCCTAGGCCATATAAGCTACAATGGCTGAATGATTGTGGGGAAGTTAAAGTAAATAAAATGGTTTCATTCTCTATTGGCCAACGTGATGTAGTACCCATGCATGCTGGACACATTCTTTTGGGGCGACCTTGGCAATATGATAAGCGTGTGACACATGATGGTTACTTAAATAGATATTCTTTTGTAATGAATAAAAAGCAAATCACTCTTGCACCAGTAACACCTAGGCAAGTGTATGAGGATCAAATGTCAATACAAAAAGAGAGTGATACAAAAAAGAAAATGAGAGTACAAAAGAAAGAGAGATTGAGAGAAAAACAAGTGAAAAGATAGAAAAATTTATTGTTGAGAGAAAAGAGAGGCAGCAAATGAACTTTTTTGCAAAAGAGAGCGAGGTTAAGAGGGCCTTCTTTTCAAAACAGCCTATCATTGTACTTTTGTGCAAAGAGGCTTGTTTACATACTAATGAGCTTAACTTCTCTTTGCCTAGTGCTATTGTGACTCTTTTGCAGGACTTTGATGATGTGTTTCCAAATGAAGTCCTTAATGGTTTGCCACCTATTAGGGGAATTGAGCATCAAATAGACTTAGTCCCTAGAGCTACCATTTCGAGTTGACAAAAGAGCTTCAAAGAGCTACCATATCCCTTCTTGGCAAAGGGATATGTGAGGGAGAGCATGAGTCCAGGCGCGATACCAGTTTTACTAGTGCCCAAAAAGGATGGCACATGGAGGATGTGCGTTGACTCTCGTGCAATTAATAAAATCATTGTAAAGTATCGACATCCTATTCCATGGTTCTTGTGTGTTTAGTAAAATTGATCTTAAAAGTGGATATCATCAAATTAGGATTAGAGAGGGAGATGAGTAGAAAACTGGCTTTAAAACAAAATATGGTTTATATGAGTGGTTAGTGATGCCATTTGGGTTATCTAATGCACCTAGCACTTTTATGAGGTTAATAAACCATGTTTTGCGTGCTTTTATTGGTAAATTCGTAGTTGTCTATTTTGATGATATTTTGATCTATAGCAAAGGCTTAGATGAACACATTGAACATTTGCAAAGTGTATTGACCGTTTTAAAGAAGGAAAAGTTATATGCTAATTTGAAGAAGTTTTCCTTTTGTACAAATCAGATTGTTTTTTCTTTTGGTTATTTTGTAAGTGCTAAAGGAATTGAGGTTGATGAAGAGAAGGTAAGGGCTATTAAAGAGTGGCCTACACCTAAAAGTGTAAGTGAGGTAAGAAGTTTTCATGGTTTGGCTAGTTTTTATAGAAGATTTGTGAAAGATTTTAGCACCCTTGCTGTGCCATTGACTGGAATTGTGAAGAAACATGTGGGATTTAAGTGGGGTAGTGAACAAGAAAGGGCATTTAATCTAATTAAGGAGAAATTGGTTTCTGCACCATTACTTGCTTTACCCAATTTTGCTAAAACTTTTGAAATTGAGTGTGATGCTTCAGGTATATGTATTGGAGCTGTTTTGATGCAAG
>NW_006262688.1:18700773-18706786 GCF_000493195.1 Citrus x clementina
CTTTGCATTGTTCGCTAGCATGGGCACAGAAACTGTCGTACACTATTGATCTCTCCACGAAGGATGGCACTCCAGTAATCATCACTGACATCGGTCTGTAGACTGCATCCCCAATTTGGGATCTCAGAGACGAGGAGGCGCCTGGGTTATCACCACTAGCCGTCGGACAGCTTCCGTCTGCACTCGTCCCCATGAAGAGCACTTTTGATTGAGCATGCGCGATACAGAGCTTGTGTGGATCGCAACTTTAGGGATGAAATCACGGGCATAATTAACAATCCTGAGGAATTGTCGGATCTGCTTTTTGTTGAGATGTGTGTCTAAAAACTTTAATAATTTAGTTGTAATGTGTGGACCAGTTTGATAATGGCCATCTTTAATTACCATGCCAAGAAAGTCAATTGATTCTTATACTAAGCACAATAAGAAAGAAATCAAAAAGGACCTTCTAGTGGCTCTCATGATCGGAGGAAAATAATAAGATATCACCAATGTAAACTAGACCATGATGAAGGATAGGATTGAAGATTTTCGTCATGGCTTTTTGAAATAATGAAGGAGCAACCTTAAGACCAAAAGGCATAATAGTCCACTTATAATGGGCATCAGGGATGCAGAAGGCAGTTTTGTGACGGTCAACTGGTGAAATACCAAGTTTCCAAAAACCAGCTTTTAAATCAAACTTAGAGAAGATACGAGCCCCTTGAAGATGGACAAACAAGGTCTGGATTTTTGGAAGGGGAAACTTATCATCTTTAAGGAAAGAATTAAGTGGCTGGTAGTCAATAACTAACCTCTTTTTTCTACGAACTAATTCAGAACGTTTTTCAACATAGAAGGCTTGACAAGCCCAATCTGAAACAGTAGATTCAATGAGACCTTGCTGAAGCAACTGAGAACATTCTTGCTTATTAAGTAGGAGGTCGGAAGGAGACATACCCGGGTGTGATTCTTTGGTGGGGATGATGTCTTCATTAAGCTTAAAAGGAAGGTGAATGAAGAATTGTTCATTTTTCCAAAGAGGTGAAGGGAGGTGGAACTGTGAATGGTTTTCTGGACAAAATTCTAGGAACTTCTGTGAAATATGACTGTATGGGGATGGTGTTTCGGAAAGTGCATACAGGCGTAATGTATCTGTGTACGGCAAGAACATTTATTTGTAGCGAACTCCAGAACTGGTGAGGAATAGGTTTTTAAAAAAATAGAGAATGTCAAAACCTATAAGTAATCTTTATCTGGAAGTTTGGATGTTACAATCTTTTTCCAAATTATGCAATTTGAAAAAAATTGAACACCAATGGGTTTTTTGGTAATCAAAGTGGTTTCAAAAGTTTCTCCATTAACTGCTCGGAAAAGTTTCGAGTGTTTTTCCCAACAATGAGAGGGAAGGACAGAAGGATCAATCATATTGGTATCTGCACCAGTGTCAATAAATCCGATGACAGGAACAGGTTTATGAAACTTTGAAGGAAGGATTGACATTTTTAGAGAAGGTCTAGGAATGGATGAAACATGGTTGATAGTTTGAACTGTGGAAATGACTGAAATATCATCAGAATCAGAAGATTCTGCGATAATAAAGGTAGTATGATCATCTTGTTCTGACTGTTCTGAAAAATTTGATTCAACATCTTCATTCTCAGATAACAAGAAAGAATGTTGAAGATGCTGTATGAGACGAGCAGATTTGTGAGGACAGTTTAGCATAAAGTGACCACGTTTCTTGCAGATGAAACAACGATTGTGCTTTTTCTTTATGTACTGGGAAACATCCTTTTTTTCTGAAATATCGGAGAGGTTTTTTAGAGGATGATTTTCTGTGGAAGTGTTTCTGGAAATATTTCTTCTTTATGGTTGGACAGATACACTTCTTTTCATCTTTCCATTCCATCCTGAGATAGGGTTTTTTACAGGCTTCAGAAAATGATTATTTGTCTTCCATGAGATCTTTGAAGAATTCTTTTTGCTCATAGATCTTGTCGAGACATAGCATTGCCATTTGGAAAATCTTTCCCAAAGAGATATCAACTATGCTGAGATTAGTGGCCGTGAGTTTCCTTTGAAGATCAGGTTGTAACTTAGAAGGAAGAGAGGCTATGAAGACATGTTTGAGAGATGGCTCGTTGAACCCATTCAGCTTATAAAATAGAATACTCATCCTTTTGTAATGAGATTCCAAAAGGTGTCTTTTGAGCGAGTAGCACTTCATCTGATGATACTATTTCTGTTTGCATCAGCAGACGCTGTCTTTTCACCGATGAATTGTTCATGGATGATATTGAGTGCTGTTGCCAATTGGATATTGCATGAATTGGAGCTGTCTGTATTCTCCCAAACTTTCTAACCAGTCTCGTAAAGAACCCGTTGACCAAGCCATGAATTCGCAAAGAACAGCTTGAGGTTGAACATTAGGTTTGGTTCTTTGGAGGTCAATCTATGCGGTAAATTCTTGAAGTTGAGTAGGCCATTTATGACTCGGAATGTCATCAAATGTGAACTAAGATGCTGAAGATGGTTTTGTTGAGTGATCAAGGACTGGTGGAGGCATTGATGGCTCTGGTTTTGTTGGAGATGCTTTAGTTTCGGCATCAGAAGAACTGTCTTCAACAATAGGTGTGGCTGTTGCAGTGCTTGGATCTTTAGTTTTAATGGCCATTAATATGCTTATAATGTCAGCATATTCGGATTCAGAGTTAGTGGAGGTACCGACTGAGTCTGTGGATGAGGAAGAGAAAGACGGGTTGGACTCTAATGGGTTTGACTCATAAATTGTTTCTGGCTCACAGGAGTCAGAAGATGTGTTTTGGACAGTATGATAATGATACTAATCCATTGGGCCTTTGTCTTTTTTGGGAAGTTCAAGAGTGGCTTTTGGTGAGTCTTCTGGTGGTACCGGAGGAACAGATGAAGATGAAGTAGCCTTTGACTTTGGTTCTGAGACCTTAACTTTGGATTTTGATTTTTTGGGTGAAGATGGCTTTGGTTGAGGAGTTGGTTGAAGGTGGGAGAATCGAAAGAACTGATTGTAAACAAGTTGTTGAGCTCTGGATGGTGTGTAGAAAGGTGCATAAGTTTCAAAGATCGGAGGAGGTACTGCTGGGGTGGGTGTTTGAGTAAAAAGAGAAGGTCGAGTCTTTTCAGCATCAATTCTTGTCAATTCAGCTTTGAGCTTTCTAATCTCTGCTTCTTTTTTATTAAACTCTGGACCCCAGATGTGGTTGTTGGTCATTCGTCGGAGGTTAGTGATACGAATCCCACAATGAAACTTTCAATCCTACAATTAATTTGTAGTTTCAACTTCCCAAGAAAGTTCTAAACAGATTTATGGCAAACAAAAACCTTGACCCAATGCTTAAGAAAACATGAACCAAAGGTATAGAGAAGGGTATTGACGCCACACTCAAGAAAGAGATGAGAAGGTGAGTGATAAGTCTAAATTTGGAACACCACAAGAATGTAAATTCTTGATAAGTTCACTAGTTCTCAAAAGAACCAAAGAAAGAATAATCTTTCAAATTCAAAATAACATTCCTCTCCTTACATACCAAGGTTGCTGAATTTAAATAGGCTAAAAGGAACCCAAGATCCTAAAAATACAAATGGAAACATTGGAACAATCCTCCAAGTAAGTTTGTCAAAAGATGTTTCAAAAGTCTTCACCAACCCACCATGATCAATGCTATCTTTGACAAACTTAATGCTAGCCTACTATAATTAATGCTATCATTGACAAACTTGAAACAAAACAAACAAATAAGTTGAAAAACAAAGGATTCGTTGAAAATCCCAAGTCTGAACAAGCTGTAAAGAATTGGTCATAACTCCTTCTAGAGAACTCCAAATCCAGCTCTGTAAAATTTATTGGAAAGCTAACTTAATTATCTTTCCAACGGTATATAGCTTGCATTTTAATTCGGGCTCAATCAATACAGTTTTTATTCCGAATTTGACCTTTCTGCATTTGATACAACTTGTGTATTTGGCTGCCCAATGACTTGAATAATGCCCACAATGCCTTGTCTTCTCTTCAAGCCCAATTCATGATGTCTTGCATCTTGAATTGCATTTTCAATCCATATTTTCTCAATTAATCCATTTAAAGCAGCTTGCATCTTTTTGGCTCTTGCTCTTGTAATTGGGCCTCCATGAATGTGCAAAGGATCACTTGAAGTTTTAATGGTCCCTTGATGGTTCTCATCATTCCCCCTCTCTTCAAAAGGATTCGTCCTCGAATCTTCACCTACATCGAAAGGAGAAAGATCAGAAACATTGAAAGTAGCACTCACATTATACTCACCAGGAAGATCCAATTTGTAGGCATTGTCATTGATCCGTGCAACCACTTGAAATGGACCATCTCCCCTTGGAAGTAACTTGGAACGCCTTTGTGCTGGGAACCTCTCCTTTCTCATATGCACCCAAACCCAATCTCCAGGCTGAAAAACCACTTGCTTACGTCCTTTGTTGGCTTGAGTAGCATATTGTTCAGTTCGCTTTTCTATGTGTTGACGTGTTCTCTCATGCAATTGCTTGACAAGTTCAGCTTTCTTTTTACCATCCATACTAGCACGTTCATCAATAGGTAAAGGTAATAAATCCAAAGGAGTTAATGGATTAAAACCATATACAATCTCAAATGGTGAGAATTTAGTAGCTGAATGGACAGTTCTATTGTAAGCAAATTCAACATGTGGCAAACATTCTTCCCAAGTTTTCAAGTTCTTTTGAATAATGGCACGCAACAAAGTAGACAGAGTTCTATTTACAACCTCAGTTTGTCCATCAGTTTGTGGATGACAAGTAGTAGAAAACAAAAGTTTAGTACCCAACTTACCCCACAAAGTTTTCCAAAAGTGGCTCAAGAACTTAGCATCTCGATCTGAAACTATGCTCCTTGGTACTCCATGCAACCTGACTATTTCCTTGAAAAACAAATTAGCTATGCTTGTCGCATCATCAGTTTTATGACATGGAATGAAATGCGCCATCTTTGAAAACCTATCAACAACAACAAAAACAGAATCATTTCCCCTTTTTGACCTAGGTAAACCCAAAACAAAGTCCATAGAAATATCAACCCAAGGTTCACTAGGTATGGGCAGAGGGTTATACAATCCATGGGGTAAAACTCTTGACTTAGCATGTTTACAAGTGATACACTTCTCACATATTCTTTCAACATCACGTTTCATATGTGGCCAAAAGAAGTGTTCTTTTAAAACATCTAAAGTCTTTGCAATGCCAAAATGTCCCATTAAACCACCCCCATGAGCTTCACGCACAAGCAATTCACGCAAAGAACTATGAGGCACACACAATTTATTTTCTCTAAATAAAAGCCCATCATGCTTATAGAATTTACCAAATGCAACTTTCTCACAAGCATTAAACACATTAGCAAAATCAGGATCGTTAGCATATAATTCTTTAATGTACTCAAATCCTAACAACTTTGCATTTAATGTAGAGATAAGTGCATATCTTCTAGATAATGCATCAGCCACCACATTCTCCTTACCTTGTTTATATTTGATCACATAAGGAAATGGCTCAATAAATTCAACCCATTTGGCATGTCTCTTATGTAACTTACCTTGCCCTTTCAAATGCTTCAAGGACTCATGATCAGTGTGTATAACAAACTCTTTAGGTAGAAGATAATGTTGCCAAGTTTCCAAAGCTCTCACCAATGCATACATCTCCTTGTCATAGGTAGGATAGTTTAGGGCTGCTCCACCCAATTTCTCACTAAAATAAGCAATTGGACGCCCTTCTTGCATCAAAACAGCTCCAATACCTATACCTGAAGCATCACACTCAATTTCAAAAGTTTTAGTAAAATCAGGTAAAGCAAGTAATGGTGCAGAAACTAATTTCTCCTTAATTAGATTAAATGCCTTTTCTTGTTCACTACCCCACTTAAATCCCACATGTTTCTTCACAATTTCAGTTAATGGTGCAGCAAGGGTGCTAACCCCGTTCGGCACTTCGTCGGGGACAGCAAGAGGCCAAT
>NW_006262688.1:18706886-18707497 GCF_000493195.1 Citrus x clementina
CATTTGTGGGAATACGGAGTGGAGGAGGTGATTGTGCTATTACCTTTAACTGCTTGACAGCGTCGGTCTGAGCAGGGCCCCATAGAGGGTACTGTTTTTTGAGCATGCATGACAGCTGGCTGGTTTGAATTGCAACTTTTGGGATAAAATCACGGACATAATTAACAATCCCGAGGAATTGTTTGTATC
Organism: Citrus x clementina; assembly: GCF_000493195.1. Taxonomy (NCBI): domain Eukaryota; kingdom Viridiplantae; phylum Streptophyta; class Magnoliopsida; order Sapindales; family Rutaceae; genus Citrus; species Citrus x clementina. The sequence goes on from NW_006262688.1 coordinate 18,707,076, forward strand.
TGCTTCCTGTTGAGACGTGTGTCCGGAAACTTTAATAATTCGATTGCAATATGTGGACCAAGTTGATACTGGCCGTCTTTAATCACATGCCAAGAAAGTCAATTGATTCCTTTCCTATGCTGCTTTTCTTTTCGGAAAGCATGATGCCATGTGCCTACACAATGTGAAAGAAATCCAAAAGGCGCTTCTGGTGGCAAATTGGTCAGAAGAAAATAACAAAATATCATCAATGTAAACCAATGCATGATGGAGAATAGGACTAAATATTTTTGTCATGGCTTTTTGAAATAAGGAGGGAGCGACTTTAAAACCAAAAGGCATAACCGTCCATTGGTAATGGGCATCAGGAATGCATAATGCAGTTTTGTGTCAGTCACATGGTGACATACCAAGTTGCCAAAAACCAGCTTTTAAATCACACT
>NW_006262688.1:18708017-18739453 GCF_000493195.1 Citrus x clementina
GGAGAGATGCCAGAAATACATGCCTGAGCGTGGGATCATTGAATCCATTCAGCTTATAATAGAGCAAAAACATGCGCTTGTAGTGGTAATGAAGATCTTTTGTGTTGAGAGAACAACATTTCATGTTGAGATAATCACGTCTTGCGGCTTCAAAAGTAGCACTTGGTTCTCCAATAAATTGATCATGGAGAATGACTAAGGCCTGAGAGGCATCAGAAATATGGATGAACTGAAGTTGTCTATACTGTCCAAGACAAACCAATCTCGAAGAGAACCTATAAACCGAGTACTAAATTCTCTTAGAACAGAATGGGTTGTTGCATCTGGAGCTAACATCTGGAGATCAATCCAAGCAGACAACTCTTGTAGTCTTTCTCTCTATTTTATCGAAGGGAGATCATCAAAAGTAAACCATGGACTATTGGAAGGTTTGGAAACTTTTGGCTGAGGTGGAATTGATTGAGAAGATTCACCAATTTCACTAGTTTCTTGGTTTTCTTCATCAATGTCAACAGGTTTAGTTCTTGGGCTAGGGTCAATGGCACCAGACTGTTCAGTAGGTTCTGCCATGAGGAGTTTGGAAATATCAGCTAGATTTAAATCGGATGACTCAATAGATGATGAATATGATTGTGAAGGGGAATTTTCAGTAGAGGAATCTAGAGATGGTGAATGGGAAAGTTGTTGAGTAGAATACTGGGACATGGGCTGTTTTTCTAGGGAAACAGTAGTTTGGATTGGTGGTGGTCGAGTAGATTCAGGTAAAAAAGTTTGTGATGGAGAGGGTGATGGTTCAAATCTGGATGTCTGAGGAGTTTGCTGAGGAATGGGTTTTTGAACTGGAGCTGGTTTTGGTGTTTTCTTTGGTTTTGGTTGAGGGCGTGGATGTGGAGGAAACAAAGTATGGGTCATACCAAAAAGTTTAGAAGGTTCATATGTTCGGGAGGAAAATGATGGCAAGAAGGGATCATAGGTAGGATTAATTACTGGTAATGGGGCAGAACTTGTAAATAGGGTAGGCTGGACCCTTTCTGAGTCAATTCTGGCAATTTCAGCTTTCAAAGCTCTTATCTCAGCTTTTTTTTTTTAATCAAAATTAGGACTATAGACTCGTTGAGCAAGCATAGCCCAAAGTTCCGAGTCAAGTTGAGTAACTCTGTTATGAAGATTTTGATAAATCTGATTTAACTTATCTGAGATAGTATCAACCTTTTTTTCAACCTAGTTGGTTTTGTGTGTAATGTGGTCTACCTTATGATGTAAGGTAGTGAGTGCTTGGTTCTTTGCAACAACATTTTGAGTTTGCCAGTTTAAGACTACCTCAAAAGAACGAGGTTCTTCTAAATGGCCAGCAAGAGTTACTGCAGAGGGCACATATGGTTTGGATAAGAGCTTGGTTCGGTAAAGAGGTCATCATGGCTATGACAAGAAAGTATGTTGAGAGGTGATAAGTGAGATTTTGTGCAGTCTGGACAAGAGGTCAAGGATGAGGTTTTGAGTTCCCTATATGTGTTTACTGAGAAGTCATATTGGGAAAACCAGGTTTTTAATCTTAGTAGCTGTTTATCAGGGAGGGTTCGGTTTTTAAATTCAAGGATTTTGGGGAACAAATAGTTGTCAAGACGGATGTGAAAATGATGACCAATCAGATGGAACTTGAATTTTTTAATGCCATACTTAACAGCCAAGATCTCTTTATATACCACTGGCATGGGCACAAAAAAGTTCTTTGCCATCTATGAATTCGAGTAGAATGGCACCCCAGTATTCATTGCTAGAATCGATTTGGAGAATTTTTTGACCAGTGGATGGAATCTTTAAAGCTGATGCAGCATATGTATGATCTGGACCCTAAAGGGGGGGACTTCTTCTTCAACATTTTAGATAGCTAGCTTGTATGAACAGATACATGTGGCAAGAAATCCCGAAGATAATTGATTATCCCGAGGAATTGTTGGATTTGTTTTTTGGTCAGGTGCTCATCGGGAAAGTGTAACAATTCTTGTGCTATGTGGGGCCCTGGACGGTAGTATCCATCCTCAAGGATCATGCCAAGAAACTCAATTGTGGAGTGACCTAGCGTGCTTTTCTTTTCAGAAAGCATAATACCGTGGGAGTTCACTAGGGTGAGGAAGTGGTCCAACAATTTTTTGTGAGCCCCGTTGTCTTTAGAAAATAGGAGGATGTCGTCAATATAGACCAGTGTGTGATGGAGGATTGGCTCAAGGATTTTGGTCATAGCTTTTTGAAAAAGAGAAGGGGCTACTTTTAAGCCAAATGGCATGACAGTCCACTGATAATGGCCATTGGGTATGCAAAAAGGTCAAATTTTGAGAATATCTTTGCATCATGGAGGTGGATGAACAAAGATTGGATTTTGGGTAAAGGGAACTTGTCATCTTGAAGAAAAAAATTTAAGGGTTGGTAATCAATGACAAGTCTCTTCTTTTTCCGAATGATTTCGGATCGTTTTTCCACATAGAATGCTTGACATGCCTAGTGTGATTTGGGGGTTCAATGAGACCTTGTTGGAGGAGGTCTGAACATTCTTGTTGAGCTAATTTAAGATCTGTGGAGACATACCTGGATGTGTGGCTTTGGTGGGATTAACATCTTCGTTAAGCTTAAAGGGAAGCTTAATGAAGAATTGAGTATTTTTCCAAAGAGGGTTTGAATGGCTGAATTCGGTATGGGATTCTGGACAAAAAGGGAGAAATTTTTAGATGTAAGGCTGGTATGATGGTGTAGCCTCTGAAATTTTATACAGAGCCAAATACCCAACGCAGAGGTGGTATCATTTATAATTCTAAGTAATATTATTTGATCTACTAGAAGAGGATTAACCAAACATGGAATCAACCTCATCTTCAATCTCAACTCCTTCATCATCTTCCTCTCATATTTCTCTTTCCAAACACTTAGCCTCTAAAATTGAAAACCTTATTGAATATTCATATATCCTCGAGTCTACTCAAATCCATGAATCCCAGTTCCCCATCATGAGTCCTTATAATCTATATAAGCAAAAAACTTCTTTCACCAAAAGTATCCGCACCTTGATCTCCACCAAAAGACCACTCCCAAAAGAATATATTCAGTCTTCTAGACTGGACTAGTGTGCTTTACAAGCTTCTCAAAGTGAGCAGTATGTCACTTTAGAAATACCCCAAGATCTCGTTGCCAACTGAAAACGAGAAGGGTATACGCATCTCCATCTTGGCGGTGTAAGATTAATCCTCACCCTCCATGGCAGAAAAGGTTTACCTATTACGGCCAGGATTGCTCTGTTAGACACCAGGTTCAAATAGTACCAACATACTGTTATAGGAACCATCCTGCCCACACTCCATGCTGGTAGTGTCCTCTTAACCTTTTACCCAAATTTCAACATCTCTCTTGAGGATCCCAACCTTCCCATGACCCTTAAAGTCCAAATCCAGCTCCAAGGAGCAGAACAAACAACCACATCAAAGATATCAACTCTTCATCACCAAATAGTGTATCGATTACAGAATCATGCACTTGATCTTCGCACACCACACACCACATCTGATGCCTTAATGATTCTTGTAGACACAGACACAATTCCAACTATCATCCAAATTCCCAAACAAATCCAGAAACAAGAATTGCTCATACTTATACCTCTTGAATGGTTGACAAACTATGAGCATTTCCACCAAAACTCTGAAATAGTTCAAACCAAAGAAACCACGTTTGAAAGACGACAAAATGGTCAAGTCAAACTATCTTTTCAAACACCTGACACCAAGCTTGTTTCAGACACTTCACAGCTTTCCTACACTGCTATGATAACAGCAGTTCAAACTGGTCAAGAAAAGAAACTTCCCATTCATGGTTTCTCATAAGAAGGATATCCAGTATATCCAGACAAAATTAATGGTCATTTCTTATGGGATGTTCCTGAAGCCCATATGTGCAATCCAGATTGTCCTTGCTTGGATGATATCGATATTGATGACGAATTGGAAGTTATGAGATGAAAGAAAAAGAAGAAAAACAAATCCTCTCATCCAATAACATCTTGTAACTCTTTTCCTCCACAACCTCCACTAGATCCTAAACCTCCTATTCACCAAATAAGATCATGCCTGATATTTTCAAGCCAATCTTATGAGGAATCATTCCCTCAACTTGAAAAACAGACGGACACGCAAACCAGAGTTATCTCAAAACCTTTTGTCCAATTTCCAATTACGGCCTCTGGGCAGCCTGAAGAACCAAAACAATATGAAGCAGTTTTAAATTGGCAAACCAAAAATGCCAATGTTCATAACCAAACTCTTCAACAACTCAGAAAGAAAATTGATCGAGTTGCGAGTCAAGTCTCTCAGACTGAAACTAAAGTTGATTCAATCAGCAATTGTCTTGATCAGATGTACATTGATACGAATCCCACAATGAAACTTTCAATCCTACAATTAATTTGTAGTTTCAACTTCCCAAGAAAGTTCTAAACAGATTTATGGCAAACAAAAACCTTGACGCAATGCTTAAGAAAACATGAACCCAAAGGTATAGAGAAGGGTATTGACGCCACACTCAAGAAAAAGATGAGAAGGTGAGTGATAAGTCTAAATTTGGAACACCAGAAGAATGTAAATTCTTGATAAGTTCACTAGTTCTCAAAAGAACCAAAGAAAGAATAATCTTTCAAATTCAAAATAACATTCATCTCCTTACATACCAAGGTTGCTGAATTTAAATAGGCTAAAAGGAACCCAAGATCCTAAAAATACAAATGGAAACATTGGAACAACCCTCCAAGTAAGTTTGTCAAAAGATGTTTCAAAAGTCTTCACCAACCCACCATGATCAATGCTATCTTTGACAAACTTAATGCTAGCCTACTATAATTAATGCTATCATTGACAAACTTGAAACAAAACAAACAAATAAGTTGAAAAACAAAGGATTCGTTGAAAATCCCAAGTCTGAACAAGCTGTAAAGAATTGGTCATAACTCCTTCTAGAGAACTCCAAATCCAGCTCTGTAAAATTTATTGGAAAGCTAACTTAATTATCTTTCCAACGGTATATAGCTTGCATTTTAATTCTGGCTCAATCAATACAGTTTTTATTCCGAATTTGACCTTTCTGCATTTGATACAACTTGTGTATTTGGCTGCCCAATGACTTGAATAATGCCCACAATGCCTTGTCTTCTCTTCAAGCCCAATTCATGATGTCTTGCATCTTGAATTGCATTTTCAATCCATATTTTCTCAATTAATCCATTTAAAGCAGCTTGCATCTTTTTGGCTCTTGCTCTTGTAATTGGGCCTCCATGAATGTGCAAAGGATCACTTGAAGTTTTAATGGTCCCTTGATGGTTCTCATCATTCCCCCTCTCTTCAAAAGGATTCGTCCTCGAATCTTCACCTACATCGAAAGGAGAAAGATCAGAAACATTGAAAGTAGCACTCACATTATACTCACCAGGAAGATCCAATTTGTAAGCATTGTCATTGATCCGTGCAACCACTTGAAATGGACCATCTCCCCTTGGAAGTAACTTGGAACGCCTTTGTGCTGGGAACCTCTCCTTTCTCATATGCACCCAAACCCAATCTCCAGGCTGAAAAACCACTTGCTTACGTCCTTTGTTGGCTTGAGTAGCATATTGTTCAGTTCGCTTTTCTATGTGTTGACGTGTTCTCTCATGCAATTGCTTGACAAATTCAGCTTTCTTTTTACCATCCATACTAGCACGTTCATCAATAGGTAAAGGTAATAAATCCAAAGGAGTTAATGGATTAAAACCATATACAATCTCAAATGGTGAGAATTTAGTAGCTGAATGGACAGTTCTATTATAAGCAAATTCAACATGTGGCAAACATTCTTCCCAAGTTTTCAAGTTCTTTTGAATAATGGCACGCAACAAAGTAGACAGAGTTCTATTTACAACCTCAGTTTGTCCATCAGTTTGTGGATGACAAGTAGTAGAAAACAAAAGTTTAGTACCCAACTTACCCCCACAAAGTTTTCCAAAAGTGGCTCAAGAACTTAGCATCTCGATCTGAAACTATGCTCCTTGGTACTCCATGCAACCTGACTATTTCCTGAAAAACAAATTAGCTATGCTTTCGCCTTCATCAGTTTTATGACATGGAATGAAATGCGCCATCTTTGAAAACCTATCAACAACAACAAAAACAGAATCATTTCCCCTTTTTGACCTAGGTAAACCCAAAACAAAGTCCATAGAAATATCAACCCAAGGTTCACTAGGTATGGGCAGAGGGTTATACAATCCATGGGGTAAAACTCTAGACTTAGCATGTTTACAAGTGATACACTTCTCACATATTCTTTCAACATCACGTTTCATATGTGGCCAAAAGAAGTGTTCTTTTAAAACATCTAAAGTCTTTGCAATGCCAAAATGTCCCATTAAACCACCCCCATGAGCTTCACGCACAAGCAATTCACGCAAAGAACTATGAGGCACACACAATTTATTTTCTCTAAATAAAAGCCCATCATGCTTATAGAATTTACCAAATGCAACTTTCTCACAAGCATTAAACACATTAGCAAAATCAGGATCGTTAGTAGCTATGCTTGTCGCATCATCAGTTTTATGACATGGAATGAAATGCGCCATCTTTGAAAACCTTCTAGATAATGCATCAGCCACCACATTCTCCTTACCTTGTTTATATTTGATCACATAAGGAAATGGCTCAATAAATTCAACCCATTTGGCATGTCTCTTATGTAACTTACTTTGCCCTTTCAAATGCTTCAAGGACTCATGATCAGTGTGTATAACAAACTCTTTAGGTAGAAGATAATGTTGCCAAGTTTCCAAAGCTCTCACCAATGCATACATCTCCTTGTCATAGGTAGGATAGTTTAGGGCTGCTCCACCCAATTTCTCACTAAAATAAGCAATTGGACGCCCTTCTTGCATCAAAACAGCTCCAATACCTATACCTGAAGCATCACACTCAATTTCAAAAGTTTTAGTAAAATCAGGTAAAGCAAGTAATGGTGCAGAAACTAATTTCTCCTTAATTAGATTAAATGCCTTTTCTTGTTCACTACCCCACTTAAATCCCACATGTTTCTTCACAATTTCAGTTAATGGTGCAGCAAGGGTGCTAAAATCTTTCACAAATCTTCTATAAAAACTAGCCAAACCATGAAAACTTCTTACCTCACTTACACTTTTAGGTGTAGGCCACTCTTTAATAGCCTTTACCTTCTCTTCATCAACCTCAATTCCTTTAGCACTTACAACATAACCAAGAAAAACAATCTGATTTGTACAAAGGAACACTTCTTCAAATTAGCATACAACTTTTCCTTCCTTAAAACAGTCAATACACTTTGCAAATGTTCAATGTGTTCATCTAAGCCTTTGCTATAGATCAAAATATCATCAAAATAGACAACTACGAATTTGCCAATAAAAGCACGCAAAACATGGTTCATTAACCTCATAAAAGTGCTAGGTGCATTAGATAACCCAAATGGCATCACTAACCACTCATATAAACCATATTTTGTTTTAAAGGCAGTTTTCCACTCATCTCCCTCTCTAATCCTAATTTGATGATACCCACTTTTAAGATCAATTTTACTAAACACACAAGAACCATGCAATTCATCAAGCATGTCATCAAGTCTAGGAATAGGATGTCGATACTTTACAGTGATTTTATTAACTGCACGACAGTCAACACACATCCTCCATGTTCCATCCTTTTTGGGCACTAGTAAAACTGGTACTGCACATGGACTCATGCTCTCCCTCACATATCCTTTTGCCAAGAGTTCTTCAACTTGCCTTTGAAGCTCCTTTGTCTCCTCGGGGTTACTTCTATATGTAGGTCTATTAGGAATGGTAGCTCCAGGGACGAAGTCTATTTGATGCTCAATTCCCCTAATAGGTGGCAAACCGTTAGGGACTTCATTTGGAAACACATCATCAAAGTCCTGCAAAAGAGTCACAATAGCACTAGGCAAAGAAAAGTTAAGCTCATTAGTGTGTAAACAAGCCTCTTTGCACAAAAGTACAACGATAGGCTGTTTTGAAAAAAAAGCCCTCTTAACCTCGCTCTCTTTTGCAAACAAGTTCACTTGCTGCCTCTCTTTTCTCTCAACAATATTTTTTTGTATCTTTTCACTTGCTTTTCTCTCAATCTCTCTTTCTTTTGTACTCTCATTTTCATTTTTTGTATCACTCTCTTTTTTTATTGACATTTGATCCTCATACACTTGCCTAGGTGTTAATGGTACAAGAGTGATTTGCCTTTTATTCATTACAAAAGAATATCTATTTAAGTATCCATCACGTGTCACACGCCTATCATATTGCCAAGGTCGACCCAAAAGAATGTGTCCAGCATGCATGGGTACTACATCACATAGAACCTCATCCTTGTATCTCCCAATAGAGAATGAAACCAGCACTTGTTTATTTACTTTAACTTCCCCACAATCATTCAGCCATTGTAGCTTATATGGCCTTGGATGTTTCAAAGTTTTCAAATTTAATTTTTCAACTAAACTAGTGCTAGCTACATTAGTACAACTTCCTCCATCAATTATCATACTACATACCTTATCTTTGATGTGGCATCTAGTATGAAAGATGTTATCACGTTGTACCTCCGCATCCTCTTTAACTTGCATGTTGAGAGCACGCCTAGCAACCATCAACTTACCATCAACAGGATATTCTACACCATCATTAGCATCCTCCAAAGGTGGCATAGGATCATCATCTGATTCACTCTCGGTTTCAACATCACCATTATCCCTCAAGATCATTACTCTTTTATTTGGGCATTGAGATGCAATATGACCTGTCCCCAAACATTTAAAACACTTAATATCTCTATTTCTAGAGTGTTGGGAATCAGATTTACCTTTACTTTGGTTGCCTCCCTCTTTATGATCCTTGATTGGCTCAATCTTAGGCTTTGAAACAACCTTTTCATCTTTGCTCCATTTTGACTTCCATGAGGAAGATGAACCCAAATTGGTTCTAGTGGAACCTTTCTTTTTCAATTGTCGTTCCACTTTCATGGCCATGTGAACCATGTCTTCCAACTCAACATAGTGTTGCAAGTCAACCACATTAGCAATATCTTGATTTAACCCATGTAAAAATCTTGCCATAGTGGCCTCTCGTTCTTCTTCAATGTTGGCTCGAATCATGATTATTTCCATCTCCTTGTGGTAATCTTCCACACTTCTAGAACCTTGTGTAAGACTTTGAAGCCTTTGGTGCAGCTCCCTATAATAATGACTAGGAACAAATCTCCTCCTCATAATGGCCTTCATCTCCTCCCAAGTGTTTATAGGCCTTTCACGATTTCGTCTCCTACTCAAAACAAGTTGATCCCACCAAATAATAGCATAATCAGTAAATTCAACAGCAACTAGTTTTACTTTTTTCTCCTCAGAGTAGTTGTGGCAATCAAATACTAGCTCCACCTTTTTTTCCCACTCTAAATAAGCTTCCGGATCATGTTTACCTTGAAAAGAAGGAATTTTCAGTTTTATACTCCCCAAATCACGATCTATACGTCTTGCCCTTCTATTATCTCTTCCACGCATGTCAACGGTGGCCTGGTCATCAAAATCATCTACGTCATCGCCATCTTCTTCTCCCATGACAGCACGCCCTTGATTACCTCTTACATTAGGAGCTATTGGTTGTTGCCCCCTTTGTAGATTGGCTATGGCAGTGTCTTGCCTCTCCAATTTGTCACGGATCTCTCCAAACATCAGATTCATGTGCTCAAATTGTTGTTGCATGGCTTTGAGCATGATTGATTGGTCTATAGCTTCTTGATCTTTTGACATATTTGTGATCTGAAAAAAAAATTGTTAGCAAAAAGACCTCACAACACTCCCTCACGTATTTCACTCAATTTTGATGTCACTTAACTCTCGTGTTTAACACACAAATTGCCTTTTACCACACTTAATTCTCTCTTTCAGTTCTTTATTGAACTAAATAAACAAAATCAAGAAAAAAAAAAAACCCAAGTGGCACACCAAATATGACAAGCCAGCACACTAACAAAGAAAAGAAATTAAGAGGACACAAAGAATGAAAAGGAAATTGAAGAAAGGAAAGCAAGCAAGCAAAGCAACACAATTGATATGTGTAAACTATGAAAGTAGAAATACTTGACTCTTTTTTTGTAATCTTTTTTTTTGTACGTTTTTTTTTTCTTTTTTTTTTTGATAATCAAAATAAATAAGACATTCAAACCTGATTAGAAACTAGCTCTGATACCAAATGATACGAATCCCACAATGAAACTTTCAATCCTACACTTAATTTGTAGTTTCAACTTCCCAAGAAAGTTCTAAACAGATTTATGGCAAACAAAAACCTTGACCCAATGCTTAAGAAAACATGAACCAAAGGTATAGAGAAGGGTATTGACGCCACACTCAAGAAAAAGATGAGAAGGTGAGTGATAAGTCTAAATTTGGAACACCACAAGAATGTAAATTCTTGATAAGTTCACTAGTTCTCAAAAGAACCAAAGAAAGAATAATCTTTCAAATTCAAAATAACATTAATCTCCTTACATACCAAGGTTGCTGAATTTAAATAGGCTAAAAGGAACCCAAGATCCTAAAAATACAAATGGAAACATTGGAACAACCCTCCAAGTAAGTTTGATCCTAAAAATACAAATGGAAACATTGGAACAATCCTCCAAGTAAGTTTGTCAAAAGATGTTTCAAAAGTCTTCACCAACCCACCATGATCAATGCTATCTTTGACAAACTTAATGCTAGCCTACTATAATTAATGCTATCATTGACAAACTTGAAACAAAACAAACAAATAAGTTGAAAAACAAAGGATTCGTTGAAAATCCCAAGTCTGAACAAGCTGTAAAGAATTGGTCATAACTCCTTCTAGAGAACTCCAAATCCAGCTCTGTAAAATTTATTGGAAAGCTAACTTAATTATCTTTCCAACGGTATATAGCTTGCATTTTAATTCGGGCTCAATCAATACAGTTTTTATTCCGAATTTGACCTTTCTGCATTTGATACAACTTGTGTATTTGGCTGCCCAATGACTTGAATAATGCCCACAATGCCTTGTCTTCTCTTCAAGCCCAATTCATGATGTCTTGCATCTTGAATTGCATTTTCAATCCATATTTTCTCAATTAATCCATTTAAAGCAGCTTGCATCTTTTTGGCTCTTGCTCTTGTAATTGGGCCTCCATGAATGTGCAAAGGATCACTTGAAGTTTTAATGGTCCCTTGATGGTTCTCATCAAATTGGAACCATTATTAGCTAAACCATCAAAAGTATCCACAACATCAGCGCCCTCTGTGACCAATTCCTCACCTGAGGCTCTTCCTTTAACAAGGAAAGATGATTCCCACTCGGCATTGCCAGTCGATCCATCTGGCCAGGTAAGTATCCCCACACCTCGGAAGTAACTTGGAACGCCTTTGTGCTGGGAACCTCTCCTTTCTCATATGCACCCAAACCCAATCTCCAGGCTGAAAAACCACTTGCTTACGTCCTTTGTTGGCTTGAGTAGCATATTGTTCAGTTCGCTTTTCTATGTGTTGACGTGTTCTCTCATGCAATTGCTTGACAAGTTCAGCTTTCTTTTTACCATCCATACTAGCACGTTCATCAATAGGTAAAGGTAATAAATCCAAAGGAGTTAATGGATTAAAACCATATACAATCTCAAATGGTGAGAATTTAGTAGCTGAATGGACAGTTCTATTGTAAGCAAATTCAACATGTGGCAAACATTCTTCCCAAGTTTTCAAGTTCTTTTGAATAATGGCACGCAACAAAGTAGACAGAGTTCTATTTACAACCTCAGTTTGTCCATCAGTTTGTGGATGACAAGTAGTAGAAAACAAAAGTTTAGTACCCAACTTACCCCACAAAGTTTTCCAAAAGTGGCTCAAGAACTTAGCATCTCGATCTGAAACTATGCTCCTTGGTACTCCATGCAACCTGACTATTTCCTTGAAAAACAAATTAGCTATGCTTGTCGCATCATCAGTTTTATGACATGGAATGAAATGCGCCATCTTTGAAAACCTATCAACAACAACAAAAACAGAATCATTTCCCCTTTTTGACCTAGGTAAACCCAAAACAAAGTCCATAGAAATATCAACCCAAGGTTCACTAGGTATGGGCAGAGGGTTATACAATCCATGGGGTAAAACTCTTGACTTAGCATGTTTACAAGTGATACACTTCTCACATATTCTTTCAACATCACGTTTCATATGTGGCCAAAAGAAGTGTTCTTTTAAAACATCTAAAGTCTTTGCAATGCCAAAATGTCCCATTAAACCACCCCCATGAGCTTCACGCACAAGCAATTCACGCAAAGAACTATGAGGCACACACAATTTATTTTCTCTAAATAAAAGCCCATCATGCTTATAGAATTTACCAAATGCAACTTTCTCACAAGCATTAAACACATTAGCAAAATCAGGATCGTTAGCATATAATTCTTTAATGTACTCAAATCCTAACAACTTTGCATTTAATGTAGAGATAAGTGCATACCTTCTAGATAATGCATCAGCCACCACATTCTCCTTACCTTGTTTATATTTGATCACATAAGGAAATGGCTCAATAAATTCAACCCATTTGGCATGTCTCTTATGTAACTTACCTTGCCCTTTCAAATGCTTCAAGGACTCATGATCAGTGTGTATAACAAACTCTTTAGGTAGAAGATAATGTTGCCAAGTTTCCAAAGCTCTCACCAATGCATACATCTCCTTGTCATAGGTAGGATAGTTTAGGGCTGCTCCACCCAATTTCTCACTAAAATAAGCAATTGGACGCCCTTCTTGCATCAAAACAGCTCCAATACCTATACCTGAAGCATCACACTCAATTTCAAAAGTTTTAGTAAAATCAGGTAAAGCAAGTAATGGTGCAGAAACTAATTTCTCCTTAATTAGATTAAATGCCTTTTCTTGTTCACTACCCCACTTAAATCCCACATGTTTCTTCACAATTTCAGTTAATGGTGCAGCAAGGGTGCTAAAATCTTTCACAAATCTTCTATAAAAACTAGCCAAACCATGAAAACTTCTTACCTCACTTACACTTTTAGGTGTAGGCCACTCTTTAATAGCCTTTACCTTCTCTTCATCAACCTCAATTCCTTTAGCACTTACAACATAACCAAGAAAAACAATCTGATTTGTACAAAAGGAACACTTCTTCAAATTAGCATACAACTTTTCCTTCCTTAAAACAGTCAATACACTTTGCAAATGTTCAATGTGTTCATCTAAGCCTTTGCTATAGATCAAAATATCATCAAAATAGACAACTACGAATTTGCCAATAAAAGCACGCAAAACATGGTTCATTAACCTCATAAAAGTGCTAGGTGCATTAGATAACCCAAATGGCATCACTAACCACTCATATAAACCATATTTTGTTTTAAAGGCAGTTTTCCACTCATCTCCCTCTCTAATCCTAATTTGATGATACCCACTTTTAAGATCAATTTTACTAAACACACAAGAACCATGCAATTCATCAAGCATGTCATCAAGTCTAGGAATAGGATGTCGATACTTTACAGTGATTTTATTAATTGCACGACAGTCAACACACATCCTCCATGTTCCATCCTTTTTGGGCACTAGTAAAACTGGTACTGCACATGGACTCATGCTCTCCTTCACATATCCTTTTGCCAAGAGTTCTTCAACTTGCCTTTGAAGCTCCTTTGTCTCCTCGGGGTTACTTCTATATGCAGGTCTATTAGGAATGGTAGCTCTAGGGACGAAGTCTATTTGATGCTCAATTCCCCTAATAGGTGGCAAACCGTTAGGGACTTCATTTGGAAACACATCATCAAAGTCCTGCAAAAGAGTCACAATAGCACTAGGCAAAGAAAAGTTAAGCTCATTAGTGTGTAAACAAGCCTCTTTGCACAAAAGTACAACGATAGGCTGTTTTGAAAAAAAAGCCCTCTTAACCTCACTCTCTTTTGCAAACAAGTTCACTTGCTGCCTCTCTTTTCTCTCAACAATATTTTTTTGTATCTTTTCACTTGCTTTTCTCTCAATCTCTCTTTCTTTTGTACTCTCATTTTCATTTTTTGTATCACTCTCTTTTTTTATTGACATTTGATCCTCATACACTTGCCTAGGTGTTAATGGTACAAGAGTGATTTGCCTTTTATTCATTACAAAAGAATATCTATTTAAGTATCCATCATGTGTCACACGCCTATCATATTGCCAAGGTCGACCCAAAAGAATGTGTCCAGCATGCATGGGTACTACATCACATAGAACCTCATCCTTGTATCTCCCAATAGAGAATGAAACCAGCACTTGTTTATTTACTTTAACTTCCCCACAATCATTCAGCCATTGTAGCTTATATGGCCTTGGATGTTTCAAAGTTTTCAAATTTAATTTTTCAACTAAACTAGTGCTAGCTACATTAGTACAACTTCCTCCATCAATTATCATACTACATACCTTATCTTTGATGTGGCATCTAGTATGAAAGATGTTATCACGTTGTACCTCCGCATCCTCTTTAACTTGCATGTTGAGAGCACGCCTAGCAACCATCAACTTACCATCAACAGGATATTCTACACCATCATTAGCATCCTCCAAAGGTGGCATAGGATCATCATCTGATTCACTCTCGGTTTCAACATCACCATTATCCCTCAAGATCATTACTCTTTTATTTGGGCATTGAGATGCAATATGACCTGTCCCCAAACATTTAAAACACTTAATATCTCTATTTCTAGAGTGTTGGGAATCAGATTTACCTTTACTTTGGTTGCCTCCCTCTTTATGATCCTTGATTGGCTCAATCTGAGGCTTTGAAACAACCTTTTCATCTTTGCTCCATTTTGACTTCCATGAGGAAGATGAACCCAAATTGGTTCTAGTGGAACCTTTCTTTTTCAATTGTCGTTCCACTTTCATGGCCATGTGAACCATGTCTTCCAACTCAACATAGTGCTGCAAGTCAACCACATTAGCAATATCTTGATTTAACCCATGTAAAAATCTTGCCATAGTGGCCTCTCGTTCTTCTTCAATGTTGGCTCGAATCATGATTATTTCCATCTCCTTGTGGTAATCTTCCACACTTCTAGAACCTTGTGTAAGACTTTGAAGCCTTTGGTGCAGCTCCCTATAATAATGACTAGGAACAAATCTCCTCCTCATAATGGCCTTCATCTCCTCCCAAGTGTTTATAGGCCTTTCACGATTTCGTCTCCTACTCAAAACAAGTTGATCCCACCAAATAATAGCATAATCAGTAAATTCAACAGCAGCTAGTTTTACCTTTTTCTCCTCAGAGTAGTTGTGGCAATCAAATACTAGCTCCACCTTTTTTTCCCACTCTAAATAAGCTTCCGGATCATGTTTACCTTGAAAAGAAGGAATTTTCAGTTTTATACTCCCCAAATCACGATCTATACGTCTTGCCCTTCTATTATCTCTTCCACGCATGTCAACAGTGGCCTGGTCATCAAAATCATCTACGTCATCGCCATCTTCTTCTCCCATGACAGCACGCCCTTGATTACCTCTTACATTAGGAGCTATTGGTTGTTGCCCCCTTTGTAGATTGGCTATGGCAGTGTCTTGCCTCTCCAATTTGTCACGAATCTCTCCAAACATCAGATTCATGTGCTCAAATTGTTGTTGCATGGCTTTGAGCATGATTGATTGGTCTATAGCTTCTTGATCTTTTGACATATTTGTGATCTGAAAAAAAAATTGTTAGCAAAAAGACCTCACAACACTCCCTCACGTATTTCACTCAATTTTGATGTCACTTAACTCTCGTGTTTAACACACAAATTGCCTTTTACCACACTTAATTCTCTCTTTCAGTTCTTTATTGAACTAAATAAACAAAATCAAGAAAAAAAAAAAACCCAAGTGGCACACCAAATATGACAATCCAGCACACTAACAAATAAAAGAAATTAAGAGGACACAAAGAATGAAAAGGAAATTGAAGAAAGGAAAGCAAGCAAGCAAAGCAACACAATTGATATGTGTAAACTATGAAAGTAGAAATACTTGACTCTTTTTTTGTAATCTTTTTTTTTTGTACGTTTTTTTTTCTTTTTTTTTTTTATAATCAAAATAAATAAGACATTCAAACCTGATTAGAAACTAGCTCTGATACCAAATGATACGAATCCCACAATGAAACTTTCAATCCTACAATTAATTTGTAGTTTCAACTTCCCAAGAAAGTTCTAAACAGATTTATGGCAAACAAAAACCTTGACCCAATGCTTAAGAAAACATGAACCAAAGGTATAGAGAAGGGTATTGACGCCACACTCAAGAAAGAGATGAGAAGGTGAGTGATAAGTCTAAATTTGGAACACCACAAGAATGTAAATTCTTGATAAGTTCACTAGTTCTCAAAAGAACCAAAGAAAGAATAATCTTTCAAATTCAAAATAACATTCCTCTCCTTACATACCAAGGTTGCTGAATTTAAATAGGCTAAAAGGAACCCAAGATCCTAAAAATACAAATGGAAACATTGGAACAATCCTCCAAGTAAGTTTGTCAAAAGATGTTTCAAAAGTCTTCACCAACCCACCATGATCAATGCTATCTTTGACAAACTTAATGCTAGCCTACTATAATTAATGCTATCATTGACAAACTTGAAACAAAACAAACAAATAAGTTGAAAAACAAAGGATTCGTTGAAAATCCCAAGTCTGAACAAGCTGTAAAGAATTGGTCATAACTCCTTCTAGAGAACTCCAAATCCAGCTCTGTAAAATTTATTGGAAAGCTAACTTAATTATCTTTCCAACGGTATATAGCTTGCATTTTAATTCGGGCTCAATCAATACAGTTTTTATTCCGAATTTGACCTTTCTGCATTTGATACAACTTGTGTATTTGGCTGCCCAATGACTTGAATAATGCCCACAATGCCTTGTCTTCTCTTCAAGCCCAATTCATGATGTCTTGCATCTTGAATTGCATTTTCAATCCATATTTTCTCAATTAATCCATTTAAAGCAGCTTGCATCTTTTTGGCTCTTGCTCTTGTAATTGGGCCTCCATGAATGTGCAAAGGATCACTTGAAGTTTTAATGGTCCCTTGATGGTTCTCATCAACTCTATCATGCAATGTTTTATTCTCTAATTCTAGGCATGTAATCTTTGCACTCAGAGATTCATTTTTATTTGTGAGCTCTACCATTTTCTTTTTAAGACATCCAATCAATTTTCTTTCCGAGTTGTTAAAGAGTTTGGTTTTGAGCATTGGCATTTTTGGTTTGCCAATTTAAAAATGCTTCATATTGTTTGGGTTCTTCAGGCTGCCTAGAGGCCGTAACTGGGATTGGACAAAAGGTTTTGAGATAACTCTGGTTTACGTGTCCGTCTGTTTTTCAAGTGGAGGGAATGATTCCTTATAAGATTGGCTTGAAAATATTAGGCATGATCTTATTTGGTGAATAGGAGGTTTGGGATCTGGTGGAGGTTGTGGAGGAAAAGAGTTACAAGATGTTATTGGGCGAGAGGATTTGTTTTTCTTCTTTTTCTTTCTCCTCATAACTTCCAATTCATCATCAATATCCATATCATCCAAGCAAGGACAATCTGGATTGCACATATGGGCTTTAGGAACATCCCATAAGAAATGACCATTGATTTTGTCTAGATATATTGGATATTCGTCTGATGAGAAACCATGAATAGGAAGTTTCTTTTCTTGACCAGTTTGAACTGCTATTATCATAGCAGTGCAGGAAAGCTGTGAAATGTCTAAAACAGGCTTGGTGTCAGGTGTTTGAAAAGATAGTTTGACTTGACCATTTTGTCGTCTTTCAAACATGGTTTCTGTGGTTTGAACTGGTTCAGAGTTTTGGTGGAAATGCTCATAGTTTGTCAACCATTCAAGAGGCATAAGATTGAGCAATTCTTATTTCTGGATTTGTTTGGGATTGTGTCTGTGTCTGCAAGAATCATTAAGGCATCAGATGTGGTGTGTGGTGTGGGAAGATCAAGTGCATGATTATGTAATCGATACACTATTTGGTGATGAAGAGTTGCTATCTTTGATGTGGCTATTTATTCTGCTCCTTGGAGCTGGATTTGGACTTTAAGGGTCATAGGAAGGTTGGGATCCTCAAGAAAGAAGTTGAAATTTGGGTAAAAGGTTAAGAGGATACTGCCAGCATAGAGTGTGGTCAAGATGGTTCCTATAACAGCATGTTAGTACTGTTTAAACCTGGTGTCTAACAGAGCAATCCTAGCCGTAACATGTAAACCTTTGCTGCCATGGAGGGTGAGGATTAATCTTACACCGCCAAGGTGGAGATGCGTATACCCTTCTCATTTCCAATTGGCGACGAGATCTTGGGGTATTTCTAAAGTGACATTCTGCTCACTTTGAGAAGCTTGTAAAGCACACTGGTCCAGTCTAGAAGACTGAATATATTCTTTTGGGAGTGGTCTTTTTGTGGAGATCAAGATGTGCATACTTTTGGTGAAAGAAGTTTTTTGTTTGTATAGATTATAAGGACTCGTGATGGGGAACTAGGATTCATTGATTTGAGCAGACTCAGGGATATAGGAATATTCAACAAGGTTTTCAATTTTAGAGGCTATGTGTTTGGAACATGACTTTGGAAGAGATAGAGTAGATGAAAGAGAAATATGAGAGGAAGATGATGAAGGAGTTGAGATTGAAGATGAGGTTGCTTCCATGTTTGGTTAATCCTCTTCTAGGAGATCAAATAATTTTACTTAGAATTTTAAATGATACCACCTCTGCGTTGGGTGTTTGGCTCTGATACCAGTGGGTAGTTGTACATGGCGTTGTTATACTAGATCTATAATAGAACAAAGTCTGTCCTTAGGACCAATAGCCCGCAAGTTCTAGTTTCCAGCCAATATACACTTATCCATCAAATACCAAATCCGAAAATCATTATTTGAAAACAATTTTTCACGATACCACCCGAAAATACGGCACTCTTGGCCTTCAAAAAGGGTGAATGTTGTGAGAAAATAATTTCATTTTACAAAAATCAGTTTTGGGGGATAAAACAGGACCTTTCTAATGCACAGGATCCTTAGGCTTAAGGCAAGTGCACAGCATACTCAGTTTAGAAAATTAGAGGTGAGCGTATCATTATTAACTCCAAATAATTTATTTGATTCCTAGAAGAGAGAAAAAGGTTTAAAGAAACATGATGTGAAGAAAACCAAATTTTTATTCCAAATTAACTCCTGCCTTACAAAGGGATAGAGAGATCCTTATATAGAGATCTCAAGGAAGGAGAGATAAGGTGGGACCCTTATCTTTTACAAAAGCACACCATGCCAAAAGAAAAGGAAAAGCAGAAAACACACTTTAGACAAGACACAGGACCCTTGTCTAATTATTAAAGCAAACTTTAAAAAAGCAAAAGCTAAAGATTCCCATGCGTGTCTGTAATCATGGAGTGGATGGGTAGTGTGATGGAGACACATAGCCAGTTTCTTTCTCATATTGTCGTTTAGCGCGGCAGATCTGTCTGTGATCAAGATAAGCTTCAGCTTGCAGGTAGGCTTCTTCGTCAGCATTAGTCATCTCTTTTGGGCTGATGTAGCAGGAGGATCTGGGTCTGTGAAAGTGTAATAGGGATTTTCAGTATGGAGAAGAGACTGAAAATCTTCCCATGGATCATGAGCGTCTTGGAATAGGACGTTAGTGTAGTCAGGACGTTGTTCCATGACAAGGATTCCTTGAGGACTTGAAATGGAACCTGGGGTACAAGTCTGTTTCTTTGGCACAATTTCCAAGATGTGTGATGGTCCAACAGAGGTGTGATGGATGTTTGTGGCAGGTGGCTGAATATTGTTGAGTTCCATTAGGTATGAATTGAGAACAGAGGTAACAGATGTATCATGGATTAGGGTATAAGGGTGAGGACAAGTTTTCCATTCATAGGCCATATCTTGTGTCCAGAAGTCTCTTGTTTCTGGGTGCTGGAAGTAAGGTCTATGAACGATGAAGACTGTAGTGAATAGGTTGGCTTCTTGTTCTAGCATTCTGTCTAATCCGTGAAAATTACACAGATTTTTGAGTTGTTTTCGCCACCATGTGAGTGGTGAATACCACTCAAGGAGAGTCCAAAGAAGATCTAATGAGAACTCAGGAGTAGTGATGTGTGTGAGGATTGGTTTAACAGGAAAGACCAGTTTGGTAGCATACAGGGTAGTGAGACACCACATGTACCATTACTCATCTTCGCAGATAGACCAATCAATCATGCTCAAAGCCATGCAACAACAATTTGAGCACATGAATCTGATGTTTGGAGAGATCCGTGACAAATTAGAGAGGCAAGGGGTAATCAAGGGCGTGCTATCATGGGTACTGTTGACATATGTGGAAGAGATAATAGAAGGGCAAGACATATAGATCATGATTTGGGGAGTATCAAACTGAAAATTCCTTCTTTTCATGGTAAAAATGTGGGGAGTATCAAATTGGAAGCTTATTTGGAGTGGGAAAAAAAGGTGGAGCTAGTATTTGATTGCCACAACTACTCTGAGGAGAAAAAGGTAAAACTAACTGCTGTTGAATTTACTGATTATGCTATTATTTGGTGGGATCAACTTGTTTTGAGTAGGAGACAAAATTGTGAAAGGCCTATAACCACTTGAGAGGAGATTATGGCCATCATGAGGAGGAGATTTGTTCCTAGTCATTATTTTAGGGAGCTGCACCAAAGGCTTCAAAGTCTTACACAAGGTTCTATAAGTGTGGAAGATTACCACAAGGAGATGGAAACAATCATGATTCGAGCCAACATTGAAGAAGAATGAGAGGCCACTATGGCAAGATTTTTACATGCTTAAAATCAAGATATTGCTAATGTGGTTGACTTGCAGCACTATGTTGAGTTGGAAGACATGGTTCACATAGCCATGAAAGTGGAACGACAACTAAAAAAGAAAGGTTCCACTAGAACCAATTTGGGTTCATCTTCCTCACGGAAGTCAAAATGGAGCAAAGATGAAAAGGTTGTTTCAAAGCGTAAGATTGAGCCAATCAAGGATCATAAAGAGGGAGGCAACCAAAGCAAAGGTAAATCTAATTCCCAACACTCTAGAAATAGAGATATTAAGTGTTTTAAATGTTTGGGGATAGGTCATATTGCATCTCAATGCCCAAATAAGAGAGTAATGATCTTGAGGGATGATGGTGATGTTGAAACCAAGAGTGAATCAGATGATGATCCTATGCCACCTTTGGAGGATGCTAATGATGGTGTAGAATATCTTGTTGATGGTAAATTGATGGTTGCTAGGCGTGCTCTCAACATGCAAGTAAAAGAGGATGCAAAGGTATAACGTGATAACATCTTTCATACTAGATGCCACATCAAAGATAAGGTATGTAGTATGATAATTGATGGTGGAAGTTGTACTAATGTAGCTAGCACTAGTTTAGTTGAAAAATTAAATTTGAAAACTTTGAAACATCCGAGGCCATATAAGCTACAATGGTGAATGATTGTGGGGAAGTTAAAGTAAATAAACAAGTTCTGGTTTCATTCTCTATTGGGAGATACAAGGATGAGGTTCTATGTGATGTAGTACTCATGCATGCTGGACGCATTCTTTTGGGTCGACCTTGGCAATATGATAGGCATGTGACACATGATGGTTACTTAAATAGATATTCTTTTATAATGAATAAAAGGCAAATCACTCTTGTACCATTAACACCTAGGCAAGTGTATGGGGATCAAATGTCAATAAAAAAAAGAGAGTGATACAAAAAATGAAAATGAGAGTACAAAAGAAGGAGAGATTGAGAGAAAAGCAAGTGAAAAGATAGAAAAAAATATTGTGGAGAGAAAAGAGAGGCAGCAAGTGAACTTGTTTGCAAAAGAGAGCAAGGTTAAGAGGGCTTTCTTTTCAAGTCGTTGTACTTTTGTGCAAAGAGGCTTGTTTACACACTAATAAGCTCAACTTTTCTTTACCTAGTGCTATTGTGACTCTTTTGCAGGACTTTGATGATGTGTTTCCAAATGAAGTCCCTAATGCTTTGCCACCTATTAGGGGAATTGAGCATCAAATAGACTTCGTCCCTGGAGCTACCATTCCTAATAGACCTGCATATAGAAGTAACCCCGAGGAGACAAAGGAGTTTCAAAGGCAAGTTGAAGAACTCTTGACAAAAGGATATGTGAGGGAGAGCATGAGTCCATGTGCAGTACTAGTTTTACTAGTGCCCAAAAAGGATGAAGCATGGAGGATGTGCGTTGACTGTCATGCAATTAATAAAATCACTGTAAAGTATCGACATCCTATTCCTAGACTTGATGACATGCTTGATGAATTGCATGGTTCTTGTGTGTTTAGTAAAATTGATCTTAAAAGTGGATATCATCAAATTAGGATTAGAGAGGGAGATGAGTGGAAAACTGCCTTTAAAACAAAATATGGTTTATATGAGTGGTTAGTGATGCCATTTGGGTTATCTAATGCACCTAGCACTTTTATGAGGTTAATGAACCATGTTTTGCGTGCTTTTATTGGTAAATTCGTAGTTGTCTATTTTGATGATATTTTGATCTATAGCAAAGGCTTAGATGAACAAATTGAACATTTGCAAAGTGTATTGACTGTTTTAAGGAAGGAAAAGTTGTATGCTAATTTGAAGAAGTGTTCCTTTTGTAAAAATCAGATTGTTTTTCCTGGTTATGTTGTAAGTGCTAAAGGAATTGAGGTTGATGAAGAGAAGGTAAAGGCTATTAAAGAGTGGCCTACACCTAAAAGTGTAAGTGAGGTAAGAAGTTTTCATGGTTTGGCTAGTTTTTATAGAAGATTTGTGAAAGATTTTAGCACCCTTGCTGCACCATTAACTGAAATAGTGAAGAAACATGTGAGATTTAAGTGGGGTAGTGAACAAGAATGGGCATTTAATCTAATTAAGGAGAAATTGGTTTTTGCACCATTCCTTGCTTTACGTGATTTTACTAAAACTTTTGAAATTGAGTGTAATGCTTCAGGTATAGGTATTGGGGCTATTTTGATGAAAGAAGGGTGTCCAATTGCTTACTTTAGTGAGAAATTGAGTGGAGCAGCCCTAAACTTGGCAACATTATCTTATACCTAAAGAGTTTGTTA
Organism: Citrus x clementina; assembly: GCF_000493195.1. Taxonomy (NCBI): domain Eukaryota; kingdom Viridiplantae; phylum Streptophyta; class Magnoliopsida; order Sapindales; family Rutaceae; genus Citrus; species Citrus x clementina. The sequence continues at coordinate 18,731,214 of NW_006262688.1, forward strand.
TACACACTGATCATGGGTCCTTGAAGCATTTGAAAGGGCAAGGTAAGTTACATAAGAGACATGCCAAATGGGTTGAATTTATTGAGCCATTTCCTTATGTGATCAAATATAAACAAGGTAAGGAGAATGTGGTGGCTGATGTATTATCTAGAAGGTATGCACTTATCTCTACATTAAATGCAAAGTTATTAGGATTTGAGTACATTAAAGAATTATATGTTAACGATCTTGATTTTGCTAATGTGTTTAATGCTTATGAGAAAATTGCATTTGGTAAGTTCTATAGGCATGATGGGCTTTTATTTAGAGAAAATAAATTGTGTGTGCCTCATAGTTCTTTGCGTGAATTGCTTGTGCGTGAAGCTCATGGGGGTGGTTTAATGGGACATTTTGGCATTGCAAAGACTTTAGATGTTTTAAAAGAACACTTCGTTTGGTCACATATGAAACGTGATGTTGAAAGAATATGCGAGAAGTGTATCACTTGTAAACATGCTAAGTCTAGAGTTTTACCCCATGGATTGTATAACCCTCTGCCCATACCTAGTGAACCTTGGGTTGATATTTCTATGGATTTCGTTTTGGGTTTACCTAGGTCAAAAAGGGGAAATGATTCTGTTTTTGTTGTTGTTGATAGGTTTTCAAAGATGGCACATTTCATTCCATGTCACAAAACTGATGATGCAACAAACATAGCTAATTTGTTTTTCAAGAAAATAGTCAGGTTGCATGGAGTACCAAGGAACATAGTTTCATATCGAGATGCTAAGTTCTTGAACCACTTTTGGAAAACTTTGTGGGGTAAGTTGGGTACTAAACTTTTGTTTTCTACTACTTGTTATCCATAAATTGATGGACAAACCGAGGTTGTAAATAGAACACTATCTACTTTGTTGCGTGCCATTATTCAAAAGAACTTGAAAACTTGGGAAGAATGTTTGCCACATGTTGAATTTGCTTAAGATAGAACTGTCCATTCAGCTACTAAATTTTCACCATTTGAGATTGTATATGGTTTTAATCCATCAACTCCTTTGGATTTATTACCTTTACCTATTGATGAGCGTGCTAGTATGGATGGTAAAAAGAAAGATGAATTTGTCAAGCAATTGCATGAGAGAACACGTCAACACATAGAAAAGAGAACTTAACAATATGCTACTCAAGCCAACAAAGGACATAAACAAGTGATTTTTTAGCCTAGAGATTGGGTTTAGGTGCATATGAGAAAGGAGAGGTTCCCAGCACAAAGTCGTTCCAAGTTGCTTCCAAGGGGAGATGGTCCATTTCAAGTGGTTGCACGGATCAATGATAATGCCTACAAATTGGATCTTCCTGGTGAGTATAATGTGAGTGCTACTTTTAATGTTTCTGATCTTTCTCCTTTCGATGTAGGTGAAGATTTGAGGACGAATCCTTTTGAAGAGATTTCTCCTTTCTGATGAGAACCATCAAGGGAATGCCATTAAAACTTCAAGTGATCCTTTGCACATTCATGGAGGCCCAATTACAAGAACAAGAGCCAAAAAGATGCAAGCTGCTTTAAATGGATTAATTGAGAAAATATGGATTGAAAATGCAATTCAAGATGCACGACATCATGAATTGGGCTCGCTGAGAAGACAAGGCATTGTGGGCATTATTCAAGTTATTGGGCAGCCAAATACACAATTTGTATCAAATGCAGAAAGGTCAAATTCGGAATAAAAACTATATTGATTGAGCCGCCAGTAATGTGCAAGCTATATACCGTTGGAAAGATAATTAAGTTAGCTTTCTAATCAATTTTACAACGCTGGATTTGGAGTTCTCTAGAAGGAGTTATGACCAATTCATTACAGCTTGTTCAGACTTGGGATTTTCAGCGACTCCTTTGTTTTTCAACTTCATTTGTTTGTTTTGTTTCAAGTTTGTCAATGTGTAAGGTAAGTCTACCATCAATGATGGTGGGCTAACATTAAGTTTGTCAATGATAGCATTAATTATAGTAGGCTAGCATTAAGCTTGTCAAAGACAGCATTAATTATGGTGGGTTGGTGAAGACTTTTGAAACATCCTTTGACAAACCTACTTGGAGGGTTGTTCCAATGTTGCCATTTTTATTTTTAGGATCTTGGGTTTCTTTTAGCCTATTTAAACTGAACAACTTGAGACAAAAGTTGACTCCCAAACCTTTTGAATCAATCCTCAACTGGCAAACCCACAATGCCAGAGCACAGAATGATACCTTTTTGAATATTAATTCCAAAGTTGACAAAATCAGTTTGCGAACTGAACAACTTGAAACAAAAGTTGACTCCATCGCTGCACAAATGGAGTAGATCCACCAAAATCTCTAGTCCCGAATTGCTCAACTCGATTCTGAGTTACGAACCATGCTTGCCCAGCGCTACTATGGCCCTGAATTTGACCAAAAGGAACGGGAAATCAGACGTTTAAAAGCTGAGCTTGATCAGATTGACTCTGAAAAACAAAGACCTACTCTTTTTACCACATCACCTCCTATCCCTTCCATAGGTCCAACTTATCATCCATTTGCCTCTATGCTTTCCCCCATCAGACAGTACGATCCTTCCAAGTTATTTGGCATGACTCATACTCTTTTCAGAGACAATCCCTTACCACCACCACCTAAACCTAAACCACGACCTAAACCTCAATCGCGACCCATCACAATTCATCCTTTCTCCATTTCCATCCCTGGCCAACCCTCTCCTGGTTATACACCGGCATCACCGCTAACACCTCCATCAGCTCCTTTATCCCAACCTCCTACCCAATCCAAGGATAAAGAACCAATGCACCAGTTTAGTGCCCACACAGTAGACCACTCCTCTACTACAGATGACCAAACTTCTGATTCAAATCTAGTTGTTTCTGATAGCCATACCGAAACTGACACAGAATCTTCAGCATCCACCAGTGACTCTGAAAAGTCCTATGCTGATATCACCAGAATCTTGATGGCCCAACCTGATCAACCTCCTCAAGGCCAAACCTCCCATCCAGAACCATATGTTGATATTCCCTCTTAAGTTGAAGAAGAAATGCCTGAATCTTCTGCCACAAACCAACCTCCTCCAGCTCAAGCCCAGACCAGTTCCACAAATCAAAAATCATCGAATGGTCCATGGTTCACATTCGATGATCTTCCATCTCATAAATGGCGTGACCGACTTAATGAAATGTCCGCCTGGATTGACCTCCAAATGCTACGGCCAGGAGCCACAACTCAATCAGTCCTTAGAGAATTTGCTACTCGTTTTACGGGTGCTCTGAGAGATTGGTTTGATTCTCTAGGGCGCTATCACCAATTACAGTTTGTTGATTTACCAGAAGTCTCAAGTGCTCTTACGGTCCTCCATGATCAATTCCTTGGAGACCCCTCTGCAGTTTTTGAAGCTGCACGACGGGACTATCTCAACATGAAATGATGTTCCCTCAATGCTAAGGATCTTGATTTCCATTACAAGCGAATGTTCTTGCTGTTTTATAAGCTTAATGGATTCAATGAACCAACATTAAAGCATGTCTTTTTGGCCTCCCTACCAGACGAACTCCAACCAGACATACAGAGACAACTCACCGCATCCAATCTTGCTCTTGACAACATTTCCCTTGGCAAAATCTTACAGCTTGCCAAAACTTGTCTTGACAAACTTTGTGAGCAGAAACAATTTTTCAAAGAACTATTGAAAGATAAAGAACCATTCCGGAGTGCTTGCAAAAAGCCTTACTTACTGATCAAATGCCAGAAGAAAAAGGATTGTGATTGCAGTTCTAAAAAGAAAAGGCATTTTAGGAAATTCAAAAATCCAGACCATTCATCCAGATCTCGCAGATCCAGAAATCCTTACAGATTCTTCTGAAAGAAGTCATCTTCTTCCAGAGACTTTAAACGAAGAAAATCAAGTAGGTGTTTCATCTGCAAGAGAAAAGGTCATTTTGCCAAAGATTGTCCCAACAAAAGAGAAAAATTTATTCGGCTAGTTGAGCATCTTCAAGCCACTACAGACTACTCTCCTAAGAAGGATGAACTGGAATTCTATTTCTCTGAACAAGATGAACCCAATGATGAAACAGTGTTCGCACTACAGAATTCTTCTGATGACTTCGACAGTGATCAGTCCCAAATCATTTTCCACCAACAGTTACTATCCCTTGACACTACTGTTCCTATACCTTCCATCAAACTCCAGATCTTGCCCTCAAAATTCCAAAGGCCCATTCCAACAATTGGTCTCATAGACACTGGTGCCCAACGCAGCATGTTAAACCCCCATCTTCTCCCACCAGACTACTGGACAAACTATAAAGAACATTTTAAAGCTGTCAATGGCAAACTATTCACCACCTCTCTGATTACCAAAAAACCCATTGGTATTCAAATTTGCCCCAATTGTGTCATTTGGACCAAAGTTATCGGTTCAACCCTTCCTAATAAGGATCTCTTGTTAGGTTTTGACATCCTTCACCAGATCAAACACCTTCAAATCTTTCCCAATGGAATTCGAGTCAAGTCCATGTTCAAACCTTTCACAGACATTCTGAAACTCTACAATCTATCTGAAACCCCTCAATCCTACCAGGATATTTCCATCAAGCTTTTGAGTTTCTATCCAGAGTCCCATTCTGAGTTCACCCATCCAAACCCATTGTGGAAAAATAAGTCTTTCTTCATCAAGTTACCTTTCAAACTCAATGAAGACATTAACCCAACCAAAGCTACTCACCCAGGAATGAGTCCTTCTGACTTACTCCTCGCCTAACAGGAATGTTTCCAATTGTTAGCCCAATGTCTAATTGAGCCTACGCATTCTCAATGGGCTTGCCAAGCCTTTTATGTTGAAAAAGATTCTAAAATTGTTCGAGGAAAGAAACGCCTAGTCATTGACTACCAGCCATTAAACATGTTTTTGCAAGATGACAAGTTTCCCTTATCCCGTAGATAAAGCATGTTTACTTTTCTCAAAAATGCCCAGATCTTTTCAAAATTTGATTTAAAATCAGGTTTCTGGCAATTAGGCATTGAACCCTCTGAGCGTTACAAAACTGCTTTTTGTATCCCAAATGCCCATTTCCAATGGATAGTCCTACCCTTTGGCCTCAAAACTGCCCCATCCATTTTCCAAAAATCCATGGTCCAAATCTTTCAGCCTATCCTACATCATGCATTGATTTACATTGACGATATCTTGCTTTTTTCAGGATCACATGATGAACATCGCCAGCTGTTAACTCAATTCTATGATATTGTCCAAAGTCATGGAATTATGATGTCTGCCAAGAAAAGCACCATTGCCACGGAGAACATTGAATTCCTTGGCATGATCATAAAAGATGGCCATTATCAGCCAGGAAAACACATTGCCCAAGAATTGCTTCACTTTCCAGATCAGCAACTTTCCAAAAAGCAGGTTCAACAGTTTCTCGGCATTATCAATTACATCCGTGATTTCATCCCACATGTGGACCACTACACTTGCCACCTCTCGGCTTGATTGAAAAAGAAGCCCCCCGAGTGGAATGCTGACCACACAAATGCTGTCACTACTCTTAAGCAAATTGCGCAAAATTCGCCTCCTTTAAAGTTGATTAATGATGGAAAGCACATTTTATAGACAGACGTAAGTGATGAATCATGGGGTGCCATCCTCCTTGAAGAACTCCATGGAAAAGAACACTTTATCGCTTACGCTAGTGGACAATTTTCTGACACACAGAAGCATTACCATAGCGTGTTCAAAGAAATTTAGCGGTAAAGAATGGCATCAAAAAGTTCGAGTATCATCTGATTGGACACCATTTTCTCATCCGAATGGACAGTTCAGCCTTCCCCAATATTCTCAATTTCAAAGGTAAAACTGTTCCCGAAAAGATGTTACTCAGATTAAAAGATTGGTTTTCCAAATATGATTTTTTGGTCAAGCATATAAAGGGATCCCAAAACCTCATCCCGGACATGCTATCAAGACTCTCAAAACCTGAAAAACCTCTCACCATGTTTTCTACTACATACCACTTTCCGATCATCTCCATGGCTACATCACTACCCCCAGAAGCTCTCACCAAGAAAACTTTTCCTTTCGACAAAAACTTCTCTTTTGTCTTTGCCATCCAAGAATTTGCAAAGAAAGCTCTCTTTCGCTTCTTCATGAAAGCCTACCTTGTCACAGAACCCTTTCCGTTTTCCACCTTTCACCCAGAAAATATGTTCCTTACAGGTTTAACCCTTGATCCATCCAAAGAAACCACTGAAGATGTGTTATGGTACATCTGGTGCCTAACTATCCTTTATGCAACCAAGTTAGTCCTACCAATTACTCCCACTTTGGAACATCTCCTTACTCCAGACAAAGCCACCTCTCTTACCTGGACCTTACTTGAATGGTTTTCCCCCATCCCATGGTGGAGAAAGAAGCTACAACAACTGCCAGAAATTTACAATCTTGAACGTATGCCTGCCTCAGAAGCCCAACTGTTCACATCAGTATTTATCATTCACAGGCCATACTTCCAACATCCAGACACAAATCTCTTTTGGACTCAAGACCAGGTATATGAATGGTTTACTGCCCCTCACCCAGCTGTCATTGACAATGAAATCCAATCCAACCTGCACAATTATCTTTATCAGTTAAACCACCAAACTCCACCACACAAAGACATCTTCCACACCTCCTTAGGTCTTCAACATGATCTCATCATGATCCCCACTCCATCCGCCATATCTAAACCAAAGTCCACAGGCATCATCATCAAAGAAGAAAAACTAGATTACACTGACTTCCTTTACCAAGACTCCCAAGACCCATGGGAAGAATTCCTTCCCCTCAGCCAACATCTCCAACAGTTTCCACAACCATCTATGAATGAACCAGGCTCATCATCCCAACCCTCAAAAGTTGACAAAGCCACTCAAATGCCAAGTCCTAAGTCATCACCCTCCAAACCAGGATGTCGAAAAGATTCCCCTTATCCACCTTACCGTGGTCCCCACTGTAAGCATCCAAAGCTCTCCAAAACCTTTTTCCCACCAACCTCTTGTGACAATCCCTATGAAACAGAAAGCTCATCTGAAGACGACTACATGAACCTCTGCTCTCCATAAAGTAGTTTGTCAAAAGCTCATCTGAAGACGACTACATGAACCTCCGCTCTCCATAAAGTAGTTTGTCTAGTAGTTTGTCTTATTATGCTTTTGTCTTGTATAATTATTAGAGTTTGCTTTTACTTTAAGCTTTTGCTTTTGTCAAAGTCATGCTTTAATTATTAAAGCACACTTTGTCACTTTGTAATAATTAAAGTTGCGTCATGATGTATCTTTTACTTTTGCTTTTGTAAAAGATAGGGGTCCTGTCCTATCTCTCCGAGAATTCTCCTATATAAAGGATTCTCCCCTCGCTTGTAAGATATAGAAGTTTTTCGAAGCAATAAACTCTTGTGTGTTTTCATAAAACCATGAATTTCTAAACTCTCTTCTCTCTCTCTGCAAATGAAGATCTAAAGAAAGAAAAGGAACAAAGAATTGAATTTGTACATTTTGAAAACTTAAGGAAGTATGCTCTGCACTTGCCTTCCAGCAAGGATCCTGTGCATCAGAAAACTTTTGATCATTTCTTATCTGGTTTGGTACCCTGTTTTAGACTAAAGGAAAGTCTGTTTTGGGTTATATAACCCGACATGAAAAAGTTTCAAAGTTTTTTATCTTAGAGGTATATCGGCTGGAAACCCGAACTTGCGGACTACTGGTCCAAAGTGCAGTTTTAACTATTGTAGTTCTGGTATAACAACGCCACGTATTCTCGCTGATCTTTCTAGTTTTAACTGTTGTAGTTCTGGTATAACAATGCCACGTATTCTCGCTGATCTTTTGGAATGAACTTATCAAGAATTTGCATTCTTGTGACATTCCAAATTTAGACTTATCACTCACCTTCTCATCTATTTCTTGAGTGTTGCATCAATATCATTCTCTATACCTTTGGTTCATGCTTTTCTTAAGCATTGGGTCAAGGTTTTGTTTGTCAAGATAACTACAATTTAAGTGTGAGTTTCAAAGTTTCATTATGGGATTTCGTATCAAGATAACATATCAGGAATGAGATTTTGATCTCCCTTGATATGTTGTACTGAAAAATCATATTTGGAAAACCATGTTTTAAGGCGGAGAAGGTGTTTGTCTGGAAGTGTCTTATTTTTTAAATCAAGAATTCTCATAAAAGAGGAGTTGTCTAACT
>NW_006262688.1:18739585-18741762 GCF_000493195.1 Citrus x clementina
GTGTAAGGGTGCTTTGTCTTGTAGTTCAGGAGATGATTTTGGCGAAGATTATGGGTCTGAGGCAGTTTATGGTTGTTGATAGACTGGTGGTGGTTCTGATATTTTTGGTTTGGTTGGTTTGGGTTTTTACTTAGGTGGAGCTGGAGTTTGTCTGGACAAAGTATGGGACAGTCCAAAAAATTTAGCATAATCTACTGGTTGACAGAAGGAAGATGGTGTATAAAATGGTTGATAAGTCTTGAAAGTTGGTGTATGGAGAGGTAGGGTAGGAGATTTTGCAAATAAGGAAGGTTGTTGCTTATCTGCATCTATTCTGGCTAATTCAGCTTTTAGCCTTCTGATCTCTACTTCTTTTTGGTTGAATTATGGACCCCAGTATCGGTTTTGAATCATCAATCGAAGTTCTGAATCAAGCTGAGAGACTTGATTTTGCAGATTAAGGTATATTTGTTCAAGTTGAGCCGTGATTTTATCAACTTTGGTGTCAGTCTGTTTGACTTGAGAAGCAACCCTTTCAATTTTGTCATCAAGGGTTCTGAAAGCCGAATTTTGTGCTCTTGCATTCTGTGTCTGCCAGTTTAAGACGGCTTCAAAAGGTCTTGGTTCCTCAAGTTGGCCTGTGGGAGTTACTGGAGACTGCACAAAAGGATTAGTGACAACCTTTGTCTGAGGGTCTGTCTGTTTTTCCAAAAGTGGAAATTGTTCTTGGTACGAGCTAGATGAAAACATCATGCAGGACTGGATTGATGAAGGTGGCATACTAGGCTGATTAGCCTCTTTCCTACATGTTTTTTTGTTGATACTCGTTTTGGATTAGCCTTAACCCTTTCTGATAGATTGGCAAAGGAGTTGTACTGTCTGGGTCATCTAGAGGCAAAGGAGGCCTTTGTTGGCATGGTTCCATCTTATGACTTTTCTTTTTTCGACGTCTAGGCCGTCTATTACAGTCATCATTATCGTCTTCTTCAAGGCATGGACAGCCTAGATCACACATATGAGACCCAGGAACATCCCATAAAAAGTGGCCATTAATCTTATTCGGGTAAATCGGATAACCGTCAGAGGCAAATCCATGGATGGGAATGTCTTCATGTGCTGTTGGAACGACCATAATCATGGACGAGTAAGAGAAGGAATCTATGGGTGGTGTTTGTTCAGTGGGTGACTGAAAAGTCATCCTAATCATTCCGTCAGCTCTTTTTTCAAAGAGAGCATCAGAGGTTTGGACCGGTTGGGAATTCTGGTGAAAGTTTTCATAATTGGATAGCCATTCAAGAGGCATGAGCTTAAGAAGCTCTTGCTTTTGGATTTGTCTTGGGATTTGGACTATAGAAGGGATGGTTTCTGAATCAGCAATAATCATTAGGGCATCAAATAAGGTTTGTGGTGTAGGAAGATCAAGTGCATGGTTTTGTAATCGATACACCAACTGGTGGTGTAACGTTGCCATTTTTGACGAAACTATTTAGTCAGCTCCTTGAAGTTGGATATGAACTTTTAAAGTTGTAGGTAGATTGGGATCATCAAGAGAGAGGTTGAAATTAGGATATAAAGTCAAAAGAACACTTCACACATGCAAAATAGTCAGAACAGTGTCAATGACTGCTTGTTGGTACTCTTTGAACCGAGTGTCTAGCAATGCTAGCCGAGCGGTGACTGGTAATCCCTTTCTGCCATGAAGAGTGAGAATCAATTGGACTCCACCAAGATGGAGATGAGTATATCCTTCCCTTTTCCATTGGGAGACAAGTTTTGTTAGAATTTCTAACATGACAGACTGTTCCGATTGTGTTGCCTGAAGAGCACACCGATCCAATCGAGATGACTGAACATATTCTTTAGGAGCAGGTCTTTTAGTTGAGATCAAGGTTCTAATACTCCAGTAAAGGAATTTGGTCTCTGGTATAGTTTATATGGACTAACGAGGGGCATGGAAGATTCACTAATTTGAGCTGAAATTGGGACATAAGAATATTCAACAAGGTTTTCTATTTTGGAGGCTAGGTGTTTAGTACAAGTTTTTGGAAGAGAAGGAGTTGAAGAAAGAAGAACATGAACAAGATTTTCTGAACTATTGGATGAAGAAGCCCTTAGAAGGATTTTCCTCTATTCACCATTTAAACAATAAATCTCCTATTTACCCCTTCTTTTAAAGGCATGACAGATCTTTTAGGTTG
>NW_006262688.1:18741862-18757947 GCF_000493195.1 Citrus x clementina
AGTCTGAATGTTTTGACGTAACATAATTTATATAGAAAAGATTCAGTTTACCAAGTTAATACAACTTAATTGCATACCGCAAATTCACCGATAGTACGACTTTCGACGAAAAGATCCCAATCTACTTGTTTAATGTGGTAATATCATAAATGAGGTTTCCTAAACCTTTTACGATTATGCTTGTTTGGCATAATGTAATTTTTGGTCAAGTTGTGCTTGAAATTACTATATGAAGATCCAATTGATTGTAACACTTGCTTTTTACTTCCTTCATGAATAATATATCACCTCTGCAGCACAGTTAAATTTTAATTATTTTTATACATGAATAAATTTCCATAGTGCATTTTGTAAGTCTCTGGCAATTATCACCAATCATTGTATGTGATTAGCTAAAATGTAGAGCTAACGCTTTAAGGAAAGTGGATAGTGCAGTGGCCTTTGGTCCACAAGGAACACCATATGCCTTATATCTTAGCATTATATTCCCATATTTCATCCTTAAATTTTTATTCCCAGGATTAAGACTCATACCTCTGTGTAAAAGTTTCTCTTGAACCTTCCAAGATGAGGAGGAATTAGTCCTTCAATATCAATTTCTTCACTATTTTGCATTTCATCATTTCTATGAGAATATCTCTAATTTTCTTCATTATTGACAGGCTCATCATCATCAAAATCCATTATCTCAGGCCTTCAAAAGGAAAAGAACATAACATTAATCGAATACATATTGGGATAATTGGTAATATGTTAGTAAAACAAGTAATGAAAAAATCAGAAATGCAAAACAGTTGCTACTATAAAAACAATAGATAGATACATAAGAACAATAGGAAATATAAATAGATAAAGACAATAAAAACACCTGTCATTGTTTGATCTCAATGGCCTCAACACCATCATGTGCATGTTCTTCTCAATTGCCATCAATAGAGGCATCGATTATATCTATTGCAGGCAATTCTTCAGTTACTGGAACATGCTCCTTCGTGCTATGCACATCCTCATCATTTTTAGTAACCAGAATACCTCTAAAAGGCATGAAACAAACTACTGACCACTTCTTATCATATGCATAAAATACTTGCTTCGCTCGTAAAGTTAAAATAAATGGTTTAGACTTATGGCCTAATCAATTGAGGTGATGAGAACCATCAAGGGAATACCATTAAAGCTTCAAGTGATCCTGTAAACATTCATGGAGGCCCAATTACAAGACCTAGAGCCAAAAAGATGCAAGCTACTTTAAATGGATTAATTGAGAAAATGTGGACTGAAAATGTAACTCAAGATGCAAGACATCATGAACTAGGCTTGGAGAGAAGACAAGGCATTGTTGGCATTATTCAAGCTATTGGGCAGCCAAATACACAATTTGGATCCAATGCAGGAAGGGCAAATTTGGAATAAAATTGGTATTGATTGAACTAGAACTAATGTGCAAGCTATATACCGTTAGAAAGCTAATTAAGTTAACTTTCCAATGCATTTTACAAAACTGGATTTGGAGTTCTCTAGAAGGAGTTATGACCAATTTATTACAGCTTGTTTAGGCTTTGAAATTCCAACGACTCCTTTCTTTATTCAACTTCATTTATTTGTTTTGTTTCAAGTTTGTTAATGTGTTAGGTAAGTCTACCATCAATGATAGTGGGTTAGCATTAAGTTTGCCAATGACTAGCATGAATAATGGTGGGTTGGTGAAGACTTTTGAAGCACCCTTTGACAAACCTATGCTTGGAGGGTTGTTCCAATGTTTCCATTTGTATTTTTAGGATCTTGGGTTTCTTTTAACCTATTTAAACTCAGCAACCTTGCTATGTAAGATAATTAGAGATTAATGTTATTTGAATTTGAAAGAATTATTATTTCTTTGGTTCTTCTGAGAACTAGTGAACTTATCAAGAATTTGGATTCTTGTGGTGTTCCAAAACTAGACCTATCACTCACCTTCTCATCTACATCTTAAGTGTGGCGTCAATATCATAAATATTTACCTCTGGTTCATGTTTTCTTAAGCATTGGGTCAATGTTTTGTTTGTCATAAATCTATTTAGAACTTTCTTGGAAAGTTGAAACTACAAATTAAGTGTGGGTTTCAAAGTTTCATTGTGGGATTCATATTATGAGGTCTATTAAAGTGAGACCAAACTCATCAATTTTTACACAACCTCAACTGTGGACCCAATCACACTTAACTAAAGGAATTTTGAACATATGATAGTCAAGTTGCCAAATCTCATTAATCACTCCATGATATTAATTGGATTTTTGTCCTTTGAAGTTGCTACTTGCAATGTTTCAGCAAGAACACTCACACCATAGTTTTGGGTCACCCGATTCTCATCAAGACTCTTAGTTAGAAATGTGAAATCATTGATGCAAAAACCGATATGCTTTAGCACATAAGGACGAGGACCTCTTGCTAACAACCGCAAAGTCTCTAATACATTTTCATTATTGTTCGCTATTTTAGAGACCTAAAACATAATAATAAATTTAATTAATGAATAAGATGAGAAGGATAATTTTAATTATATCAACCATTTATGATAACCAATCTGGAAAAGTGAGGTTGTGTTTCTTTGTTATATAGTTTTTGTCCTTTTCATGACGTGGAAATTGTCTTTGTAACCAATCCATGCGTTCTCTAACAAGATGTCAAATAAAAAAAAATAATGAGTACCTAATAAAGGATTGAACTTCCTGAGTATTCTACAATATAAATAAATGAGCTTGGATCAACAACTTTTATTGAACAAGCATTATTTTCCTACCACCCATGGGCCTCTGAACTAATGAGTTTTCTTTATGCCTAAGAGGATTCCCAATTATTTACATGCATAGAAATTTAAGAGCTTCTTCTGCAATGTAAGATTCCGTAGTGCACTCTTCAGGACGATTGCAATTACAAACATAACATTTAAGAGTTTTCATGTTCTTCTCAAATGGATGCATCCATCATAGATAAATAGGACCACAAAGTCTTACCTCATGGACAAGATGGACTATTAAGTGGATCATGATATCAAAAAATAAAGGTGGGAAGCATTCTTCTAACAAACATACTGTTTCCAATATGTCTTTTTCCATTTGGTCCAATTTGCTTACATCAACAACTGTAGCACATATGGAACTAAAGAAAAAGCGCAATCTTAGTATAGTATATCTAACATGGTTAGGCAATATTGTCTGTATTGCAACAGTAAGAAGTTGTTGCATAAGCACATGACAATCATGTGATTTGAGACCTGTAGCTTGCAGTCCTTCCGTGATACCAAGTTCCTCATATTAGAAGAATAGCCACACGAATGTTAATATTTCTCAAACATTCACAAAACCTTTTTTCCTCCTCTAAAGATAAGGTGTAAGAAGTTGCAGGAAGCATAACACGATTCTTGTTTGAGAAATCAAGTTGCAATTCCTCCCTAATCTTCAGCATTTGAAGATTCGTTCTTGATTTAAGTTCATCCTTTATCCTTCCCGAAATATTGAGCAACATCCCATAAATGCTTTCGCATGCATTTTTTTTTAATATGCATAACATCTAACAATGTCGAACACACAAGTGCTGCTAATACTCTGAGTCAAAGAATGTTGACTTCTTCTTCCAATAATTGCTTGTATTACAGAAATCATCATCTTCCGCCTTTTTTTTTTTTTCCTTTTCCCCATTTATTCTCAATGCCTCTAACCATTTCCCACACATCATGGCTTGTCAACAATTTAGGAGGGTCACATTTGTCCACCTCATTTTTTAAGGCCTTTTTTTATATCAAAACTTATGATTTTTTTGGAAGAAAACGATAATGGCCCATATATGCATTTTTCTTACTATGTGACAATCTACAAGGATTATGTCATCATCATAATACAGACAAGCATTATACCCTTTCACAGTGCACCCAACAAGTTTCCATAACCTAGAAAGTCATTTATTGTCCATAGTAAGACAGCCCATAGTAAGACAACCCATAGATTGAAGAATCTCTTTTATATGCATCATAAGCCTCCATACTAACATCTCACAAAGATTGCAATTCCTCGATTAGTGATGCTAAGTAGACATCAATGTCATTATCAGGTTGTTATGGTATCAGAGCCACACATTTCCTTGAAAGTTTGTAATTTTCAAAATTCTATTCTTCACATACCAAAGTGGTATGATTTAAATCTTCTTTAAATTTGATTTTATGACTTCAGAGATAGAGAGAGTCCTACAAAAAATGGAATCAACCTTATCAAATGAAAACACAATTACATCTTCTCATATTTCTCTTTCTTCGACCTTATCTCATCCAAAGTCTTGCACCAAACAAACCACCAACAAACTCAAAAACCTTGTTGAATATTCCTACATCCCAAAGTCAGCCCAGATTAATGAATCCTCTTTCCCTTTTATCAGTCCTTATCAATTATATAAGAGAGGAAATTCCTTCACTTGAAGTATCAAAACCCTCATTTCTACAAAAAGACCACACCCCAAGGAATATATCCAGTCATCTCGATTGGATCAATGCAGTCTCCAAGCTACCACAGCTGAACAGTATATCCAGACATTCGCTTGTAGTGGTAATGAAGATCTTTTGTGTTGAGGGAACAACATTTCATGTTGAGATAATCCCGTCTTACAGCTTCAAAAGTAGCACTTTTAAGAAGGGCTAAAGCCTGAGAAACATTAGGAATTTGAATGAACTAAAGTTGTCTATACTGTCCAAGACTATCAAACCAATCTCGAAGAGATCCCGTAAACCGAGTACTAAATTCTCGTAGAACAGATTGGGTTGTGGCATCTGGAGCTAACATTTGGACATCAATCCAAGCAGACAACTCTTGTAGTCTTTCTCTCCACTTTGTGGTAGGGATATCATCAAAAGTAAACCATAGACCATTTGAAGGTTTGGAGACTTTTGGTGGAGGTGGAATTGTTTGAGAAGATTCACTAGTTTCGTGATTTTCTTCATCAGTGTCAACAGGTTCAGTTCTTGGGCCAGTGTTAGTGCCACCAGACTGTTCAGTAGGTTCTGCCATGAGGAGTTTGGAAATATCAGCTAGATTTGAATAAGAAGTGTCTGAGTCAGACAAATCAGATGACTCAATGGACGATGAATTTGAGTGTGAAGGGAAACTTTCAGTAAAAGAATCTAGAGATGGAGAATGGGGAAATTTGATGAGTAGAATATTGGTACATGGGCTGTTTTTCTAAGGAAACAGAGGTTTGGATTGGTGGTGGTTGGGTAGATTCAGGTAAAGAAGTTCGTGATGGAAACCCGAGCATGCGGATTACTGGTCCAGTTCTGTGGATAGTGTCTGAGGTTTTGTGAAAGGTATAGTATAGCCTTTCCTGCTCCAGGTAGTATTATTCCATTTTTCTGACATCACAGCACTTGTTTTGGAGAAATGCTTTTCTGCAACCTCTTCTTCTCTTGTGAATTGCCCTAAGAAATCTAAGGATAGATTTTCTAGAAGGCTTCCACAAGGGTCATCCATGTTCAGTATGTGTTGTCTTTCTTCTCTCGTGAGTTTTCTTCCCCACCATCTTCTCAACGACCCTATGAACCCTGCTACAAGCCTCATAGCAGCTGCTCTCCTGGATAGCTGAGGGGCTCTTTGACATTCGCCTTCAAACCAAGCCACCATTATCAAGGTCTGGGGTACTAATCATGGTTACGGGTCCCATGATTCTGTAAGAGGTTGTTCTTCTTAGCATGTGTGTGCACATGGAGGGATGTTTTCCTTCAAGTTGACATTTTTCAGATGGGTAGAGGGCTTTAGTCTCTGTTGGGAAAGAAACTGATACCCTTCCTTCTTGAAATCTGCTAATCTTTGGAGCCTCATGGATCTGTTGAGGTCTGTTGTTTCTTTCATTCTCATTGATCCATTGTGGTGAAAAAATAAGTTGATTTTGCCTATAAGTCTTGGGCTGAAAGACTCTGCCATCACCAGCAAGAAATCTAGTAATAGGTTTTCCAGACCTACTGATAGAGAACATATGGGTTTGGACTTTATAGGTCATGGAGTGGTGAATTGCCAAGGCAAATTCATCAGGTTTCATGGTTAACCCATTTACCTGAATTAATACCTTAATGGCATCTGTGAGGGATGGCTTGTTTATGTCAAGGGTGAAATTTGGTTCAACTTGGGGAACAACATGACCTTGGTTGAGTCTTGCTTCAATAGTAGTTATCAAGGCTTTCTCAAAAGTTTGCCATCTAGTATCTAGAATAGCAATAAAACATGTGATATCTTTTCCAGCTAAGAACAATGGTTGTATTCCTATCTGGATGGCTCCAAGATGTCGTCCCTTATATCCTTGCATTTTATACCTTGTAACCTCATTGGTTGAGATTATAGGAAGGTACATTTCTTTTGAACTAGAGGAGATGGATTGGACAGTGATTTTTGAGGATTTGTAGATGGTTTTTAGTTTGGGCTGTCTTATAGGGATTATGGCTCTAAGATGATTTAGAGTAGGGCTAATATGGTAGTATCTATAAGGGTCTGAAGGACTGAGCCGCTCTCTCACTGCTTTCATCCTCTTAGGATTTATAATGGAAGTTTATAGAGGGTGAACTATCAGTTGGGACTCTGATGCCCGAGGTGGATTGTTGGTCAGAAATTGGTTGGTTCCCTGATCTATTACTGTTTTGGTTTTCCATAACTAAAAGAAATCAAAGGGTTTTCTTTGGGGTGATAAGCCCTAAACACACGGCAATTCTAGCCTTCTCAAGAGGGAACCACACCTTATAGAATTCACTCTGAAGGATGTACGAATACATATATTATTATCACCACTGCTTCCACTGTAGGGTCCACTAAGCTTCCGCTACAATCCAAAGTTGCCACTTGTTGGCGTGCTCATTCCTAACCTATGGTTCCACCTTTCCTTGGATGCTGCTTCCATGTCATCTACCAGCTGCTGCCTATCCAGTTCGACTACATTGTCTGGTTGTGGGTTAAGTCCTGGCTGGGGCCATTCTTGAAGGTCTAGCCATTCAGCCATTTCTTCAAGTTCGTTCCTCCATCTGTCAATATCTGGAGTATCCAGATAATTGACTTCTCCTAGTCTGCCATGCCTGATAAGGTAGTCGTTATACCTCTATTATATGTCTGCTGCTTGTTCTTCATCATTATGAAGATTGAGGTTTCTAATTTCTTCCCGGAAGTAGAGATCTAGAGTACTGTAGACTTGTGGGGAAATGGGACTGTGAGTATTGTACATGGGAATAGTCCCATATACTTCTGCTAGAGCCTTTCTTGCAGCTCAGCAGTCTGTCCACATAGAGTTGATGTCTTCTTGGGAGTGGTCATGTTGAACTACCTGTACCATAGGTTGTTTGTATCTTCCCCAGATATCTGTTAGCTTCACAATCACTATTGTAGTATGAGTGATGTGATATCCGTTGATTAGTTTTAACGTCAGGATATCTTCAAAGATTGGGGCAAACATTCGATCGAACCACCTTCCTTTTCCATATCTTCGACTAGTATGAATAAGGTTGGGCTCGAACAGTATTTCCATTGGGTAGTGTTAAGCCAATACCAAGTTATGTAATAGGCCTGAGGTGTTATGTCACAAATAACATAATGTCCCCAGTTGGAGTTCTCATCTATTACATAATGGAATGTACAGCCAATTTTGAAGACTGTTTCGTGCATCTGGTCAGGATTAGGATGTGGGTCAAAAGCTCTTTGACATTTTTTTATTGTGGGCAGGTCTGTGTTCTTGCATGGCCATAAACTGCCATACCTGCCATGTTAGAGCTTGTTCCTCTGGATCTCTCCTGTGACTGATGACCTTCTCAAAGATATCATCTTGTACTTCCAAGGGAAGCCACGCAATCAAAGTGTTGAGATCTCTGAGAAAATGTGCTCTAGTCTCATGAGCACTAGAGCTGCCTTCTTCCCATTTCTTTGGAAGGTTTCTTCTTCTGATCATGGTGATTGGTCAGGAAAGGAAATCCGCTACAGTATTGGATTCTCCTTTGATGTGTAGTCCCAAAAAATCTACCTCAGTAAGACCTATCTTCATTTTCGATTCTGACAGAGCTAACCCATGCTTATAGGTTAGGGCCTTGAATTGAGATAGGTGTTCCACGTGAACCTCTTCACTGTTGCTGAAGATAAGGGCATTGTCAATATTGATAAGGCATAATCCTGAGATAGATTTGTATACCTCATCCATTCTATTATGAAATTATGACGGTGCACTCTTTAGACCGAAAGGCATCACGTTCCACTCATAATGCCCATGGGGGACCACAAATGTTGTTTTATGTATGTCTTCTTCCTTGATTCCAATATGCCAAAAGCCTAACTTCATGTCAAACTTTGAAAATACCTTTGCTTTAGCCATGCATTTCAAAAGGTGTCCTCTATGGAATGGGGGTACCTTATGTCTTGCAAGCAATCATTCAGCTTCCTGTAGTCTATCAACAATCGCTTTTTTCCCCGCATTTGTTCTAAATGCTTGTTGACATAAAATGCTAGGTTGGCCCAATGAGACTTAGAGGACCTAATCAGCTTCAAATTCATAAGGGCTTGGATATCTGTTTTGCACAGTTCTTCAAATGGGGCATGCCTAGATGAGAGGCTGTCTGGTGAGGCATGGTCCATCCATCTTTGTAGGGTAGAGACACAAAATGTTGTTCTTTAGCCCAAAACTGATTAGGGACTTCTGTACAGCATTCCAAGATCTCTTTGATCTGGATCTCATATTTATGGATAGGGTAACTTTTAATCTTTCCACCCTCTCTAAAAATGGAGTGTTTTTCGACCTAAGGAACTTGGAAAACCTGAGTGTTACCATCCATAGGATTATGAATGGTGTAAGAGAATCCTTCTGGAAAGAATGCAAAAGGGGCAACAAGACTTAAAAAGTCTGTTCCCAATAAGATATCTTCGCCAAAATAGTCAAAGGAAAAAAATCCATGCCTGATCATGAAGGGTTGGATCTCTATTAGTCTTGTGATCTTTTTGCTGTAGAAGTCTCTGCCACTTGCTGATCCAAAAGAAACTTTGGTAGGAATATAAAATTCTTTGGTAACACAAGCTTCTCTGATGAACAAGCACATTGCTCCAGTATTAATTAGAGCAGTAAGTGCTAAGAGGTGAGGATTGCCTACCACTTATAAACAGGGCACAGTCCCGATCCCTACCCGATGTGGGATGAGGTGCTTATCATTCATACACTCACTGGCCCCCCAGGTGAACACAGGCTCTGCCAACTGCTCTAAAAGTACAAGTCCAGATACAAGGAGCAGAACATATCTAATCTTCAAATATTGCAACACTTCATCCTCAGTTGGTTTATAGGCTTCAAAATCATGCCTTAGATCTACCTGCACATGAACACAACTCTAACACCCTCATGGTGTTAGCAGAATTATATCAAATTCCAACCATAATTCAAATCCCAAGGCAGATCCCTCGAGACGAGCTAATTAAACTCATGCCTTTAGAATGGATATCAAATTATAAGCAATTCCACAACAACACTACTCCAATTCAGAAATCAGAAGGAATGTTTGAAAGAAGGCGCGACGGAACAGTAAGAATGACTTTTCGGGCTCCACCAAGTGCTCCTTAAGAGCCTCCAAGGCTATCTTTCACACAATCTTCTATGACCACTGTTGTCCATACAGCCCATTAAGATTTACCTATCACCAGGTTCAATAAAGAAGGTGATACGAATCCCACAATGAAACTTTCAATCCTACACTTAATTTGTAGTTTCAACTTCCCAAGAAAGTTCTAAACAGATTTATGGCAAACAAAAACCTTGACCCAATGCTTAAGAAAACATGAACCAAAGGTATAGAGAAGGGTATTGACGCCACACTCAAGAAAAAGATGAGAAGGTGAGTGATAAGTCTAAATTTGGAACACCACAAGAATGTAAATTCTTGATAAGTTCACTAGTTCTCAAAAGAACCAAAGAAAGAATAATCTTTCAAATTCAAAATAACATTAATCTCCTGACATACCAAGGTTGCTGAATTTAAATAGGCTAAAAGGAACCCAAGATCCTAAAAATACAAATGGAAACATTGGAACAACCCTCCAAGTAAGTTTGTCAAAAGATGTTTCAAAAGTCTTCACCAACCCACCATGATCAATGCTATCTTTGACAAACTTAATGCTAGCCTACTATAATTAATGCTATCATTGACAAACTTAATGTTACCCCACCATCATTGATGGTAGACTTACCTTACACATTGACAAGCTTGAAACAAAACAAACAAATAAGTTGAAAAACAAAGGATTCGTTGAAAATCCCAAGTCTGAACAAGCTGTAAAGAATTGGTCATAACTCCTTCTAGAGAACTCCAAATCCAGCTCTGTAAAATGTATTGGAAAGCTAACTTAATTATCTTTCCAACGGTATATAGCTTGCAGTTTAATTCTAGCTCAATCAATACAGTTTTTATTCCGAATTTGACCTTTCTGCATTTGATACAACTTGTGTATTTGGCTGCCCAACGACTTGAATAATGCCCACAATGCCTTGTCTTCTCTTCAAGCCCAATTCATGATGTCTTGCATCTTGAATTGCATTTTCAATCCATATTTTCTCAATTAATCCATTTAAAGCAGCTTGCATCTTTTTGGCTCTTGCTCTTGTAATTGGGCCTCCATGAATGTGCAAAGGATCACTTGAAGTTTTAATGGTCCCTTGATGGTTCTCATCAGAAGGATATTTCTAGCCAAAATGAATGGCCATTTTCTATGGGATGCACCTGGATCAGGAAATTGTGACCCAGATTGTCCTTGTTGGGATGATTGGGAGGAAGATGATTTAGTTTCCAGAAGGAAAACAATGCCAAAAAAGAAACTCCATCATCTATGTAAACATTTCCAACCAAAGCCGCATGATGATCCACCTCCACCTTCACCAAATACAAAATGGAACTCAAATGGATTGCAAAACACTGCAAGTCTGAAGTTCTTTAACCAGTTCAAAACCATACACTAATCATACAGCCCACTGCTTGTATGATGTTTGCCTCTACCTCCAAAGACTATTCCACCAATTTTCCAACTTTAGATACCCAATTAGACTCCCACAAAAAAGTTGTTTCAAAACCCTTCATTCCTTAACCTCTGTCGGCCATCTTGATGAACCCAGACCTTTTGAGGCAGTCCTCAACTGGCAGACTCAAAATGCCAGAGCACAAAATGATACCTTGGTGGACATTCATAAACAGGTTGACAGGATTAGTTTGTGAACTGATCAAATTGAATCCAAGGTTGATACAATAACCTCACAATTGCAACAAATCTACCAACGTTTACAATCCAGAATAATCCAACTAGATTCAGAATTACGTGCCATGCTCAGTCAGATATACTATGGTCCTGAGTTTGACCAAAAGGAAAGAGAAATCAGGCTCTTGAAAGCAGAGCTTGATCAAATTGATTCAGAAAGACAGAGACCTACACTTTTCACCAAGTCACCACCAATACCTACTATAAGCCTAACTTATGATTCATTCACTCCTATGCTTGCTCCAATGAAACCCTATGATCCCTCCAAATTGTTCGGCATGACATACACTCTTTTCAACAATCAGCCTTTACAACCCCAGCCAAGGCAAAAACCAAAAGCTACTCCCAGGCCAGTCAAAATTCATCCACCAGTTACTTCAACCACTAAACAACAATCCCCCAGATATACGCCTGCTTCACCACAGACTCAACCTCAACCAACCCAAACCAAAGACAAAGAACCCATGCACCAATACAATTCTAAAAAATTTGAGACCTTTCCACCCTCTGAATCTAAGTGTACTACCTCTGTTACTGATGGGGATACTTCGATTAATCTTCAGTCTCGACTAGTGACTCTGAAAATGCTTATGCAAACATTACTAAGTTTTTAATGGCACAACCAGAAGAAACAAAACCAGCCTATCTAGAATCTTATTTTGAGATACCCTCAGATGTTGATGAACTAGCTAAATCTTCAGCAACAAATCAACAACCTCAGCCTCATGCACAAACCTCTCACAGACCATCAAATGGCCCATGGTTCACTTTTGATGATATTCCCTCATCCAAATGGTGAGAAAGAGTCCAAGAAATGTCAGCATGGATTGACCTCCAGATGATAAGAGCTGATGCAACAACAGAATCAGTCCTTAGAGAATTCACCACTCATTTCACGGGATCTCTAAGAGATTGGTTTGACAGTTTAGGGCAGTACAGACAAATGCAGTTTGTCCAATTACCTAGTGTTTCTAGTGCTCTTGCTGTTTTGCATGAACAATTCATCGGAGAACCAAGTGCAGTTTTCGAAGCTGCAAGACGGGACTACCTAAACATGAAGTGCTATTCCTTAAATTCCAAAGATCTTGATTTCCATTACAAGAGGATGTCAATCTTGTTTTATAAGCTCAATGGATTCAATGATCCGACTCTAAAACATGTCTTTCTTGCTCCTCTACCTGAAGAATTGCAACCAGAAATACAAAGACAATTTGCAGCGCACAATATCAATATTGACAACATCTCCTTAGGAAAGATTTTCCAGATCACCAAGGGATGTTTGGAGAAGCTCTGTGAACAGAAACAGTCTTTCAAAGATTTGATGAAAGATAAACAGCCTTTCAGAAGTGCCTGCAAGAAACCATATTTACAGATCAAGTGCAAAGAAAAAAGAAGTTCAGACGTCTAGATTCTACTTCAAAATCCAAATCTCGAAGATGGAACAACCAGAGAAAACTATACAGGTTTTTCAGGAAACGATCATTTTCTTCAAAGGAACAGAGGAAACAGAAATCCAGTAGATGCTTTATTTGCAACAAAAAAGGCCACTATGCAAAGAACTGTCCAAACAAGAAGGATAAATCAAGTAGATTGATAAAGCATTTACAGATGGTTACTGGGTACTCTCCTGAGAAGGAAGAAGTAGAGTTCTATTTCTCTGAACAAGAGGAACCTACTAATGAAACAGTGTTCGCACTGGGAAACTCATATGAGGAATCAAAAAGTGATGAGTTCCAAAACATTTTCCACCAACAATCCTTGTCCTTAGACACCACCATTCCAATTCCTTCTATTAGACTCCAAATTTTACCCTCCAAATTCCAAAGACCAATTTCAGCCATTGCCCTCATAGACACTGGTGCTCAACGAAGTATGTTAAACCCAGATATTCTTCCAGCCCAATACTGGAATCAGCACACTGAAAATTTTCGTCCTGCAGATGGAAAAATGTTTTCAACAACATTGGTTACCAAAAAACCCATTGGTATTCAGATTTTCCCAAATTGTGTTATCTGGACAAGTGTCATTGGTTCAAAACTTTCTGACAAGGATATCTTGTTAGGATTTGATATCATTCACCAAATCAAACACCTCCAAATCATTTCCTCCGGAATAAGGGTCAAAACCATGTTCAAACCTTACATAGAAATTCTCAAACTTTACAGTTTGACTGATTCACCATAGTCCTACAAAGACATTTCAACCCAACTTCTGAAATACTGTCCGGAGTCCCATTCTGAATTTTTCCATCCAAACCCTTTGTGGAAAAACAAGTCTTTCTTTATTCAGTTACCTTTCAAACTGAATGAAGACATCAATCCCACTAAGGCTACTCATTCAGGAATGAGCCCATCTGACTTAGCCTTAGCCCAAAAGGAATGTTCACAACTCTTGGCCCAAGGTCTTATCGAGCCCAACCTCTCAATGGGCTTGTCAGGCGTTTTATGTTGAAAAACGTTCGGAACTTGTTAGGGGAAAAAAGCGATTAGTCATTGACTATCAACCCTTAAACATGTTCTTACAAGATGACAAGTTTCCTTTACCAAAGAGACAAAACATCTTCACTTATCTAAAAAATGCCCAGATCTTTTCAAAATTTAACCTCAAGTAAGGTTTTTGGCAAATTGGCATTGAACCCTCCGAAAGATACAAGACGACTTTTTGCATCCCAAATGCCCATTACCAGTGGACAGTTTTACCCTTTGGTCTTAAAATTGCCCCTTCCATTTTTCAAAAAGCCATGGTCCGAATCTTTCAACCCATCCTGCATCATGCATTAATTTATATTGACGATATTTTGTTGTTTTCAGGCACACATGAAGAACATCGCCAATTATTAAATCATTTTTTTTATATCATCTAGACTTACAGAATTGTGTTATCAGCCAAGAAAAGCACCATTGCAACATATAATATTGAATTCCTTGGAATGATTATCAAAGACGAACACTACCAGCCAGGAAAACACATTGCCCAAGAATTGATTTACTTTCCAGATCAGAATCTCACCAAAAAGCAGATACATCAATTCCTTGGTATCATCAATTATATCAGGGACTTTATTCCACATGTCGATCACCATACGTTAAAGAAAAAGCCACTAGAATGGAATGACAACCACACACTTGCTGTCACCACTTTAAAAAAAGATTGCTCAAAATCCACCACCATTAAAGCTCATCACAGGTGGCAACCAGATACTCCAGACAGATGCAAGTGACGAATCATGGGGTGCTATTCTTCTCGAAGAAATAAATGGCAAAAAAAGCTTTATTGCTTATGCTAGCGGACATTTTTCTGACACACAGTAGCACTACCATAGTGTGTACAAAGAAATCTTAGCTGTAAAGAATGGTATCAAGAAATTTAAATACCATCTTATCGGCTATCATTTTCTTATCCGAATGGACAGCTCAACATTTCCCAATATCATGAACTTCAAAGGGAAAACAGTTCCAGAAAAGATGTTGCTCAGACTCAAAGATTGGTTCTCAAAATATGACTTCTCTATGAAGCATATAAAAGGAACCCAGAACCTCATTCTAGACCTACTCTCAAGACTTGCAAAACCAATATCACCCTTGCATTGCATATCCACAGGATATCATTTTCCCATCATTTTCATGGCTACCTCTCTACCAAACCAAGCCTTAACCTACAAGACTTTCCCTTTCGGAAAAATCTTTTCCACAGTTTTTGACATCCAAGAATTTGCAAAAAGATATGTTTTTAGGTTTTTCATGAAAGCCTACATGTTAACAGATTCATTTTCTTTTTCAACTTTCCACCCTGAAAACTTGTTTCTCACAGGTCTAATCATTGACCCTTCCATAGATGTGACTAAATATGAGTTATGGTACATCTGGTGCCTAACTGTTCTTTATGCCACAAAGTTAATTCTCCCTATCAGAACTACCCTGAATCATCTCATGAATCCGGACAAATCAACCTCATTGACATGGACCCTTCTTGAGTGGTTCTCTCCACTTCCTTGGTGGAGAAGAAAGTTACAGCAACTATCCACGGTCCACAACCTTGATCCAATGCCTGAATCAGAAGCAAATATGTTCACCTCAATGTTCATTATCCACAGGCCATATTTCCAGCATCCAAACACCAACTCTTTTTGGACTCAAAATCAAGTGTTCGAATGGTTCACAACACCACACCTAGCAATCCTTGAACAAGACAATAACATCCAGAAAAGCCTTCAGAATTTCCTTTGGCACCTCATTATGACATATTTCATACATCTTTAGGACCACAACATGACATCATTATGATTCCAACTCCTTCGTCCATTTCAAAACCAAAACTTATAGGTATCATCATTAAAGAAGAAAAACCAGATTTCACAGATTTCTTATTCAAAGATGCTCAAGACCATTGGACTGACTTCCTACCCTTAACCCAGTATCTCCAACAGCTCGAAGATCCATCGTAACTGGAAGAACCTTCATCATCCAAAGCTAGTACCAGCACTTGTCCACCTAAAGACCAGCCAACCAATCAGATGGTAACGTTCCCCTCTCATTGTCCAAAAGCACAATATTGCCATGGCCACCATATGGTCCCACCTGCAAGCATCCAAAGAAAAAGTTAGCAAAAGACGACACAAATAGCTCCTCTGACGAAAATTACATGAACCTTTCGCCCCCATAGCTATAAATTTGTCTTGTGTAATTATTAAAGTATGCTGAGTCATGCTTTAATTATTAAAGTTTGCTTTGTTTGCTTTTATTACTTTTACTTTTATAAAGTAAAGTTTGTCGTGCGTAATTATTAAAGTATGCTGAGTCATGCTTTAATTA
>NW_006262688.1:18758164-18760839 GCF_000493195.1 Citrus x clementina
CTCTCTGTCAATGAAGCTCTGAGATAGAAAATAAAGAAGATATAAATTTGTTCATTTTGAAACTTAAGGAAGTATGCTCTGCACTTGCCTCTTGCAAGGATCCTGTGCATCAGAAAACTTTTGATAATTTCTTATCTGGTTTGGTAACCTGTTTTAAGACAAATGAGTGTCTGTTTTTGGGTTATATAACCCGAGATGAAAATGTTTTAAAGTTTTTGATCTCAGAGGTATATCAGCTGGAAACTCGAACTTGCAGACTACTGGTCCAAAGTACAGTTTTAACTGTTGTAGTTCTGGTATAACAACGCCACGTATTCTCCGCTGAATATTTTGGTATCAGAGCAACATCATGAATTTCTTTTTCATACATAACCATGGAGGAAGATGATGCGAACCCCACAATGAAACTTTGAAACCCACACTTAATTTGTAGTTTCAACTTCCCAAGAAAGTTCTAAACAGATTTAATCGAAACAAAAACCTTGACCCAATGTTTAAGAAAACATGAACCAGAGGTATAGATAAGGATATGGATACCACACTCAAGATTTAGATGAGAAGGTGAGTAATAAGTCTATTTTGGAATGCCACAAGGATGTTAAATTCTTGATAAATTCACTAGTTCTCAAAAGAATCAAAGAAAGAATGATCTTTCAAATTCAAAATAACATTCATCTCTAATTCTCTTACATAGCAAGGTTGCAAATCAAAACATTGGAACAACCCTCCAAGTATAGATTTGTCAAAGGATGCTTTAAAAGTCTTCACCAACCAACCATTTGTAATGCTAGTCATTAACAAACTTAATGCTAGCCTACCATAATTAATGCTATCATTGACAAACTTAATGTTAGCCCACCATCATTGATGGTAGACGTACCTTACATATTGACAAACTTGAAACAAAACAAATAAATGAAGTTGAATAAACAAAGGAGTCGTTGGAAATCCCAAGTCTGAACAAGTTGTAATAAATTGGTCATAACTCCTTCTAGAGACCTTCAAATCCATCTATGTAAATTGCATTAGAAAGTTAACTTAATTATCTTTCCATCAATATATAGCTTGCACATTACTTGTGGCTCAATCAATACCAATTCTATTCTGAATTTTCCCTTTCTACATTTGATCCAAATTGTGTATTTGGCTGCCCAATAGCTTGAATAATGCCCACAATGCCTTGTCTTCTCTCCAAGCCTAATTCACGATGTCTTGAATCTTGAATTGTATTTCCAATCCATATTTTCTCAATTAATCCATTTAAAGCAGCTTGCATATTTTTTGCTTTAGTTCTTATAATTTGGCCTCCATGAATGTGCAAAGGATTAGTTGAAGCTTTAATAGTATTTCCTTGATGGTTGTCATCAGAAGATTGTAAGTTACAAGAACAATAGGCCAACAACTGTATATGTCCTACGTAGCGAACTATGGGCAAAACAGAGATTTCAAGACTTGGAAGCAAAGTTAGGCCACTTGTCGTCCACTAATTTCCAAGCTAATGAGTTAGCTGGATGATGAAGCTTACCAAGTTAAGTCCTTAGCAATTTGTGATGATTGGAACATTCACCCAAATCTAGGAATAGGTGGAAAATACCATAAAACTTTGGTGGGAATTCCTTTCCTATATTTATCCTTTGAACTGTCCTTTTTCTTCCATTAAGAAGTAGGACATTCAGAAAGGATTACATATTCTTTTTTGTATAATATGTAATCATTTGGAGTAAGGGTGATGTTGTGTTGATTAAACACAAATGAATACTTGTTGGTGAAGCCATCATGCTTCACACTTCTGTTGAATTGCCAAGGTTGCCCAAGTAATAAGTGTTCAGTCTGGATTGGTTCTATATCATACAACGCCTTATCTTCATACTTGCCAATTTAAAAAGTTAATAATACCTACTTATTCACTTTCACCTCACCACTATCATTCAACCAGTGTAGTTTGTATAGTCATGGATGACTTCTCCTACAAGCAACATTAATACAACTTCCTCCATCACACTTTGTATTGAGCAAACCTTGTATGGAAAATGTTTTCCCATTGCACTACTCTGTCTTCTTTTACTTCCATACTCAAAGCTCTCCTAGCTATTAAAGTCAATTCCCAAGGGCTGTGTACTCTTCATCTTCGATGTCCTCCAATGGTGGCATCTCATTATCTTCTGTTTCATCTTTAGTTATACTCTTACCATTGTCCCGCAACATTATAACTCTTTTATTCCTAGTAGTGTTACCTTGTGAATTGTGCTTGGAGGATCGGATCTTGGTTCAAGTGTAGTAGTGTTAACATTTATGCATCCATAATGTTGAATTTGATGATAACAAACAATATTAAGAATGATTAAGGTTTTAAAATCTCAAATTATTTTTCATAAATTTTAAATAAATCATTACTTTTTATAATATAAATGATATTTAAAGGAAAAGTGATTTCATGAAATTGGTTGTTTTTCACGTTCATGGTCTAATTGAAAAATTTTTGAGAACTTTGAAATCTAGTATTGTTTTAAAACTCTGAAAATGGACCAATTTGTAAAGTTTTATAAAGATTTGGACTATATTATGATTATAGAAAGTTTTGGGGCAAAACTATAATTTTGGAAAATAATTTAACTGTAGCAATCATTTTATCAAACGGCTAACTATTTGGGAGATAACCGGCTAACCGACAGACG
>NW_006262688.1:18761121-18769094 GCF_000493195.1 Citrus x clementina
ACAAAGAAAGAATGGCAGCCTGACTGGCTTTCTGATACACAGGATCCTTTTTCAAGGCAAGTGCAGAGCATACTTGCAAAAGATAGACATTGAACAAGGGTAAGAGTTCTAAACCTAAAGGATCTTAGGATTAAAGAATAGAAACGAAGGTTTTAGTTTTCCATAGGGTGGAATATTGAAACTTGAAATGTTATCTAAAACTTCCTCTGATTTTTATTCAAAATAACTCTCCTTATATAAGGATAAGGAGGAGAAAAGACAAAAGCTGGATTGAGATCATTCCAGCTGGCATACCGGCACACTTATTTTACAAAAGGAGGTAGGGCTTATTGGTACAGTAGTGGCCGACAAAAGTAAAGTGCATGATTACATAAGGACAAACAACTTTTAAAAACTAAAGCATAAAGCACTTTATTT
Source organism: Citrus x clementina (assembly GCF_000493195.1). Lineage (NCBI taxonomy): Eukaryota > Viridiplantae > Streptophyta > Magnoliopsida > Sapindales > Rutaceae > Citrus > Citrus x clementina. Next base: position 18,761,539 of record NW_006262688.1, read on the forward strand.
TACATTATTACAAAGTGACAAATCTCTTAAAGAGATATTGACGCGTCTTCAGATGAGGAGGAATCTGTCTCGTCAGGGTCACGATTAGGGTCTCTGTCTTTCTTGAAGATTTTTTTTGGATGAGAACATCCTAGAACACATGGCCAAAGGCAATCTCGGGTTTTTGGTGATAGAGGAGTTGGCTGAGGGTAATGTTCTGGTTGGGTTGAAAATGGCGGATATGGAGAAGAGGATGATCCATAGAGTTCATACAGTGATGGTGAAGGGACAGAAGTAAAGTCTTCATAGGTCTTCGGAATCTTGAAATAGAAAGTCAGTATAATCTGGCTTTTCTTCTTTTATGATGATTCCACAGTTGGGAGGTTGGGAATGTAAGGATGGTGTAGGGATCATGAACATTTCATGTTTTGGTCCAAGAGATGTGTGGAGGATATCTGGTTGGTCTGGAGGAATATGGTTAAGTTCCATGAGGAAGTTCTTCAAGGAAGTTTTGATGTGGAAATCTTGTTCAAGACAGGCGATATAAGGAACTGTGGTCCATTCATAACTCTGATTATGGGTCCAAAAATCCTTGGTATGAGGATGTTGAAAGTATGGACGATGAATGATAAAACCAGAAGTGAATTGTTTGCCTTCTTGGTCTGGGAGTTCTGGAAGACGATGTGTGTCAGCAATCTGTTGTAACTTTCTGCGCCACCATGGTAATGGTGAAAACTATTCAAAAGGAGTCCAGGTAAGAGAAGTAGAAGACTCTGGATCGTTGAGCTTGGTGAGAAGGGGTAAGACTGGGAAAACCATTTTTGTGGCATACAGAACAGTAAGCCACCATGTATACCAAAGTTCGTCTTCGGTAATATCTCTGTGAGATTTAATTACTAATCCTGTGAGGAAAAGATGATCAGGATGAAAGTTGGGAAAAAACATAGGTTCTTGACTCATCGTGTAGATGTTCATAAAAAACCTAAAGAGGAATTTTCTGGCCAAGTATTGAATCGAGTGAGGTGATTCGAAAGTCATGTTGAGTGGGAAAAGACTTCTGGGTGAGAGTTGTTTTAGGGAGTGAACTAGCCATGACAATGATCGGGAAGGAAATCTGAGAAGTGATACAGAAGAATTGGGAAGATTTTAGCTTTGGAGTTTTGGATAGTAAGTCTGGGATGAGGTTATGATCACCTTTTATATGCTGGACATGGTAATCATATCTTGAAATCCATTCTTTAAGCCGAAGTAAGATTTTTTCTGGAGCAGCCTTTTGCTTAAAGTTCAAGATATTGGGAAAAGCTTAATTATCTAGTCTGATCAAGAATTTGTGACCAATCAAATAGAATTCAAATTTCTTGATACCATTTTTCACAACTAAGATTTCTTTATAGACTGTGTGATAATGCTTTTGTACATTAGGGAATTGTCCACTTGCATGGAGAATGGCCCCCCGTGACTCATCACTTGCGTCTGTTTGTAGGATTCTTTTGCCGTCTATAATTAGCTTTAGAGATCACAGATTCTGAGCAATCTACTTTAATTGCTTTACAGCATCTGAGTGGATATCTGACCAGGATGGTGGATTTTTTTTTAGAAGTGCAGACAACTTGCTTGTATGGTGATTGACATGTGGCAGGAAATCGTGAATGTAATTGATGATTCCAAGAAACTGTTGGACTTTCTTTTTTGTAAAGTTACTTTCGGGAAAGTGGAGTAACGCTTGTGCAATGTGGGGTCCATCTTGGATTTTCATGCCAAGAAAGTCAACAGAGGTTGTCGCAATCGTACTTTTCTTGTCAGAGATCATGATTCCATGTTCTTGGATAATTTGGAAAAACTGTTGGGGTAACTTGTGATGTTCATCATGAGTACCTGAAAAAAGAAGTAAATCATCAATGTAAACAAGGGTATGGTGGAGGATTGGCTGAAAAATAGTGGTCATGGCCTTTTGGAAAATGGAAGGGGCAGTTTTAAGGCCAAAAGGAAGGACTATCCATTGGTAATGGACATTTGGAATACAAAAACCAGTTTTCTATCGTTCTGAAGGGTGAATGCCAAGTTGCCAAAAACTGGACTTCAAGTCAAATTTTGAAAAGATTCGAGCATTTTTTAGGTGCACAAAAAGGGTGTGTTTGTTGGGTAATGGAAATTTCTGATCTTGGAGAAAATTATTGAGTGGCTGATAGTCAATGACTAATCGTTTTTTGCCACGAACAATTTCAAACCTTTTTTCAACATAGAAAGCTTGACAAGTCCATTGAGAATTTGCGGGCTCAATGAGGCTTTGTTTTAGCAATTGGGTACATTCTTGTTGGGCCAAAATAAGGTCTTGTGGGGTCATTCCTGTATGGGTAGCTTTGGTTGGGTTGCTATCTTCATTTAGTTTGAAAGGTAGGGGTATGAAGAACTTTGGGTTTTTCCACAACGGGTTTGGATGGGTAAAAAGGCTATGGTTTTCAGGGTAAAATTTGAGGATTTGATCTTTAATGGCTTGGTATGTGGGTGGTGAATGGGCTAAAGAATAGATCTTTAGAGTGCTGGTGAAGGGTTTAATCATGGATTTGTAACGGAGACCAGAGGAAGTAATCTGGACATTTTTTGCTTGCTGTAGGATGTCAAAACCTACAAGGAGATCTTTGTTTGGCAAAGCTGAACCAATTAGTTTTATCCAAACAACACAATTAGGAAATAATTGAATTCCTATTGGATGTTTAGTAACTAATTTAGTTGTAAAGATCTTTCCATCAGCTACTTTGAAGTGTTCTTCCTGAGTTTTCCAATACTCAGTAGGAAGAATAGCAGGATTAAGGATGCTTCGCTGAGAAAACCAATGGTTGTGATGGGTTTATGATATCTAGAAGGGACAATTTGGATTTTGACAGAAGGTATGGGTATGGTATGGTCATGGATTAGGATGGGGGAAGGTTGGACTGTGTAGACGGGTTAAAAATTAGAACTATCTGAATCACTGGATTCTGTTGGTAAGGCAAAGACTGTATCATCGTTTGGTTCTTCTTGTTCAGAAAACAAGTGTTCAACTTGGTCTATGGTTGGGAAAAATTCTGTAATGGATTCCAGGTGTTGGATAAGCTTGACTGCCTTCTGAGGTTTGACGGGACAGTCTTTGGCAAAATGACCTTTCTTTTTGTAAATGAAACATCTGCTCTTCTTTCTGTTAGGAAAATCTTTGGAGTGGGATTGCTTTTTCCTGAAAAAGCAAAATCGTTGAGTACGTCATTTCTTGGATGGAAATGGGAATATGGATTTCTTGAAATGAGACTTTTTCTTTGATGAACAGTCACACCTTTTTAGATCTTTGCACTTGATAGCCAAGTAAGGCTTTCTGCAAGTAGATCTTAAAGGTTCTTTGTCTTTGATGAGATCCTGGAAAAATTTCTTTTGTTCACACAATTTGTCAAGGCATCCCATAGCAATCTGAAATAATTTTCCCAATGATAATGTGTCAATGTTGAGTTTGTGAGCAGCTAACTGACGCTGGATCTCTGGTTGAAATTCTTCTGGAAGAGAGGCCAAAAATACATGTCTGAGAGTAGCATCATTGAATCCGTTTAGTTTATAAAAAAAGCAAAGACATTCGCTTGTAGTGGTAATGAAGATCTTTTGTGTTGAGGGAACAACATTTCATGTTGAGATAATCCCGTCTTACAGCTTCAAAAATAGCACTTTTAAGAAGGGCTAAAGCCTGAGAAACATTAGGAATTTGAATGAACTAAAGTTGTCTATACTGTCCAAGACTGTCAAACCAATCTCGAAGAGAACCCGTAAACCGAGTACTAAATTCTCGTAGAACAGATTGGGTTGTGGCATCTGGAGCTAACATTTGGACATCAATCCAAGCAGACAACTCTTGTAGTCTTTCTCTCCACTTTGTGGTAGGGATATCATCAAAAGTAAACCATAGACCATTTGAAGGTTTGGAGACTTTTGGTGGAGGTGGAATTGTTTGAGAAGATTCACTAGTTTCGTGATTTTCTTCATCGGTGTCAACAGGTTCAGTTCTTGGGCCAGTGTTAGTGCCACCAGACTGTTCAGTAGGTTCTGCCATGAGGAGTTTGGAAATATCAGCTAGATTTGAATAAGAAGTGTCTGAGTCAGACAAATCAGATGACTCAATGGACGATGAATTTGAGTGTGAAGGGAAACTTTCAGTAAAAGAATCTAGAGATGGAGAATGGGAAATTTGATGAGTAGAATATTGGTACATGGGCTGTTTTTCTAAGGAAACAGAGGTTTGGATTGGTGGTGGTTGGGTAGATTCAGGTAAAGAAGTTCGTGATGGAGAGGGTGATGGTTCAAATCTGGATGTTTGTGGATTTTATTGAGGAATGGGTTTTTGAACTGGGACTAGTTTTGGGGTTTTCTCTAGTTTTGGCTGAGGTCATGGATGTGGAGGAAACAAAGCATGGGTTATACCAAAAAGTCTAGAAGGTTCATATGTTCGAGAAGAAGTTGATGGCAAGAAAGGATGGTAGGTAGGATTGATTACTGGAAATGGAGCAGAACTTGTAAAAAGGGTAGGCTGGACTTTTTCTGAATCAATCCTGGCAATTTCAGCTTTCAAAGCTCTTATCTCAGCTTCTTTTTTATCAAAATCATGACTATAGACTCGTTAAGCAAGCATAGTCCGAAGTTCAAAGTCAAGTTGAGTAACTCTGTTATGAAGATTTTGATAGATCTGATTTAACTTATCTGAGATGGTATCAACCTTTTTCTCAACCTGGTTGGTTTTGTGTGTAATGTTGTCTACCTTATGATGCAAGGTAGTGATTGCTTGGTTTTTTACAACAGCATTTGTAGTTTACCAGTTTAAGACTACTTCAAAAGAACGAGGTTTTTCTAAATGACTAATAGGGTTTACTGTAGATGGGACAAATGGTTTGGAGACGAAACTCTTTTGTTGGTCAATTGTTTTTCCAAAGGCAGGAAGTGGGCTTGGTATTCTGTAGATGTTGATGGGGGAAAACATCATACAGGACTGTATGTTAGGAGTGGGATTAACATGGATGGTCTCATGGGTTGATTGTATTCTGCAGTTGAACAAAGTAGGTTCATGTTTTCGGATCCAGGCAAGACCTTTGTGATAGATGGGTAAAGGTGTTTGAGAATCAGGCTCAGGTGGTTCTTCAGGATGAGCAGCATGGTATCTGCAGTTGGATAAATAATCTTTTTAGACTTGCGCTTGCAACTTTTTGGTTCATCATCATCTTCTTCAATATCTTCCCTCCAAAGGCAGGAAGTGGGCTTGTTCTGTGTGTACATCAACTTGTTTATCGACTGCAAAATCATGCTTTAGATTTGTCTAACGCCACAAACTGCAAATTCAGAAGCTCTTATGATTCTTGCAGAATCTAAAGAGATTCCAACCATTATTCAAATACCAAGGCAAATTCCTCGACAACAATTTATCAAACTCATGTCTTTAGAATGGTTGTCTAATTATGAACAATTTCATCAAAATTCTGAACCCATACAAACTTCTGAAAGTTATTTTCAGAAAAATTCTGATGGAATTGTTCGTCTTACTTTCAAACCACCACCCAATTCGTCTTCAGAACCACCCAGATTATCTTTTACATGTACTTCAATGATCACTTATGTACACACAGAACAAGGAAACCTACCCATTCAAGCCTTTAATGATCAAGGTTTTCCTATATACCTAGCAAAACTTCATGGACACTTCTTGTGGGATGTCCCAGCCTTTGGCAACTATGATGCTGGCTGTCCTTGTTGGGAAGATATTGAAGAAGATGATGACGAACCAAAAAGTTGCAAGCGCAAGTCTAAAAAGATTATTTATCCAACTTGCAGATACCATGCTGCTCATCCTGAAGAACCACCTGAGCCTGATTCTCAAATACCTTTACCCATCTATCACAAAGGTCTTGCCTGGATCTAAAACCATGAACCTACTTTGCTCAACTGCAGAATACAATCAACCCATGAGACCATCCATGCTAATCCCACTCCTAATATACAGTCCTGTATGATGTTTTTCCCATCAACATCTACAGAATACCAAGCCCACTTCCCGCCTTTGGAAAAACAAATTGACCAACAAAAGAGTTTCGTCTCCAAACCATTTGTCCTATCTGCAGTAACCTCTGCTGGTCATTTAAAAGAACCTCATTCTTTTGAAGCAGTCTTAAACTGGCAAACTCAAAATGCTGTTGCACAAAACCAAGCAATCACTACCTTGCATCATAAGGTAGACAACATTACACAGAAAACCAACCAGGTCGAGAAAAAGGTTGATACCATCTCAGATAAGTTAAATCATATCTATCAAATCTTCATAATAGAGTTACTCAACTTGACTTTGAACTTCGGACTATGCTTGCTCAACGAGTCTATAGTCCTGATTTTGATAAAAAAAAGAAGCTGAGATAAGAGCTTTGAAATCTAAAATTACTAGGATTGATTCAGAAAAGGTCTAGCCTACCCTTTTTACAAGTTCTGCTCCATTACTAGTAATGAATCCTACCTACCATCCTTTCTTGCCATCAATTTCTTCCCGAACATATGAACCTTCTAAACTTTTTTATATAACCTACACTTTGTTTCCTCCACATCCACGACCTCAGCCAAAACCAAAGAAAACCCCAAAACAAGTCCCATCATCCTCTCCATCACCAACTTCTTTACCTGAATCTACCCAACCACTGCTAATCCAAACCTTTGTTTCCTTAGAAAAACAGTCCATGTACCAATATTTTGCTCATAAAATTTCCCATTCTCCATCTCTAGATTCTTCTACTGAAAGTTTCCCTTCACACTCAGATTCATCGTCCATTGAGTCATCTGATTTGTCTGACTCAGACACTTCTGATTCAAATGTAGTTGATATTTCCAAACTCCTCATGGCAGAACCTACTGAACAGTCTGGTGCCACTAACACTGGCCCAAGAACTGAACCTGTTGACACCGATGAAGAAAATCACGAAACTGGTGAATCTTCTCAAACAATTCCACCTCCACCAAAAGTCTCCAAACCTTCAAATGGTCCATGGTTTACTTTTGATGATATCCCTACCATAAAGTGGAGAGAAAGACTACAAGAGTTGTCTGCTTGGATTGATGTCCAAATGTTAGCTCCAGATGCCACAACCCAATCTATTCTACGAGAATTTAGTACTCGGTTTACGGGTTCTCTTCGAGATTGGTTTGACAATCTTGGACAGTATAGAAAACTTTAGTTCATTCAAACTCCACGATCAATTTATTAGAGAACCAAGTGCTACTTTTGAAGCTGCAAGACGAGATTATCTCAACATGAAATGTTGTTCCCTCAACACAAAAGATCTTCATTACCACTACAAGCGAATGTCTTTGCTTTATTATAAGCTAAACAGATTCAACAATGCTACTCTCAGACATGTATTTCTGGCCTCTCTTCCAGAAGAATTACAACCAGAGATCCAACGTCAGTTAGCTGCTCACAAACTCAACATTGACACATTATCATTGGGAAAATTATTTCATCCCCTGTGCTTGTGGTAGTTTTATCCTTAATCTCATAATTCCCCTCCTCTTGAAGAGGATTTGTCTCAAAA
>NW_006262688.1:18769294-18798275 GCF_000493195.1 Citrus x clementina
CGGATTCAAAGACTAGCTTATACCGCCCTTTATTGGCTTGTTTAGCATATTGCTCAGTTCTCCGCTCAATATTGAACTTCGCCTTCTCATGTATATGTTTAACAATTTCAACCTTTTTCTTGCCATCTAAGTTAACATGCTCAGAAACAGGTAATGGAGTTAAATCCAATGGGGTTAAAGGATTAAAACCATAAACAATTTCAAACGGTAAATACTTAGTAGTAGAATGAACATAACGATTATAAGCAAACTCAACAAGTGGTAAACAATCTTCCCAAGTTTTGATGTTCTTTTTAATGATAGCTTGCAATAGAGTAGATAAAGTTCTATTCACAACTTATGTTTGACCATCAGTTTGAGGGTGACAAGTAGTTGAAAACAACAACTTAGTTCCTAACTTAGCCCATAAGGTTTTCCAAAAGTAACTTAAAAACTTAGCATCCCTATAAGAAACAATTGTCCTGGGCATACCATGCAACCTCACAATCTCCCTAAAGAATAGGTCAACAACATTAGAAGCATCATCTGTTTTGTGACATGGAATAAAATGTGCCATCTTTGAAATCTATCTACAACCACAAAAATTGAGTCTTTCCCTTTTCTAGACCTCTGTAAACCTAGTACAAAATCCATCGAAATATCAGTCCAAAGTGCACTAGGTATTGGCAAAGGGGTGTATAAGCCATAAGGTTGCACTTTCAATTTGGCTTGCCTACAAGTGACACATCTACCACAAAGTCTTTCAACATCTCGTTTCATATGTGGCCAATAGAAGCGTTCCTGAAAAATTGCTAGAGTCATTACAACTCCAAAATGCCCTACTAACCCTCCTCCATGGGATTCTCTCAGTAATAAATCTCTCAAAGAACAGTTAGGCGCACACAGTTTATTCTCCCGAAATAAATAGCCATTATGCCTAAATTATTTACCGACTACAGTCTTTCCACAAGCTTGGTAGTCAACACTAAAATCATGGTCATCAACATACAATTCCTTAATATGTTCAAAACCAAGTAATTTAGCATTAAGTGTTGAAATTAAGACATACCTGCAGGAAACAGCATCTGCAACAATGTTTTCCTTACCTTGCTTGTAACGAATGACATATGGAAATGTCCCAATGAATTCTACCCATCGAGCATGCCTCTTGTTCAGCTTGTATTGGCCTTTAAGGTGTTTCAAGAACTCATGATCGGTGTGAATCACGAACTCCTTAGGCCATAGGTAGTGCTGCCACGTTTCTAACGCTCAAATCAATGCATACGACTCCTTATCGTAAGTATGGTAGTTTAAGGCTGCCCCACTCAACTTTTCACTAAAGTAAGCAATTGGTCATCCTTCCTGCATTAGGACTGCACCAATACCAATACATGAGGCATCGCATTCAATTTCAAATGTTTTATTAAAGTTAGGCAAAGACAGTAAAGGAGCATTAGTCAGCTTTTGCTTGATTATTTAAAATGCATAGCGCTCCTCCCCACTTGAATCCAACATCTTTTTTTATTACTTCAGTAAGTGGTGCGACTAATGTGCTAAAGTCTTTCACAAATCATCGATAGAAACTAGCAAGCCCATGAAAGCTTCTCACATTACTTACACTTGTGGGACTCGGCCACTCTTGGATTGCACGTACCTTTTCCTCATCAACCTATATACCCTATGCACTCACAACAAATCCTAGAAACACAAGTTTGTTGGCACAAAAAGTACACTTCTTCAGGTTAGCAAACAACTTTTCTTTTCTAAGCACATCTAAAACAGATTTCAAATTTACTAGATGATCGTTTATGTTTTTGCTATAAATGAGGATATCATCAAAATAAACAACAACAAACTTGCCAATAAAAGCTTGCAAGACATGATTCATAAGTCTCATAAAAGTGCTCAGGGCATTAGTTAGATCAAAAGGCATGACTAACCATTCATACAATCCATATTTTTCTTTTAAAGCAGTTTTCCATTCATCTCCTTCTTTCATTCTAATATGATGATATCCACTTTTCAAATCAATTTTGGAAAATACACAAGACCCATGTAATTCATCAAGCATGTCATCTAGCCTAGGAATGGGATGTCGATACTTTACCGTTATGTTGTTGATGGCTCGATAGTCAACACACATCCTCCACGTCCCATCCTTCTTAGGAAGTAATAAAACAGGAACTGCACATGGACTCATGTTTTCTCTCACGTACCCTTTTTTCCATTAATTCATTAATTCATTAACCTGCCTTTGGAGTTCCTTGGTCTCCTCTAGATTGCTCCTATAGGCTGGTCTATTTGGAATGGCTACATTGGGCCCAAAATCAATATGATGCTCAATCCCATGGATTGGAGGTAAACCATGTGGTGTTTCCTCAGGAAAGACATCCTCATACTCCTGCAAAAGAAAAGTAATAGAACTAGACAAAGTAGGGTCAAATTCGTTAGTGTTTAAAAATGCCTCTTTGTACAAAAGTACAATCATCGGCTAATGTAAAAACAACATTTTTTTTATCTCACTCGCTCTCGCGTAGAAATTCTTTTGTTTTCCATCTAATTTTCACTCAATGGTCGTATTTTTCTTTGGTTTTTCTCTCACATTTTCCTCGGCCTCTTTTTGAATTTCACTGTCTCTCTGTAGGCTCACTTGGTCTCCATAAACCTGCTTTGGTGTCAATGGAACAAGAGTGATGTTGCGTTGATTAAATATAAATGAATATTTGTCGGTGAAGCCATCATGTTTCATACATCTGTCGAATTGCTAACCAAGACCGCCCAAGTAACAAGTGTCCAACCTGCATTGGCACTACATCACAAAGCACCTTATCTTCATACTTGCCAATCCGAAAAGTCACTAGTACCTACTTGTCCACTGTCATTTAACCACTGTAGTTTGTATGGGCGTGGGTGTTTAAGTGTCGGAAGCCCTAACTTCTCTACCATGATAGTACTAGCAACATTAGTACAACTTTCTCCATCAATAATCATACTACATACTTTGTCTTGAACATAACACCTAGTATGGAAAATGTTTTCCTGTTGCGCTACTTTGTCTTCCTTTACTTGCACACTCAAAGCTCTCCTCGCTACTAAAGTCAATTCCCCAGGGGCTATATACTATTCATCTTCGACATCCTCTAATGATGGTATTTCATTCTCTTCCGTCTCATCTTCAGTTACAATCTCACCGTTGTCGCGCAATATCATAACTCTTTGATTCACACATTCACTTGCGATATGCCCCCTACCTTGACATTTAAAACACTTAATGTCACGATTCTTAATAGTAGGAGTTACGGTGTTACCTTGTGTCACATAGCTCAGCTTCCAAGCAGTGGAACTCGAGCTTGGGGCTACACGAGTGTTACCCCTCTTGAGTTGATGCTCAATCTTGATGGTTTTGTGGACTATTTCCTCAATCTCCAAATAATGTTGCAACCCAACCTTATTTACAATCTCCTGATTAAGTCCATTTAAGAATCGTGCCATGGTAGCTTCTCTATCCTCCTCCACATTTGCTCCAATCATGGCAATCTCCATTTCTTTATAATAATCCTCAACGCTTTGGCTACCCTGTGTAAGACGTTGTAATTTTTGGTACAAGTCTCGATAATAGTGGTTAGGTACAAAATGCTTTCTCATCAATGATTTCATTTCATCCCATGTCTCAATTGGACGTTCCCTATTTCACCTCATGCTTATAACAAGCTGATCCCACCAAGTAATAGCATAGTTAGAAAACTCAATCACAGCCAATTTTAATTTTTTTTGCCTCTGAATAATTGTGGCAGTCAAATATGAACTCCATTTTCTTCTCCCATTGAAGGTATGCTTCTGGGTCAAATTTTCCTTGAAAAGATGGAATCTTCATCTTTATGCCACTCAATCCATCATCTTTATTCCTATCTCTCCTACCTTGTCCATCTCTCCTATAGCTACCCACGGGTATGCCTTTTGTATCCCTAATGCCCATCTCTCCTACCTTGTCCATCATACTCATCCTTATAATAGTCATCAATCTCTCCTCTAACTGGAGCTCTTTCTCTCCTACGTGCTTGGGGAACAAGTTGTGGCTGCCCTGGACGTGTGTTCTCCGCCTGATCCAAATGCTCGGGGATGAGCTCTAATTCAACCCTCATCATCCTTCTCATGTAAATTCTAAGTAGTTACGGATTGATCCTCTTCATTTGTGTTTTGTTCTAGGTTGTGAGATATAGCTATTATCTGCAAAAGATTGTTGGAAATAATGTGGAAGGACCTCACCTCACTCCTTTACGTGTTTCACTCAAGAAAAATGACTCACTCAATTTCCACTTGTGTTTCACTCAAATTATTGGCTTTTACCCTCTAATAAGCTCACACTCTCTTGCCTTTTTCCACTCTTAGTAACCCTCACTCGGTTCTTATCAAACTAATCAAACCAATATCAGGATTTCAGAAGCAATTCACAAAGATGACAGCTAAGGAGAATTTAATTTTAAGAGTAAGAAGGCAATGTGTACGAAAGTCGAGATTTGATTTTGGGCAAAATTTTCACCAATGGGGTAAAACTTGTTTTAGACTTCCAAGACAAATAATGAAAAAAAAATGAAAGATTTTAAGAGGAGGTTGGATTTCTTTTTTAAAGGAAAAGGAATAGGTAAAACTTGTGGATTTAAGGAGAATTAAACCACAGATGAATGCTATATGATCATCATATTTTGTCTGTTTAAAAAAAATTGGACTCAACGTTGTCCTGATCAGAAAGCATTGAAGATTGTTGTAGATGTTGAATGAGGCGAACAGCTTTGGTAGACTTGTTTGAGCAATTTTAGGCAAAAACCACTATTTTTTACAGATGAAACAGCGGTTATGCTTCTTTTTCCTGAACTGAGATGGATCTTTCTTCTTGAAGTACCTGTAAGGTTTTTGCCTTTTTTGGAAGATCTGTGAGGGTGCTTTTGGAAATGACTCTTCTTCTTAGTCAAACATGTGCATTTTTTGTTATCTTTGCACTGGATTTTTAGGTATGGTTTTTTACAGGCTAAAGCAAAAGGTTGTCTGTTTTCAATGAGGTCTTTGAAGAAATCTTTCTGTTCACATAATCTGTCAAGACATAACATAGTCAATTGGAAGATTTTGAGGGAGATGAAATTTCTATTATTTCTACTGTTCAAAACATCAACCAGGTCCATTCTAAACCTATTGTCCCTTCAGTTAAGATTTCAGTCCTCCCTTCCAAGTTTCATAAACCTATCCATGTTATTAGTTTTCTTGATATTGGTGCACAACACAGTATGCTCAATCCTACAGTTCTTCCTTCCTCCTATTGGGAAAATCATACTAAATTCTTCAAAGCAGTTAATGGAGAAGTATTCAAAACTTCATTGATTACCAAAAAACCTATTGGGATTCAGTTTTTTTCTAAATTGTATCATATGGTAAAAAATCATTGGTTCAGATTTACCAGACAAAGATCTTTTCATAGGATTTGATATCTTTCATCTGGTAAAAAATCTCCACATCACACAACTAGAATCAAGTTCAAATAAATGTTTTTGCCTTATACAGATGTTCTTCATTTGTATACCCTTTCAGATACAGCCCCCCTTTATGTACCCATCACTCAAAAATTTCTTCCTTTCTATCCTGAAAATTGTTCAATCATCCTTTACCTCTCTGGAAAAATGACAAGTTCTTCATTCAAGTCATTTCCTAGAATCTTGAAGAGGGTGAACGTTGTGAGAGAATAGTTTTGGTAAACCAGTCAGGGTCAGAGTACATGGTGTTGTTATACCAGAACTATAACAACTGAGACTATTCTTTGGACTAGTAGTCCGCAAGTTCGGGTTTCCAGCCGATATACCCTAATCCTTTAGATATCAAACCAGTGGGAGAAAACCATTGCCCACGATACCACCCAAGAACAAGTCATTTCCTATACTCTTGAAGAAGGTGAACGTTGTGAGAGAATAGTTTTGGTAAACTGGTTTGAAAATAAATCAGGACTTTTCTGATGCACAAGATCCTTACTCAAAGGCAAGTGTAGAGCATACTCAGTATAGAGATAGAGATGATCGCTCTTAGAATAATGGCTCAAGTGTTAACTCGCTACCTAGAAGAAGAAAATGATTTAGAGAGACATAAGAAGATTATGAACAAACTTTCAAGATTTTTTATTGAAGATGTTCTGCTTAATATAAAGGGTGAAGAGCTCTTATATAGAGCCTCTGGAAAATAAAAGATAAGACATGACCCTTATCTTTGAGCAAACGAAAAAAGATAAAAGAAAAAGCACACACGTGAAAAAAAAAAAACACACTTTAGATAGGACAGGACCCCTGCTATCTTTATTAAAGCCGAAAATCACGGAAAGCTTCTGTAGCCATGTGAAAAGCTAGAAGCTTTATGGAGTGGAGGGAAATCTGGATGGAGATATGTCTCCTGTCTCTTTTTCATATTGCTTTCGAGCTTTACGAATCTCTTGGTAGATCAGATAATCTTCATCAAGCTCATCTTTTTCTGCGGCATCTGTGGCTAGCTGAGAGACCGGCTCAGGAGGCAAACACAGAGACTCTTGAGATGGGAGAAGTGAGTGAAAGTCTTCCCAAGGGTCTTGAGCATCTTGAAAAAGAACATTCGTGTAGTCAGTGCATTCTTCTCTGACGAGAATACCCTTTGGACTGGAACTTGATCCTGGAGTATTTTATCAAATTTTTGGTAAGAACTCAAGGGAGTGAGATGGTCCGATAGATGTGTGACAAATTAAGGACTGAGTGGAAATGGATGTGGAAATGTTTTCAATTCATATGCATGGTCCTGAGTCCAATAGTCTTTAGTGACTGGATGTTGAAAATATGGCCTGTGAATGATGAAAACTGAGGTAAATAGATCTGCTTCTTGGTCAGGAAGTCTGTTTAACTGATGATGGAGTAAAATATTCTGAAGTTGTTTACGCCACCATGTGAGTGGTGAAAACCATTCAAGTAATGTCCAGAGGAGGGATGGAGCATGATCAGGAGTTGTGATGTGCCTGAGGGTAGGTTGAACAGGGAGAACAAGTTTAGTGACATACAGGACTATGAGACACCATATATACCATAATTCATCTTTTGAAATGGCTAGGTTTGGATTGAGAGTGAATCTTGTAAGAAACAAGTGTTCTAGGTGAAGGGATGGAAGATGGAGTGGTTGGGTTTGGTAGACATTCATGAAATACTTGAAAAGGAATTTTTTGGCAAAATCTTGGATTTGGAAGGTTGAACTGAAAGAGAGATTGAGGGGAAATGTCTTTTGGGTTAAAGCTTTGAAAGAGATCAGTTCATGGCTATGATGGGTATGACCTGGACGGAAGTGATGAGGGTAGGCTTATTTATAGTTGGACGGGTGAGGAAATCAGGGATAAGATTTTTATCACCTTTTATGTGCTGGACTGTGAAGTCATATTTGGCTAACCAAGCTTTTAAGCTGAGTAATTACTTGTCTGGGAGCAATTTGTTCCTGAAGTCAAGGATTTTTTGGAAAGAGGAGTTGTCTATTTTGATAAGGAAGTTGTGACTGATCAGATGGAATTCAAATTTCTTGATCCCATACTTAACTACTAAAATCCTTTGTAAATAACATGATAATTCTTCTCTGCATCTTTGAATTGTCCACTTACATGGGCGCAATAGGACTTTGTTTCTCCAATCTTTTCTAGAAGAATGGCACTCTAGTATTCATCACTGGCGTCGGTCTGGAGAATTCTATGTCCAGTTGTGGGAATTTTGAGTGGCGGTGGTGACTGAGAAATCTTTTTGAGTTGCTTGACAGCTATTGTCTGTTCAGGGCCCCATGGTGGGGGTTGTTTCTTTAGCATGTGTGACAACTTGCTGGTGTGGACCGCAACTTTGGGAATAAAATCTCTCAAATAATTCACGATTCCAAGGAACTGTTGAATTTGCTTTTTATTGAGATCTGTAGCTAGAAACTTTGCCAATTCTTCTACAATATATGGTCCTAGATGGTAGTGACCATGTTTTAACACCATGCCTAAAAAGTCAATAGATTACTTTCCAATGCTACTTTTCTTTTCAGAAAGCATTATGCCATGTGCTTGGACAATGTCAAAGAAATCCGAAAGCAATTGTTGATGGGTCTGATGGTTGGTAGAAAATAGCAAAATGTCATCAATATACACCATAGCATGATGTAGGATGGGAGAGAATATTTTGACCATTGCTTTTTGGAACAAGGAAGGAGAAACTTTGAGACCAAAAGGCATCACTATCCATTGATAATGGACATTGGGAATACAGAAGGCCGTTTTAGGTCTATTAGAGGGTGAAATGCCAAGTTGTCAAAAACCAGCTTTAAGATCGAACTTGGAAAAGATTTTTACACCTTGGAGATGGACAAACAAGGACTGGATTTTTGGAAGAGGAAATTTTTCATCTCGGAGAAAAGCATTTAGAGGCTGATAATTAATTACCAATCTCTTTTTTCCTCGAACTAATTCAGACATTTTTTCAACATAAAAGGCTTGACATGCCCAATCTGAAGTTGTGGGCTCAATGAGACCTTGTTGAAGCAATTGATCACATTCTTGTTTGGCTAAAAGGAGGTCAGAAGGTGGAATTCCTAGATGGGTTGCTTTTTAGGGATTGATATCTTCATTTAACTTGAAGGGGAGTTGAATGAAAAACTTGTCATTTTTCCGATGACTGAACTGAGAATGGTTTTCAGAACTGAACGGAAGAAGTTTTTGGATGATAGAAGCATAAAGAGGAGATGTGTAAGGCAAAACAATTTGTTTAAACTTGATTCCAATTAGTGTGATGTGAAGATTTTTTACCAGATGAAGGATATCAAATCCTATGAGAAGATCTTTGTCTGGTAAATCTAAACCAACGATTTTTTACCATATGACACAATTTGGAAAAAACTGAATCCCAATGGGTTTTTTGGTAATCAGTGAAGTTTTAAAGATTTCACCATTGGCTGCTTTGAAAAATTCAGTATGACTTTCCCAACAAGAAGTAGGAAGGACTGTAGGGTTGAGCATACTGCGTTGTTCACCAGTATCAAGGAAACCAATAATAGGAATAGGTTTATGAAACTTGGAAGGAAGGACTGAAATTTTTGCTGAAGGAGCAGTAGGCTTAGAATTGACCTGATTAACTTCTTGAACAGTAAAAATAACATAAATTTCATCTATCTCAGAATCATCTGTTGACACTGTGAGGATGAAGGCTGTATGATCATCATATTCTATTTGTTTAGAGAAATTGGACTCAACATCTTCTTGATCAGAAAGCATGGAAGATTTTTGTAGATGTTCAATGAGACGAACAACTTTGGTAGACTTGTTTGAACAATTTCTAGGAAAATGACCTAATTTTTTGCAAATGAAACAACAGTTATGTTTCTATTTTCTGAACTGAGATGGATCTTTCTTTCTGAAGTATTTGTAAGGGTTTTTGCCTTTTTGGGAAGATCTGTGAGGATGCTTTTGGAAATGACCTTTCTTTTTGGTTGGACAAGTGCATTTTTTATCATCTTTACACTAGATTTTGAGGTATGGTTTTTTACAAGCTGAGGTAAAAGGTTGTCTGTTTTCAATGAGATCTTTGAAGAAGTCTTTTTGTTCACACATTCTATCAAGACACAACATAGTCAACTTGATGAGAACCATCAAGGGAATACCATTAAAACTTCAAGTGATCCTTTGCACATTCATGGAGGCCCAATTACAAGAGCAAGAGCCAAAAAGATGCAAGTTGCTTTAAATGGATTAATTGAGAAAATATGGATTGAAAATGCAATTCAAGATGCAAGACATCATGAATTGGGTTTGAAGAGAAGACAAGGCATTGTGGGCGTTATTCAAGTTATTGGGCAGCCAAATACACAATTTGTATCAAATGCAGAAAGGTCAAATTCGAAATAAAAACTATATTGATTGAGCTAGAAGTAATGTACCGTTGGAAAGATAATTAAGCTAGCTTTCCAATAAATTTTACAGAGCTAGATTTGGAGTTCTCTAGAAGGAGTTATGACCAATTCATTACAACTTGTTCAGACTTGGGATTTTCAATGACTCCTTTGTTTTTCAACTTTATTTGTTTGTTTTTTTTCAAGTTTGTCAATGTGTAAGGTAAGTCTACCATTAATGATGGTGGGTAACATTAAGTTTTTCAATGACAGCATTAATTGTAGTAGGCTAGCATTAATTTTGTCAAAGATAGCATTAATTATGGTGGGTTGGTGAAGACTTTTGAAACATCCTTTGACAAACCTACTTGGAGGGTTGTTCCAATGTTTCCATTTGTATTTTTAGGATCCTGAGTTTCTTTTAGCCTATTTAAATTTAGTAACCTTGCTATGTAATAATATTAGAGATTAATGTTATTTGAATTTGAAAGATTATTCTTTCTTTGGTTCTTTTGAGAACTAGTGAACTTATCAAGAATTTGCATTCTTGTGGCATTCTAAATTTAGACTTATCACTCACCTTCTCATTTATTTTTTGAGTGTGGCGTTAATATCATTCTCTATACCTTTGGTTCATGTTTTCTTAAGCATTGGGTCAAAGTTTTGTTTATCATAAATCTGTTTAGAACTTTCTTGGGAAGTTGAAACTACAAATTAAGTGTGGGTTTCAAAGTTTCATTGTGAGATTCGCATCATTTGGTATCAGAGCTAGTTTCTAATCAGGTTTGAATGTCTTATTTATTTTGATTATCAAAATAAAAAAAGAGAAAAACGTACAAAAAAAAGATTACAAAAGGATTCAAGTATTTCTACTTTCATCAAATTGAATTTTAGTTATTCATTTTCCTTGGCATAGTTTACACACATATCAATTGTGTTGCCTTGCTTGCTTGCTTTCCTTTCTTCAATTTCCTTTTCATTCTTTGTGTCCTCTTAATTTCTTTTCTTTGTTAGTGTGCTGGATTGTCATATTTGGTGTGCCACTTGGGTTTTTTTTTCTTGATTTTGTTTATTTAGTTCAATAAAGAACTGAAAGAGAGAATTAAGTGTGGTAAAAGGCAAAAGTTTGTGAGATGATTAGAGGGTAAAAGCCAATTTGTGTGTTAAACACGAGAGTTAAGTGACATCAAATTGAGTGAAACACCTGAGGGAGTATTGTGATGTCTTTTTGCTAACATTCTTTTCAGATCACAAATATGTCAAAAGATCAAGACTCTATAGACCAATCAATCATGCTCAAAGCCATGCAACAACAATTTGAGCACATGAATCTAATGTTTAGAGAGATTCGTGACAAATTGGAGAGGCAAGACACTGCCATAGCCAATCTACAAAGGGGGCAACAACCAATAGCTCCTAATGTAAGAGGTAATCAAGGGCATGCTGTCATGGGAGAAGAAGATGGCGATGACATAGATGATTTTGATGACCAGGCCACTGTTGACATATAGATCATGATTTGGGGAGTATCAAACTGAAAATTCCTTCTTTTCAAGGTAAAAATGATCCGGAAGTTTATTTGGAGTGGGAAAAAAAGGTGGAGCTAGTATTTGATTGCCACAACTACTCTGAGGAGAAAAAGGTAAAACTAGCTGCTGTTGAATTTACTGATTATGCTATTATTTGGTGGGATCAACTTGTTTTGAGTAGGAGACGAAATCGTGAAAGGCCTATAAACACTTGGGAGGAGATGAAGGCCATCATGAGGAGGAGATTTGTTCCTAGTCATTATTATAGGGAGCTGCACCAAAGGCTTCAAAGTCTTACACAAGGTTCTAGAAGTGTGGAAGATTACCACAAGGAGATGGAAATAATCATGATTTGAGCCAACATTGAAGAAGAACGAGAGGCCACTATGGCAAGATTTTTACATGGTTTAAATCAAGATATTGCTAATGTGGTTGACTTGCAGCACTATGTTGAGTTGGAAGACATGGTTCACATGGCCGTGAAAGTGGAATGACAACTAAAAAAGAAAGGTTCCACTATAACCAATTTGGGTTCATCTTCCTCATGGAAGTCAAAATCGAGCAAAGATGAAAAGGTTAGTGGGTTTTTTGGTAATCAAAGTTGTTTCAAAAGTTTCACCATTAACTACTCTGAAAAGTTTGGAATGGTGTTCCCAACAGTCTGATGGAAGAACAGAAGGATCAATCATACTGGTGTCTGCACCAATGTCAATAAACCCGATAACAGGAACAGGTTTATGGAATTTATAAGGAAGGATGGACATCTTGAGAGAAGGTCTAGGCATGGAGGAAACATAGTTGACAGTTTGAACTGTAGAGATGACGGAAATATCTTCAGAATCAGAGGATTCTGCTATAAGGAAAGCAGTTTGGTCATCTTGAGCTGACTGTTCTGAAAAATTTGATTCGACATCCTCATTCTCAGATAACAGAGAAGAATGTTGAAGATGTTGGATAAGATGAACAGCTTTGGCAGATTTATGGGGACAATTTCGGGCAAAGTGACCACGTTTCTTGCAGAAGAAACAACAGTTGGATTTTTTCTTTCGGTACTGAGAAATATCTTTCTTTTTGAAATACCAAAAGGGTTTTTTGGAGGATGATTTCTTGTGGAAGTGTTTCTGGAAATGCCGTTTCTTGGTGGTTGGACAAACACATTTCTTTTCATCCTTACACTCGATTTTGAGATAAGGTTTGTGACAAGCCTGAGAAAAGGATTTTTTGTCTTCTATGAGATCTTTGAAGAATTCTTTTTGCTCACGGATTTTTTCAAGAGATAGCATGGCCATATATCAGCTATGCTCAGATTAGTGGCTGTAAGTTTTCTTTGAAGATCTGGTTGTAATTCAGAAGGAAGAGAGGCTATGAAGACATGTTTAAGAGATGGCTCATTGAATCCATTCAACTTGTAAAACAGAATACTCATTCTTTTGTAATGAGCATCTAGAAGGTGCCTTTTGAGAGAACAGCACTTCATATGGTGATAGTCTTTCCTGTCTGCATCAGTGGAAGCAGTTTTTTCACCGATGAATTGTTCATGAATAATATTGAGGGCAGTTCCAATTGGGGATTCCATGAATTGGATCTGTCTGTATTCTCTTAAGCTTTCTAGCCAGTCTCGTAGAGAACCCGTGGATCGGGCCATGAATTCACGAAGAACGGCTAGGGGTTGAGCATTAGGTTTGGTACCTTGGAGATCAATCCATGCAGCAAATTCTTGGAGTCTGGCAGACCATTTGTGACAAGGAATGTCATCAAATGTAAACCAAGATGCTAAAGATGGTTTTGTTGAGTGTTCCTGAACTGGTGGTGGCATTAGGTCTGTTTGAGATGCTTGATCAGAAGGATGATCTTCAACAATAAGTGTCATCCAAATCCCCAAACATCCCTGATGCCCATTATCAATGGACTGTTATGCCTTTGCATGCGAATATATTATATATGGTTAATTTTGGTGTGCCATTTTGCTAATAATCTAAGCATTAGTCTTCCTCTAAACCCTCTCTCTGAGAGGAACCTAGACGGGAAGTTTACGAGGATTTCTAGTGGATCCAGATTGTCACTCATAGGTTGGGTGTGGCTGGGTGGAATCTTTTAATAGTAATAACATAGGGTTTGCTCAGGGGTTATCGAAGTTTAGGAAAATATACAAAGTAAAGTTGGTTGGTTGGGAAGGTAACAATATTAAATAGCAAGCTTTAGCTTTAAAAAGTGAGAGATTGATGATGATGAACTCATACGTAGGTGTAAAGCTATAACCTTGAAATCAAATGAGGAAAATATGATTAATTTTGCAGGAAGAATAAAGACAAAAGGGGAAAATTAGTTGCACACTGCTTGGTTGGGAAAATTCTTCATGCTTGTAGTGTGCCCCGTGAAGGACTTAAGGCAGCTATGCTAGCTTGGAGATCTACGAAGGAGTTGAAAGTGGAGAGCTTAGGGACAACATCTTTGTCTTTAAGTTTGCTTCAGAAAGTGAAAAAAAAAATTTACAGGGGGCCATGGCACTTTGACAAATCGCTAATGATACTAGCAGAACTAATTGGTGTTAGGGATATCAAAAAGCAAGCTTTCACTCACACCTCTTTTTGGGTGTAAATTCACAACATGCCCATCATGTGCATGGATAAGGAGATTGTACAGTAGATAGCGGGGAAATTGGTAAGGTGGAAGAAGTGGAAACGAATGAAATAGGGGAATGTATTGGCTCCTTTGCACATATTAGAGTTCTGGTGGACGTCACACAACCATTAACCAATCGATTGGTCTTAAAGCTGGAAGATGGAGAGCAACTGTCAATGAGGGTAGCCTATGAAAGATTGTCGGAGTTCCATTTTTACTGTGGAATAATTGGGCATCAATACAAAGAATGTCTTGACTACAAAGGGCAGCCAAATGATGAACTAGCCTTTGGAGCAAGGATGAAAGCACAAACTAAAGCAGACCGAATAAGGCAAAATCGAGATAAAGAGCGATGGAGAGCATAAACGCAGCATCAGAAAATAATGTGAGTTAAGAGCAACCTTGTGAAGAAATGGGTTAGCCTAACCCGAGAAAAGAGAATGCACTTGGGTCAAACCAACCCGATACGGATGGGAACATAAAGCCAATGAGGATTAGCTAAGTGGAAGGAGTAGGTGAGGGCTCATTAATTAAATATGGCAATATAGTGCAAGCTATAGCTCAAATTCAGAGAGTAGTTGCAACAGATATGGGGAAGGTGCCTAGAGAAAAGAAAACTATAGGGAGAAAAAATGTAGAAAAGAGGTGGGAAAATGGAGTGAATGGTGGAAATGAGGCAATGGGCTTGTTGGGCCCTGAAACTTTAGATCAAAAGATGGGCTGCAAACAAGTACTTGGAGTGAATCACACCTCTGGCCAAAATACATAAGTTAAAAGGAAAAAAATGGAAGTTACAAGCTAGAGAAAGGGCAGTGACATGAATGTGTGTTATTGGGCCGGCCTCACTAAAGAGAGCTATGAGGGATCAAATAAGACCAAGCCGGGAATGTAAAAAGCTGAAGTTAAGGAGTCCAGTGGTTACGCGGGCAAACCAGATTCAAATATCCTCTCCAGCAACAAAGCTCAAACTAGTGTGGGAGGAAGAAATGCATGTCTCGACACAAAATGAGGAGATGTCTATTGAAAATTTATCGGCGGAGGCTGGAGAACAGCCCTGCCGATAGCCATAAAGCTTATAAGTTGGAATGTTCGAGGTTTGGGGAATCCTCGAATGCGCCTAGCTGTAAAGAAAATTCTCCACTTATACAAGCCTCAACTTTTGTTTCTCTGTGAAATTAAGTTGAAGACTGAACAAGTTAAACAAGCAAGTAAATAGTTGCAATTAGAAAATTGTTTGGTGTAGATAGTGTTGGAAGAAGTCAAAGTCTAGTTCTCATGTGGAGAGCTGATATTGATGTTCAAATTTGCTTTTACAGCAAGCACCACATTGATTTCCAAGTCCACAACACACAAGATAAAGTTTGGAGAGGCAAGGGGATATATAGGCACCCTGAAGCAAGCCAAAAAAAACATACATGGACACTATTGAGAAGATTAGTAGGTATGTCTACTCTCCCATGGCTATGCTTTGGAGATTTTAATGAGATCCTTAGCTTAAATGAGAAGAGTGGAGGGTTGGATAGAAATGTTGTGGCAATTGCTGAATTTAGAGTCGTTGTTCGTTATTGCAAGCTCTTTGACTTAGGAAGCATAGGATACTTGTTTACTTGGTCAAACAAGCAATTTGGACCAAGTTTGATATCCAGGTTTATGTGTAATAAAGGGTGGAAAACTGAATTTTATGATGACTTGGCCACAAATTTAGTTCATTGGGAGTCTGATCACAACCTAGTCATGGTGGAGATTAAAGGGAGACAGAGAAGCCTAGTGTATGAGAAGAAAACTTTCACTAGAATCCATTATGAAGACATGTGGAGCTCTTATGAAACATGTAGGAACATTGTGAAGGAGGTGTGGTCTAAATAGCACACTAGCACCGAGGCAAGTCTTGTCCATATGTTTCAAAATATTGCTAAAAGATCAATGGCAAAACTAATTCTTTGGAGCCAAGAAGAATTTGGTGGCAGAGATAGGAAGCTGAAGGAGCTAGTAAAGAGGTTGAAGCAAGCTAAAGAGGGGGGAGATCAATATGAAAAGTGGAATGAAATCAGGAGAACTGAAAAGCAAATAATTAACATTTTGCATCCATTGTGATATTGCAATGTAATAGACACAATAGAAATCTTAAGATGAAATTTAATGTATCATCATTGTCTTCAATTGTCACATCCCGCTAGAAAGATCCATACTGCTATTTGGGGGATCTATTGATGTTGAATCTTGTTGGTCCTCATTCAACTCATCCTATGACGAGAACGATTTTCATTCTTTTTTTTAAGGATGAAATATAGATTATTCAATATTAAATTCATTACTTGTGATTTTCACTTAGCAAACTCTTGTATTTATCAGACATGTATGTACAATTATGCCATAGAATTATGACATGCATATGTGAAAGATTTTTTTTCCTTTTGACCCATCTTAATCTTAATAGAAAGCACTAGTGATAGTGAAATACTTGGAATAACATTATTGTTAACAAATATGATTTAGGTTAGCCCATTAACTGCATGATTCTCCTCTCAATTAAAATAAAAAAGGATAGAATGGATAAAATCTCGTTTAGTCCCTATATTTTGATGTTAATATCTATTCAGTTCCTATATTTTTAAAAATACCTCAAAACATCCCCGACATTAAATTATTAACACATTTCCTCTTACTTTTTGTTGCTTTTGGTTTATTTTTACAATATTACCCTCTCACAATATTGCTTTTGGACATTAGTAAAAAGAAAAAAAATTAATTATCAATTTAATCTCAAAAAATAAAATAGAAACAAAATTAATATATGTTACTTTTTTGTAACACACTGCTGAGGAATGAATATATTAATTTTTTTATTACTAATGTCCCAAAAAATAGGTAATTTAATTATTTTTACAATCAATTTTTTTGGAAACAAGTAGCTTTCACAAAAATTAATATATATTCTTTTTATTTTTATTTTATTTTTGGGGTTAAATTGATAATTTAATTTTTTTCTTTTTATTAATTTTATAAAAAAAATTATTGTAAGAAGGTAAAATATTAAAAGTAAGTCAAAAGAAATAAAAAGTAACAGTAAAGATGTTAATAGTTTAAGGATATCAATGTTTTGAGGTATTTTTAAAAATACAAAAACTAAATGAATGAAATAAATTTTTACCTGGATAGAATTTAGATTTTAATATATTATTTTATCAATAAAATAAATACGATTTAGTAGATGTACATGGATAGGGTAGGGCAGGTGGAGCATAAATAAAAACTAAAAAAGAAAAGAAAAAGAGAGAAAAAAAAAGTCCGCTCTTCTCTTCTAAGTCACACAAAAGTCTCCTCTGTTCTGCGCACGCAAACGCAATTCTCTCCCTTCCATTCATTTTTTTCTAAGGAAAAAAATAACAAAATATCAAATAAACGAATCCAATTCAAATTCTTCTTCTTCAATTTCACTTCTTTTCGGTTTTTTCACACAAAAAAATTATCTTTTATTCACAGCCCCTAAAAGGATAGCCAAAAAATAAAAATAAAATAAAAATAAAAATAAATATAAATTATAAATAAATAAATAAATCAGGGCCGTTGTTTTGGGTTATAAATCAAAAACTCAAACGTAGGGTTGGCTGGCCTTTTCAAAGCTTAATTTTTGCCTCACCGTTAAAGCCAATTGATATAACGAAATCATAAACTTGTTTTGGGTTTTTCGTTTATCACGTTGCCTTTCTCGTAACAAAATCTGGCTGGAGAGAGGTCAGTTTTTTTTTAAAATAATTTTTGGCTGTTAAAATCGTTCTTGTTAATTGTTTGGAATCAGTTTTATTGATGTTTGTTAAAGATTCTGGATAAAAAAAGGATTTATTAAGCTACGGCCTACGGGTTGTTTTTGTTTTATTAATAAATTTGGATCTGTGTATGTTGTCTTATCGTAACATCTATCTGGGTCATTAATCCAATTTGTACCTGATAGATATATGTGAAGTATTGAAAAGTGAACATAAAGCTAAGGAAACGATAGATACTTTTGGAATTTAGCTATTACAATTTCATGAATATGTATGTTTCTTTTAGAGAAACACAATAGCAAAATGGAAAAGCTAAGCCTGTTAATAATGCTCATTTGTTTTGAGCAAAATATTATGAGATTATTGTGTTTCTTTGTATAGTTATGCTTTTAAATGTCCAGTATACTTTTGTTGATGATCAATGGATTAAAAGGGTTGTCTTCTTTTCTCATTTTGACAGGCTAAACTCTCTTGTTCATGTTAGGGATTGGGTTTTCCTGGTTGGAAACTACCTTTTTTCACTCTGGCAGCTGAGGCATATTTGAACGCTTCTCGCACCTCTAAGTGGGTGTGGGGTGATCAGGAGGGAATAATTTTGCTCTTTGTTTTAAGAAGATCAAGGTCATCTCATGTTTGGAGATTGTGTCGTGTTTCTGTGGGTTTGTCGCTTGATTATGGCTAAGGTCACCTTTTGCTAAGTTTCAGAAGCTAGACCTCAGTTTGCCTCTTAGGTCTTTATTTGTTCATACATAGTTTTTTCTTTTTTCTTTCTTTTTTTCTTTTAAACAAAAAAGGTCTTGTTTCGATGTAGCTCTGGTCAGTATTGTTACAATGGTCAGATTTTCATGCTTCAGTACTCGAACTTACTCCCAGAGACCAAAGGTAAGTGGAAGAATCAATTTGTTTTCCTGAGATTGGATTTAATCTCTCTGGGAACTTTTTTTTTTCATTTGTATGTCTGATTCCTGATTATTATCCTCTCCCTCAGAAAACAGTTCAACCATCAGTTGAGGAAATGCGGAAAAGTTTGGACGACTTCGCAGCAATACAGGCAATGAAAGATTCACCTAATTCTTTGAATGCAAAAACAATTTTATTAAGTACTCCTGGACGTACTCAAATCAATGACGATGCCAAGCATGTTGCAAGTTCTTCCTCAATTGAACATGTCTGGAAATCAGACGAAATAACGGGCATAATCAATTCTGAAAATGACGTAGGAATCCGTAAGTTGGGGCGGCTGAAAAAGAGTCAGTCTCTTGGAAGTCGATTATGCTGGGAGGGGAAGTATCCTGGTGAAAATGATACAGAAGAGGAGACTGAGGGATTCTCTTCTGATTCCCATGACCAAAATGGTCAGACAACACAAAATGGCAGAAATGATCCGGTTGTAAGCCCACCCAGTGAGTATGAAAAAGCTCCACACTTAATGTCAGCTCATATTAATAATGAATCTATATTCTCAATCGGAGATCCTCTTAATTCAGAGAAGGAAGATAAAAACGATGCCCCAATATCTGGTCATGGTGACTCTGCTGATAATTATACAGGCCTTATGCCCTATACCCCTCCTTTGATCATAAAATCATTTTCTATGCCTAACATCAAAGGTTTTATGTGTCCTTTCGAAGAATGCTTTACTCTTAAACATTTTGCTCCTCGTTCCAGATCTTCTGATGATCTACAAATTTTGGGCATGTGGGAAAAAGATACTTCAGTTCAGAACATTGACGGACAGGTTATGGAAGAGCAAGAAAGATATGCTTATATGTGTAAAATGGAAAAAACAAATTTGGGGATCCGGGCTGACGACTGCTATGATTCTTGTAATTATTCTGCTTTAGCAAAAGATTGGGTGATGCCAGATGAGAATTCTGTGAAAAAACTTCAAGGGGAATCCTTGCATGAGCAGTGGGATAAATTGCCAAGCAAGCATTTTAAGATTAAGCGCATCAAGGAGTGGGTTAACGATCTTCAACATTGCAGCCCATTGGAAGAATCAGATGAAACATCTGTTTCTAATGATCAGGTGAAGCGAGATCCTAAAGTCTTGAATGGCTCAACTGCTGTTAAAGGGGATGGTAAAGGTAACTGCTGGCATGGAAGCTGTAACAAAATATATCTCTTTTTTGAGGTGCCTCGGCGCCCAACCGTTTCAAGCTGCAAATCATGGGTTTGGTTGTCCTCCCCCTTTTCTTTAGTGCATTGTTAGCCTAAAGGGGCTTAATCTGTCAGGAAATGCTATAAGGAATGCACATCTATTGGCAGCTCTATCCTTGTGCATTTATCATCTATTTTATGCTATACTAGCATAACCCAAATCCAAGAAAGTATAGCTGTTGTTGATTATTTTACCTGTCCTTTTTACTCCCTGTAGTGAGGATCACTGCTGGTGCTCTTCCTC
This sequence comes from Citrus x clementina, assembly GCF_000493195.1. Lineage (NCBI taxonomy): Eukaryota > Viridiplantae > Streptophyta > Magnoliopsida > Sapindales > Rutaceae > Citrus > Citrus x clementina. The sequence goes on from NW_006262688.1 coordinate 18,789,490, forward strand.
GAGGACTTCATATACTGAATCTGTCAAAAAACAATATTTCCACAATTGAGGGCTTGCGAGAACTTACCCGCCTCCGTGTACTCGACCTGAGCTACAATCGAATACTTAGAATTGGACATGGTATGTATATGGCCTGTGCTGTATTACAAGTTGACAGACAGTTAGCTGTCCTATTTTCATTGTATTCCTATTTCTAACGCATCCTTCTGACTAATTTTATTGGAAGGTCTGGCATCCTGTTCCTCTCTGAAAGAGTTATACTTGGCTGGAAACAAAATAAGTGAGGTAGAGGGTCTTCACCGCCTCTTGAAATTGACTGTGCTGGATCTGCGTTTCAACAAAATTTCTACAGCTAAATGCCTGGGTCAACTTGCTGCTAATTACAATTCCTTGCAAGCTATTAGCTTGGAAGGAAACCCTGCACAGAAGAATGTAGGGGATGAGCAGCTGAAGAAAAATCTACAAAGCCTTCTTCCTCATTTGGTTTACTTCAACCGGCAGCCAATGAAAGCTAGCACTTTGAAGGATGCTTCTGATAGGTCAGTTCGGCTAGGTATCAGTGCCCATCTGTTTGATCGTGGCCTTAGATCAGATAACAAAGCTGCAAGGAAGAGTACCCATAGGTCATCCTTATCGACTCATGGCCGCAAAAGTCAAGCCGCATTCTCTCCACCAAAAAAGTCAAGGAGCAGGCATGCACACCTGCCACCAATTGGAACTAAAGCAACAACTAATAATCGGCATAACTATTTTGATACTGGTAGCAGGCTTCTGAACCTCAAATCAGAGTTTTCTATGCGCAGGAGTCGAAGTGAAGAAATGCTGGGAGGTGGTCTGTAAAATGTTTTTCTAGAGCATGCAGTCTCTAAGATGTTTTTTTGTGCCTTGAACATCTGGTTGGTGCATTTCCCTTTTTTGGTTGTGGTTTTTTCTTTGGCATTATCACACTTGAAATATATTTGAGCAACTCATTTCTAAGTTCATTCTTCCATTTAATTTGTGACCTTGAATAGCTCATTTTTATTGTGTTTTTGCTTTTCTGGTGATGTCAAGTATTACTCGGGAATCGATTGTTATTTATTATTATTATTATTATTATTATTATTATTATTATTTTTCAATGAAATAATGTTAGAGCCATCTAGTTAAGAGACACTCTAAGATGTTTGTTGTCATGGACTCAGAACTGCTGTTGTATGTGAGACTTTTGACTTGTTAGTAACTCCTATGTTCATAGCAGACTTCTGACTTGTTAGAAACTCCTATGCTTTTGACTAAATAGAAATGGGCATGGAGAGGGAATCTGGAACTGCAGGAAAAAAGGAGAGCTACTTGCCAGCAGAAGGGAAGGAAGAAGCAAAAGTTTTCGCATAATTTTATTTACTTTACGTAAGCCTGTTAGTGCAGCTTGGCTGGTTGGTTGTCTATGACACCATGCCCATATGCATGCTGCTACTCTTCCATTGCCTCGCTGTTGGCCATTCTTCCACGCAGAGGCATGTATACATTCGGCATGTTTTAACAATGTATTAGAATTTCGGACCAGAATTTGCGTTTTCATGTTCAATTTTTAGAGTTTGTGTAACCAGCAGGGTTCTTTCATAGTTCATTTTAGTTGCGAGAAAAACAACGTATAATACTACAAAAACGGGGTGCTACATTTTATAAATGCAATGACGAAATTTTATTTGATTTTGAAAAGCTGTGTTATTTCTCAAACCAAAAATTCAAAACCTGATTCTGATACATTACATGGTAGTATTATGCAGTGGTAAAACTATAAAGATCCCAGAGAAAGTAAAACACAATACTATACAGTTAACGAACCAAACCCCCACTTTGAGAGGGCAGATATTACACATTGCCATTTTGTCACCTGCGATATATATAGATATCTATATACATATATGCATAAATCAAAGCACACATTCTTTATACCCGACAGCCTTCACTTTGTTGCCTTTGATCATATTCTGCAACATTGATGAAAGTTGATATGACCTTAGTTATACAGTAAATCAACTGGGGAAAAAAAGAGAGTAGAAAAACATGACGGCAATGCAAGAATCCAAACACTCAGAATTATATACTATCCATGAATCACCTGAATGTGCAGCCAAATATTACCCTTGGGCTAAATCAAAGAAATATGATTTGACCAGTTAAACCTGATCCCAAAACTATAGGTTACGATTTACAAGCATCAACCCCGTTTATATAACAACCACAGATATCCTACACTGCTTCATCTTGATATCATTGCAATTGACTAAAATATGCTTAAGCACAAATCAGCAGAAGTTAGGAACAGCCTCCATTAGTTTGAATAGCAGAAGTGAAATCACTCTACGAGGCCCAATAAAGAAAAAATGACTTCCAAATACAACAAATCGAAAAGGTGATTTCACAAATATGTGGCCATTGACAAGGTCACAATTATGGATTTCTACAGCTAGTTCTTTTAACAGTGAGTTATTAAAAAATACATCTATTTCATAATTTTGACTGCTCTCATTTTCATGTCTTCTTTCTCTCGGCATATTTATTTCAGGACAGCAAGAAACTAAGGGTTTGTACACAAAACAATAGCAGCAAAGCAAATTGAAACTAACTAAAATCTATCACAAAAACACACACACAAAAAATGATGATTGTAAAGCTGATAATAATGGACTCTGAAAATGAAAATGGAAAAGAAGATGTATCCTTAGAATCTAACCAACCAAAAAACCTCATAGATCCTTCAGAATTTCAGCATAGTTCACATAATATCTCAGAGAGCCCTTTAAAAAAAAAAGTGCATATACTTAATGAAGGAATTAACTAAGCTTTCCACAAGTCCAACGAGCCAGAACACACCCAAAACTTCTTGGGATCAGATAGATGTAAGTTTTTTTGTGATTCAAATTTCCCTTCAACCACAGGGCATCCTATAATCTTCCTAACCTTCAACCTCTCGTGTGGAACCTTTAAATACGGCCTTGTTAGTTTTAGTGTTGTCACTATTCTTCCTAGCACAGGACTAAACAAAATGACTTCAATTGGAGTTACAAAATGCTTCGACATGCCAAACTCAGCTCCACATAACTAACTGGTATGTTATATACTTTCCAAATAAGTCATAAAGAATCAATGATTTTGGATCGAACTGCCTTACACAATTTTCAAGATATTCATAGATTATGAGCAGCACACTAAAATAGTTCCAAAATGCAACAACTACTTTGATTGGTAATATCCTCCAATCAGTTCACCTATCAAAGTCTCCCACACAATATGATCCTCTTTATTTCCTACTGCTCTTTCCCTAAAAATAATCAAATACAACTACTCCAAGTAAATTGAACAGGTCTTTTTTTTTCATTTTCTTTTTCAATTTTTTAATTAGAAAAGAAAAACATTTTCTTTAATATATATATATATATATATATAGAGCTCTTCTCTCATGCCGGCGCCCTCATTTTTTTTTCATACAGACACGCTGTTAACTAAGTAGTTTCATAGAGTTAGTGCAGACATGTTATTAAACCACATGATTTTATATTGTGCATTTAAAGCTGACTCTATTAAACCATATGGTTTAATTGTGTGTTGGCATTATATAAATATATATATATAGGAGGCTGTTCCAATCCAGGAGAACAGCATCCGGGAAGAAACTTGTGGCCATTGGATTCAAGTCCAACGGCCCCAAATTCCTTCTTTTAATTTTTTTTCGGTTGGCTGTACATGGTGGAGCCCACCATGTGCAGCCACAGGTGGCCTTTAAATTTGAATCCAAAGGCCACCAGCCTCCCTCCCGAACGGCATCCCGGATTGGAACAACACTCTATATATATATATATATATATAATCAACAGAATAAATCACAAAATTAACAAAACAATATGGGAAATTTCCAGAATAAGCATTTCAAGCATTTTCTTTAGCAAAATGTCTTCTGGAAGAAAGAAATAATCAAATGCTTCTCCCTATCCTGTATATTTCAGCAAACAACACAAATTATATTTTCAGAAAAATGCAGTTAGCAAAGCACTCTCAAAGCCACTGTAAAAAAAATAATAATAATAAAAAGTCAGGACACAAACCATATGATGTCCAAAATACAAACCTCTCTTAACTACCATGCAAACAAACTAGTTTTGCTTGAAGGCAACTCATACCAAAGCACTCACAGCAGAATAATGTTTATAACTGTTCAACAAAGTATTCCCCCAACATTTGTGTACTAAAAATCACAACACCTCAATTTCAAAGAAATCAAAAACCAACTGTTAGCAAGCTATGATTAAAGTGGCTATTAATCCCTTGCTATCCATACGATCAGGTGATCAATAAATATCGGCTATTTTTAAATTAAAAAAAATTAATCAAAAGTATGGCAATTACAAACAAATCCTCAATCAAGCAAGCAAAGCATAAAACTCGAAACACAAACCTTTTTAAGTTCAATCCGAAAAGTCATGATACTCGGAGTCGTCCTCCTCAGGCACGGGATGCAGCTCAGCGTCGTCTCTGGAATCATGTTGACTTCGACTATCGTCAGGATATCTAAGCACAACAACAGGACAAACACAATGATGCACACAATAATCACTGACACTTCCCAATCTCCCAACACTACTCCTCCGCACCGCCCCAATCCCAATCCCCCGGCCCCCCATTATCATCGCGCTTAACCCTAACCTCTCCACCTCCAAACACAGCCTCTCCTTCATGTCATGATCCTTCACTATGTGTATCTTGTACTGCAGCCCCGCCTCCTCCAGCGGCTCCGCTATGTTCTTCGCATTAGTCGCCGTTAAGTCCGTTTCTGTTGAGTCCAACTGGATGCCTCCCCAGCCGCCTTCGTCGTCGTTTCGGTTTTCCGTGTTGTTGATGAAGCCCCAATCGGCGCCATAGAGGACAGAGGTCTGGCGGACATGGAGGAGGACGACAGCGTCTCCGGGACGGAGATAGTTTTCGACGGCCCAGCGGACGGCGTAGGCGCTTTCGTCGCTTAGGTCGACAGCGATTGCGATCTTGCGTTGCGCACCGTTTGTCATAAGAGGGACACGTGTCGGGAGAACAGGACGGTCCGGTTCCGGATTCTGGTGGTTCATTTTATTATTGTCGATGTTGTCGTTGTGTGTGTTGACTTTTTTGTGGTAACGGGAAACAGAATAAAGCGGCAAATGTGAATCACTGAAGCGTTTACCACATACAAGAAAACTTTTGTTTTATAAATTTTTTTAACCGTCCCTGAAAGCGAGGAAATACGGAAATTGTATGAGTCAACCTACCATGCAGCGCTGTATCTCATACAGCACATGCATGCAACCGGTACAATCGGTTTTTAACCGGATAATATAATAAAAATTATATTTTTATTTGTTTTTAATGTGAAAAAATTATGAAAAAATTTGGAAAAAAGATTAAAATTGTAATTAAATGAGGAGAAAGATTGTAATAATTTAAAATTTAAAAATAGTACAAAAAATATAAACATATCACAAAATAGTTACATTCCTACTTATTTTGTTACATTCCAATATTTATAATGCATATTTCAAGTTTACTTTTCAAATTCTTATTTCTAGTAATGATTTATCTACATTTTTGTAAGTTGTTTCAACTCATTTTCCCACTAGCTTTTGGTTCTATATTTCCACTCTTTTCATCAACTTCCAGCTTTTTGGATAGATATTTCAAGTTTATTTTTATATCTCTATAATTTGTTAAACTTTATCCAGTTTTTGGTAAATTATTTCTATTTATTTTTCCACCACTTTTTGGTTCTACATTCCTACTTGTTTTATTGAATTCTAACATTTTGTTTAGAAATTTCAAGTTCAATTTTTAGATCTCTATTTTCTGTTAAAATTTATCAAATTCTTGTTAAATTATTTCAACTTTCGGGTTAACTTCTTCTACTGTTGTTTCCACCACTTTTTGGTTCTTTATTCCAATTCTTTTAATTAATTTCTAATATTTTGGTTAAATATTTCAAGTTCATTTTATAGATCTCAACTTATAGTTAAACTTTATCATATTCTTGTTAAGTTCTTCAAACTTTTAGGTTATGCTCCTCAACTCTTGTTTCCACCATTTTTTTTGTTCTATATTTCTACTCTTTTCATTGAATTTAAGTATTTTTCGTGAATGTTTCAAGTTTATTTTTTGATCCCTAATTATTGTTGGATTTATCATATTCTTGGTAACTCTTTCTGAATTTTAGGTTAACCTCTTCAACTCTTTTTTCCACCACTTTTTGTTCTATATTCCTACTCTTTTTATTGAATTCCAACATTTTGTTTGAATATTTCAAGTTAAATTTTTAAATTCTCACTTTCAATTAAAATTTATCAAATTCTTAGTAAGTTGTTTCAATTCATTTTTCCACCGGTTATTCGTTCTATATTTCCACTCTTCTTATTGAATTCCAAATTTTTAGGTTGATATTTCAAGTTTATTTTTTATATCTCTATATCCTGTTAGACTTTATCTAGTTATGGTTAAGTTGTTCCAACTTATTTTTCCACCACTTTGTGGTTCAATATTTCCACTCTTTTTATACTTTTTAGATCCCTACTTCGCGTTGGAATTTATTAAATCCTTGTTAAGTTATTTCAACTTTTAAGTAACTTCTTCCACTCTTATTCCCACTACTTTTGTTTTTGTATTCCAATTCTTTTAATTAATTTCTAATATTTTGGTTAAATATTTCAAGTTCATTTTATAGATCTCAACTTATTGTTAAACTTTATCATATTCTTGTTAAGTTCTTCGAACTTTTAGGTTATGCTCCTCAACTTTTGTTTCCACCATTTTTTTTTTGTTCTATATTTCTACTCTTTTCATTTAATTTAAGTATTTTTCGTGAATGTTTCAAGTTTATTTTTTGATCCCTAATTATTGTTGGATTTATCATATTCTTGGTAACTCTTTCCGAATTTTAGGTTAACCTCTTCAACTTTTTTTCCACCACTTTTTGGTTCTATATTCCTACTCTTTTTATTGAATTCCCACTTTTTGTTTGGAAATTTCAAGTTTAATTTTTAGATCCCCACTTTCCGTTAAAATTTATCAAATTCTTGGTAAGTTGTTTCAATTCATTTTTCCACCAGTTATTTGTTCTATATTTCCACTCTTCTTATTAAATTTCAAATTTTTAAGTTAACATTTCAAGTTTATTTTTTATATCTCTATATCCTGTTAGACTTTATCTAGTTATCGCTAAGTTGTTCCAACTTATTTTTTCACCACTTTTTGATTCAATATTTCTACTTTTTTTATTGAATTTCAAATTTTAGGTAAATATGTCAAATTTACTTTGCAGATCCTTATTTCACGTTTGAATTTATCAAATTCATGGTAAGTTATTTCAACTTTTAGGTTAACTTCTTCTACTTTTGTTCCCACTTCTAACATTTTACTTAGATATTTCAAGTTCATTTTTTAGATCTCGACTTATTATTAAACTTTATCATATTTTTGTTAAGTTCTTCAAACTTTTAAGTTATGCTCCTCAACTCTTGTTAAACTCTGATAATGGTTTTATGTTCCTATTATTTTTATTATATTCCAACACTACCAGTACATGTTTCAAGTCCTTTTTTTACTAATAATAAATTACTTGTTGAAAATAACAATAATATCAATAAGGCAAATTATGGTTGACCCCTTACTATTTTAACAAATATCAATTTACCACATAATACTAAGAATTTTTTTATTGCAACCCTTCATCATTTTCAACATTTTGAGTCCATAATCTAAGTCCTTTTTTTTTTTCATCTTCATTACTTCATGCAATCTTTTGAATTTGATTGTATGTATACTTGAGCTTTTAATTTTTATACATATATATTCTCATTATAATCATTTTAATTAATAGCGTTTAATTATATTAAAAATAAATCTATGCATTTATTTTCATCTTTCTCTTTACTTTTCAAATTAATTGCTTTAGTTTTTCATAACATCAACGGTAAATAAATAAATAACAAGTAAGAAGGATTGCAATTGCTATGCTTCTAAAGCTATGATGATATAAGTTCAGTTACAAAAATACTTTAATTTACAAGATTAAAGCTTAGTTAATCTATTTTAGTTGAACATCTCTATTTTTTTTTGTGTGCTTGTTGGATATTACTACAGTTATTATTATTAATATCATATCCTGTGGGATTTATAATTAAATATAATAAGAATGTACATATGTCCTACACTATTTTTGCACTCCTTTAGATTATTAAGATATCATTAACATTTTGATTATGCAATTGATTTTTGCAAGTTACAAAACTTTAAGTGTTGAAATATCATTTTTTGGTTGAAATCATTACTCAACATCTCGCGAGATTCAATCATGAGTTTCATCATGTATATTTGAAATTTTGACCTTTGTTCACATTTATGCTCATTTATCACTTAAATAATTATAATTTGTTAACATCATTTTTGTTTCAACGAGTACCACCCTCTTTTAAATAATTTTTCAAATTTTCAGGACTTAACTAAAATAATTTTTCAATGTTTAATATGACTAATGTATGGCATTATGAAAATATAACGATATAGTAACAACATTTATGATTATGATCTAGGCGTGTTTAATTTTTTTTTAAATGGTTTATTGCATTTGTTTGTAAATGAAATTATAATGCACTATTAATTTATCCAGTGCTCTAAAAAGTAAAGGAAATCAAAATTTCCATTCATCTAACATGTTTTAAAATTTTTTTACTCAATAAACCATACAAACTAAATCATTTACGCTTCGAAGCTAGACTTCAATGCTGCTA
>NW_006262688.1:18799333-18803585 GCF_000493195.1 Citrus x clementina
CCATTTGCCACAACTATGTTTAGTCGTAAACAATTAGCATTTTGTGGCGGATCCATTCATTACAAAAATATGTAATATAGTCTCACATTATTTTTAACCATGATATATTTTATTATTTGATGACGTATCTGTATCGTATCCAAAAAATTAAAGTGATTATTCATCATTATAAAAAAAGCATCCACAAGAACATATTGTAGTCACATAAACTGAAATCTTCTGATCAAAAAATTGTAGTCACATAAAAAAGAACTTAAAATATTTAATTATAATCCAAAAGATTCAAATACAAAGCATGACATTGAAATCCAAATAAGTAGGGTTCCTTGCAAAGAAATGTAAATATAAGAGTCATAAAACAAAGTCTCTATTGTTTCAAGTACTATTTCATTCACATGTTGCACATGAGACTTGAGCAACCACGATGCGCAGAAGACACTTTACAATGATTTTGCTTATTTTTTTCCTGATCATTTCTGTAATTGATTTTGTTAGAAAATGTTAGTAAGGATTAAATTACTTTAAAAAAACACACACACACATCTTAAGTCTAAAGGTTCAGAAAATATATCGATAAAGGTCAGAAGTATCTGATAAAAGTTGGCCATAAACTTCAATATCCAAAATTGCTTTAATAAAGTAGTCGCAGTAAACAAAAGTCAGCAACCATAGGTGACAATAAATCACAATCAGCAACTCTAATGATCCAAAACCAACATAGAAAGACCTGGAAATATTAAAAAATATTGCACGAAATTAAGAGAAATAGTGCCAAAAAAAGCAAAACTCAGTAAATAAAAATATAAAAATTTGAACAAGAATACAACAATATATTAAAGAAGATTAATTCATTATAACTATGTTAATAAGGTTTTTTAGTAGCAATGTTACCTCCACTTGATTTTGTAGGGAGTGCACATAATTGATAATTTCATCCAACATGAGACCTTTCCAATTACCTAATTTTATACCAAACAATATGAAGTTTATAAGAATTATTATAAACATGAAAACTCATTATTTGTTTTAAGATAGGAAAAAGTGAATAAAAAAACACAAAAAATGATCTCAAATTACTTAATTACCATAGCTATGAACAAGTTTTTGCAAAATTTTCATGCTCTCACTAACTTTCTCACTTCTTACCTGAAACCAAATAATGACAAGACAACTGCCCATTAGACTATGACAAAAGTTGGAAATTAAAATAATATAGTAGGTTATTTTGCATAAAATTGGAAAAAGAAAGTTTGAATTTGTACTAATATACTCACCCTTTATGTTAACCCCTACTTGAAAGGCCGAAAGAGTAGTAACAGTAGCAAAAAATTAAAATAATAGAAATCAGAGTGCCCACTACATATAAATGGATCTAAAGAATAGATTATATAATAGCTTGTTTCTTATGAATGATACATGGGATTCCACAGATAAAAAGAAAATAAAAATCAAGTATGTGAATTAAAAAAATACCTAACCAATAGGGGTTAGTAAGATATTTTAGCTAATTATCAGTTGACAGAATCTAACCCACAATAAAAATTGCTATCTTATCACAATGGGAATCTGAATTATAAAATTACTGAACAAAACTTTTAACACCTACAAGTCCAAATAACATCAAATAAAATGCCTAAACAGCTATTAAATATAAAATGTCCTTGTAGGACTAAAGCCATGTGGCCAATCCTTTAAAGTTCCAAGCAACAATATGATAAAAACATAATGCATAATATATAAGGAGCTTATCTGTAAAACTTCCATACAGTACTTATCATATTAAACAATGTGCCTAATGAAATATTGGCTTATTTCTACCGAATATTACAATCTAAGTACACCAATTTCTCAAGCAATACCATATAGAAAGATATATGGGACCCCGAAGAAAAAAGAAAAATAAAAAATCGAAGTATGTTAGTTATGATTTCAACTTTTGAACTCAAAGTCTGTGACAAATTTTGCTTCGGGAAATACTAACAAACACTTGAGAAAAACTAAAGTGTATCACACTTGAACCGTATATAAAGCACAAGAATAAAAACAACAAGGGGCAAAAAGAGGCTAGATGTATCATCTTCATTTAAACATTATAAATAGAATCAAAATATTAATGCATACACCAAAACCTTCAAAATTCTCTAAACATTAAAGTTTTTTCAGATTAAGAAAATAAATTTATAAGAAAATCAAGAATCCGTATTTGTTGCGGTATTTTATCAAGCAATTGGCATGCAGCAATGTAAATGACAATTAAAACATGTAAATCTCTGTACTTTGAAAGCTCACCTTCGTTATTCATCCAAAGAGAGATATATAGGACATGTAAGCTCCTTCTTTGATATTTATCCCCATCGTTCAATTATTGTCATGATCTCCATCCAAACCACGAAACACAGCAAAAGTGAATTGCGAATAGGTTTGGGGATTCGGCTTTCACTGTTTTTGCCTTTTTTTTTTATAAGTTATACCCGATCGGTTTTAATGAATTTGATCCCCAACCTTCTCCGTGCTTTGGCAGCGCAGGAGATGATGGCTCTTTCAAACGGTCAATGACGGCCTTTGATTGAAATCCACCACTTGATTCAGCTCGCAGGTCTAGGATTTGCATACAGAGAAAGTGAGATGCGGTGACGACTAGTGGCTGATGGAAATGAACGTAACAAGCATAGGATGAAGACGGCGATAACTGCTTGCTTGCTGGCTTGTGAGGGTTTGACGTGAGTGAGTGTGTTTGACGATTTGAGAAGAGCGGCTAGGGTTTCCAAAACAAAAATGTCACAATGTGAGTATTTATATTTTCGGTAGAAATTAGAAAAAAATGTGAAAGTTTTCGAATTAATAAAAAGGATAACAAAAGAGTGATGATGTATGACAAAACTTCCACGGATAAATTTGTTGTGACCATTCAAAATCTAAAAATTCATTTTTGTAATTTGTAAATAATATTTTCATTGAGGCGGTAGTTTTACCTGCCAAGATGAAATTTTTCTATGTCTAAATTTTACATAAAAAAGATTATTTTAAACTTTTGTGCTAATATAAAATTAATTTTCTACAAATATATTGATAATTTAATATAGATGAGATATATTACTTTGTAAGTATATTAATAATCACGTTGTGGCTACTAATTAATGCAGTTGTAAATCATTTGAATTAAAAACAAAATAGTTGATGTTTGAATCCATGGGAGTAAATTTAGTTGTTATTAAGCTAAATTAGCCACTTAGGCTTTAGCCCAGTGGTGAACCATTGACCTTATGGTGCGTTTACGTCATGGAATGAGAATGTGGTAGAATAGGAATGGGCTGGGAATGAGAATGAGTTGGAATGAGAATGCGATTTTAATGTTTACTCAGCAAAAATAAATGAGAATGAGAATATGCTGAAATGTCATTGATGTATTTATTTGACAAAATAAATGGGAATGATGAATGGGAATGAAAATCAATTTACCAAAATACTTATAGTATTAATAATTAATAAAAATAATTAATTTATCATTATTAACAATATTAACAATAATTAATAATAACCAAAATAATAAAGTCAATAAAATTTAATAGTAATAATAATATTATTATTATTATTACTATTAAATTTTATTGACTTTATTATTTTGGTTATTATTAATTATTGTTAATATTATTTTTAATAATATTATCATTATTAACATTTAATATTATTAAATTTTATTGACTTTATTATTTTAGTTATTATTAATTATTGTTATTATTATTTTTATTAATATTATCATTATTAACATTTATTATTATTATTATTATTAAATTTTATTAACTTTATTATTTTAATTATTATTAATTATTGTTAATAATAATATTATTATTATTTTAATTAATATCATTTCTATATCTAGATAATGAAAATTAGATTATTATTACTATTAAATTTTATTAACTTTATTATTTTAGTTATTATTAATTATTGTTATTATTATTTTTATTAATAATAATAATAACAACAATAATGATAAATTAATTATTTTTATCATTATTTTTATTGTTAATAATGATAATATTAATAATAAAAATAAAAATAATTAATAATAACTAAAATAATAAAGTTAATAAAATTTATTAATAATAATAATAATAATTATTATTATTATTAATGACATTTAAAATAATAATAAAAATTTTGATAAATTAAAATAATAAAATTAATTGTGATTTGAATGAGGGTAATTTGGAAAATATGAAAAAATTAGAGGAATACAAGTAAACATATA
>NW_006262688.1:18810359-18811473 GCF_000493195.1 Citrus x clementina
AATAAAATAAAAAAAATATAAATCACGCATAAAACTAGTAAATTAATGAAAAAATTGGTAAATTAATGTTAGAGTTGTAAATTGTAAGAAGAATTTGTAAACAAAACAAAAACTTAGAAAAATGACATAGAACTTGTAAATTGACATTAAGTGTGAAATAAAACAAAAAAAAAATGTAAAGCACACATAAAACTAGTAAATTAATGAAAAAATTGGTAAATTAATGTTAAAGTTGTAAATTGCAAGAAAAACTTGCAAACAAAACAAAAACTTAGAAAAATGACATAGAACTTGTAAATTAACATTAAGTGCGAAATGAAATAATAATTTGTAAACCACACATAAAACTAATAAATTAATGGAAAAAATGGTAAATTAATGTTGGAATTGTAAATTGCAAGAAGAACTTGTAAACAAAACAAAAACTTAGAAAAATGACATAGGACTTATAAATTGACATTAAGTGTGAAATGAAACAATAAATTTGTAAACCACACATAAAACTAATAAATTAATGGAAAAAATGGTAAATTAATGTTGGAGTTGTAATTTGCACAAATAACTTATAAACAAAACAAAAACTTAGAAAAATGACATTAAGTGTGAAATGAAATAATAAATTTGTAAACCACACATAAAACTAGTAAATTAATGGAAAAAATGGTAAATTAATGTTGGAGTTGTAATTGGCAAGAAGAACTTGTAAACAAAACAAAAACTTAGAAAAATGACATAGAACTTGTAAATTGACATTAAATGTGAAATAAAACAAAAAAATATGTAAATCACACATAAAACTAACAAATTAATGAAAAAATTAGTAAATTAATGTTAGAGTTATAAATTGTAAGAAGAACTTGTAAACAAAACAAAAACTTAGAAAAATGACATAGAACTTGTCAATTAACATTAAGTGTGACATGAAATAATAAATTTGTAAACCACACATAAAACTAATAAATTAATGGAAAAAAAGGTAAATTAATGTTGGAGTTGTAAATTATACGAAGAACTTGTAAAAAAAATAAAAACTTAGAAAAATGATATAGAGCTAGTAAATTGACATTAATAGTGAAATAAAAACAAAAATGTGTAAATCGCACATAATACTAGT
>NW_006262688.1:18812109-18942839 GCF_000493195.1 Citrus x clementina
CATAAAACTAATAAATTAATGGAAAAAATGGTAAATTAATGTTGGAATTGTAAATTGCAAGAAGAACTTGTAAACAAAACAAAAACTTAGAAAAATGACATAGGACTTATAAATTGACATTAAGTGTGAAATGAAACAATAAATTTGTAAACCACACATAAAACTAATAAATTAATGGAAAAAATGGTAAATTAATGTTGGAGTTGTAATTTGCACAAATAACTTATAAACAAAACAAAAACTTAGAAAAATGACATTAAGTGTGAAATGAAATAATAAATTTGTAAACCACACATAAAACTAGTAAATTAATGGAAAAAATGGTAAATTAATGTTGGAGTTGTAATTGGCAAGAAGAACTTGTAAACAAAACAAAAACTTAGAAAAATGACATAGAACTTGTAAATTGACATTAAATGTGAAATAAAACAAAAAAATATGTAAATCACACATAAAACTAACAAATTAATGAAAAAATTAGTAAATTAATGTTAGAGTTATAAATTGTAAGAAGAACTTGTAAACAAAACAAAAACTTAGAAAAATGACATAGAACTTGTCAATTAACATTAAGTGTGAAATGAAATAATAAATTTGTAAACCACACATAAAACTAATAAATTAATGGAAAAAAAGGTAAATTAATGTTGGAGTTGTAAATTATACGAAGAACTTGTAAAAAAAATAAAAACTTAGAAAAATGATATAGAGCTAGTAAATTGACATTAATAGTGAAATAAAACAAAAAATGTGTAAATCGCACATAATACTAGTAAATTGATGGAAAAATTGGTAAATTAATGATGGAGTTGTAATTGGCCAGAAAAACTTGTAAACAAAACAAAAAGTTAGAAAAATGACATAGAAATCGTAAATTGACATTAAGTGTGAAATGAAACAAAAAATGTGTAAATCACACATAAAATTAATAAATTGATGGAAAAATGAGTAAATTAATGTTGGAGTTGTAAATTGTAAGAAGAACTTGTAAACAAAACAAAAACTTAGAAAAATAACATAGAACTTGTAAATTGACATTAAGTGTGAAATAAAATAAAAAAATTGTAAACCACACAAAACTAGTAAATTAATGGAAAAATAGGTAAATTAATGTTAGAGTTGTAAATTATAAAAAAAACTTGTAAACAAAACAAAAACTTGTAAATGTTGCATAAAACTTGTAAATCAACATTAACTTGTAAAAGTTTCATAAAACTTGTAAATCACATATAAAATTAGTAAATGTAATCTGGAACTTGAACAAAAAATAGTAATTACTTGCTACTTAGGTAACAGGTTATCTATTTATTTAGAATTAATGATAGAGATTTTTTTTTTCAAATCTAACAGTCCACGTCTATTACAGCATCAATGCCGTAAATTTAGTTACGGCATTATAGAATGACCCTATTCAGCATACATAATGCTAACTAAACTTTCACCGATCATTTATTTTTATGTCTTATGCATATGTTGTTGGTTTTATATACTAGATGTTACAAGGTTTTGATTATAAATTATTCATCTAATCATCGAAGTTTCATTATTATGAAGTAATTCTCTTGAAGAGGGAATAAAGAATCATTACCAAGCCAATAACCGGGGGATGATTTTTTTTTTTTCAAAAAAAGTTAGCATTGAGCTCATCTACTCTCTACCATTGGATTTAGTATAATCAATTAAGAATTAATTCATGAAAATAAAAATGCGTATAAGTCTAATGTCAAACAACACCTTCCCTTGTTAAATGGATTTTAGATATGTGAGTGGGAGTCATTAAAAATAAAAATGATTAATGGCTTGATTTGATTTGGAATTTTAAAAAATTATCTTAACCACCCCAGACTAAAGAAACGCTTAATTAATGAAGAAACAACCAATTATGCTGCCGGGGAAAATGAGATTGCCAGACCGGAACGAAAGCCGTTATTAATTAATTAATACACGAGAAAATGACCAATTAATAAGCCCAAAAGCAAAAAGTGTGATAGCAAGCAAGAAGAAAAAGTAAAACCGTTGGACCTTTTGCTAGGGCGACCATTTTCATGGGGGCTGCGCAGAATGGAGACATCATATTCATATCATGTAAGTTTCAATCATAACAAGCTGGATATAGCTGTGAATTGTATTTTCTTTTGTAACTGATTTTATTTACATTCCGTGATGTGATCTTCAAGAAAGTGCCGAAAGATACCAAGATTCATATTGGATTTATTTTTATACACAACAGGATACTTTAAAGAGTTTCATCATTTTCAATTTGATGCAAATGTTTTACGTGGGAAAAAACTCTTTTCATTCTTAAGATTTCATGTAATACCATATTTCATCTCTACTTTTTAAATAATAGCTCAAAATATCCTTATGCCAACTCACCGTTAGTTTAATGTTGTTAACTGGTAATTCATTGAGGGCAAAATAAGATTTTTTTTTATTAAAGTGATACAAACTATGTGTAAAAATAATGTAAAATGTATTATTTTTATTTTAAATGAAATCAATTATGAAATAGTTTGATATAGCCACTGAATAATAACCTTAAGCAACAAACTATAATTAACACACTATCTTTAAATCATTGAAATAAAAACTCAAAAATACAGCCAACTTTTATTTGCTTGCATGTGCTGAACGTCTTCTTAATCTTCAATTAATTTTTTATTTTGAGCTTTACCACCACTTTTCTTTGACCATTATTATCTCTCATAGTCCTTACCACTGTCTCCTCAAGTCGGCTCACAATGCAATTATAGAGTATACTTATATGAATATGAAAATTGTAATTATTTTTTGTACTTAGATCTAGAGTTTATAGGGCTTTCATGCCGCAAAAATAGAGAGAAGTGCAAAACAATTACTTGAAATAGTATTTCCTATTTAGCGTGATTAGATAAAAATTAGTTTTAGTTATATGTCAACTTTTATTTATTTTTTTTTAATTTTCTCTTTAATGGAAAATCTTTTTTTGCCCTCAACAAATTACTAACAAATGACATTTAACTAACGGTGAGTTAACGGAATGGATGTTTTAGACTATTGTTTAAAAAGTAGTGATGAAATGAGATATTGTATGAAACCCTATGGATAGAAGGGTTTTTTTTTTTTTTCTGTTTTATGTTGATTCTTTTTTTGGTATGAAAATTTATCACTTGCACCAACTCAAGGGGGTTAAGATCTCCAAAGGAGAGAATCAAATCCCTCAAAGGAAGGAACGAAGATTACAAAGTGGAATTTAGGATCCCTCGAGATGAGAAATAAGGAACTCTCAGTCAGGCCTTAACTTAGTCAAAGACACTGAGTTAGTAGGGCAAGAATGTTGGGATAACATTTATCAATAGAAGAGAATCATGGAAACAGGATAAAAATAGATAAATTAGTTTACTACCAAACCACCAAACTCACGTCTGAAAACATGCTCTACTCTCTTCTCCAATCACTCCAGGGGTCGAATTAAGTCAGCTACTCCACCATTCCATAACCTCCTAAAATAAAAGAGACAAAGCCATAATCATCATGCATCACTTTATTCCCACAATGGATGAAGTCAACAACTTCTCGCATTCACTAAAAAAAAAAGGACCTACTCACACAAAATTATGGTTAGGGATGGCAAAATTCGGATCTGGATCCAGATGTAAGTGCATCTAGATTTGGATTCTGATTGACATTTTTATATCTGGATTTAGATCTGCATTCGCAATTTTTTTTTTTTTTTTGCGGATCCAGATGCTGGTAATATTAGTCCGAATTGTGGGTGGATATCCTGAATATCTGGATTTGTAAAAATTAAATTTAATAATTAGAAATATAATTTAAAAATTCAACAATTTACCAAATTAAAACCTGATCCCAAAACCTAATTAAAACATAATCCCAAAACCTATTAAACATTTACATTATATTGAAAATTAATGCATTTAATTAAAGTAATTAAATGAATCAACAAAGAAAATTATTCAAAATTAAACTAAATTGAATCAGCAAAGAAAATTAAATTGAGCCAGTAAAATTTTGAAGTTAAAACATGTTACATTGGATTGAATCATTAAATACAATCAAACAATTAACCAAAGTACCAAATCATTAACCGGAAAAAGAAATGCCATGTAATTAATAATACCAGAAAAACGGAAATAAAAGAAAGATCCAATCAGGCGAGGCTTGGACAAAAGCGACGGCGAGGTGTGCAACATGCAGTGACATCAACCGACTCAGATCGAGGCTTGGACACGAGGCTTAGGCGAGGCTGTGAGGCAGACGGTGACATCCTTACAGAATTGGGGGAATTTGGGTGTTAAGGATTTGTGGGTTGCGGCTGCTCGTGAAGTATTGTGAGCATGTGTGTGAATGCAATATTGACATTAGGGTTAGGGACTTAGGTTAAATTTGTTTTTAATTTAAGTTTATATATATTTTTTTAATTTAATATAAAAATTAACCAGATCCAGATATCTGACTTTCCGGATGCACTTGTACTCGAATCCGGATCCGTGTAGATTCTAATTTCCTATATCCGGATCCACATTTTTTAACATGCGGATCCATATTTTTCTAGATCCGGATCTTTCGGATCCTCGCGAATGTGGGTCAAATCCAAATTTTATTACTATCCCTAATTATGACATACTATAAATACTCCATTAGTCTCTCAAAGCGAGGTAATTTCACTATAAATCCAATTTATAAATCAACTCAAATTCCCAAGCCACTGACTTAAGCATCAGAGTGGGATCACTAGAAACCCCCTTTTTCAGCCCCATTTTACTTCTTTTTGTTTGTTATTGTGTGCAGACATACCTCCATCTGTTGCTCTTGGATAGACCGCAGGTGGGAAAAAAATCAAGCATCAATAAGTTGGCACTAGAAATAGGGCCTTCTGCCAACACAATTGTTTATTATGATCAAATTAATCCTCCTTTTTGCCATAGGGATTCGCTTCTGACTTGAACATGTCTTCTGAGAAACCAATTGCCTTAAAGTTCGCCAAATTCCAACAAGATTAAGAAGGAGAGA
The DNA here is from genome assembly GCF_000493195.1 of Citrus x clementina. Lineage (NCBI taxonomy): Eukaryota > Viridiplantae > Streptophyta > Magnoliopsida > Sapindales > Rutaceae > Citrus > Citrus x clementina. The sequence goes on from NW_006262688.1 coordinate 18,817,123, forward strand.
TTGCCAATCTAGAGAGCTGAAAAATATCTTTGTCTAGACAAATTCAACAGTGCACAAATGCACAAAATAAACACTTAAATTGGGAAAAGCAAAAGCTTGAAGACAATAAGAGATTTCAACATAAATATCCAGGAAAGTAAAAGACACCTAAAGCCATCTGAGTGTGTATAACTCGACGACCCTAACCAAGATACATTTTTGCACGAAATAGCTAGTGACCAAGGAATAACTAAAGAAGAATTAAGGAAACCATCATTGGCTCACAAGAACACTTGAAACAAGTGCACATGCATAAAGTTATGCCCCTCCACCTTAAAACTAGAAATTTAGCTAAAACGTTAAATTTATGAGATGAATGTTAAGGCGTTCTCAATGGGTAGAAAGTTTGATTCTTACTAGCTGAAGTGTGCCCGTTCTCCTTTCATTGGTCTCGGGTGTAGTATCTGTTATAAGCGAATCTTTCCTTCCTTGGTGGATGGTGGCATACTCCCTTCTGGGCTATCCAAGTGCAACTTCTCATTCTAATAGCTTACCTCCTAAAGTGTGAGTTTTTAACACCTTATAGTGTAAAGATATGATAGTTCTAAGCTTGATATAGGATATATTGTCAAAACAAAGTATGCAAACTAAGGTTGAAAGGGATAGAAATTACTAACCTACAGTATAATTAAGAAAACCAATATTTGTTTTGCATATGCATTGTTAAGCCCACTTTTGGAAGAACAAATTATCTACTCAAGGGTGACAAAATGTCCATGTAAAGCGACTTACAATTTCAATTGTAAGAGAGGGGTGGGTGTTCGGATCGGGTTAATCCGAATTTCTGGTTCGGTTTGGTTTGAGTTAGCCTGTTAAACCCAAATGGGTTAAAAGTGCCAACCCAAACCCTTATAGACTATGGTATTTATCTTGATCATATATCTACAACGTGTGACAATACTAGTGCTATAAACTTGTCAAAGAATCCCATTCAACATTCTAGGATCAAGCATATAGAGATTAGACATCATTTCTTGAGAGATCATGTTCAAAAAGGGGACAATACATTAGAATTTGTATCAACTGAAAAACAACTTGTGGATATCTTCACAAAACCCTTTAATGAAGAACAATTCATTAAGATTAAACCTGAGCTTGGAATGATGAAGGTTGCGCATCAACATAACTTTATATGATATCAAGATTATCTTGCCTTTCATGGTATGATTATTAGTTTAGATTGGTTGCTTTGTTTAAATTGTGAACATTGAAGCATTAAAATGGACTTTAAGACATTTTGGATTGATAAAATGATCTTATAATGGATTAATTATTGCCAAAGAATAAAACAAATGTGAAAAATCATAGTTAAAATAAACAAATGACCGTGAATAAACAGTTTACCATGTAAAAATAGAAACTTAGGAAATGAAGCTGCTTGATAATGGTTAACCGTTTGGGAATAATCGTTTATCGATTAAAAACAAAAAGATTGTTTGAGTTAACGGTTAACCAATTATGGTAAACAGCTAACTGATTTCAAGTAAATTAGTTATTGGAATTTAACGGTTCACTGATTTCATAAAACGGCTCACTGTTTTCATGGGATAATAGAACAGTAAAGGGTTTCTTCTTTATTTTCTCCTTGCCCCTTCACCATTTTCTCTCTATCCACGACTTCAACTCTCTCTAAAATTTCTTCATTTTCTTGAATCTTCTTCCCAAATTAAGGCATTAGAATCATTCCATATCTCTTTTAGAACAATTTTACCCGATCAAACATCATTTCAAGCCCTAAATTGAAAATCCCAATTTGAAATCCTAGTAGGAGTTTCTTCAATGTTTGGCCAAATTGACCACCCAAATCACTTCCTTTACCCTCCATCTTCATTTTAATCAGATCAAATTTCTCCATTACATCCTTATTCAAAAATTCCCATTTTAGCTTCTATACTCATGGATGAAAGATCAAGGGCTGGAAGTAAGAGGAAATCTGCCCTAATCAATTTTGTCCTCAAGATTGAATCTAAACTTAGAATTGAATAGAACCGTGACTAATGCTTAATGATAGCACGAACCTTGGTATGTGAGGACGCCACAATAAGTTATGGATGATCTGATTAATAAGTCAAGAGTTTGAACACCACAAAATTCAATAAGCTCAAAAAGTTTGTTTAAGAACCAAAGAGAATTAACTCTCTCACCAATTGCATCAAAACTAATATTCTCTATTTATTGGATGCGAGTGCATTATTTAGGGTTGGTTACAAGAATTTTTAGAAGTAAATCCTATACCAAAATCCAATCGGAATATAAATCAAATCAGAATCCTAATCTATGCGAATAGGAAAGAATTTAAATCGAATCATAATCCTAATCTAAGCAAATATGAAAGAATCTAAATCAAATCAGAATCCTAATCAACTTAAATGCCTTACATTAATTAAAATGGAAATGCGACAATTAAAAGAGAAATAACTGAGTTGTTTCTCCACTAGCCTCCTTAAGAAATGGGAAAGTATCCGAAAAAGGAAAATAATATATTTTCCCGCCATAATGTGCAAGCCAACTTCATATTTCATGAAAGTGATTATTTGGAAACTTCAAGAGTCTGAATCATGAATTTATCACGTGCGATTCCTTCTACGGGCCTCTACGAATTTGATTGAGTCCAAGTTGCTTGAATCAACTCATTAAGCACTTCTTTGAATTTCTCTGCTCGAGCTCTTGTGACGAGTCTGACAAGAACTTGAATATGATCTGAATATGTCTCATCCCACATGCTTGTGACAGTTTTTTCCTCAATTTTATCAGGACAACATTCTTGGCTTGCATCCACTTTTCTGAATTCCTTATTAGTTTTTTTTTTTCAAGTTTTACATATTATTTAGTGTGACCTTGACTTTGATTCAAAAGAGGGGAAAAAAGTTATGTGAAGGTGAAATTAATCATTAGACTTTTGTTCTCAGTTGAATCACTTACAAAATGAAAGAGAGTTGGTTTTAACTTCAAATTGAAACAACCAAATGCAACCTAGAAAGTGTTTTAATTGAGATGAATTTTTATTTTCTTGACTTTTATCTTGATATGTAAGGCTTGCTCATTGGCCGATTAATGTTATCTATAAATTATATGGTGGGGTATTTTAAATAAAGGGGTTTGATGAGAGACGTTTAAGGATGCTAGCAGTTTTACTCATAAAGAATTTTTCTTCTGTAGGTTATGGGATGAGGCAATGAAGATGCGATTGTTAGTTATTGCTTCACTTGGTATGGGTGGGTGAAATGATACTTTGAGATGAAGATATGTTAGGTCTTGTGGTGGGTGTCCTTTGAGAATGTAATTTTTTTTTTTTGAAGACAAGAAGTTTGTAATTTGAATTTGATTTACATGGTTAGTAAAAAAAGATGAATACTATTTTAAATGTTTAGTGTATACTATTAAAATTAAAAGAAAAGCAATATATAGGGCATCCTCACTTAAATTGAGGATAGCACTACTAAATAGAAAAGGCAAATGCTAAGTTATAACCATTGTAACTTACTCCTCTCACAAGAATCATGTGGCCTCCACCACTTTGTTACTGTTTCTGTGCGAGGAGTAAGTTACCGCCGGCTGTAACTTAGTTGGATCTAATGAAAAAACAAAGATCTCAGTGTACTAATAGATTAAAAAAATATAATTTTAATATATTCAAATATGTATTTCTTTTTATATATTATTGATACTAAAGAAGGATTATATATATAAGGGCAAGTTCAAGAGACAAATTTAAGGATTCCCCTATGATAATGTAATTTTTTTACAGCATCAATAATGTATTAATTGTGTACTATTAGATTTAATTAATGGTATACAATATTTGTACTAAAAAAATTTAAAAATAATGGTAAATAGTTTGTTAACAGTTGAAGGAGGTGGATAATTTTTATAAAATAATTGTGACCACCTTAGAATTTGAAATAATTTCACTTAAATAGCATAATTTATTTAAAATTACTTTTCAACCCTCCTTTAAATTTGTAATATGATAATTTTTTAAATAAATCTTCGAAAATCAATTACCATTAAGTATAAAATATAATATCAAGTAGGTTATTTAACACAAAGTCTTATAATAATTTGTATTGTATGAATTTAATTACAAACCATTAATACCTAAACAATAATGATAATAGAAGGCATTGCAATAAATTTTTTTGTGTTTTATTAATAACACTATATGAGTCACAACAAATGAGAAATATTTTATTCACCAATTATTATTGAAAAATATATATGTCTATAAAAAATTAAACTATTTATTTCATGCAATTCAATGGTGGAGGATATAAGATCATGAAATGTTGCTTTAACTTTCAATATCAACCATTAGACTGAGATATTAGTGGCTCAAATATTGTGTCAAAATTTTAAGTTAAATTATCCGAAACCATGTCTTTATAATGGAAATATAAACATACAATGATTTTTTTTTCTCATTTTGTCCATTAAATATTATTTGATATAATATTTTATTTATGTCACTATTAATTATCATAATAAAAGTAATGACTCTTCATAATATAAAAGTTTTATAATTACTATCAAAGAATAACAATAAAGTAATCTTTCATGATTCATAAACTAAAGTTAATTAGGAATATGTGTTAGATTTAACTTTTATAAAATTAAAGTGACATTTGAAAATAAAATGAAAACAAGCTTGTGAAAATTAAATTTGGGAAATTATCAGTCATATACCCTATATTTGCTACAATACTTTGAGGGTGTATCAATTGTCCACCCTTAGTTGACAAAATATATCAGTCGACCACCAAACCGTTAATTATCGTTTGAAAGTTAACGGAGTTATAGCGAATTGACGATTTTACCCTTGAAAATTATAACGTGTATACCCTTAAATTCTCTTTTTATCACTTGTATACCCTTAAATTATCACTTGTATCATATGAAAAGACCAAATTACCCTTTTGACGTCATCATACTTAAACGGCAACTAACAGTTTGGTGGTCAGCTGATACATTTTGTCAACTTAGGGTGGACGATTGATACACCTTCAAAGTGTTGTAGTATTTTTGATAATGGAGTAAACTAAGGGTATACAAATAATAATTTCCCATTAAATTTTATAAGGCTCAGATAATTATAAAAGATTTTCTTTCACATTTTTTCCCACAACTATCATAACAAAAGTAATGACTCTTAAAAATATAAAATTTTATAATTACAATCAAAGGATATCAATAAAATAATCTTTCATCATTCATAAACTAAAGCTCATTAGGAATATATATTAGATTTAACTTTTATGAAATTAACAAAGTGATATTTGAAAATAAAATGAAAATATATAGATTTGTAAAACTTAAAATTCCTACCATGCAAGAATATTAATTGTAAGATAAATATAAAGTTAAGAGAATAAGTATGTTAAATGGGTGTTAAATATAATATATACTTCATGATCAATTATACAATGACCCTTAATATTATATAAAATGAGTATTTTAATATAAGATATTAAATTTTATTAAAACATGTGTGATAAAGTATTTTTTATGTTACAAGCAATCTCACCAATGAGTTTATTGATGTAACTATGACATTTACTTAAGTATATGTACTTAGTTGTGTTATTTATTAGTGTTATATCATATATAAATTTTCCAATTGCAACTTATTTATTCGATTTGTGTTAAATAACCTACCATTATATTTTATACTTAATGGTAATAGATTTTGGAAGATTTATTTAAAAAAGATTATCACATTTCAATTTTAAAAGAGGATTGAAAAATAATTTTAAATAAAATATGCTACTTAAGTGAAAATGTTTCAAACTCTAAGAGTGGTTATAGTTATTTTACAAAATTTTCCACTCATTACTACAAATATTGTGTACTATGATTAAATTATTTATTTTTTCTTTACTACAGATATTGTGTACTATGATTAAATCCGATGGTACACAATTAAAGTATTATTGATGCTGTAATTTTATATAAAATCATCCCATGATGCTTTTCACTGGTTATCCTTTTAAAGAGTCTTGACAGTGGGAAGGGTTTTGATTTGTAAGCTTTCTATGATGCTGTAATTCTTTTAGTCACTATCAAGAAGTTTCTATTCAGGAACTTTCTTCCTAATAGTAATAGGGTTTGACTCTTTAAAAGGATAAAAAATGTTGTTATCAGAAGAATACATCTCAAACCAATCAAAAAACAATATATGAATTTTATGAAAATTCACAAATTCATAGTAAGTTTGTTGGATTTCTTTTCTTTGGTTTAAAAAGTGTTTGAAAAACCAAAGTCTTTTTTCTTTGTTTAAATCAGAATAAAAATCATTATGCAGAGAAGTTTTATCTAATTCAAATTCTTTTTCAATGACATTAATGACATTTTCTGTAACAGCAGAAAACGTAGGGAAGTTGGAGGAGAAGGTTCCTTCTCTTCCTGACTTTGTACATGTTGATTACTAGTGTAGATCGGATGAGGAACACTAGTGGTGTAGTCAACTGATCGAATGGAGGTACTAGGTATATCTGAAGTAGAAAACCTAGGTTGACTTTTTATGGACTGAAAAGGGAGATTTATAACAGAGGGTATTTTTGTAAATTTCCTTTCTATTGAAGGAATGCTTGAGCACGATGCTTTATCAGAAAATCTGGATGAGGTAGATCTCCTGAATGACAGTTTGACTTTACCATCGGAATACTGAGTCACATTTTGCAACTCTGTATTGGGCTCAAGTTGTTTCGGAATCGCTGGTGGAGCGGCTCCTTCAAGGATCCATTCCTCTGGAAGATTTACATCTTTCCATTGGATTGGTTTAGGAATGACCGTGTTTGCTTTGGACAAATCAGTCTGCAAGAGAAGGGTCTCATCTCTTTTCGACTGGTATTTATGCTGTGTGCTAAATGCAGAAATCATGGCTTTGTAAGAAATTTTAAAAATTAATGCAACTGGGATGGATCCCTTAATCATATGATAATTATGGGTTTTGATTTGTAAAATCATGCTCTTTAAAATATTTTTTTCTTTAAGAGAAATTGTTATATTTGGATAACAATCAAAAGATATGGGACCTTTACATAGACTAGATTCGATACTACTTAGTAAAGAATCATCAAAAGAGATGAATCGCCCATCTCTAAGGACAGCAAGGATAGAAGTATCCAAGCCTTCTTTGGTCAAAGGTTTTATTCCTACTTGGATTAAACCAACGTGAATATATTTGAAATTCTTTTCTTTTAATTTCTTTAAAGATTTTTCTGAAAACAAATAAATTGTTTCAAAAGGCTCTGAAAGAGTTATATCACGTTCTTCAGTTTTTATAATATAATCATGCTTTAAAAGATCAAGCATTTTTGTTTTGTAAATCTTTTCTTTGGAAATTTTTGGAAGTTCCCAACAATCAATTGCTTTATCAAAGTTCTCAATAATGAATTCTTTTGAACTCACAACATGCTTTGACTCACTAGTCTTCCCGGAAGAAGAGCTAGAAAAGGACGATGTTCTACAGATCGAAGGATCCATGGTCAAGATCTTATGGTCTATTTTTGGTTTGGTCAATATGGCTACAGGTATGGATTTACAGCTCTCAGCGGAATCCTTATCCTAAAACGGGACTTACAACCAGTAAAAATTCACCACAAAATAAAACTTCAAAATAAAACACAAGATTTTAAACACGAAACTCTAAACAATAAAACACTGAGGGCTGGTAATTGAAATTCTTTGTTTAAAATCATGCTCTTTAAATTTCTTCCTTCCATGGGTATGGATGTGGAACCTTAGGCTTCATACCCAAGATTCCCAACTCATCCTTCAAAGAACCTTTAAAGTAAAATGGTGGTCCAAATTTGACAAACAGTCAAAATTGACTGAAAATTTGGTCCGAGATTGGCTCTCTGCCAAAGGCCTTCTTCAACCCACCATAACACATTCCAAAGCCCAACAAATCTTTTTGACCCAAAAGTCCAAAGCCCAATCACTATTGGCAGGTGCCAAAACAGAAGAAGAATACTTCAAAGCCATGGAACAGCTCCTCGCCTCCCGGTCAAAGTCATCAGTGGCTGACACCTCTGAAGACGATGATGAAGATGAAGATGAAGAGCCATTCATTTCTCTTGGAGACGAAAATGAGGATGATTGTTTTGGAATTTTTTCTCCTTTAAAGCATTGTAAATAACTATTTAGTTATTTACTTAAAAAAAAAAAGATTTTCTGTATATTCGGGTGGTCCTCTGGACACAAGTGAGAGCGCACATGTCTCTTCACCCGTATCCTATTTCAATTTTTGTACAAAGAATCGACTATTCAAACATACGATCCAAATGTTACTGTGCACTTAAAGCTCCGCTACAGTGAACAGTGCAGATTTCCAGAGTTTACTGTGCACTTAAAATCCCGCTACAGTGAACAGTTTAAAGATCTTTGTATAAAAATTGAGAGGAAGACTCAGACTCCTCAGGTTTTTCATTTCTAAGTTTAGAACTTCTCTCTCTTCTTCTCTCCCTTCTCTCTAAAATTCTCTCTCTCTCTCTCTCTCCGGGAATAGGAATCTGGAATCCGAAGACAAAAAGAAATTTCTCCTGTCTTCAGATTAATTTCCCATTATTTCCCTTTCTTCTCTACAAAGAAAACCAACCAATGTAAGCATTTCATTCCAGTTTTATTAAAGCGTTTGTAACTTTATTTAAAGCAATTTACTTTCCGCAATTTAAATTTCTGCAATTTAATTTTATGTAACATTTAAATTTCCGCAATTTACATTTAAAGCATTTAAATTTCAGTCTTGTTGATGCGAGATTCCGGTTCTCCTCGTTCTACGACCAGGATCTCTGCTCGATCAACGTCATCACGACCAGGGGGTCTCCTCGCAAGGCTTCTTCTCCAGAGGTTCCTGCGCACACAGACAAGTCAGAGTACGCCGGTTGTTTTCCCGGCGCAAACCCTCCGACGCTCAAGTCAGATATGAAGGTTCGGGGAACGCTTGCCACAGATCTTATGGCTTTTTCGTGGTTTTCTCTTCTTTAGAATTTCTTTTCTAATCTCAAAAATGCTAACCCATTTACCTTCGTTGGCTACCTTTTTATAGGCTTCCTCTGAATCTCAGTTTTCCTCTTTTTTCGAGACGGTATGGGACTCTGACTGCCGCGTTATGGGCAAACGTGGGATCTTGCGTGTTACGCCACGGTTCTGGGGAAAGCGTGTCTGTCGTGGTTTCGTGAGATCTTGTTTCCTCTTTTTTGGGGGACGGTATCGGACTCCGACTGCTGCGTTATGCTGCGTTATGGGCAAACGTGGGATCTTGCGTGTTACGCCATGGTTCTGGGGAAAGCGTGGCTGTCGTGCCTAGATTCTCGGGCTGGAGAGCAGGTCTTGCCAACTGCCGTCGACCGGGTCTCCTCGCCTCTCGACCTCTAGCCGGAATGGCCTTATGCCTCTTACAGGAAATTTGCCTCGCGGATGACGTGCTCGTGGACGAGCAGGATATTTCTGCTCCTGTTCCCCCGCGCACCAGGCTTTTACGGAACACACCGGTTCGCAGAACTCTGCCATCAGATATCTGCTCACCATGCCTGGTCTCGTCGACGTAATTCTCCCAAACAAGTCTTTTAAAGCTTTTATGCATGCTCTGCAAACTGATCTGTATCAGATCTGCCATATAAATTGTACGTTCCTCTGAGGCAAAGAGACCAGATCTCGATCCTCAGTTGTAAAATCTTCTCTTCTCCCTCCATTCCTTCAAAGCACCATTTTCGGGAACCGGATCTGGTACTGTGTTTGTACCCAAGCCTTTAGATGTATGTGTTGCTAGGCCTGCTAAAGAATTTAATAAAGAATTGGTAAATTGTTTAAAATCTGACAACCGCGTTTAAAGAACTTAATTATTATCCGGTAAAGCAAAAGTGATTTGGTATATCAGCTGGAATACTCGAGAGTGCGGGCTACTGGTCCAAAGGGTTATTAAAAATCGGCTTTAAAATAACTAAGCCGGAACCATCTCTCAGATAACAACGCTACGTACGATATCAAGTTTAAAATTTTGACTAGCCGTGTTCCATCCAAAGCAAAGCAATTCCATTTAAAGAATCTAAACATTATTCGGTAAAGCACTCTGTATAAAACAAATCAACCGCAATTCAATTTCTTTTAGTCAAAGCAATCCATAAAGAATTAATGTAAAAAAATTACAGCATCATAGGGAAACCCCAAATTTAAATACAATTATAATAGAGTATTAATTTTATGAATTTTTTCCCCGCTCCTTAATGATTTTAATTTCAATTTTCTTTATCTTTTTGCCCTCTCATCGCCACCCCTTCAACTTTCAGGTTTGACATAAAAAAAAAATTAATGTCGAAAGATAAAACAAATACATTTCTAAACAATTGCATTACTAACAAAAAAATAATTCTCAAGAAAAATAATTAATTAAATTAAGCATGTATCGAGGAATAATTAGCAGAGGGCTATTTCGGGCATATATTGCAAGAAAAAACTTTATTAAAGATAAATTGAAAAATATAACTGAGTTTATTTATTTATTTTTCAATTCGTTTCACCGGAACTTAATTTGTTTTCTGGATTGGAAAAGCTCTTCAATTTGAGTGTAATAATAACTGAAAAAAATTAAGAGAGGGAGAGAGAGGGAAAAATAGATAAGAAAGGGAGTTTGGATTTATTAAAAGAAAAAGAAGAACAACAACAATGTTGATCAAGAGGAGGAGAAAAATAAATGTTATAACATTAATGTTTAATCCATTAAATCTTAGTCTTTGATTTTGTTTTAATCTGTTGCTAAAATTTGTGTCTAAATTTATGTTTGAAATTGTATCTCTTAATTCTATATTTATATTATGAGAGAAGAAAACGAGAGAAAAGGTTGAATTCTTTCTGTATTGGAATCTGTGAGTCAGGTGAATTTATTTAACACGAGCATCATTGGTTTAGACCTTTCAACCCGATGGGGAACTCTTCACATTTATACTGAAGTCCTAAGGTTAGGTTTGAATAATTGATTATCATCGTTGAATCAACGGTCAGATTTGTTTGCCGTATGAAATGTGAAGCAAAATATAATCATCAGCTAGCATAGTACGAAAGATATTTTTCTTTTTTACACAAGATGGTGACATTTTTCGGTCTAATCAATAATCCAAGATTGCACAACTTAATTAGGTCCCTTTCCAATCACCTTTTCTTTCTCTGCGCCCCATCAAAAATTGATTAACGCTGTTGATGGAATTTAAGCATATGATCAAATGGCTGTGATTGCTTGTAGGCTTGGTCCAATAAAGATTAATGGATCTACAAACCACAAAAAATTGAATTGAATTGCTCATGCTGTGTAGCACACTAGCACCGGCGGCAATTCGGCCTCATTCACATTACGGAGTTCACCTCCTCTAGAACTTGTACACGTGGACAAAGTTACAAACTATTGCTTTTGTGGAAATAATCCACGTTAAATGTCTACGGCGGATATTAAATCATCCTTTTGACTTTTCTTCTACAAATTTTCGGCCTCCTTAATGCTACCCTTAGTGATTGTGGGTTTACTATTTATGTAGTTGCACATCACAAAAATCAGGTGGGTTTACAACAAAATGAGCATTTTTAAAAGCACATTTGTATATTTATTGTGCATTTACTAGACTAGAATTAAAATAAGATGGAATCGGAATGAGAAGATAGAGAATGGACTAGAATGAGAATATAAAATAGGAATTAGAATAAATTCTTCTATAAGAATCGAAATTAGAATGAGCTGGACTGTTATTAATGTGTTTACTTTGTCTTATAATCGAAATTGGAATAAGTTAAATTGTAACAAATTATTCAAAAATACTCAATGAATTATTGTCAGAATTATTATTTTATATTATAATTATAGTGATTATTTATTCAAAAATTATTATTATTAATAATTATTGTCAATAATTAAAAATGTTCTTAATTAAAAATGTTGGAGTTTTCATTAATAAATAATTTCTTAAAAGCCGTATAATATTTCTAAATGAGTTCATGAAATATGGATAATCGTTAATTTTAATCAGAAAATCATTCACTGTGAATTCTGTTAAAATTGTGATTGTAGAAGTAAACGGTGAACCGTTAATATCTAAATGGTTAACCGATAATTTCCAGAGAGGGATAAATCCTTGATCTTGAACCGATTAGCAAAAGCGGATAAGGCTAATGTGTTTTGCAGGTTAATGAAATTAAACGGCGAACCATTTATATCAAACAGCTAACCGATAATTTTCAGAATGGAATTTTGTGCTAACCTTGAACCGTTTAAAAAAACGGATAAGTTCATTTTGTTTTGCAGGTTACTGGAAATAACTAGCGAACCGATAACTGCAAACGGTTAACCGATAACAGTTAACGGCGATCCGATTTCGGGCAAAAAGTCAATAATTGCTATTTTTCAGGTCCAACTATAAATAAGCTCAATAAAATTCAAACAAGGGTTGATCAAAATATTATCATTGAGTTTGTAATCGAGAATACAACATTTATTGAGCCTTAAATTCATTCTTTTTTTATTTATTCACACATTAAGCATTGATTTGTAATCATATATTTTGTGTGAGAAGAAAACACATTTGTAATCTTTGTTTTGAGTGATTGTAAGTGTTGGGATATACTTGGGTTAAAAGATTAGGGATAATCTCTTGGTGTAAAGTTTGATTGACACCTGCGAAGTCAATTGTAAGTGGAGGTGTGGACGTAGGCAAGGTTGGCCGAACCATGTAAAAATCTCTGTATTTGAATCTCTCTTCCCTTATCTCTTTACATTTTGGTTGATTTATTTATTATTGTTTTAAATTCGTTTAAGATTCGCATTAAGTTTTGTTCAACCATTACATATTTTTTAGAAACCCAATTCACCCCCCTCTTGGGTTGCTTAAATAGTATTTCATTTGGTATTAGAGCGAGGTTCTCTTATTAGGACTTAACCATCTAGAGTAAAAGATCCATGGCAACCTAAAATGACTCTACCTTTAGGGAAAGACAATCCACAACTAGGCCACCATTCTTTGATGGTAATGACTACCCATATTGGAAAACTAGGTTGAGAATTTATTTGCAAGCTTTAGATTATGAAATTTGGGAAGTTGTTTGTGATGGTCCATTCGTGCCTATGACTAAAAATGAAGTAGAAGATGATATTCCAAAAGCGTCAAGTCAATGGAGTGAGTTAGAAAAGAAAAAGACATCTTTAAACTCCAAGGCAATGAATACTTTGTTTTGCACTCTTGATAAAAAAGAATTTCATAGAGTATCCAGTTGTGAGAGTGCTCAAGAAATATGGAATAAACTTGAGGTCATTTATGAAGGGACAAATCAAGTTAAAGAGTCTAAAATCAGTGTTTATGAAAGTGTGTATTCTATGTATACAAGATTTACGAACATAGTGAACACCCTAGGAGCCCTAGGAAAACTTTTTTGAATAGCGAGAAAGTCAAGAAAATCATTAGGTCACTTCCAAAAGAATGAAGACCTAAGAGGATTGCCATTGAAGAAGCAACAAATTTAAATACTTTACTTATTGATGATTTAATTGGCTCTTTTATTTCATATGAAGAAGACTTAGCAGCAGAAAAAAGGGCATGAGGAGAAGAAGAAAAGCATTGCTCTCAAAGCTTTAAAACATGAGAGTGAGGAGGAAAGCGAGTTGAATGATGAGGAGATGGTTATACTGACTAGGAGATTCAGAAAATTCTAGAAGAAAACTAGTGAGCGTAGAAAGTTCAGAAACTTCAAGAATCAAAAGGAGAAGAAAGAGCAAATTACTTGTTATGAATGCAAGAAGCCTGAACACATACAGTCAGAATATCCTCTTCTCAACAAACCCAAGAAGAAAGCAATGGTAGCCACATGGGATGATAGCGATGAGGAAACAAGTGATGATGGATAACTCCTCTTTCCCAAAGATCCTTGACTTTAAGAACAAATTGCTTCCAGATAAGCAATTGCTCAGTTGAAAAGTTTGGTTCGCCAAGTATGACTTTACGGTCCAGCACATCAAAGGTGATAAAAATCTGACCCCTGATTTCCTCACCCGTCCATCTATAAATAAACATATTCTCATCACTTCCATCCATGTCATACCCATTATAGCAATGTATCGTTCTCTCCCTTTCAAGGCCTTAACCCAAAAGACCTTCCCCCTCAATCTTTCCTTCAGCTCAACTTTTCAAATCCAGGATTTTGCCAAAAAATTTCTTTTCAGGTATTTCATGAATGTCTACAGAACCCAACCACTCCGTTTTCCGTCCCTTCACCTAGAATACCTATTTCTCATAGGATTCACTCTCAATCCATCTCTTACCATTTCAGAAGATTAATTATGGTATGTTTGGTGCCTCACAGTCCTGTATGCCACTAAGTTTGTTATCACTGTTCAACCTACCCTCAGGTACATCACAACTCCTGACCATGCAACGTCCTTTCTCTAGACATTACTTGAATGGTTTTCACCACTCACATGGTGGCATAAACAACTTCAAAATATTTCAGCTCATCATCAGCTATACAAACTCCTTGACAAAGAAGCAGATCTATTTACCTCAGTTTTCATCATACACAAGCCATATTTTCATCATCCAGTAAGACCAGGCATATGAATGGAAAACATTTCCACATCCATTCCCACTCAACCATGATCCAACCATAATCTTAGTCCTCAAAGCTTATCTTATAGAACTCAATAATGTCCAACCAGTTCCAACAGACATTTATCACACGTCCATAGGACCATCTCACTCTCTTGAATTTTTACCAAGAGTTCAAGAAAACACCCCAGGATCAAGTTCTAGTCCAAAGGGTATTCTCGTCAGAGAAGAACGCCCATACTACAGAAATGTCCTTTTTCAAGATGCTCAAGACCCTTGGGAAGACTTCCACTCACTTCTCCCATCTCAAGAGTCCCAGTGTTTGCCTACTGAGCCAACTTCTCAGTCAATTAAAGCCATTGTAGAAAAATATGAGCTTAACGAAGATTATCTAATCTATCAATAGATACACAAAGCTCAAAGGCAATATGAAAAAGAGACAAGAGACAAATCCCTATCCAAATATCCCTCCATTCCATAAAGCTTTTAGATACTCACATGGCTACAGAAGCTTTCCGGGTATCTCAGCTTTAATAAAAGATGACAGGGATCTTGTCCTGTCTAAATTGTATTTTTTTATATTTTTCACGTGTGTAATTTTTCTTTATATCTTTTGTCATTTGCTATCAAAGATAAGGGTTCTGCCTTATCTTTTGCTTTTAGAGGCTCTCTATAAGAGCTCTCAAGTCTTTGTATGAAGCAGAATGCCTTCAATAAAAATTTGAACGTTTTTCATAATCCTCTGATGGCTCTTTAAACTCTTTCTTCTTCTAGGAAACAAGTTAACACTTAAGCCATTATTCTAAGTACGTTTACCTCTATTTATATATTGAGTATGCTTTGCACTTGCCTTTGAGTAAGAATCTTGTGAATTAGAAAAGTCTTGATTTATCCTCAAACCAGTTTACCAAAATTACTCTCTCACAACGTTCACCCTCTCTAAAAGTCTAAGAGATGACTTTTCCTTGGGTGGTATCGTGGGCAGTGGTTTTCTCCCACTGGTTTGATATCTAAAGGATTAAGGTATATCAGCGGGAAACCCGAACTTGCAGACCATTGGTCTAAAGAATAGTTTTAACTGTTGTAGTTCTGGTATAACAACGCCACGTACTCTGACCCCCGATTGGTATCAGAGCCACACGAACTCAAGCAGAGGTGGTGTCATAGTTTAATGTGTTCAAGTGTTACTTGTATACCTAGAAGAAATCTCATCAATATGGCATTTTTATCCCCGAACCCAGTTTTCTCTGAATCTTCTCATATCTCTCTCTCTTCTACTCTCTCTTTACCTCGTTCTTGTCAGAAACATGTTGCCTCTAAAATAGAAAACCTTGTTGAATACTCGTATATTCCTGAATCAACCCAGATAAATGAATCACTGTTTCCTGTAATGAGCCCATACCATCTTTACAAATAGAAAACCTCCTTCACCAGAAGCATTAGAACCTTGATTTCCACTAAGAGACCTCTACCCAAAGAATACATTCAGTCTTCGAGACTAGACCAATGTGCTCTCCAAGCCTCTCAGAGTGAACAATATGTTACACTTGAAATACCTACTAATCTCGTAACCAACTGGAAACAAGTAGGATATTCATCTTGGAGGTGTAAGGCTAATCCTCACTTTACATGGAAGAAAAGGCTTGCTTGTTACAACTAGAATTGCTTTGCTAGACACCAGATTCAAGAAATACCAACATGCTGTCATTGGAACTGTTTTAACTACACTCCATGCTGGAAGTGTACTATTAACCTTTTATCCCAATTTTAACATGTCCCTTGAGGATCCAAATCTTCCAACAACTATAAAAGTTCAGATCCAGTTCCAAGGAGCAGACCAAACAGCTACTTCAAAAATAGCCACTCTCCATAACCAAATAGTGTATTGATTACAGAATCATGCACTAGATCTCCCCACTTCACAAACAACCACAGATGCATTGATGATCCTTGCAGACACTGCTACAATCCCAACAATAATCCAAAAGCAAGAATTGCTTAAACTTATCCCACTTGAATGGCTTTCCAATTATGAGCAATTCCACCAGAATTCTGAGCCAATCCAAACCTCTGAAGCCATTTTTGAAAGAAGAACTGATGTCCAACTTAAGTTGTCCTTCCAAACCCTAGGACAATCTTCGAATCTTGAAGCTCCAAGGCTCTCTTATACTGTTATGGTCAAGGCAGTAACCTCAGGCCAAGAAGAAAATCTTCCAATCCATGGATTTTCTTCAGAAGGATATCTAGTATATCCTGACAAAGTCAATTGACACTTCTTATGGGATGTTCCAGAAGCCCATATGTGCAACCCTGACTGCCCTTGCCTAGAAGATCCATACGACAATGACGAAGACTTTGAAATTATAAGAAGAAGACGAAGGAGAAAAAAAAAGCCTTCCCATCTAAAGACTCATTGCAGATCATATTCTCCAGAACCACCGGATGATCCAAGCTCCAGTCAGCCTTTGCCAATTTACAAAAAGGCTCTCAAATGGATAGAAAAAGAAAACAAAACATCTGTTCCACAAGAACAAACTCCTTCTCCACCAAAGCTCAGGTCATGCATGATGTTCTCTTCCTCCAGCCAGTCTTACTAAGAATCTTTTCCCCCACTTAAAAAACAAACAGATCCACAAACAAAAGTTGTTTCTCAACCTTTTATGCAGTCACCCATCACTTCTTCTGGTCAACCAGAAGCCCTAAAACAATATGAAGCAGTCTTAAATTGGCAAACTGAAAATGCCAATGCTCAAAACCAAGCACTTCATAATCTTGGGAGAAAGATAGATGAGGTTGCTACTCAGGTGACAAAAACAGAAACAAAAGTGGATTCTCTCAATGCTCAGCTGGAACAGATCTATCTGAATTTGCAAAATATAATCTCTGAACTCGATGTTGATCTCAGAACGATGATTAACAATCATATATGGGGACTAGAATTCAACAAAAAGGAAGCAGAGATTAGAAAGCTCAAAACGGAGTTAGCCAGGATTGATACAGACAAAGAACAACCAACCCTCTTTACCAAAACTCAATCTTTACCCATTCTTGCCCCTCTATTTGACACATATCAACCTTTCTATAAGCCTTCCAAACCACCAATGGACTATAACAAGTTCTTTGGTCTTTCCCATCTTCTTTACAGAAATCAAGAACCTTCCACAATACCATCAACATCCAAAAAGCCAACCACAAAAGTCAAAATCTCAGAACCAAAACCAAAAGAAAGCTTTCCAATCCCTAAAGATTCTCCAAAATCAACCCCTGAGCCATCAAAGAAAGACAAAGGTCTTGTACACCAATATTTTTATCAGAGTGTTGGTATGCAAAGTAGTGATCCAAATCTAGATTCAATCTCTGAAAGTAGTTCCAGTTCTTATGGGCAAACTTCCTCAAACTCAGAATCTCAATATGCGGATATCTCTAGACTACTCATGGTTCAACCATCCATAAAGATAGAGGAACTAAGTACGTCTACACCTATTGTAGAAGAATCTGATGATGAAAATGGAGACCAAGGCAGTTCACAAACTGAACTTATTCCTCCAAATCCACCAATGTCTGAACCTTCCTCTAAACCATCTTCGACACAGTGGTTCACTTTTGATGACATTCCTTGCCACAAATGGCCAGTTAGGCACCAAGAATTTGCTGCTTGGGTCGATGTACAAATGACACCACCAAATGTACAATCTCAGATAGTCCTCCGAGAATTTTGTTCCAGATTCACTGGTTCTTTGAGAGATTGGTTTGAAAGTCTGGGAGAATACAGACAACTTCAATTGATTCAGACCACAATCGCCACAGCTCTTACAGTCATTTATGTTGCTCTCTCAAGCTCAACCATTTGGAGACGCATTACAAAAGAATGAGCATGCTCTACTACAAGTTAAATGGATTTAATGATCCAACTTTAGAGCATTTTTTCATTGCGTCACTCCCTCCAGCCTTCAATCTGGACATAGCCAACATCTCTCTTGGAAAAATATTCCAGTTGACTATGTTATGTCTTGACAGATTTTGTGAACAAAAAGACTTCTTCAAAGACCTCATTGAAAACAAAAAACCCTTTGTCTCAGCCTGCAAAAAACCATACCTCAAAATCCAGTGCAAAGATGACAAAAAATGCACTTGTTCTACAAAGAAGAAAGGTCATTTCCAAAAACACCCTCACAGATCTTCCAAAAAAGGCAAAAAACGTTAAGATCCATCACAGTTTAGAAAAAAGAAGCACAATCGTTGTTTCATCTGTAAAAAACGAGGTCATTTTGCCCGTAATTGTCCAAACAAGTCTACCAAAGCTATTCACCTTATTCAACATCTACAACAATCTTCAATGCTTTCTGATCATGATGATGTTGAGTCCAATTTCTCTGAACAGACAGAATATGATGATCACACAACATTCATCCTCACAGAGTCAACAAATGATTCTGAGGTAGATGAAATTTTTGTTATTTCTATTGTTTAAGAAATTAACCAGGTCCATTCTAAACCTACTGTCCCTTCAGTAAAAATTTCAGTCCTCCCTTCCAAGTTGCATAAACCCATCCATGTTATTGGTTTTCTTGACACTGGTGCACAACGCAGTATGCTGAATCCCACAATTCTCCTTTCTTCTTGTTGGGAAAATCATACTGAATTCTTCAAAGCAGCCAATGGTGAAATCTTCAAAACCTCACTAATTACCAAAAACCCCATTGGGATTCAGTTTTTTCCAAACTGGATCATATGGCAAAAAATTGTTGGTTCCGATTTAATAGACAAAGATCTTATCATAGGATTTGATATCTTTCATCTGGTACAAAATCTTCACATCACACCAACTGGAATCAAATTCAAACAAATGTTTTGGCCTTATATAGATGTTCTTCGTCTGTATACTTTCTCAGATACAATCCCCCTTTATGCATCCATCACTCAAAAATTTCTTCAGTTCTATCCTGAAAATTATTCTCACTTCAATCATCCTTTACCCTTTTGGAAAAATGACAAGTTCTTCATTCAACTACCCTTCAAATTGAATGAGGATATCAATCCAACAAAAGTAACTCATCCAGGAATGCCACCTTCTGATCTTCTTCTAGCTAAACAAGAATGTGATCAATAACTTCGAATGGCAAGGTCTCATTGAGCCAAAAATTTTAGATTGGGCATGCCAAGCTTTTTATGTTGAAAAAAGGTTTGAGTAGTTTGAGGAAAAAAGAGAATGGTAATTGATTATAAGCCTCTAAATGCTTTTCTCAGAGATGAAAAATTTCCTCTTCCAAAAATCCAGTCCCTATTTGTCCATCTTCAGAATGCCAGAATCTTTTCCAAGTTTAATCTCAAAGCTGGTTTTTGGCAACTCGGTATTTCACCCTCTGATAGACCTTAAACAGCTTTCTGTATTCCTAATGCCCATTACCAATGGACAGTAATGCCCTTTGGTCTCAAAGTTGCTCCTTCCTTATTCCAAAATGCAATGGTAAAAATATTCTCTCCCATCCTCCATCATGCTCTGGTGTATATCGATGATATTGTGCAAGACCACGAAAAATTACTTTCAGATTTCTTTGCTATTGTAGCATTGGCAAGGAATCTATTGACTTTTTAGGCATGGTGTTACAAGATGGTCACTACCATCCAGGACCACACATTGCGGAAGAATTGGCAAAGTTCCCAGACACAGATCTCAATAAAAAGCAAATTCAACAGTTCCTTGGAATTGTGAATTATTTGAGAGACTTTATTCCCAAAGTTGTGGTCCACACTAGCAAATTGTCACGCATGCTAAAGAAACAACCCCCACCATGGTGCCCTGAACAAACATCAGCTGTCAAGCAGCTCAAAAAGATTTCTCAATCTCCTCCACCACTCAAGATTCCCACATCGGGACAAAGAATTCTCCAGACAGACGCCAGTGACGAATACTGAAGTGTCATTCTCTTGGAAAACAGTGGAGAAAAAGAGTCCTATTACGCCCATGCAAGTGGACAATTCAAGGATGCAGAGAAGAATTATCATGTCATTTACAAGGAGATTTTAGCAGTCAAGTTATCGGGGAAGAATCGTTTGATGAACTTGATGAGGTAAGTGATCTTCCAACATATGATGAGTTACATAATGCCTTTAAATAATTGCCTGATGAGTGGATAAAAATTGGTAAAAAGAATGCATGCCTTAAAAAGAAAATGCTAGAATTTACAAATGAAAAGGATGCCCTACAAGAATGCAATGATTCATTGAATGAAAAAAATAAAGGAATTAGAATTAGACAATAAAATGTTGCATGATAGGATGACATCTTTTAAAGGCAAACAAAGTACTTCATATGAGCATAAAAAATCACAGGTTGATGAATTGATAAAAGAGTAAGAATAAGTATAATGAGCTAAATGAAATTGTGCTAAAATTCACAAATGGGCAAAAGATGTTAGATAACTTGCTTAATTCACAAAAATGTGCGTTTGACAAAGGAGGTATTGGTTATAAACCAAATTTAAAACAAAAGTATTATAAGAATTACTTTGTGAAGAGTACCGCCATTAACAATCAAGTTGTATGTCATTATTGTAATCAAGATGGTCACATGAAAAATAGATGTCTAGTGAAAAGAAATGCATATTATAGTGTCAAATGTATTTGGGTACCAAAAAGAACCATTGCTAACACTCAAGGACCCAAGAAGTTTTGGGTACCTAAAACTTAGAAACCTTTTCTGTAAGGATCAAAGAAAAGGAAAAATAAGTGGTACTTAGACAGTGGATGTTCAAGACACATGATAGGGAATTACTCTTGGTTTTCAAGTTTTACCAAGATCGAGAACGGTGGAAATGTTTCCTTTGGAGACAATTCAAAAGGAAAAATCATTGGTATTGGCAATGCCGGTAATGTATCTTCTACTCTTATTGAAAATGTGTGTTTGGTTGAAAACTTGAAACACAATTTGCTTAGCATTAGTCAATTATGTTTTTGATAAGACTAGATGTGTTATTGAATATGCATGTGATGGCAAGATTTTGTTTGTAGGAAATAGATGTGTTAATGTTTATACCATTGATATAGATTGCGCATCTACCCATAATAAATATTTTTCCGCATTGCATGATGATGGTTGGTTATGGCATAGAAGACTAGGACATACAAGCATGGATTTAATTTCAAAATTTTCCAAAAATGATTTAGTTAAAGGTCTTCCAAAAATCGAATGTCAAAAAGGTAGAGTTTGTGAAGCATCCAATTTACCACCTCTTTTAAAAGCAAAAATCATATTTCTACTTCAAAACCTCTTCAATTACTTCACATAGATTTATTTAGACCTTCAAGATATGCTAGCTTAATCGGCAAGTATTAAGCTTTTGTGATTGTTGATGATTTTATCGGTATTATTCTTAGCTAATAAAGATGATGCTCTTGATGCCTTTAAAGTGTTTTGTAAGAAAATTCAAAATGAAAAAAGGTATGGTATTGCATGCATTAGAAGTGATCATGGAGGAGAGTTTGAAAATCATGCATTTGAAACCTTTTTTAACGATTTAGGCATTGTGCATCAATTTTCATCACCTAGAACTCCACAACAAAATGGAGTTGTTGAGAGAAAGAATAGGTTGATTCAAGAAATGGCTAGGACCATGTTCAATGAAAATTCTTTGCCTAAGTATTTTTGGGCTGAGGGCATCAACACCGCTTGTTATGTCTTAAATCTTGTGTTGATCAGACCTCATCTCAATAAAACTCCATATGAGCTTTGGAAAGATAGAAAACCCAACATTGGTTATTTCAAAGTTTTTGGATGCAAATGTTTTATTTTGAACATAAAACATAATCTTGGCAAATTTGATCCAAAATCTGATGTTGGCATCTTTCTTGGGTATTCAAACTCAAGCAAAGCTTATAGAGTTTATAACAAAGGAACTCTAGTTGTGGAAGAATCTATGCATGTTACGTTTGATGAATGTAAGCCCTCCTCTGCGGAGAAAGTTGTTGTTGATAATGATGCAGATGAAGAACTACAAGAAGAGTCATCAAAGGAAAACTAAAAGGATGCAACACCAGGAAATCAAGAGGAGTAACATGAAGAAACAAATAAAGAGCAAAATGAAGGTACTTCTCAATCACTCCCTAAGGAGTGGAGGTATGTTTCTTCTCATCCTAAAGACTTAATTTTTAGGTGATCCCTCACGAGGAGTACCAACTGGTTCATCATTTAAGAATACTTGTGAGCATGCTTCATTCAAATCTCAAATTGAACCAAAATCCTTTGCGAATGTGGAAAATGATGAATCTTGGATTATGGCAATATAAAAGGAGTTAAATCAATTTGAAAGAAACAATGTGTGGGAATTAGTTCTTAAACCGGAACATCAATCCATTATAGGCACGAAATGGGTGTTTAGAAATAAAATGGATGAATCCGGTGTGGTTGTAAGAAATAATGCTAGATTAGTAGCTCAAGGTTACAACCAAGAAGAGGGAATTGATTTTGATGAAACATTTGCACCTGTAGCTAGATTAGAATCCATTAGGATGTTATTAGCATTTGCATGTCATAAAGATTTCATTTTATTCCAAATGAATGTCAAAAGTGCTTTCTTAAATGGTTAGATTATAGAAGAAGTGTATGTGAAACAACCCCTTGGTTTCGAAAATGAAAAATTTCCAAATCATGTTTATAAGTTGTCGAAAGCATTGCATGGATTAAAGCAAACACCTAGAGCATGGTATGATAGGCTTAAGAATTTCTTGTTAGATAACGGTTTTTCAATGGGAAAGGAGGATACTACTCTCTTTGTTAAGCATAAGAACCAAGATATACTTGTTGTTCAAATTTATGTTGATGATATTATCTTTGGTTCTACTAAGGAATTGTTGTGTAAAGAATTTTCATCTTGTATGAGTAAAGAATTTGAGATGAGTATGATAGGAGAGTTGAGGTACTTTCTTAGGCTGCAAACAAAACAAAATGAGGAAGAAATTTTCATAAATCAAGCCAAGTATATGAAAGACCTACTCAAGAGATTTGGCATTGATGACTCAAAGACCAAGAGCACTCCAATGAGCAGAACAACCAAGCTTGACAAAAATGAAAAAGGCAAAGAAGTTGATATAAAAATGTATCGAGGTATGATCGGCTCTTTACTTTACTTAATCGCAAGTAGACCCAATATCATGTTTAGTGTATGTTTGTGTGCAAAATTTCAATCATGTCCCAAGGAATCTCATTTTCTTGCTCTGAAAAGAATTTTCTGATATTTGAGGGGAACCATAGATCTTGGCCTTTGGTATCCTAGAGAAACTCTCATAGATTTAACTTGTTATTTGGATGCGGATTTTGCCGGTTACAAAGTCGATAGGAAAAGTACTGGTGGAACTTGCCATTTACTATGTCATTCACTTGTTTCATGGTTTAGTAAGAAACAAAATTCGGTCGCACTCTCAACCATCGAGGCTGAATATATTGCCACAGGTAGTTGTTGTGCACAAGCTCTTTGGATGAAACAAACACTTAGAGACCATCAATCTTGAACAAATTCCTATCAAGTGTGATAACACTAGTGCTATAAATCTATCAAAGAATCCCATTTAGCACTCTACAACCAAGCATATAGAAATTAGATATCATTTCTTGAGAGATCATGTTCAAAAAGGTGATATTGCATTAGAGTTTATCTCTATGGAAAAACAACTTGTCGATATTTTTACAAAACCTCTTTGCGAAGAACATTTTTAAAAAATTTGGCATTAATATCTCTAATCATGTTATTGAGACTATATAAAATTGATTGATTGATGATTTTTGATGACATAAAAGAAATCGGTAAGGAAGAAAAACAATAAATAAACTTTAAGACTCACTTGAGAGAGTAATTAATTTAATAATTTGAACTTTTGAGCTTCATCTTTCAAAAATTAGTCACTCATATTGAAAAACAAAACAGTCACTTTATTTAATAGACTTTGAAATATATTACAAGAGAATGAACTACACTAAAAATATTTCTCTAAGCCACAGTATCAGCTTCCTCTCTTCTTGTCCACTCCTTCCTTTCACAAAAACTTCTTCTATTTATAGGCGGCCGTCAACTTCAACTTCTCTTATTCTATTACTATTTCTTATTATTATCACATAAAAAAACAAGCAACAGATGGGTGATGGTCAGGTGGCCAAGGCCACTTTTTATTTTTTAATTAATTACATCTTCTCAATAATGTATTTCAAATGACTCCAACAATTCTTCTTTGTTTCCCGCTTGTAATTTCAACTCCTCTTTATTCTTGAAATATATGTCCAATATAAAATTAAAATAAAATTAACAAATTACAAATTAATTTAACATAAAAATATATTTGGGGAGTGTTAAGATAATTTATGAATAATGAGCGCATTAATCAACACTATAAGTGAAAATTTGATAATTTCTTCCTTATGAAATGTACACCTTTTAGTGTCAATCACACCTGCAACTAGCTTATTGCTAGGCCCTAGTAATTTAAGCAATAAAAATTTAGGAAAATTTCAAACCCAAATTGAAATATTTTCTTTTTTGAAAATTGTGTTTACTACTTTCATCGGTTAAATACAACAATCAAATAAAAGTATAAGCATTATCTTCAACCTAAAGAAAATCACACCTACACAAATCAATCCAGTAAAATAATGCAAAATAATCAATTATTAGAACTACATTAATTAAGTGACTTTAAAGAGCGATATGTCAAAAATTCTCACAGTTAAGAATGACTCTCTCAAAAGAAAATAACCCCCGAAAAAGGGTCACTCTAAGAAGTGGTAGATTGAGAGAATAATAAAGAATATCACACGCTTTCTCTAAGATGAAAGAATATTGCCCACAACTTAGAAATAAAATGATCTCAAGTAAAGGGGATTACTAGCCAAACTAATTTATTTCTATTTTTATGCATCACCACATCTTTTAGTCGATATTACTAGCCAAACTAATTTATTACTTCAGACTATAGTTCTCTAAAATCAAGAAGAACTTTCACTATGATATAACGTAGGCTAGGAATATTGCCAACAGAGAACAAAATATATGTTTGAAAAATAGAGGACTTTTGGAGATTGCAAGGTGCTTTTCACTTGGATTTTTTTCTCTTTCTTCATATTTTTCATATTACATATTTTTCATATCACCATTTTCACTAACACACGATCATCCCTATTTTCAAACATAATTGAGTGGTGGAAAACATAAAACATAAGGTGATACTCCACATTAGAGTGGGACAAGATGATGGGTCGCCAAGAATTTTTTTTTTTTTAATATATGGGCTCAAAGGCGTTAACTAAGGATATTTTATAATTGGGATGGCTACCAAGATGGTCTTTTATAATCTTTTAGAGCTATAAATAATCTTTCAGATCCACGAGGTCGAGAGGGGTTCAGATGCCACTGCACAAAGTTTTTTCATTTCGTTTTTTTACTTAAAAAAAATATAGAGGTCTTGTATAATAAATTGTGAAGCTGTATAGGCAAACAAGGTTATTCTCTAAGGATAATAGGCTCAAAAACTCGCTTGGACTTGCCATGACATGTACATTCCTTCAAACGACTTAATCGGGTTTCACTCATCAAATTTCTCAATTTGCATTTCAACGTACAAAGTGAAAAAATATGGTGTAATATAACTCAAGGCCAAAGATAATATAAATACCAAAATTTGGATGTCATCATGTTATGTAATGTTAAAAGATCACACAAAAAAAAAACTTTTTTTTACCTTCTTTAAAAATATTATTGAAAACATAATAAAAGAATTTAGAGCGATCACATCTAAACTAATTACAAAAATTTAAAGGAGATGAATAAAAAAGAAAGAAGAAGAAAAAGTTAGAAAACAATTTTTTTTTAGAAACATAACTCTAAGACAAAAAATATGTTTCTAGAGTCACTACAGTCCATATTCAACCATCTTCGACTCAAATTTATCCAAAGTTAGTTTTGATAACAAAAATTAAAAAAAAAATCACGAGGACTGAGACATTCCAGAACTATAGACTATTCTCTCCCCTCAACCAAAAGGAGACATTGTCCACAATTTCTTAAAAGAAAGAAGTAGAGTTTAGAAGACATTACCTGGCCACTACTAGAAAATATTTACAAACGAAGAGTTAAATCTAATTTACACTTCTTACAAGGGTTACTCCCATCATCATCAGTTGACCAATCCAACTCCAAAATCATGGGATCTGGCTCTGGTTTGTAGGTTTACAAGAGATCAAGTAACTCGTTAGCAATAGGAGCACAAATAAAGAATTGTTTCGCTGAGGATGGAATGAAATAATTCTTGATTGCATGATTAGGAAATGCTATTAAGCTATCATAAAAGTTATTAACATTTAAAAACTGATGGGTTTTATATGGATATTCAAATGAGTCCAAGAAGCAAATATAATTAATGCATCTAAAGTTGTAAGATCTCCTGACAAGAAAATGAAAGCATCATCATGATTTAACATTTCATATATTCTTTCTTACGTACTTAACGCAACTAACTCCTCTCAAATTGGTGATCCGAACAGACATCCCAAAGGTTTTAAGGCTTTTGGAATGATGCTTAACACTTGGTTTCCTTGAACGAAAATAGCATATGAGACAAGCTTTGATAACCCTCGGTCACCTCCTTCATATACAAGATTTAGTTTTCTCTGCGCTATAACACGACCAAGATCTACTGTTGCCTGAATGAACTCCTTACACTTTCTATAGCAAAATCCAAAAGCACACAAATGTTCTTAAGTTGTTTGTTCGAAGTTGCTACTATTAGAACAATTCTTATGAAAAAAAAAATTTGTGATGCTCGAAAAGGAGCACCTATTTAAAGATCTTGGTGACAGACACAATGATACATAACTGTAAATGGGGTGATGTGTTTGTCAAATGATGTGTAAAACTTGTGGCTCAATAATTCAAAAGCAAACAGTAAAAAGAAAAAGCAAACAATAATTAGATATAAAATCACACAAAAAATAATAATAATGTGAAAGATAAAACAACAGTAAAATAAAAGGATGTTTATTGGTAGTTATGTGATTGTGGTTCACATCTTTCTCTGGTCTTACATCCAGTAACAGCTTGAATGACTTCTATGGGTTGAGGATAAACTTCCCATCCAGTTTTCTTATAAACTGGCAATATATATATATTTGACAAACAAATTTCCAAAACTAAGTTGTGTACTTTCTTTTTGGAACAGCTCCGATAAATTATGAATCTCACATTGCACATATCCACTCTGATGCGTCTTAAGAGATCATAAGATATCATCTAATGATTCTTTACTCATGCCATCTTTAATGAATTTGATTTTATCTTCATGATTTACAGAAACCATTCCTAAAGTTTTACCAGACATGTAAGAAAAAAATGGATTAGAAAACTCACCTGCCAATCAGACCTTTACTTCAATTAACCAATAAATGTCAGTAGGAATCCCATTGATCATTAACAAATGCAGGGAGAGAAGGAAAACGCTAATGCAATTTGTGTTGTATTTCTTCCATGCTTGATTTTAGGGTTTCAATTATTGTGGGAAACTGGAGATACTAACTTAAGAAGTCATGAAGTACCATTATCTGCCATTTATACAAGAAAGTGAATCAAAACATATCAAAGAAACGAATCAAGTCTACAAAATCAAGTCAAAAGTGAAGGCAAACAAAACAACAAAATGAAGACACACAATGAATATAATCAAACATGTAACTCTCCTTCATCCTTCTATTGAATTTACCTCAATTTATACCACCCTCTATTTCTCTAAGTTGTCTTTCTAGATCTTCAACATGGGATACTAACATTGGTGGTTGTAAATCCCAAGTAAGATGTAACTAACAAACTCGGATCAAGCTTCATAGGTGAAATTTTACAAGCAAAAAGTTCTCCAAGGTGTTTAAAAAGGATCCTTCTCATGGAGGTTCACATGACATATATCAAAAATGGTTAAATGAAACACAATTGTCAAACAAACACACACATTAAAACAAAATGACAAAAAGTTAAAACAAAAGGTTTAGTCAAGATTTGGTGGGTCACTCAAATTGATTTCGGTGTCTGCTTTACATGGTTGGATTTCCCGATATGGTTTTAATCTTTGACCATTAACTTTAAATGTGACATCATCCTTTGGATTCTCAATTTCTACGGCCCCATATGGATAACCACTCCAATTTGACTTTAACTTCCCCATAAACAAATGAAGACTAGAATTATAAAGTAACACTTTTTGACCAACCTCAAATGTTTTTCAAAAAATTCTTTTATCATTTGGTTCTCGCCTTAATAATTCTGGAATTCTCATATGCATCATTCCTTAATTTCTCAAGTTCATTGAATTGCAATTTATGCACATTACCAGCATTATCATGATTTGAATTAAAAGCTTTAGCAGACCAAAATGATTTATGTTCAAGTTCAACTAGTAAGTGGTAAGGTTTAACAAGCCGATAGGGTGACTTCCCAAAGATATTTTGAATGCAGTACAGTATGTCCAAAGTGAATTAGTTAGTCAAAGAGACTAATCGTTGTGGTTTGGGTCAACTATCTTTTCCAAAATTTGTTTTATCTCCCTATTTGGTCATTCATCTTGACCACTTGTTTGAGGATGATAAGGGGTAGCAACTTTATGTGTAATTCCATATTTCTTCATTAAGGACTCAAATGGCTTGTTACAAAAATGCTTACCTCTATCACTGATAATGGCTCAAGGTATTTCAAATCTGCTCAAAAGATTTTCTTTTAAAAAGTGCATCACAGTCTTGTGACCATTGTGCTGGCAAGAAATCGCTTTAATCTATTTTGAAACATAATTAATGGCAACCAAAATGTATACAAATCCAAATGATAATGGAAAAAAGGCCCATAAAATCAATTCCCCAACAATCAAATATTTGAATGACAAGGATGGGGTTTAAAGGCATCATGTTTCGCTTTGAAATAGACCCTACCATTTAACAATTCTTACATACTTTGCATAGTGCATGTAAATCTGTAAATAATATAGGCCAATAAAATCCACACTGAAATATTTTGCAGCTGTATTTTTTGAAGAAAAGTGGCCACCACTTGCTCTAGAATGACAAAATTGAATGGGTACTATTTACCTCGTCATCTATTTAATCATAAGATAACTTAGATTTATGTCTTCATACAATATTTTTAAATGGACCTTATTCAAAATGCTTATCCAATTAAGATATATGAAAAATATCTTAAATCGTTTATTACTCGAAAAATGCATTATAAATGAATCAGTCATAAATGTATTTTTTTTCTATATTTTACTAATTAATTTCTCCATGTATTTTTTTCTATATGTATTTTTATTTTGGTCTTAAATATTCTAATTATTTTAGTTAATTTTTAATTTAGTTATGTTGTTAAATTATATTTTATTATGTTATTCTTTATCTTAATTTTTATATTTTGTTAGTTTAGGTATACTCTAAGAGTAAGGAGGAATTAGATCGGAATATTCAGAAAGAAGTTTGCTTAAAAGAATTAGAAAGGGAAATAATTGAAGGTTTTTGGAAGCCAAGAAAATCGAAGCCAATAAACTAATTCATCCATGCACATGCAAACACGTGGAGATTAAAGAAGAAATTGAATTTAATTCAATTTAGTGTCTTAATTCAATTAGAATCAAGAATCTTAAAGGATGACGACATAGGCGAGCATGTGCAAGCATTGAAGTGGCGTTGGCTAGCTTAGTGGTTAATAAGGAAAGCAAATTAATTGCTTGAAATTGGAATTCAAATCCTATAAGGATTCGGCCAATATGCATGCATGACTTACGGGCATTATTCATTTATTATAGTCGGTCAAGTGACCACTATATAAAGGCATGAGTTTGGCCTTTGTGAGGGGAGCTACAGCAGCCACAAGAAGGGAAAAAAAAAGGGAGAAGCCAAAGGTATTAAATTGGAGCAGCAGCTGTCGAATATAAACAAAAGCAGAGTTAGCCTTTTGGATTAATCTCCATGCTAGTTTTTATCAAGTCTTTTATTCCCAATTCAATTATGTTACGTTAGATTGTTTATTTGGTAGAGGATGAATTTAAAACCCTAAACATGTCATCTGATTAATATTCAATTTCTATCATTTAATTTATTTGATTGAGATTGTTTATGTTCTTTTATAATTAATGTTTATGATTTTATTCTTATCTTATTTAAGTGGCCAATCATATAGGGTTTGAATAAATTCTATAGGTAGGTTGAAATGCTTGATCCGTAATTGTTTTAATATTTTAATCATTAGTAGCTAATTGGAATCAATGATTCCAATTAGAGAACATAACCTAGGTTAAATAATTTGAGCTTGTGTGTTTGTTGCTTCCACTATCTAAAATTTAAAGAGCTTGTTTTAAATTATTGAATGGATAGAGATTAGGTGAAGAACTTGTTTTGCCTAACAACACATTAAGGAAAGATAGAGATTAACAGATCTTATTGTCATCTATGGTTGATAATTTTAATGGAGATTAATGGTAGAATTGATATATTGATTATGTGCATGTTTGGCGGTGGCGAATGATCCTTTGACCAAAATTTTCATCATTATTATTTCTTTCTCCTTTAATTAGATTTTTTATTAAATTATTATTTTCATAGTTTTAATTTCTTGCTATTTATTTAAAAATTCGTAAAACTCCCTTTTATTTATAGTTGGCATTTTCTTTAGTTAGATTAATTTATTATTATTATTCTAAATCTTTGTTTTAGAGTTGATAACAAATACAACTAGCGTAGTATTCGTGGGATCAATCCTTACTTCTCTGTACTAGTTGTTTATATCATTAGTAAGGTCTTAAATTTGGTGTATCCTAAGTGTCATCCGAACAATCCTCCACTAGCTCTCAAAGCATATCTAGCATATTGCACATACTCTAAGACTCTAAGTTCAGGTAATAAGGGTTCCCATTAATGGCCATTATAATAAGATCTACTATATAGGATTCTGATCCAATTGGGGATATCGGTTATATAACCTTTCTACACTATTCCTTTAAAGAGATAGTATTCCCTCTCACTGTGTTTTTCTTTCTTGTGATTTTTTAGTTCTTATAGTTGATCAATGCATCACTATAACACTACTAAAGTTTAATAGATACAGTTATAATAGTTACCATTTCAGTTCCTATGACTTTGTCACCGTTATGCTATTACATTACTAAAGTTTAATAGATGCATTTGGTACAGGTACTATCGGAAGATCCTACAAGGACTTGTGGAGTCAAACTGCTTCTTTAGTAGCTTCAAATAGAGCCACATTTTTAGCTTTAGTTACGGAGTCTATGATATTAAATGTTTTCATTCTTTAATTTATATCTCCACTTCCCAATATAAACACAATTTTGACGTAAACTTCTTGGAATCCTTTTGTAAAACTTACTAGCATGAGATCACCATCAAAGTATATAAGCATATAATTCTCAATTATTTTTAGAATCTATATTAAATGCTTGACAATATTTTGATATTTTAAGGTGTGAATGATATTGATTAACCATCCAACTGCAAAATAAGAATCTGTCATGACATAAATGAGACTTTCATTCACAGCTTCTGCATAGGTAGTTTGTCTCACTTAATTTATCTCCTCTAGTGTATAAGAACACTGATGCTTGAAAAATATATAATTCCATTTCTGAATGATAAAAAGTCATTCTTACAATTTCAATTTTTTAATTAAGATAGTATCTCATCAATATAAGTAGTTTCAAATAAAGTTAAAGTTTTATTCTTTTGGTTTTTCTAAGAATATAACTTTCCACTTTTGGATCATATTTATCAAATTGTTCCACTAGCTAACTCTTTATTGCATATAATGCTCCTCTATCATTTTCAATGAAGAGGATATTATCAATATAAAGAATCTTAAAAGCTGCAGCTTTTCCTTGAATTTACTTATCGCATCAATATTTCGTATGAATCCAAACAATTTAACCGCTTGATCAAATCTAATGTTCCATGAGCAGGATGCTTGCTTTAATCCATAAATGGATCTTTGCAATTGACATACCCTGTGTTTTTGGCCTTTTTAAATGAATCCAATCCTGGACATGGATCTTTACATACCCTATGTTCTAGGCCTACATATGGATGTCTTCTTCAAGATGTTTGTTAAGAAACACAATCTTGACATCCATTTTCCAAATTTTGCAATCCAACACTGCAGCAATGGAGAGCATAATCCTAGTGGATTTAAGTATAGCAACCAATGAAAAGGTTTCCTCATAATTGATTTCCTCTTTTTGAGTGTACTCTTTAGCTTCTAATCTTGCTTTAAACATTTCTACTAGTTCGTCTACTCCTCTTTTCTCTTGCAGATCCACTTACAATCTATAGGTTTTACACTATTCAATGCCTCAACAAGATCCCAGACTTTATTGGAATACATAGATTCCATTTCTTGGTTCATGGTATTTTTCGATAGTTCAGTATCTCTATTTAATAGAGCTTCATCATAGCTAGTAAGATCTGGTTTTTGTCTATCTGAGATAGCTATATAAGTTTCTCCTAGTTACATGTACTTGGCTAGTAATAAATTTATTCTCCTGCTACAACATAGTTCTCTAGGTTACTACATTTCAGGGATAATCCTTCTTTTTTTAAAATTGTTGTTGCTTTTCCTATGTTTTTGAACATAAACAAAAGACTAAACATTAACTTGATCTCCTAATTATTTTTGTAGTTTTACTTTAATTTTTTAGTCATTTATATAGTCTTCCTTAAGGAAAGTAAAGTATATGTCTGTAAATCCATTCTTATCTTAAGGAATATAAATTAGAGTTTCCCTTATTCCTTTAAGATACCAAATACTTGTAGACTTTTGAACATGAATCCATCTTCTCCACCTTTTATTCTAGCACAAGTATTAGTGAACTCCAAATACAAATATGTCTCGAACTATGTGACTTTTTTATAATTACTTGGAGTAATAAACAATAATATAGATGAAACTAAGTTCAATACACTACTTAATTTTAAATACTTATCCAAAATATTATTTTTTCTTCGTTTAATAAAACTATTATGTCATAATATTCATTATAAATGAGACTTTATCTCATTTTACAACCAAATAGACTTTGAATTGTCTAGAGCGATATTCTTTGCTTCAATAAGATAGAAGTTCTTTTATGTTTTTGTCTAATCGCTTCTTTGTCTTATCCATGTACTCTTTTGAATTTCAAAAGCCATGTAGTCATGACGCATTTGGACAAACATAAATATGATGAGTAGTCATCAATAAGATTAAACGAATACTCATAACATCTTCTAAGTTGTAAACTGATCAGTCTGCATACATTTGTATGCACTAAGTCATATAATACAATGTTATGCTATTCCTTTAGCTCAAAAGAGCCTCATTAGCATATTACATTTCTAAATAAGATTTATGGAGTGACAATGATCAAACTCAATGGGCCAAAAAAGCTTATAATTAATCATTCTCATAAAATCTTATTATAGTTTATGTGACTTAAGCATAAATATTAGAGGTGATATTGGTTAGAAGAAACAATTCTTTTATTAGATAAATGGACTTATGTGATATAAATTGTCTTTGTAAAGTACCAAAACAAGTAACTAAAATAAACAAAGGATCCAAAAATAACAATGCTCCCATCATAAAGACAAATATAAAAAAAGTAAAGTCCTATATAACAATCTAGTCTTCTCAACTCATGTAAAGTAGCATGTCCTCAATTGTAGTTTGAAGCTTTCTTCATTTAGTCTCAGTTACATCAAAATTTACTACTGCATGAATCAATATAAATCTAAATTAATTAGGAAACTTAAAGATTTCTCATACCTAATTTTAACAATTTTTTGTTACTCTTTCTTCTATCCACATTTGTAACATTTGCTTTTTGGCTTGAGTATACAATTTTCTTATCCTAACACTTTCGATTCAGGTCTTGAAGAGAATCTTTTTTTAGGAAGTTTCTTACTATGATAAAATTCTTCTACAACATGTTTGTGCATAATTCAATTAAGGTCATATATTTATTGCTTAAGATATAGATTAACTTAAACTCTTTGAATGTATTATGAAAAGATTCAATCACCATGTTAATATTTATTTTTTCATTAATTTGAACACCATGAATCTTAACGTTATTTAAATAGTCCATCATTTTAAGGACATGATCATGAGCTCTTATGCCCTCTTACATATTGGTGTTATTAACATGTTTCAATGCTGCTTTTCTAACAAAATGAGCATTCTACCTAAACATCTAATGGAGTCTGGTCAACGTTTCAATAGTTATTTCCATGCTCCGATGTTTGTTCTATAGTTCCATAGAAATCGAAGCCAATATATAGTGCTTAGCCATTTTGTTACCTTCACACCATTTGTCATATGACTCTCTCTAATTTCTTTAATTGTATAATGTTGGTTTTGGAGGGCATGGTTGGGTCAAAACATGTTTGCAGTATTTTACAGTGAGAATATTAAATAGACTACATTTCCAATTTAAGTAATTCTCACCCGTGAGTTCATTTTTAACCAGGATAATTAATAATGTGCTGACAATAAATAATCTAAAATGCAAAAAACCTTAAATGCATTTTTTTTATTGTAACGATAATCTAGTAACCTACACTACTAGACCTAGTTAACAATTAGATTATTTACTTTCATGTTGAAACATAATAAATAATTATCACTATCTTTCAGGGCCAAAACTTGTTAGCAGAGATTCATTGGAAAGGTTAATAACAAATTTTTACTGAGTGTATAACCATGTTTCAATCTATGTATCTTGCATATCAAGTAGCTACCTTTAGGATGATCAATGGATAGAAAAATATTTCGATCTTATCTTTAAAGAAGTTCATGAAATAAAGTGTCTAATATATATACCCTTCAAAGGGAGTATCACCGTATCATGAAGTCAAGGCGTATATATATATGAACAAAAAATGGAGCTCTTGTGAAAAAATTATCTTGAATTTTCCCTCTCACACTCAATATTTTAAAGTTTGTTTTCCTTTTGAATAATATACATATTATATCCTATATTATTAATTGCATGCTCCTTAAAATAATATTATCTAGATGAAATCTAACATCAATAAGCACATGAAGATTTCAAAATATATATTTCTTGATTTATAATCTATAGATGCCATGTATTATAATGCAAAGAGTGGCATTGCCTATTTTATGTGACATGTTATCATGGAGATGTTATCAACCAAACATAGCATATATATAAAAGTAATTAAACATATGGATAAAAGCAATTAAACAATCTCAATTATGGTTTTACTAAGGAAAAATTGATTTAATCTACAAGCCTAATATCTATTGGGCTAAGTCAATGTCTATCTTCCTTCTTTATCATCCTTGTATTTGGTCTTATTCATATCCACTAGATTGGATACTTTTGAGTTTTTAAATTTGCCTTGGTTCAATTTTTAGGATTACATAGACCCAATTAATTTAATTTTGGGTTCTATTGGATCTTATTTTTGCGGTGAAAATTTTATATAAAAAAAGACCCAATTAATTTAATAAAATAAGCCCAAATTTTTCATCAGAAATTCTTGAAACCCCAAAAAGCTAAACTGAAAATTGAAATGCCACCTCTATCCTTCATTAGTCAGCTTGCAAATGTATTGAAGCACAATATGGTTTATTTTTTTTAATCTACAACATACAAATATTTACATTATGAGAAATGGGTTTAAGAAATCGGAGCCATATCTATCCTTGAAAATTTTCTGTTTTCTCAATTTTCATGCTCAAAATGGTATAATTTAAGTCTTTTTCTGTTTTGATCTTTCGTCTTCAGGCGCAAAGAGAGAACTTCTCATTCATGGCTTCCACTTTCTTTTCAACTCCTGTTACTCTTTCTTTCACTCTTTCTTTACCCAAATCTTGCACATCTCATATCGCCAATAAGATCGAAAACCTTGTTGAATATTCCTACATCCCTGAATCTGCCCAAATTAGTGAATCCTCCTACCCTCTTATCAGCCCTTATCAGTTGTACAAACGACCTAGCTCCTTTACCCGCAGTATACGCACCCTCATCTTTACCAAACGCCCTCACCCTAAAGAATATATCCAGTCTTCCCGCCTGGATCAGTGTGCTCTTCGAGCCACCTCTGCTGAGCAATATGTCACTCTGAAGATTCCCTCCGAGTTGCTTTCCAATTGGAAACAAGAAGGTTATACTCATCTTCATCTTGGAGGCATTCGATTAATCCTTACTCTTCATGGAAGAAAAGGTTTACCGGTTACAGCTCGCCTTACTATGCTTGATACCCGGTTTAACAGTACCAAGATGCTGTTATTGGCACTGTCCTCACAACTCTTCATGCAGGAAGTGTTTTACTCACCTTTTACCCAAACTTTAACCTTTCTCTTCAAGACCCCAATTTGCCCACAACCCTGAAAGTCCAAGTTCATATCCAAGGTGCTGAACAAATTTCTTCTGCCAAAATTGCCACCTTACACCACCAATTGGTCTATAGGCTTCAAAATCATGCATTAGATCTCCCCACTCCAGAACACCATTCTGATACCCTCATGGTATTAGCCGAGTCTGACCAGATCCCAACCATAATCCAAATCCCAAGAAAAATTCCCCGTCATGAGCTCATCAAGCTTATGCCTCTTGAATGGATCCCAACTATGAACAGTTCCATAACAATACAGCCCCAATTCAGACATCTGAAAGCATGTTTGAAAGACGCAAAGATGGAACAGTCTGAACGACTTTTAAACCACCTCCAAGTGCTCCACAAGAGCCTCCTCGGCTCTCCTTTACCTATTCTTCAATGATCACAGCTGTTCAGACAGCCCAAGAAAACCTGCCCATTACAGGGTTTAATTCTAACAGCTACCCTGTTTATCCAGCAAAGCAAAATGGCCATTTCCTATGGGATGTCCCAGGCTCCGGCATGTGTGACCCAAATTGTCAACCTACTCAAGGCCAAACCTGATCAGTATCCATTAGTGACTCTGAAAAGTCCTATGCTGATATCACCAAAATCTTAATGGCCCAACCTGATCAACCTACTCAAGGTCAAACCTCCCATACAGAACCATATGTTGATATTTCCTCAGAAGTTGAAGAAGAGATGCCTGAATCTTCTACAACCACTCAACCTCCTCCAGCTCAAGCCCAAACTAGTCCACCCAACCACAAATCGTCAAATGGCCTATGGTTCACCTTTGATGATCTCCCATCTTCTAAATGGTGTGATCGCCTTAATGAAATGTCTGCCTGGATTGACCTCCAAATGCTACGTTCAGAAGCCACAACTGAATCAGTCCTTAGAGAATTTGCTACTCGATTTACGGGTGCTCTCAGAGATTGGTTTGATTCTTTAGGCCACTACAGACAATTACAGTTTGTTCAATTACCAGAAGTCTCAAGTGCCCTTGCGGTTATCCATGATCAATTTCTTGGAGACCCTTCTGCAGTTTTTGAAGCTGCACTACGAGACTATCTCAACATGAAATGCTGTTCACTCAAGGCTAAGGATCTTGACTTCCATTACAAGCGAATGTCCCTGCTGTTCTATAAGCTTAATGGATTCAATGAGTCGACATTAAAGCATGTCTTTCTGGCCTCCCTTCCCGAAGAACTCCAACCAGACATACAGAGGCAACTCACTGCATCCAATCTGGTTCTTGATAACATCTCCCTTGGCAAAATCTTCCAGCTAGCCAAAACTTGTCTTGACAAACTTTGTGAGCAGAAATAGTTTTTCAAAGAATTGTTGAAAGATAAAGAACCATTCCGGAGTGCTTGCAAAAAGCCTTATTTGCATATCAAATGTCAGAAGAAAAAGGATTGTGATTGCAGTTCTAAGAAGAAAAGACATTTTAGAAAATTCAAAAATCCAGAATTTTCATCCAGACCTCGCAGATCCAGAAAACCTTACAGATTCTTCCGAAAGAAATCCTCTTCTTCCAGAGACTTTAAGCGGAGAAAATCAAGCAGATGTTTCATCTGCAAGAGAAAAGGTCATTTTGCAAAAGATTATCCCAACAAACGAGAAAAATCTATTCGGCTAGTTGCGCATCTTCAAGCCACTACAGATTATTCTCTAGAGAAGGATGAACTAGAATTTTATTTCTCTGAACAAGATGACCCCAATGATAAAACTGTGTTCGTACTGCAAAATTCCTCTGATGATTCAGACAGTGACCAATCCCAAGTGATTTTCCACCAACAGCTACTGTCCCTCGACACTACTGTTCCTATACCTTCCATTAAACTTTAGCTCTTGCCCTCAAAATTCCAAAGGCCCATCCCAGCCATTGGTCTCATCGACACTAGCGCCCAATGCAGCATGTTAAACCCACACATTCTTCCCCTAGAATACTGGACAGAATATGAAGAACATTTCAAAGCTGTCAATGGCAAACTATTCACCACCTCTCTGATTACCAAAAAACCCATTGGTATTCAAATTTTCCCCAATTGTGTCATTTGGACCAAGATTATCGGTTCAACCCTTCCTAATAAGGATATCTTGTT
Source organism: Citrus x clementina (assembly GCF_000493195.1). Lineage (NCBI taxonomy): Eukaryota > Viridiplantae > Streptophyta > Magnoliopsida > Sapindales > Rutaceae > Citrus > Citrus x clementina. The sequence continues at coordinate 18,856,254 of NW_006262688.1, forward strand.
AGGTTTTGACATCCTTCACCAGATCAAACACCTCCAAATCATTCCCACTGGAATTCGAGTCAAGTCCCTGTTCAAACCATTCACAGACATTATGAAACTCTATAATCTGTCTGACACTCCCCAGTCCTACCAGGATATTTCAACCAAACTTTTGGGTTTCTGTCTCGAGTCCCATTCTGAGTTCACCCATCCAAACCCATTGTGGAAAAATAAGTCTTTCTTCATTAAGTTACCTTTCAAACTCAATGAGTCACCCAACCAAAGCTACTCACCCAGGAATGAGTCCCTTTGACTTACTCCTAGCCCAACAGGAATGTTCCCAATTGTTAGCCCAAGGTCTAATTGAACCCACGAATTCTCAATGGGCTTGCCAAGCCTTTTATGTTGAAAAGCATTCTGAAATTGTTCGAGGAAAAAAATGCCTAGTCATTGACTATCAGCCATTAAACATGTTTTTGCAAGATGACAAGTTTCCTTTGCCTCGCCGACAAAGCCTATTTACTTTTCTCAACAATTCCCAGATCTTTTCAAAATTTGATTTAAAATCAGGTTTATGGCAATTAGGCATTGAACCCTTTGAGCGCTCCAAAACTGCCTTTTGTATCCCAAATGCCCATTTCCAATGGACAGTCCTTCCCTTCGGCCTCAAAATTGCCCCATCCATTTTTCAAAAATCCACGGTCCAAATCTTTCAGCCTATCCTGCATCATGCATTGATTTATATTGATGATATCTTGCTTTTTTCAGGATCACATGAGGAACATCGCCAGCTGTTAACTCAATTCTATGATATTGTCCAAAGTCATGGAATCATGTTATCGGCCAAGAAAAGCACCATTGCTACAGATAATATTGAATTCCTTGGTATGATCATAAAAGATGACCATTATCAGCCAGGAAAACACATTGCCCAAGAATTGCTTCACTTTCCAGATCAGTAATTTTCCAAAAAGTAAGTTCAACAGTTTCTCGGCATCATCAATTACATCAGAGACTTCATCCCCCATGTGGATCACTACACTCATCACCTTTCGGCTTTATTGAAAAAGAAGCCCCTAGAGTGGAATGCTGACCACACAACTGCTGTCACTACGCTCAAGCAAATTGTACAAAATCCGCCTCCATTAAAGCTGATTACTGATGGAAAGCGTATATTACAGACAGACGCAAGTGATGAATCATGGGGTGCCATCCTCTTCGAAGAAATCAATGGAAAATAACACTTTATCACTTACGCTAGCAGACAATTTTCTGACACACAGAAGCATTACCATAGCGTGTTTAAAGAAGTCTTAGCGGTAAAGAACAACATCAAAAAGTTTGAGTAACATCTGATTGGACACCATTTTCTCATCTGAATGGACAGTTCAGCCTTCCCCAATATTCTTAATTTCAAAGGTAAAACTGTTCCCGAAAAAATGTTACTCATACTAAAAGATTGGTTTTCCAAATATGATTTTTCGGTCAAGCATATAAAGGGGTCCCAGAACCTAATCCCTGATATGCTATCTAGACTCTCCAAACCAGAAACACCTCTCACCCTGTTTTCTACAACATACCACTTTCCGATCATCTCCATGGCTACATCACTACCCCCAGAAGCCCCCACCAAAAAAGCTTTTCCCTTTGACAAAAACTTTTCTTCTGTTTTTGCCATCCAAGAGTTTGCAAGGAAAGTTGTTTTTCGCTTCTTCATGAAAGCCTACCTTGTCACAGACTCCTTTCCATTTTCCACTTTCCACCCAGAAAATATGTTTCTTACAAGTTTAACCCTTGATCCATCCAAAGAAACCACTGAAGATGTGTTATGGTACATCTGGTGCCTAACTGTCTTTTATGCAACCAAGTTAGTCCTACCAATTACTCCTACTTTGGAACATCTTCTTAATCCTGACAAAGCCACCTCTCTTATCTAGACATTACTTGAATGGTTTTCCCCCATCCCATGGTGGAGAAAGAAGCTACAAAAACTGTCAATCTTGAACGTATGCCTGCCTCTGAAGCTCAACTGTTTACCTCAGTTTTCATCATCCACAGGCCATACTTCTAGCATCCCAATACAAATCTCTTTTGGACTCAAGACCAGGTATATGAATGGTTTACCGACCCTCACCCAGCTGTTATTGACAATGAAATCCAATCCAACTTGCACAATTATCTTTGTCAATTAAACCACCAAACTCCACCACACAAAGACATCTTCCACACCTCCTTAGGTCCACAACATGATCTCATTATGATCCCCACTCCATCCGCCATATCTAAACCAAAGTCCACAGGCATCATCATTAAAGAAGAAAAACCAGACTGCACCGACTTCCTTTACCAAGACTCACAAGACCCATGGGAAGAATTCCTTCCCCTCAGCCAACATCTCCAACAGTTTCCACAACCAACCATGTATGAACCAGGATCATCCTCTCAACCCTCCAAAGTTGACAAGGCCACTCAAATGCCAAGTCCTAAGTCCCAATCATCACCCTCCAAACCAGGATGCCGACGTGATTGCCCTTATCCACCTTGCCGTGGTCCCCACTGTAAGTATTCAAGGCTCTCCAAAACCTTTTTCCCACCAACCTCTCGTGACACTGATCCCGATGAAACCGACAGCTCATCTGAAGACGACTACATGAATCTCCACTCTCCATAAAGAAGTTTGTCTTGTTGTAATAATTATGTTTCACTTTATGCTTTTGTCTTGTATAATTATTAAAGTTTGCTTTTACTTTAAGATTTACTTTTGTCAAAGTCATGCTTTAATTATTAAAGCCCACTTTGTCACTTTGTAATAATTAAAGACGTGTCATGATGTATCTTTTACTTTTACTTTTGTAAAGGATAGGGGCCTTGTCCTATCCCTGGGAATTCTCCTATATAAATGATTCTCCCCTCGTTTGTAAGATAAAGAAGTTTTCTAGAAATAAACTTTCGTGTGTTTCTATAAAACCATGAATTTCTAAACTCCCTTCTCTCTCTCTGCAAATGAAGATCTAAAGAAAGAAAAAGAATAAAGAATTGAATTTGTTCATTTTGAAAACTTAAGGAAGTATGCTCTGCACTTGCCTTCCAGCAAGGATCCTGTGCATCAGAAACCTTATGATGATTTCTTGAACGGTTTGGTACCCTGTTTTAAAGACTAAAGAAAGTCTGTTCTGGGTCATGTAACCTCTAAAGAAGCATTTTAGGTTTTGCTGCACCTATATGTATATCGGCTGGAAACCAGAACTTGCGGGCTACTGGCCCTAAGGACAGACTTTGTGCTGTCATAGATTTGGTAGAAAATTTTCAAGGACGGGAATAGACATTTTTTTTTTGTAAATGAAATAGATTTTTCATTTTTAATTTTTATGCAAACTTTAAATGTTATGATTCTTCACACACATAGAGAGATACATAAATACACAAAAAAATGTGATGATTTCATATGGATGGAGCTAAAATACCAAAAGAGCATAGATTTCATTACACAGTTTTTAGTTTGAGAAATTATCATTGCACCACTTTTATTTTGTCTTATATTCATTCAACTACCATAAAATTCTAGCATGAACCACTGGGGTGTTAGGTACGTGGCATTGTTACACCTGAACTATGATAGTGCTGAGACTATCCTTTGGACCAATAGTCCACAAGTTCTGGTTTTCAGCCGATATACCCATTATCCCTGAGATATAAAATCTAAAAAATAAAAAAACTATTGATCATGATACCACCCGAAAACAGGTCATCTCTAGACCTTCAAAGAGGGTGAACGTTGTGAGAAAACAGCTTTATTTTAAATCGGTTTTATAATTAAATCAGGACTTTTCTTATATACACAATATAGAAAATAGAGATGAATGCTCTTAATTTAATAACCCAAGTGTTTTCTTCATTACCTAGAAGAAGAAGAGAGTCTTAGGAAGACATAGAGTTTATGAAAAACTGCGAAATGTTATTGATGGAAATCTGAATTTTTACAAAGACGAAAGATAATAATTCACTGTTAAAAGCATAAAAAGCAGAAAACACACTTTAGACAGGACATGACCCTTGCCCGAGATTCCTGGATGACTCTGTAGCCATGTGAAGCTTATTACGGAGTGGAGGGAAATCTGGATGGAGACACGTCACCAGTTTCATTTTCATAGTCTTCTTTTGCTTTGTGAATTTCTTGGTAGATCAGATAGTCTTCATCTATCTCTGGGATTTCTTTTCACTATGCTGGAGTTGGAGTGCTCGAAGAACTTGGCTCAGTGACAGAGTGCTGGGCTTCTGGTGATGGAAGTAGGGATTGAAAATCTTCCCAAGGGTGATACCAAAATAGGCACAGTAGAACCTAAAACATTTCTTTTAAGGTCATATAACCCAAAACAAACTTTCCTTAGTCTTTAAAACAGGGTACCAAACTGCTTAAGAAATCATCATAAGTTTTCTGATGCACAGGATCCTTACTGGAAGGCAAGTGCAGAGCATACTTTCTTAAAGTTTCAAAATGAACAAATTTAATTTTTTATTCCTTTTCTTTCTCTAGATCCTCATTTGTAGAGAGAGAGAAGAGAGTTTAGAAATTCATAGTTTTATGGAAACACACGAGAGTTTATTTCTTCGAAAACTTCTATATCTTACAAGCGAAGGGAGAATTCTTGGAGAAGATAGGACAGGACCCCTATCTTTTACAAAAGCAAAAGTAAAAGACACATCATGACAGCTTTAATGATTACAAAGGACAAAGTGTGCTTTAATAATTAAAGCATGACTTTGACAAAAGCAAAAGCTTAAAGTAAAAGCAAGCCTTAATAATTATACAGGACAAAACCATAAAGTAGAACATAATTATTACAATAAGACAAACTACTTTATGGAGAGTGGAGATTCATGTAGTCGTCTTCAGATGAGCTTTCTGTTTCATCTGGGTCAGTGTCACAGTTGTATTTTGGAAAAAAGGTTTTGGAGAGCTTTGGATGCTTACAGTGGGGACCACGGCAAGGTGGATAAGGGCAATCTCTTCGGTATCCTGGCTTAGGGGGTGATGACTGGGACTTGGGGCTTGACATTTGAGTGGCCTTGTCAATTTTGGAGGGTTGGGATGATGATCCCGGTTCATACATGGTTGGTTGTGGAAACTGTTGGAGATGTTGGCTTAGAGGAAGGAATTCTTCCTATGGGTCCTGGGACTCTTGGTAAAGGAAGTCAGTGTAGTCTGGTTTTTCTTTTTTGATGATGATTCCTGTGGACTTTGGTTTGGATATGGCGGATGGAGTGGGGATCATGATGAGGTCATGTTACGGTCCTAAGGAGGTGTGAAAGATATCCCGGTGTGGTGGAGTTTGGTGGTTCAATTGACAAAGGTAGTTGTGCAGGTTGGATTGGATTTCATTGTCAATGACATCTGGGTGAGGTGCGGTAAACCATTCATATACCTGGTCTTGAGTCCAAAAGAGATTTGTGTCTGGATGTTGGAAGTATGGCCTGTGAATGATAAATACTGATGTAAACAATTGTGCTTCAGAGGCAGGCATACGTTCAAGATTGTAAATCTTTGACAGTTGTTGTAGCTTCTTTCTCCACCATGGTATTGGGGAAAACCATTCAAGTAATGTCTAGGTAAGAGAGGTGGCTTTGTCTGGATTAAGGAGATTGTTCAAAGTGGGAGTGATTGGTAGGACTAGGTTGGTTGCATAAAGAACAGTTAGGCACCAGATGTACCATAACTCATCTTTAGTGATTTCGCTGGACGGAGCAAGGGTTAAACCTGTGAGGAACAGATTTTCTGGGTGGAAGGTGGAAAATGGAAATGAGTCTGCCAAAAGGTAGGCTTTCATGAAGAAGCGGAAAACAACTTTCCTTGCAAACTCTTGGATAGCAAAGACAGAAGAGAAAGTTTTGTCAAAGGGAAAAGTTTTCTTAGTGAGAGCTTCTGTTGGAAGGGATGTGGCATGGAGATGATCGGAAATTGGTATGTTGTGGAAATCAAGGTTAGAAGGTTTTCTGGTTTTGAGAGTCTGGATAGCATATCAGGGATGAGGTTCTGGGACCCCTTCATATGCTTAACCGAAAAATCGTATTTGGAAAACCAATCTTTTAATCGGAGTAACATCTTATCTGGGATAGTTTTACCTTTGAAATTGAGAATATTGGGGAAGGCTGAACTGTCCAGTCGGATGAGAAAATGATGTCCAATAAGATGATACTCAAATTTTTTGATGCCATTCTTTACCGCTAAGATTTCTTTGAACACGCTATGGTAATGCTTCTGTGTGTCAGAAAATTGTCCACTAGCGTAAGCAATAAAGTATTCTTTGCCGTTGATTTCTTCGAGGAGGATGGCACCCCATGATTCATCACTTGTGTCTGTTTGCAGTATGTGTTGTCCATCAGTAATTAACTTTAAGGGGGGCGGATTTTGCGCAATTTGCTTGAGGGTAGTGACAGCAGTTGTGTGGTCAGCATTCCACTCTGGGGGCTTCTTTTTCAATAGAGCTGAGAGGTGGTGAGTATAGCGGTTCACATGTGGGATGAAGTCTCTGATGTAATTGATAATGCCGAGAAACTGTTGAACTTGCTTTTTGGAAAGTTGCTGATCTGGAAAGTGAAGCAACTCTTGGCCAATGTGCTTTCCTGGCTGATAATGGTCGTCCTTTATGATCATACCAAGGAATTCAATGTTATCCGAGGCAATGGTACTTTTCTTCAATGTTATCCGAGGCAATGGTACTTTTCTTAGCAGACAACATGATTCAATGACTATAGAATTGAGTTAACAGCTGGTGATGTTCATCATGTGATCCTGAAAAAAGCAAGATATCATCAATGTAAATTAATGCATGATGCAGGATAGGGTGAAAGATTTTGATGATGGATTTTTGAAAAATGGATGGGGCAGTTTTGAGGCCGAAGGGTAGGACTGTCCATTGATAATGGGCATTTGGGATACAAAAGGCAGTTTTGTAACGCTCCGAGGGTTCAATGCCTAATCAAATTTGGAAAAGATCTGGGCATTTTTGAGAAAAGTAAACATGCTTTGTCGTCAGGGCAAAGGAAATTTGTCATCTTGCAAAAACATATTTAGGGGATGATAGTCAATGACTAAGCGTTTCTTTCCTCTGATAATTTCAGAATGCTTTTCAATATAAAAGGCTTGACAAGCCCATTGAAAAGTTGTGGGCTCGATTAGACCTTGGGCTAACAATTGTGAACATTCTTTTTGGGCTAGGAGTAAGTCAGAAGGACTCATTCCTGGATGAGTAGCTTTGGTCGGGTTAATGTCTTCATTGAGTTTGAAAGGTAACTTAATGAAGAAAGACGGGTTTTTCCACAATGGAGTTGGATGGGTGAACTCAGAATGGGACTTTGGACAGAAACGTAAAAGATGGGATGAAATATCCTAGTAGGATTGGGGAGTGTCAGACAAATTGTAGAGTTTCAGAATGTCTGTGAATGGTTTGAACATGGACTTGACTCGGATTCCAGTGGGAATGATTTGGAGGTGTGTGATTTGGTGAAGTATGTCAAATCCTAACAAGATATCCTTATTAGGAAGGGTTGAACCGATAATCTTGGTCCAAATGACATAATTTGGGAAGATTTGAATACCAATGAGTTTGTTGGTAATCAAAGAGGTAGTGAAAAATTTGCCATTAACAGCCCTGAAATTTTCTTCATACTTTGTCCAGTATTTAGGTGGAAGGATATTGGGGTTTAACATGCTGCATTGGGCGCCAGTATCGATGAGACCAATTGCTGGAATGGGCCTTTGGAATTTTGAGGGCAAGATATGGAGTTTGATGGAGGGTATAGGAACAGTAGTGTCAAGGGACAGTAATTGTTGGTGGAAGATAACTTGAGACACATCACTGTCTGAGTCATCAGAGGAATTTTGTAATGCGAACACGGTTTCATCATTGGGTTCATCTTGCTCAGAGAAATAGAATTCCAGTTCATCCATTGCGGGAGAGTAGTCTGTAGTGGCTTGAAGCTGTTCGACTAGCCAGATGGATTTCTCTCGTTTGTTGGGGTAATCTTTAGCATAATGACCTTTCCTCTTACAGATGAAACATCTGCTTGATGATTTTCATTTGCTTGATGATTTTCGTTTGAATTCTTTGGAGGAAGATGATTTTTTCCTGAAGAATTGGTAAGGCTTTCTGGACCTGTGGGGTTTGGATGAAAATTCCAGATTTTTGGATTTCTGAAAATGCCTTTTCTTCTTAGAACTGCAATCACAATCCTTTTTCTTTTTACATTTGATCTGCAAATAGGGCTTTTTGCAAGCACTCCTGAATGGTTCGTTATCTCTCAACAAGTCTTTGAAAAACTATTTCTGCTGGCAAAGTTTGTCAAGGCATGTTTTGGCAATCTGGAAGATTTTGCCAAGAGAGATGTTGTCAAGGATGAGATTGGAGGCGGTGAGTTGCCGTTGTATATCAGGTTGGAGCTCTTCTGGAAGGGAAGCCATTAAGCTTATAGAACAGCAAGGACATTCGTTTGTAATGAAAGTCAAGATCCTTAGCATTGAGTGAGCAGCATTTCATGTTGAGATAGTCTCGTTGTGCAGCTTCAAAAACTGTAGAGGGGTCTCCAAGGAATTGATCATGAATAACCGCAAGGGCACTTGAGACTTCTGGTAATTGAACAAACTGTAATTGTCTGTATTGGCCTAAAGAATTAAACCAATCTCTTAGAGCACCCGTAAAACGAGTAGCAAATTCTCTAAGGACTTATTGAGTCGTTGCTCCTGGCCTTAGCATTTGGAGGTCGATCCAAGCAGACATTTCAGTAAGTTTCTCTCGCCATTTATGAGATGGAAGATCATCAAATGTGAACCATGGATCATTTAACGATTTTTGACTTGTTGGACCGGTCTGGGCTTGGGCTGGAGGGGGTTGGTGTGTTGCAGAGAATTCAGGTATGTCTTCGTCAACTTCTGAAGGAATATCAACATATGGTTTTGTGTGAGAGGTTTGACCGTGATCAGGTTGATCAGGTTGGGCCATCAAGATTCTGGTGATATCAGCATAGGACTTTTCAGAGTCACTAGTGGAGACTGAAGATTCTGTGTCAGACTTAGGTGGCATTTGTTTTTTTGTCTGAAATCTGAATAGACCTGAATTAGTCTGAATTCTGAATAAGTCTGAATGTCTGAATCTGAATAATATATTTGTTTTTTCGTCTGAATCTCAGAAAATAAGTATTAAGTTGTTTATTTTTTTCAACTTAAAAAGCTGAAAATATGTACTTTTACATTTGTATCCTTATTAAATTTGAATGTCAAATAAATAATATATTAAATACCACAATATTTTAACATTTATAAGTAAAACCATATTCAAGTGAATACATAATTATTTTGGAATTTTAATATATAGAATACCATAAATTTCAAATTTTATCGTATATAATATAAGAAAGAAAAAACAGGGATATTTTTATGTGGGGTAAATATCTATGGGTGACTTTTGGGATAGACATGAAAAATAAATTTTTAAAACAAGGATATTTTTGACATTAGCAAGTAATTGACTTAATTCAGATTCCTCCATTAAGTAAAAAGTCAAAAAAATTAGCTTATTTTATTAAGTCAAAATTATCTAAAAGGTCTCATTAAGTTATAAAAACAAACACCTCTAATTAACTTAATTAATTAAGTTAAGTCACTTTAAGTCATTAAGTTAAAAAAAAAACGCCACCTTAGTATGGCTTGTGGAAATGGCTAGATTTGAATCAGAAGTTTGAGCAGAAGTTTGAGCATCTGGAGTAGATAATGGATCTACGGTGTGGGCACTATACTGGTGCATGGGTTCTTTGTCTTTGGACTGAGGTTGAGGTTGGGATTGAGGTGGTAGTGGAGGTGCGGGCGGTGGGGACTGTTGTCCAGGAATAGACATTGGTATAGTCGGGTCTTTGTTCACGAACAAGGATTCCATGAGGACTGGAACTGGATCTTGGAGTACATGTCTGGATTCATGGTATAATTTCAAGGGTGGTGAATGTTTATACAGGCAGGTTGGACATTGTTGAGTTATAACAGGTAGGCTTTGAGCGTAGAGATGATTGTAGGATCATGGTTGAGAGGAAAAGGATGTGGGAATGTTTTCCATTCATATGCCATGTCCTATGTCCAGTAGTCTTTAGTTTCAGGGTGTTGGAAATATGGCCTGTGGACTATGAATACAAAAGTAAACATATCTGCTTCTTGATCTGGAATTCTGTCTAACTGATGAAAGTTAAAGAGATTTTGTAATTGCTTACGCCACCAGGTGAGTGGTGAAAACCATTCAAGAAGTGTCTAGAGAAGTGTGGACGCATGGTTTGGTGTAAAGATATGCCTGAGAGTTGGTAGAACAGGTAGAACAAGCTTTGTAGCAAACAAAACTGTAAGACACCACATGTACCATAACTCATCTTCAGAGATGGTGAGGCTAGGAACGATGGTGAAACCAGTGAGAAACAGATGTTCTAAACATAAGGAGGGAAATCTTTCTGGTTTGGTTCTGTGGACATTCATGAAATACCTATAAAGGAATTTCTTTGCAAAGTCCTGGATTTGAAAGGCTGGTCTGAAAGTGAGGTTTAAAGGAAAAACATATAGCCTCAAAAATTTATTAGCAAAGTCCTATTTATCTTTCTTCTACTCTCTCCTTACCTCATTCTTGCCAAAAACATATAGCCTTAAAAGTAGAAAATCTTGTCGAATACTCATATATTCCTAAATTTGCTCAGATTAATGAATCACAGTTTCCTGTCATGAGTTTATACCACCTTTATAAACAAAAGTCCTCCTTCACCAGTAGTATAAAAACCTTGATCTTCACAAAAAGACATATTCCCAAAGAGTACACACCTCCATCTTGGTGGTGTCAGGTTAATCCTCAGCCTACATGGCAGGAAAGGCTTACTAGTTACAGCCAGAATTGCCTTCCTTGATACAAGGTTCAAATAGTATCAACATGCTGTTATTGGAACTGTCTTAACCACTCTCCATGCTGGAAGTGTCTTGTTGACCTTCTATCCAAATTTCAACTTGTCATTAGAAGATCCCAACCTTCCAACAACATTGAAAGTCCAAATCCAGCTCCAGGGAACAGAGCAAACATCAACTTTTAAAATTGCCACTCTCCATCATCAAATAGTGTATCGATTGCAAAATCAAGCGCTAGATCTCCCAACTGCACAAGCAACCAGTGATGCACTAATGATCTTTTCAGACTCCTGACAAAACAGGTCCAGATCCTCCACGACTCTTTTATACTGCTATGATTACAGTAGTTTCTATAGGACAAGAAACAAATCTTCCAATCTATGGATTTTCCTCATAAGGGTATCCTGTATATCCTAACAAAGTCAATGGTCATTTTCTATGGGATGTTCCAGAAGCCCATATGTGTAATCCAAATTGTCCCTGTTGGATGACACAGATGAAGATGAAGACTTTGAAACCATGAGGAGAAGGAAAAAGAAAAAGAAAAAGTCTCCAAAAACTTCGTGTCGGTCTTATTCTCTAAGACCACCGGAAGATCCAAAACTAAAAAAGCCTTTACCGATCTATAAAAAGGCACTCAGGCAAATAGAAAAAGAGTCATCCTTTAAGCCTGTTCCCACTCAACCAAAAATCAAGTCATGTCAAATGTTTTCATCCTCTAGCTAATCCTACCAAGAATCCTTTCACCCACTTGAAAGACATATAGATCCATAAACCAAAGCTGTCTCTCAACCTTATGTTTAATCACCAATCACAACCTCAGGACAACCTGAAGCACCAAAACAGTTTAAAGCTGTACTGAATTGGCAAACTCAAAATGCCAATGCTCAAAATGCCACTATCTTGGTAAGAAGATTGATAAAGTCGCATCACAGGTATCACAAACAGAAACAAAGGTGGACACGATTAATGGTCGGCTTGAACAGATTTATTCAAATCTGCAAAACAAAATCTTTGAGTTAGATATTGATCTCAGAACGATGATAAACAGTCATATTTGGGGTCCGGAATTCAATAAGAAAGAAGCAGAGATTAGAAAGCTGAAAGCAGGGTTGGCCAGGATTGATGCTGATAAAGCACAACCATCCCTTTTCACCAAAACACAGTCCATACCTATACCAGTACTATTATTTACATCATACCAACCCTTTTACAATCCTCCTAAACAGTCAACTTACAACCAATTTTTTGGTCTTTCCCATCTCCATTCCACAAACCCAAATATTCCTCCGATTCCACCAACAAAGCCTTCATCACCGAAAAAACCCAAACCAAAAGTAAAAATCTCAAAAGCATCTCTCAAAGAAGATCTTTAGATCCCAGAAGACTCTCCTAAAGCAACCCCTGAACCTTCAAAGAAAGACAAAGCTCCAGCTTACCAATACCATTACCAACATATTAATTGCCAAAAAGGTGAATCAGATTCAATTTCAGAAGAAAGTTCATCCTCCTCTACTGAACTCAGTTCATCTGAACAAACTTCTTCAGATTCAGAATCTCAATATGCAGACATTTATGGTCTTCTCATGGCCACGAAAGCAAAAGATCCTAGTACATCTACTCATGTTATAGATGAATCCTCTGATGACAATAATGATGACCAAGGCTCACAAACAGAACCGGTTCCATTAGTCCCTCCAGTTCCTGAAAATTCTTCAAAACGATCATCTTCACCATGGTTTACATTTGATGACATTCCTCGTCACAAATGGCAAGCGCAACATCAAGAATTTGCTGCATGGATTGATGTGCAAATGACAAGGCCTCGTGCACAAACCCAAATGTTCTTCAGGAATTTTGTTCCAGATTCATTGGTTCATTGCAAGATTGGTTTGAAAGTCCAGGAGAATACAGACAACTTCAATTAATTCAAACCACCATTGCTACAACTTTTTGTCATTTATTAGCAATTTATTGGAGAACCAACAACATCAATGAAACATCTAGAAAAGAATACCACTAGATGAAATATTGTTCTCTTAAACGACAACACCTGGAATGCATTACAAAAGAATGAGCATGCTTTATTACAAATTGAATGGATTCAATGATCCATCTTTGAAGCATGTCTTTGCTGCATCGTTACCCCCAAATGAAGCCAGAGCTTCAAAGACAATTGACAGCCTTCTACCTTGATATAGCCAATGTCTCACTTGTAAAAATCTTTTAGTTAACAATGTTATGCCTTGATAAGATCTGTGAGCAAAAAGATTTCTTCAAAGATCTTATTGAACACAAAGAACCCTTTGCCTTAGCCTGTAAAAAGCCATATCTTAAAATCCAGTGCAAAGATGAAACACTTTCACAAATCCTCTTCCAAAAAATTGAAAAAGCCTTACAGATACTTCAGAAATAAGGATTCTTCCCAGTTCAGAAAAAAGAAACACAATCTCTGTTTCATTTGCAAGAACCGCGGACATTTTGCCCGTAATTGCCCACATAAGTCAACAAAAGCTGTTAATCTAATTTAGTACTTACAACAATCTTCCATGCTCTCTGAAAACGAAGATGTTGAATCCAACATCTCAGAACAGTTAGAAAAAGATGATTATACAGCTTTTATTCTTGCAGAATCAACAGATTCCGAAACAGATGAAATTTTTGTAATCTCCACTATCCAAGAAGTTAACCAAGTCCACTCCAAACCAATCGGTACTTCAATCAAAATCTCTGTCATTCCTTCAAAATTCCATAAACCTGTTTCAATCATTGGTTTCCTTGATACTGGCGCACAACGCAGTATGCTCAACCCTCAAGTTCTTCCTCCTGATTATTGGGAAAACCATACTGAATACATCAAAGCTGCAAATGGAAAAGTCTTTGAAACCAACCTCATCACCAAAAAACCCATTGGTATCCAGTTCTTTCCAAACTGTATCATTTGGCAAAAAATCGTTGGTTCAGATTTACTAGACAAAGATCTTCTCATAGGATTTGATATCCTCCAACTAGTAAAAAATCTCTTTATTACACCAACAGGAGTTAAGTTCAAACAGATGTTTATGCCTTATACAGATGTTCTTCGTCTGTATACACTGTCAGATACAACTCCTCCTTATACCTCTATTTCCCAAAAGTTCCTTGAACTTTGTCCTGAAAAATCATTCACAGTTTACTCATCCATCACCACTCTAGAAAAATAAAAAAAAATTCATACTTTTTCCATTCAAGCTCAGTGAAGATGTTAATCCCACAAAAGCTACCCATCCAGGGATGCCTCCATCTGATCTCTCTCTCGCCAAGCAAGAATGCACCCAATTGCTTCAGCAAGGCCTCATAGAACCCACCACTTCAGATTGGGCTTGCCAAGTCTTCTATGTTGAAAAATGATCTGAATTAGTTCGTGGAAAAAAGAGATTAATCATTGATTACCAGCCTCTTAATGCTTTCCTTAAAGATGATAAGTTTTCTCTTCCAAAAATTCAGTCCCTATTCATTCATCGACAAGGTGCAAAAGTATTTTCAAAGTTTGATCTTAAAGCTGGTTTTTGGCAACTTGCCTTTCCCAAAACAGCCATCTGTATCCTTGATGCTCATTATCAGTGGACAGTCCTACCCTTCGAGCTTAAAGTCGCTCCTTCCTTATTTCCTCAGAATCTGAAGATTCTACGATGATGGAAGTGTCTTGTTAACCTTCTATATTGTAGAGATGACTGAAATATCCTCAGAATCTAAAGATTCTACGATGATGAAAGCAGTTTGGTCATCTTGTTCTGATAGCCGATATATACTTATCAATCAAATACCAAATCATATTTGAAAATAGTTTTTCACAATATCACCCGAACACACGGCACTCATGGCCTCAAAGAGGGTGAACGTTGTGAGAAAACACTTTCATTTTATAAAAATCAATTTTGGAGTATAAAACGGGACCTTTCTGATGCATAGGATCCTTAGGGTGAGGATTAACTTTAGTTTCAGTCTGGGAGACTTGACTGGCAACTCGATCAATTCTTTTTCCGAGTTGTTTGAGGGTTTGTAACTGGTAAGCCTTTTCTGCCGTGTAGGGTGTGGATTAACTTGACACCACCAAGATGGAGGTGTGTATACCCTTCTCGTTTCCAGTTGGTTATGAGATATGTTGGTATGTCCATGATGACATATTGCTCATTTTGAGAGGCTTGGAGTGCACACTAATCAAGTCGTGAAGACTGGATGTACTCTTTGGGAATATGTCTTTTTGTGAAGATCAAGGTTTTTATACTCCTGGTGAAGGAGGACTTTTGTTTATAAAGGTGGTATGGACTCATGATAGGAAACCGTGATTCATTTATCTGAGCAGATTCAGGAATATATGAGTATTCGACAAAATTTTCTATTTTTGAGGCTACATGTTTTTGGCAAGAACGAGGCAAGGAGAGAGTAAAAGAAAGAGAAATAGGACTTTGCTAAGAAATTTTTTAGGCTACACGTTTTTCCTTTAAACCTCACTTTCAGATCAGCCTTTTTAATCCAGGACTTTGCTAAGAAATTCCTTTATAGGTATTTCATGAATGTCCACAGAACCAAACCAGAAAGATTTCCCTCCTTATGTTTAGAACATCTATTTCTCACTGGTTTCACCATCGTTCATAGCCTCACCATCTCTGAAGATTAGTTATGGTACATGTGGTGTCTCACAGTTTTGTTTGCTACAAAGCTTGTTCTACCTGTCCTACCAACTCTCAGGCATATCTCTACACCAGACCATGCGTCCACACTTCTCTGGACACTTCTTGAATGATTTTCACCACTCACCTAGTGGCGTAAGCAATTACAAAATCTCTCTAACTTTCATCAGTTAGACAGAATTCCAGATCAAGAAGCATATATGTTTACTTTTGTATTCATATTCCACATGCCATATTTCCAACACCCTGAAACTAAAGACTACTGGACATAGGACATGGCATATGAATGGAAAACATTCCCACATCCTTTTCCTCTCAACCATGATCCTACAATCATCTCTACGCTCAAATCCTACCTGTTATAACTCAACAATGTCCAACCTGCCCCTATAAACATTCACCACCCTTGAAATTATACCATAAATCTAGACATGTACTCCAGGATCTAATTCCAGTCCTCATGGAATCCTTGTTCGTGAACAAAGACCCGACTATACCAATGTTCTCTTCCATCACCAGAAGCCCAGTACTTTATCACTGAGCCAAGTTCTTCGACCACTCCAACTCCAGCACAGCGAAAAGAAATCCCAGAGATAGATGGAGACTATCTGATCTACCAAGAAATTCACAAAGCAAAAGA
The DNA here is from genome assembly GCF_000493195.1 of Citrus x clementina. Classification (NCBI taxonomy): domain Eukaryota; kingdom Viridiplantae; phylum Streptophyta; class Magnoliopsida; order Sapindales; family Rutaceae; genus Citrus; species Citrus x clementina. Next base: position 18,872,467 of record NW_006262688.1, read on the forward strand.
AGACTATGAAAATGAAACTGGTGACGTGTCTCCATCCAGATTTCCCTCCACTTCGTAATAAGCTTCACATGGCTACATCCGGGAATATTGGGTTTTCCTGCTTTTAATAAATGACAGGGGTCCTGTCCTGTCTAAAAGTGTGTTTCTGCTTTTTATGCTTTTAAGAGTGAATTATTATTTTCTTTTGTCGTTTGCTTTATGAAGATAAGGGTCCTGTCTTATCTTTGTAATCTTGGCTTTAACAGCTCTATTTAAGATCTCTTTCGTCTTTGTAAAAATTTAGATTGTCATCAATAACATTTCGCAGTTTTTCATAAACTCTCTATCTTCCTAAGACTCTTCTTCTTCTAGGTAACGAAGAAAACACTTGGGTTATTAAATTAAGAGCGTGCATCTCTATTTTCTATACTGAGTATGCTCTACACTTACCTTTCTTAAAGGATTCTGTGTATCAGAAATGTCCTGATTTAATTATAAAACTGATTTAAAATAAAGTTGTTTTCTCACAATGTTCACCCTCTTTGAAGGTCTAGAGATGACCTATTTTCAGGTTGTATCGTGATCATCAGTTTTTGATTTTTCGAATTTTATATCTCAGGGATAATGGGTATATCGACTGGAAACCAGAACTTGCGGACTATTGGTCCAAACGATAGTCTCAGTACTATCATAGTTCAGGTGTAACAACGCCATGTACCTAACACCCCTGTGGTATCACACCGTTAAATAAAATGATAAATTTACCCTCAAATAAATTAAAAGGCTATTTTATCTTGTATAAATTTTGAAAAATAAAAAATTCTAATCATAAAAATATCCCTAAGTTTAATAAAAAATAAATCCCAAATAGAGGTGCTCAATTGATTTTTACTAAATTTAGATTTTATAAAATTTTATTAATTGTTTTTATTAAAAAATTATAATTTTGCAAAATTTTAATAAAAATAACCGAATTTATTTATTAAAAAAATATAATTTTGTAAAATGTTAATAAAAATAATTGAATTTATTCATTAAAAAATTATAATTTTGTAAAAATTTATTAAAATAACTGAATTTATTTCTAAAAAGAATAAATCCTAAAATTTTAATAATTTAGGGGATTTTTATTAAATCTCAAAATTTCACAATTTTTTATAATTATAATTTATATTAAAATAATTTTTATTAAAAATAAAAATTCTAATTTTGGGATTTATTTTTATTAAATTTAAGGATATTTTTATAATTATAATTTTTTATTTTTAAAGTTTTTATAAAATAAAATGGTCTTCTCATTTATTTAGGGGTAAAATTATCATTTTGTTTAAATTATTTAACAGTGTTAGTGCAAAAGTGGCTAGTTGATACATATGTGAAAAGAAAGGTGGTGCAGAGAGCATGTTACAATTTTGCGATAGTTGGATGAACATGAGGCAAAACAAAGGTGGTGCAATGATAATTCAACATCTAAAAGTTTGTGCTTTTTTGTCTTTTAGCTCTATTTGCACATAATTTGCATTTTAATGCCTACAATTGAGAAACTTTGTATATATATAAATACACACACACACACACATAAAGTGAGCTTCCAATTAAGGATCATTGATAATATTAAAGTTAAGAATAAGCTAAAAATATATATATATATATATTGAACAAACTATAGGACAAAATACATTATGTTAGAGTCTGTATTTTTTCTCTTTTCGTTTATCCTTGATTAGAAAATTATCCTATATATATCAATATATACAACTTACTTTCTTGTTGTTTTCATAAAATTTAAGAGGAAAGAGGGATAAATGAGTCATTTACTTGATATTATCTTGGGAATATAAAATAATAGTTATTATAAGAAAACAATTTTAACAAATAGAAAAAAGTACAAGAAAACTATCTTATTAGTAATTTTTATCCAACTAAAACCTATATTTCTTATTTTTAAAATTTAAAATTTTTAATTTTATCCTCAAATTTTTAGAATTATTTGATTTATAATCAATGCGAATAAAATTGTATTTGAAAATAATTATAATACTGTAAAATTATGGTACTAGGGGGTTCTTATAAAAACAGTAAGGTTAAATGGTATATACTGATTTAGTAGGAAAAAAATTGATCATATATGTATATATATAAAGAGAAAACTTCTCCAGTGCAGATAGTAAAATATAGATTTTGTGTAAACTGAGATAAAAGAAAAAAAAAACATAGACTCTTACACACCAAAGGACAATAAATAGTGCATCGGAATCTGTATTTTTTTTTTCGTATCTTAACTCCATCCACACAAAATCTGCATTTTAACATCCACATCTGAAAAGTACTTAAAAATTAAAAAATGAACTCTAGAATATGTAAAACAATTGCGAAGCTTTAAATGCTCAAAGTTACTTAATCAAATATTTTGCTAGGTAGATAAAGACTAGCATAAAAAAAAATAAAAATTCTATGCATGTCTTGTTACTTGTAACGTGCTACTCTAGCTTAGCTAAAGGAGCTCAAATCTTTTTATGATCTAATCTATATTTTAGCTTTCTCAAACCTATTGACAGAAGGCATATACTAAAACTAAAATGAATAGTCAAGATTTATGTTTTATTAATTATTTTTGGAAATTATCAATTAACCACTTGATTTTTCACAGTTTATCAAAAATATATAATTTTTTTAATAATAATCCAAATGAAATTTACAAATAAAGCACCTTTCCACTAACATCATAACCCTTTTAGAAAATTGCAGTTTTTCATTACCATGAATGTTGGCATTTGTTCATATCCTTTATGAACTTCACATAATTTGGCATTTGTTCTAAAGCTTCCACAAAATGAATGTTGATGTGTAGCTGCTTTAGTACTTCCAAAAATTTGCTGAATTGCTTGTCTTATTTTTGCTTCTAGAATCTTTGTGGAAAGTGTGATGGGTGCCTAAACTACAGCAGCATCACCAACAAGTACTGGATCATCATTTTCTGTTGATGTTGTAGCTTGGCTGTTGACACTAATGGGCTGGAAAGTGGAATGTTGTGCCTCCTCTTCAACTCGAGGACATATCTCAAATAGCAAAAAATGACCTATACCAACAAATCAAAATCTGAACTTGATAAAATGAGAACTATCAAATCCACTATAATGAAATCATTAAAAACTGTCACCGAGTATAAACTATAAATAGTAAATCAAAGATATCATCTTGATAAAATAGGTAATCCTAAAATTTACTCTAATTAGCGTATAATCAATCAAACTCATGACTTGAAAATAACCTGCAAGCAAAAAGCATGAAAGCAGAACTTGCTAGGCGCAATCTTGAGAAGACAAAGAATATGTGTTAACAAAAATTACAAGGAGGACAAGAAGATTTGTTATAATATGAACTAATATCCTTCTTAAATCAACACTCATAAAAGCACCTGATCTCCTAGACATTTCTCTTATTACACATGTAAACATGCACGTATACAAGTTTTAACCTTTTTATACTGCGCTTGTGTCACTTGTAAATGTTACCAGATAGTTATCACAAAAAGCATTATTTATATATACATACACATCCACACATTAAAAAGGAATTCAAAATAGTCACAATTATTAAACTATCACAAAATTTGAAATCTGCATTCATAATAATCATAGTTATATGTCTAAATGTTATTAGTTGAAATACATAAGAATTAAGTACACAAGTGACTTACTATTTTCTCAGCAATTGGCATCACTTTAGAAGCATATTTGCCATTTTGGTTTGCTCATAGCATTAACCAAGCTTCACTGTGGTCAATCTCTCACTCGTAAACTCCATTCTTTTTTTTTTTTCTATTACAGATTGACAAAAAATAAAAAGAAATGATATCCTTTGCTATCCAAGTGATGGTTGTAGACATTCATTTCTCTTTTATCTTTTTCTTTTTATTTTTTCCTACACAAACAATATGTCAAAGAACAAAAGGGTTACCATTGATTATTAGTAACTAGCAACAAATAAATCAAGTATTATTAACAAACAACACAGCTAAAGTTCTTTAGACAAACTTGGCCAACAAAAAGTTTCCAATCTTCCTTCTTAATTCTCAAATATTCAATAAGAGGCAACCTCAGTGACTTTAGATCGTCCTTGTAAGGTAGAACAAATTCAGTTGCCAGCTCACTTCTAAAGTTTCTTGATGCAACCTCCATCCATTTTAATACTTAGCTTTTGCATTTCAAACTCAATTTGAACTTTTTCCATAAACCAATGACACGATCACCACCAAGTTTAAATAAATTTGGAAGTTATATAAAATTGTTAAATATACTACTAAACAAATAAAGAAAACCTAAAAATGAAGGCACAAAGTTTCCTTCATTTCCAGCTGCACATGCCTCCAATCATCAAGTAAGATCGTTTCATGTATGATGACTCCAATGTAACTCCTAAGATCATTCCTTCCCTTGCTAATTGGAACACTGAAAGAATTGTACTCAATTAGAGCTTTATCACTAAATTCTTCTTTTTGCAAACCTTTCTTTTTTGTTTATTTTCTTCTTCTTGGTCTTCCCTTGAGTTCTAGAAGAGTGAACACATCATCTTCAGCCATCTTCTACAATCTTGAAAATGATTAAGTATCATTGAGAAAGAAGAGAATACTAAAAAAAAATTATGGTATTCTAGTTTATGACAACACACATCTGACTATTTCAGATTTCCTTGAAGATCATGATCAGAAAACAAATGACTTAATTCGTGATGGAGATATCCATACAAATTAAGGTCATCTACTAACTTTGATGAATTACTGTATATATGTTCATATTTGTTTTGATTTTGTATTGTAGTTTTATGATGTCTAATAAATGTTTTCTTTTATTAAATGTTATTGATTTGCCAAAAGGATTGTCTAATGGAGTTATATGCTTAGATCACATTATTCTTCATAATAAGAACTACTTCATGAGCTTAACATTAATTAAATGAAGGTGAATATTATCTCTGGTCCTGAAGAACTAATTAAGGGTTCTAGAAGAGCCATGTTTATTTTAGCGATTGGTATGGAATTATGTATTAATGAGGCTCTGTATTCACCCAAATCTAGAAGAAATATTTTGAGCTTTAGAGATATACATCATAATGAGTTTCATATCGAGATAGTAAATGAAAATTAACACATAATACCTCTATATTTCCTCTAGTGTTTCAAGCCTTAAACATATATTGGAGAAGCTTCCCACTTTCTCATCTAACATATATTATACGATGATAAATGCAATTAAGAGCTTTGCAGTCATGAACCATAACTTTCTGATCCAAAAGCTTTTATGCTCTAGCATGACTATGTCGATCGTCTTGGATCAAATATCATTCGTAGGATTGTTCAAAATTGTCATGGCCACCCTTTAAATAATTTAAAGACTCTTGTATTCATTGAAAATAATTGCACTGCTTATTTCTAATTAAATTAATAGTCATACCATTTCCTTTTACGATTGGTCTTGAATTTTCATCATTCTTACAAAAAACTATGTGAGACACATGTGGACCTATTCACCCAACTGGCAACCCATTTCATTATTTTATGGTCTTGATTGATGTGTTTGTATGATGGCCACATGTTTGTTTATTATCTACATATAATGTTGCATTTACAGGTTCTTGCATGGTTTTTAGATTATCCAATCAACATTATTCGTTTAGATAATGCTAGTGGATTCACTTCTAAAGCTTTTAACGATTATTATATGTCGGCTGGGATTGATGTGGAGCACCAGTACCATATACTGATACTCAAAATGGATTAGTAGAATGCTTTATTAATCATCTTTAGGTAATTACAAGAACTTTCTTATTACGCACTGAATTACCTACTTCTATATGGGAACATGTTGTGCGTTGATCCATTTGAGACCTGCTATCTATTATTAGTATTCACATTTGCACACCTTTGGTTGTATTGTACAAGTGTCTGTTGCACCTCCTTAGCACATTGATATGGGATCCCAAAGAATTTTTTAAATTCGTTTACTAATCATTTATAATTTTATATCTTGAGCCTATTGCTCTGATACCAAAAAGATCAGCGAGAATACGTGGCGTTGTTATACCAGAACTACAATAGTTAAAACTGTACTTTGGACCAGTAGTCCGCAAGTTCGGGTTTCCAACCGATATACCTTTGAGATCAAAAACTTTGAAACTTTTTCATGTCAGGTTATATAACCCAAAATAGATTTTCCTTTAGTCTAAAACAGGGCACCAAACCAGATAAGAAATGATCAAAAGTTTTCTGATGCATAGGATCCTTGCTGGAAGGCAAGTGCAGAGCATACTTCCTTAAGTTTTAAAAATGAACAAATTCAATTCTTTGTTCCTTTTCTTTCTTTAGATCTTTATTTGCACAGAGAGAGAAGAGAGTTTAGAAATTCATGGTTTTATGAAAACACACGAGAGTTTATTGCTTCAAAAAAACTTCTATATCTTACAAGCGAGGGGAGAATCCTTTATATAGGAGAATTCTCGGAGAGATAGGACAGGACCCCTATCTTTTACAAAAGCAAAAGTAAAAGATACATCATGACACAACTTTAATTATTACAAAGTGACAAAGTGTGCTTTAATAATTAAAGCATGACTTTGCTTAAAGTAAAAGCAAACTCTAATAATTATACAAGACAAAAGCATAACAAGACAAACTACTAGACAAACTACATTATGGAGAGCAGAGGTTCATGTAGTCGTCTTCAAATGAGCTTTCTGTTTCATAGGGATTGTCACAAGAGGTTGGTGGGAAAAAGGTTTTGGAGAGCTTTGGATGCTTACAGTGGGGACCACGGTAAGGTGGATAAGGGGAATCTTTTCGACATCCTGGTTTGGAGGGTGATGACTTAGGACTTGGCATTTGAGTGGCTTTATCAACTTTGGAGGGTTGGGATGATGAGCCTAGTTCATTCATAGATGGTTGTGGAAACTGTTGGAGATGTTGGCTGAGGGGAAGGAATTCTTCCCATGGGTCTTGGGAGTCTTGGTAAAGGAAGTCAGTGTAATCTGGTTTTTCTTCTTTGATGATGATGCTTGTGGACTTTGGTTTAGATATGACGAATGGAGTGGGGATCATGATGAGATCATGTTGAGGACCTAAGAAAGTGTGGAAGATGTCTTTGTGTGGTGGAGTTAGGTGGCTTAACTGATAAAGATAATTGTGCAGGTTGGATTGGATTTCATTGTCAATGACAGCTGGGTGAGGGGCAGTAAACCATTCATATACCTAGTCTTGAGTCCAAAAGAGATTTGTGTCTGGATGTTGGAAGTATGGCCTATGAATGATAAATACTGATGTGAACAGTTGGGCTTCTAAGGCAAGCATACGTTCAAGATTGTAAATTTCTGACAGTTGTTGTAGCTTCTTTCTCCACCATGGGATGAGGGAAAACCATTCAAGTAAGGTCCAGGTAAGAGAGGTGGCTTTGTCTGGAGTAAGGAGATGTTCCAAAGTGGGAGTAATTGGTAGGGACTAACTTGGTTGCATAAAAGACAGTTAGGCACCAGATGTACCATAACACATCTTTAGTGGTTTCTTTGGATGGATCAAGGGTTAAACCTGTAAGGAACAGATTTTCTGGGTGAAAGGTGGAAAACGGAAAGGGTTCTGTGGCAAGGTAGGCTTTCATGAAGAAGCGAAAGAGAGCTTTCTTTGCAAATTCTTGGATGGCAACGACAGAAGAGAAGTTTTTGTCAAAAGGAAAAGTTTTCTTGGTGAGAGCTTCTAGGGGTAGTGATGTAGCCATGGAGATGATCTGAAAGTGGTATGTAGTAGAAAACAGGGTGAGAGGTTTTTCTGGTTTTGAGAGTCTAGATAGCATATTCGGGATGAGGTTCTGGGATCCCTTTATATGCTTGACCAAAAAATCATATTTGGAAAACTAATCTTTTAATCTGAGTAACATCTTTTCGGGAACAATTTTACCTTTGAAATTGAGAATATTGGGGAAGGCTGAACTGTCTATTCAGATGAGAAAATGGTGTCCAATCGGATGATACTTGAACTTTTTGATGCCATTCTTTACCGCTAAGATTTCTTTGAACACGCTATGGTAATGCTTCTGTGTGTCAGAAAATTGTCCACTAACGTAAGCGATAAAGTGTTCTTTTCCATTGAGTTCTTCAAGGAGGATGGCACCCCATGATTCATCACTTGCGTCTGTTTCCAAAATGTGCTTTCCATCAGTAATCAACTTTAAAGGAGGCGGATTTTGGGCAATTTGCTTAAGAGTAGTGACAGCATTTGTGTGGTCAGCATTCCACTCGGGGGGCTTCTTTTTCAATAAAGCCGAGAGGTGGCAAGTGTAGTGGTCCACATGTGGGATGAAATCACGGATGTAATTGATAATGCCGAGAAACTGTTGAACCTGCTTTTTGGAAAGTTGCTGATCTGGAAAGTGAAGCAATTCTTAGGCAATGTGTTTTCCTGGCTGATAATGGCCATCTTTTATGATCATGCCAAGGAATTCAATGTTCTCCGTGGCAATGGTGCTTTTCTTGGCAGACAGCATAATTCCATGACTTTGGACAATATCATAGAATTGAGTTAACAGCTGGCGATGTTCATCATGTGATCCTGAAAAAAGCAAGATATCGTCAATGTAAATCAATGCATGGTGTAGGATAGGCTGAAAGATTTGGACCATGGATTTTTGGAAAATGGATGGGGCAGTTTTGAGGCCAAAGGGTAGGACTGTCCATTGGAAATGGGCATTTGGGATACAAAAAGTAGTTTTGTAACGCTCAGAGGGTTCAATGACTAATTGCCAGAAACTTGATTTTAAATCAAATTTTGAAAAGATCTGGGCATTTTTGAAAAAAGTAAACATGCTTTGTCTATGGGGCAAGGGAAACTTATCATCTTGCAAAAACATGTTTAATGGCTGGTAGTCAATGACTAGGCGTTTCTTTCCTCGAACAATTTCATAATGTTTTTCAACATAAAAGGCTTGGCAAGCCCATTGAGAATGCGTGGGCTCAATTAGACCTTGGGCTAACAATTGGAAACATTCCTGTTGGGTTAGGAGTAAGTCAGAAGGACTCATTCCTAGGTGAGTAGCTTTGGTTGGGTTAATGTCTTCATTGAGTTTGAAAGGTAACTTGATGAAGAAAGACTTATTTTTCCACAATGGGTTTGGATGGGTGAACTCAGAATGGGACTCTGGACAGAAACTCAAAAGCTTGATGGAAATATCCTGGTAGGATTAAGGGGTTTCAGACAGATTGTAGAGTTTTAGAATGTCTGTGAAAGGTTTGAACATGGACTTGACTCGAATTCCATGGGGAAGGATTTGAAGGTGTTTGATCTGGTGAAGGATGTCAAAACCTAACAAGAGATCCTTATTAGGAAGGGTTGAACCGATAACTTTGGTCTAGATGACACAATTGGGGAAAATTTGAATGCCAATGGGTTTTTTGGTAATCAGAGAGGTGGCGAATAGTTTGCCATTGACAGCTTTGAAATGTTCTTCATAGTTTGTCCAGTAGTCTGGTGGGAGAAGATGGGGGTTTAACATGCTGCGTTGGGCACCAGTGTCTATGAGACCAACTGCTGGAATGGGCCTTTGGAATTTTGAGGGCAAGATCTGGAGTTTGATGGAAGGTATAGGAACAGTAGTATTAAGGGATAGTAACTGTTGGTGGAAAATGATTTGGGACTGATCACTGTCGGAGTCATCAGAAGAATTCTGTAGTGCGAACACTGTTTCATCATTGGGTTCATCTTGTTCAGAGAAATAGAATTCCAATTCATCTTTCTCAGGAGAGTAGTCTGTAGTGGCTTGAAGATGCTCAACTAGCCGAATAGATTTTTCTCTTTTGTTGGGACAATCTTTGGCAAAATGACATTTTCTCTTGCAGATGAAACACCTACTTGATTTTCTTCATTTAAAGTCTCTGGAAGAAGATGACTTCTTTCGGAAGAATCTATAAGGCTTTCTGGATTTGCGAGATCTGGATGAATGGTCTGGATTTTTGAATTTCTTAAAATGCCTTTTCTTTTTAGAACTACAATCACAATCCTTTTTCTTCTGGCATTTGATCTGCAAGTAAGGGTTTTTGCAAGCACTCCGGAATGGTTCTTTATCTTTCAACAGTTCTTTGAAAAACTGTTTCTGCTCACAAAGTTTGTCAAGACAAGTTTTGGCAGGCTGGAAGATTTTGCCAAGGGAGATGTTGTCAAGAGCAAGATTGGATGCGGTGAGTTGTCTCTGTATGTCTGGCTGGAGTTCGTCTGGTAGGGAGGCCAGAAAGACATGTTTTAATGTTGGCTCATTGAATCCATTAAGCTTATAAAAATAGCAAGGACATTCGCTTGTAATGGAAATCAAGATCCTTGGCATTAAGGGAACAACATTTCATGTTGAGATAGTCCCGTCATGCAGCTTCAAACACTGCAAAGGGGTCTCCAAGGAATTGATCATGGAGGACCGCGAGAGCACTTGAGACTTCTGGTAAATCAACAAACTGTAATTGGAGATAGCGCCCTAGAGAATCAAACCAATCTCTTAGAGCACCCGTAAAACTAGTAGTAAATTCTCTAAGGACTGATTGAGTTGTGGCTCCTGGCCGTAGCATTTGGAGGTCAATCCAGGCGGACATTTCATTAAGTCGGTCACGCCATTTATAAGATAGAAGATCATCGAATGTGAACCATGGACCATTCGCCAATTTTTGATTCGTGGAACCGGTCTGGGCTTGAGCTGGAGGAGGGTGGTTTGTGGCAGAAGATTCAGGCATTTTTTCTTCAACTTCAGAGGGAATATCAACATATGGTTCTGGATGGGAGGTTTGGCCTTAAGAAGGGTGATCAGGTTGGGCCATCAAGATTCTGGTGATATCAGCATAGGACTTTTCAGAGTCACTGGTGGATGCTGAAGATTCTGTGTCAGTTTCAGTATGGCTATCAGAAATAGCTAGATTTGAATCAGAAGTTTGGTCATCTGTAGTAGAGGAGTGGTCTACTGTGTGGGCACTAAACTGGTGCATTGGTTCTTGAACCTTGGATTGGGTAGGAGGTTGGGATAAAGGAGCTGATGGAGGTGTTGGCGGTGATGCCGGTGTATAACCAAGAGAGGGTTGGCCAGGGATGGAAATGGTGGAAGGATGAAATGTGACGGGTCGCGGTTGAGGTTTAGGCCGTGGTTTAGGTTTAGGTGGTAGTGGTAAGGGATTGTCTCTGAAAAGAGTATGAGTCATGCCAAATAACTTGGAAGGATCATACTGTCTGATGGGGGAAAGCATAGAGGCAAATGGATGATAAGTTGGCCCTATGGAAGGGATAGGAAGGGATGTGGTAAAAAGAGTAGGTCTTTGTTTTTCAGAGTCAATCTGATCAAGCTCAGCTTGTAAACGTTTGATTTCCTATTCCTTTTAGTCAAATTAAAGGCCATAGTAGTGCTGGGCAAGCATGGTTCGTAACTCAGAATCGAGTTGAGCAATTCGGGCTGGAGATTTTGGTAGATTTGCTCCATTTGTGCAGCGATGGAGTCAACTTTTGTCTCAAGTTGTTCAGTTCGCAAACTGATTTTGTCAACTTTGGAATTAATATTCAACAAGGTATCATTATGTGCTCTGGCATTGTGGGTTTGCCAGTTGAGGACTGATTCAAAAGGTTTGGGAGATTCAAAGTGGCCAGAGGAGGTAATTGGTGAAAGGACAAAAGGTTTGGACACCACATTACGTTGGGAGTCGGTATGTGTTTCTAAAGGGGGAAAAAGAAGAAGAGTAATCTAAAGTAGATGAAAACATCATACAAGTCAGTGGTGGTGTTGGAAGTGGGATTGGTGATGGAGTCTCAGATTTGCAATGCTTTGCAATTCATTTGAGTTTCTTTTTGTAAATCGGTAATGGAGTTTATGGAGGTGGAGGATCTTGTGGTGGTGTGGGATTATGGTGGTGGCATGAGGCTGGAGATTTTTTCTTTTTGGGTTTCTTTTTCCTTGTGGTGGAATAATCATCATCCTCTTCCCAATCATCCCAGCAGGGACAATTTGGGTCACACATGCCGGAGCCAGGGGCATCCCAAAGGAAATGGCCATTTTGCTTTGGTGGATAAACAAGGTAGCCTGCAGAATTGAACCCTGTAATGGGCAGGTCTTCTTGGGCTGTCTGAACAGCTGTGATCATTGAAGAATAGGTAAAGGAGAGTCGAGGAGGCTCTTGTGGAGCACTTGGGGGTGGTTTAAAAGTCATTCGGACTGTTCCATCTTGGCGTCTTTCAAACATGCTTTCAGATGTCTGAATTGGAGCTGTATTGTTATGGAACTGTTCATAGTTGGAGATCTATTAGAAACCTTATGATGATTTCTTGAACGGTTTGGTACCCTGTTTTAAAGACTAAAGAAAGTCTGTTCAGGGTCATATAACCTCTAAAGAAGCATTTTAGGTTTTGCTGCACCTATATGTATATCGGCTGGAAACCAAAACTTGCGGGCTACTAGCCCTAAGGACAGACTTTGTGCTATCGTAGATTTGGTAGAAAATTTTCAAGGACGGGAATAGACATTTTTTTTTTGTAAATGAAATAGATTTTTCATTTTTAATTTTTATGCAAACTTTAAATGTTATGATTCTTCACACACATAGAGAGATACATAAATACACAAAAAAATGTGATGATTTCATATGGATGGAGCTAAAATACCAAAAGAGCATAGATTTCATTACACAGTTTTTAGTTTGGGAAATTATCATTGCACCACTTTTATTTTGTCTTATATTCATCCAACTACCATAAAATTCTAGCATGAACCACTGGGGTGTTAGGTACGTGGCATTGTTACACCTGAACTATGATAGTGCTGAGACTATCCTTTGGACCAATAGTCCACAAGTTCTGGTTTCCAGCCGATATACCCATTATCCCTGAGATATAAAATCTAAAAAATAAAAAAACTATTGATCATGATACCACCCGAAAACAGGTCATCTCTAGACCTTCAAAGAGGGTGAACGTTGCGAGAAAACAGCTTTATTTTAAATCGGTTTTATAATTAAATCAGGACTTTTCTTATATACACAATATAGAAAATAGAGATGAATGCTCTTAATTTAATAACCCAAGTGTTTTCTTCGTTACCTAGAAGAAGAAGAGAGTCTTAGGAAGACATAGAGTTTATGAAAAACTGCGAAATGTTATTGATGGCAATCTGAATTTTTACAAAGACGAAAGATAATAATTCACTGTTAAAAGCATAAAAAGCAGAAAACACACTTTAGACAAGACATGACCCCTGCCCGAGATTCCCGGATGACTCTGTAGCCATGTGAAGCTTATTACGGAGTGGAGGGATATCTGGATGGAGACACATCACCAGTTTCATTTTCATAGTCTTCTTTTGCTTTGCGAATTTCTTGGTAGATCAGATAGTCTTCATCTATCTCTGGGATTTCTTTTCACTGTGCTGGAGTTGGAGTGGTTGAAGAACTTGGCTCAGTGACAGAGTGCTGGGCTTCTGGTGATGGAAGTAGGGATCAAAATCTTCCCAAGGGTGATACCAAAATAGGCGCAGTAGAACCTAAAACATTTCTTTTAAGGTCATATAACCCAAAACAGACTTTCCTTAGTCTTGAAAACAGGGTACCAAACTGCTTAAGAAATCATCATAAGTTTTCTGATGCACAGGATCCTTACTGGAAGGCAAGTGCAGAGCATACTTCCTTAAAGTTTCAAAATGAACAAATTTAATTCTTTATTCCTTTTCTTTCTCTAGATCCTCATTTGCAGAGAGAGAGAAGAGAGTTTAGAAATTCATAGTTTTATGGAAACACACGAGAGTTTATTTCTTCGAAAACTTCTATATCTTACAAGCGAAGGGAGAATTCTTGGAGAAGATAGGACAGGACCCCTATCTTTTACAAAAGCAAAAGTAATTGTGAACATTCTTTTTGGGCTAGGAGTAAGTCAGAAGGACTCATTCCTGGATGAGTAGCTTTGGTCGGGTTAATGTCTTCATTGAGTTTGAAAGGTAACTTAATGAAGAAAGACGAGTTTTTCCACAATGGAGTTGGATGGGTGAACTCAGAATGGGACTTTGGACAGAAACGTAAAAGATGGGATGAAATATCCTAGTAGGATTGGGGAGTGTCAGACAAATTGTAGAGTTTCAGAATGTCTGTGAATGGTTTGAACATGGACTTGACTCGGATTCCAGTGGGAATGATTTGGAGGTGTGTGATTTGGTGAAGTATGTCAAATCCTAACAAGATATCTTTATTAGGAAGGGTTGAACCGATAATCTTGGTCCAAATGACACAATTTGGGAAGATTTGAATACCAATAAGTTTGTTGGTAATCAAAGAGGTAGTGAAAAATTTGCCATTAACGGCCCTGAAATTTTCTTCGTACTTTGTCCAGTATTTAGGTGGAAGGATATTGTGGTTTAACATGCTGCATTGGGCGCCAGTATCGATGAGACCAATTGCTGGAATGGGCCTTTGGAATTTTGAGGGCAAGATATGGAGTTTGATGGAGGGTATAGGAACAGTAGTGTCAAGGGACAGTAATTGTTGGTGGAAGATAACTTGAGACACATCACTGTTTGAGTCATCAGAGGAATTTTGTAATGCGAACACGGTTTCATCATTGGGTTAATCTTGCTCAGAGAAATAGAATTCCAGTTCATCCATTGCGGGAGAGTAGTCTATAGTGGCTTGAAGATGTTCGACTAGCCGGATGGATTTCTCTCGTTTGTTGGGGCAATCTTTAGCGTAATGACCTTTCCTCTTACAGATGAAACATCTGCTTGATGATTTTCGTTTGCTTGATGATTTTCGTTTGAATTCTTTGGAGGAAGATGATTTTTTCCTGAAGAATCGGTAGGGCTTTCTGGACCTGCGGGGTTTGGATGAAAATTCTGGATTTTTGGATTTCTGAAAATGCCTTTTCTTCTTAGAACTGCAATCACAATCCTTTTTCTTTTTACATTTAATCTGCAAATAGGGCTTTTTGCAAGCACTCCTGAATGGTTCGTTATCTCTCAACAGGTCTTTGAAAAACTATTTCTGCTGGCAAAGTTTGTCAAGGCATGTTTTGGCAATCTGGAAGATTTTGCCAAGAGAGATGTTGTCAAGGATGAGATTGGAGGCGGTGAGTTGCCGTTGTATATCAGGTTGGAGCTCTTCTAGAAGGGAAACCAGAAAGACATGCTTTAATATTGGCTCATTGAAGCCACTAAGCTTATAGAACAGTAAGGACATTCGTTTGTAATGAAAGTCAAGATCCTTACCATTGAGTGAGCAGCATTTCATGTTGAGATAGTCTCGTTGTGCAGCTTCAAAAACTGTAGAGGGGTCTCCAAGGAATTGATCATGAATAACCGCAAGGGCACTTGAGACTTCTGGTAATTGAACAAACTGTAATTGTCTGTATTGGCATAAAGAATTAAACCAATCTCTTAGAGCACCCGTAAAACAAGTAGTAAATTCTCTAAGGACTGATTGAGTCGTTGCTCCTGGCCTTAGCATTTGGAGGTCGATCCAAGCAGACATTTCAGTAAGTCTCTCTCGCCATTTATGAGATGGAAGATCATCAAATGTGAACCATGGACCATTTAACGATTTTTGACTTGTTGGACCGGTCTGGGCTTGGGCTGGAGGGGGTTGGTGTGTTGCAGAGAATTCAGGTATGTCTTCGTCAATTTCTGAAGGAATATCAACATATGGTTCTATGTGAGGTTTGGCCGTGATCAGGTTGATCAGGTTGGGCCATCAAGATTCTGGTGATATCAGCATAGGACTTTTCAGAGTCACTAGTGGAGACTGAAGATTCTGTGTTAGACTTAGGTGGCGTTTGTTTTTTTGTTTGAAATCTGAATAGACCTGAATTAGTCTGAATTCTGAATAGGTCTGAATGTCTGAATCTGAATAATATGTTTGTTTTTTCGTCGGAATCTCAGAAAATAAGTATTAAGATGTTTGTTTTTTTTAACTTAAAAAGCTGAAAATATGTACTTTTACATTTGTATCCTTATTAAATTTGAATGTCAAATAAATAATATATTAAATACCACAATATTTTAACATTTATAAGTAAAACCATATTCAAGTGAATACATAATTATTTTGAAATTTTAATATATAGAATACCATAAAATTCAAATTTTATCGTATATAATATAAGAAAGAAAAAACAGGGATATTTTTATGTGGGGTAAATATCTATGGGTGACTTTTGGGATAGACATGAAAAATAAATTTTTAAAACAAGGATATTTTTGACATTAGCAAGTAATTGACTTAATTCAGATTTCTCCATTAAGTAAAAAGTCAAAAAAATTAGCTTATTTTATTAAGTCAAAATTATCTAAAAAGTCTCATTAAGTTATAAAAAAAAACACCTCTAATTAACTTAATTAATTAAGTTAAGTCACTTTAAGTCATTAAGTTAAAAAACAAATGCCACCTTAGTATGGCTTGTGGAAATGGCTAGATTTGAATCAGAAGTTTGAGCATCTGGAGTAGATAATGGATCTATGGTGTGGGCACTATACTGGTGCATGGGTTCTTTGTCTTTGGACTGAGGTTGAGGTTGGGATTGAGGTGGTAGTGGAGGTGCGGGCGGTGGGGACTGTTGTCCAGGAATAGACATTGGTATAGTCGGGTCTTTGTTCACGAACAAGGATTCCATGAGGATTGGAACTAGATCTTGGAGTACATGTCTGGATTCATGGTATAATTTCAAGGGTGGTGAATGTTTATACAGGCAGGTTGGACATTGTTGAGTTATAACAGGTAGGCTTTGAGCGTAGAGATGATTGTAGGATCATGGTTGAGAGGAAAAGGATGTGGGAATGTTTTCCATTCATATGCCATGTCCTATGTCCAGTAGTCTTTAGTTTCAGGGTGTTGGAAATATGGCATGTGGACTATGAATACAAAAGTAAACATATCTGCTTCTTGATCTGGAATTCTGTGTAACTGATGAAAGTTAAAAAGATTTTGCAATTGCTTACGCCACCAGGTGAGTGGTGAAAACCATTCAAGAAGTGTCCAGAGAAGTGTGGACGCATGGTCTGGTGTAAAGATATGCCTGAGAGTTGGTAGAACAGGTAGAACAAGCTTTGTAGCAAACAAAATTGTAAGACACCACATGTACCATAACTCATCTTCAGAGATGGTGAGGCTAGGAACGATGGTGAAACCAGTGAGAAACAGATGTTCTAAACATAAGGAGGGAAATCTTTCTGGTTTGGTTCTGTGGACATTCATGAAATACCTATAAAGGAATTTCTTTGCAAAGTCCTGGATTTGAAAGGCTGATCTGAAAGTGAGGTTTAAAGGAAAAACATATAGCCTCAAAAATTTATTAGCAAAGTCCTATTTCTCTTTCTTCTACTCTCTCCTTACCTCGTTCTTGCCAAAAACATGTAGCCTCAAAAGTAGAAAATCTTGTCGAATACTCATATATTCCTGAATTTGCTCAGATCAATGAATCACAGTTTCCTGTCATGAGTCCATACCACCTTTATAAACAAAAGTCCTCCTTCACCAAGAGTATAAAAACCTTGATCTTCACAAAAAGACATATTCCCAAAGAGTACATCCAGTCTTCACGACTTGATCAGTGTGCACTCCAAGCCTTTCAAAATGAGAAATATGTCACCATGGACATACCAACAGATCTCGTAACCAACTGGAAATGAGAAGGGTATACACACCTCCATCTTGGTGGTGTCAGGTTAATCCTCAGCCTACATGGCAGGAAAGGCTTACTAGTTACAGCCAGAATTGCCCTCCTTGATACAAGGTTCAAATAGTATCAACATGCTGTTATTGGAACTGTCTTAACCACTCTCCATGCTGGAAGTGTCTTGTTGACCTTCTATCCAAATTTCAACTTGTCATTAGAAGATCCCAACCTTCCAACAACATTGAAAGTCCAAATCCAGCTCCAGGGAGTAGAGCAAACACCAACTTTTAAAATTGCCACTCTCCATCATCAAATAGTGTATCGATTGCAAAATCATGCGCTAGATCTCCCAACTGCACAAGCAACCAGTGATGCACTGATGATCTTTTCAGACTCCTGACAAAACAGGTCCAGATCCTCCACGACTCTTTTATACTACTATGATTACAGCAGTTTCTATAGGAGAAGAAACAAATCTTCCAATCTATGGATTTTCCTCAGAAGGGTATCCTGTATATCCTAACAAAGTCAATGGTCATTTTCTATGAGATGTTCCAGAAGCCCATATGTGTAATCCAAATTGTCCCTGCTTGGATGACACAGATAAAGATGAAGACTTTGAAACCATGAGGAGAAGGAAAAAGAAAAAGAAAAAGTCTCCAAAAACTTCGTGTCGGTCTTATTCTCCAAGACCACCGGAAGATCCAGAACCAAAAAAGCCTTTACCGATCTATAAAAAGGCACTCAGGCAAATAGAAAAAGAGTCATCCTTTAAGCATGTTCCCACTCAACCAAAAATCAAGTCATGTCAAATGTTTTCATCCTCTAGCTAATCCTACCAAGAATCCTTTCACCCACTTGAAAGACATACAGATCCATAAACCAAAGCTGTCTCTCAACCTTATGTTTAATCACCAATCACAACCTCAGGACAACCTGAAGCACCAAAACAGTTTGAAGCTGTACTGAATTGGCAAACTTAAAATGCCAATGCTCAAAATGCCACTATCTTGGTAAGAAGATTGATAAAGTCGCATCACAGGTATCACAAACAGAAACAAAGGTGGACACGATTAATGCTCGGCTTGAACAGATTTATTCAAATCTGCAAAACAAAATCTCTGAGTTAGATATTGATCTCAGAACGATGATAAATAGTCGTATTTGGGGTCCAGAATTCAATAAGAAGGAAGCAGAGATTAGAAAGCTGAAAGCAGAGTTGGCCAGGATTGATGCTGATAAAGCACAACCATCCATTTTCACCAAAACACAGTCCATACCTATACCAGTACTATTATTTACATCATACCAACCCTTTTACAATCCTCCTAAACAGTCAACTTACAACCAATTTTTTGGTCTTTCCCATCTCCATTCCACAAACCCAAATATTCCTCCGATTCCACCAACAAAGCCTTCATCATCGAAAAAACCCAAACCAAAAGTAAAAATCTCAAAAGCATCTCTCAAAGAAGATCTTTAGATCCCAGAAGACTCTCCTAAAGCAACCCCTGAACCTTCAAAGAAAGACAAAGCTCTAGCTTACCAATACCATTACCAGCATATTAACTGCTAAAAAGGTGAATCAGATTCAATTTCAGAAGAAAGTTCATCCTCCTCTACCGAACTCAGTTCATCTGAACAAACTTCTTCAGATTCAGAATCTCAATATGCAGACATTTCTGGTCTTCTCATGGCCACGAAAGCAGAAGATCCTAGTACATCTACTCATGTTATAGATGAATCCTCTGATGACAATAATGATGACCAACGCTCACAAACAGAACCAGTTCCATTAGTCCCTCCGATTCCTGAAAATTCTTCAAAACGATCATCTTCACCATGGTTTACATTTGATGACATTCCTCGTCACAAATGGCAGGTGCGACATCAAGAATTTGCTGCATGGATTGATGTGCAAATGACAAGGCCTCGTGCACAAACCCAAATGTTCTTCAGGAATTTTGTTCCAGATTCATTGGTTCATTGCAAGATTGGTTTGAAAGTCTAGGAGAATACAGACAACTTCAATTAATTCAAACCACCATTGCTACAACTTTTTTAGTCATTTATTAGCAATTTATTAGAGAACCAACAACATCAATGAAACATCCAGAAAAGAATACCACTAGATGAAATATTGTTCTCTTAAATGACAACACCTGGAATGCATTACAAAAGAATGAGCATGCTTTATTACAAATTGAATGGATTCAATGATCCATCTTTGAAGCATGTCTTTGCTGCATCCTTACCCCCAAATGAAGCCAGAGCTTCAAAGACAATTGACAGCCTTCTACCTTGATATAGCCAATGTCTCACTTGTAAAAATCTTTCAGTTAACAATGTTATGCCTTGATAAGATCTGTGAGCAAAAAGATTTCTTCAAAGATCTTATTGAACACAAAGAACCCTTTGCCTCAGCCTGTAAAAAGCCCTATCTTAAAATCCAGTGCAAAGATGAAACACTTTCACAAATCCTCTTCCAAAAAATTGAAAAAGCCTTACAGATACTTCAGAAATAAGGATTCTTCCCAGTTCAGAAAAAAGAAACACAATCGCTGTTTCATTTGCAAGAACCGCGGACATTTTGCCCGTAATTGCCCACATAAGTCAACAAAAGCTGTTCGTCTAATTCAGCACTTACAACAATCTTCCATGCTCTCTGAAAACGAAGATGTTGAATCCAGCATCTCAGAACAGTTAGAAAAAGATGATTATACAGCTTTTATTCTTGCAGAACCAACAGATTCCGAAACAGATGAAATTTTTGTAATCTCCACTATCCAGGAATTTAACCAAGTCCACTCCAAACCAATCGGTACTTCAATCAAAATCTCTGTCATTCCTTCAAAATTCCATAAACTTGTTTCAATCATTGATTTCCTTGATACTGGCGCACAACGCAGTATGTTCAACCCTCAAGTTCTTCCTCCTGATTATTGGGAAAACCATACTGAATACATCAAAGCTGCAAATGGAAAAGTCTTTGAAACCAACCTCATCACCAAAAAACCCATTGGTATCCAGTTCTTTCCAAACTGTATCATTTGGCAAAAAATTGTTGGTTCAAATTTACTAGACAAAGATCTTCTCATAGGATTTGATATCCTCCAACTAGTAAAAAATCTCTTTATTACACCAACAGGAGTTAAGTTCAAACAGATGTTTATGCCTTATACAGATGTTCTTCGTCTGTATACACTGTCAGATACAACTCCTCCTTATACCTCCATTTCCCAAAAGTTCCTTGAACTTTGTCCTGAAAAATCATTCACAGTTTACTCATCCATCACCACTCTAGAAAAATAAAAAAATTTTCATACATCTTCCATTCAAGCTCAGTGAAGATGTTAATCCCACAAAAGCTACCCATCCAGGGATGCCTCCATCTGATCTCTCTCTCGCCAAGCAAGAATGCACCCAATTGCTTCAGCAAGGCCTCATTGAACCTACCACTTCAGATTGGGCTTGCCAAGTCTTCTATGTTAAAAAACGATATGAATTAGTTCGTGGAAAAAAGAGATTAGTCATTGATTACCAGCCTCTTAATGCTTTCCTTAAAGATGATAAGTTTTCTCTTCCAAAAATTCAGTCCCTATTCATTCATCGATAAGGTGCAAAAGTATTTTCAAAGTTTGATCTTAAAGCTGGTTTTTGGCAACTTGGCTTTTCACTAGAAGACCATCCCAAAACAGCCATCTGTATCCTTGATGCTCATTATCAGTGGACAGTCCTACCCTTCGGGCTTATAGTCGCTCCTTCCTTATTTCAAAAAGCAATGGTTAAGATCTTTTCTCCGATCCCCCATCATGCTTTGATCTACATTGATGATATCCATGTTGGAACTGTCCTGTTATTGGAACTATCTTAACCACTCTCCATGTTGGAAGTGTCTTGTTAACCTTCTATATTGTAGAGATGACTGAAATATCCTCAGAATCTGAAGATTCTACGATGATGAAAGCAGTTTGGTCATCTTGTTCTAATAGCCGATATATACTCATCAATCAAATACCAAATCATATTTGAAAATAGTTTTTCACGATATCACCCGAACACACGGCACTCATGGCCTCAAAGAGGGTGAACGTTGTGAGAAAACACTTTCATTTTATAAAAATTGGTTTTGGAGGATAAAACAAGACCTTTCTGATGCACAGGATCCTTAGGGTGAGGATTAACTTTAGTTTCAGTCTGGGAAACTTGACTGGCAACTCGATCAATTCTTTTTCTAAGTTGTTTGAGGGTTTGTAACTGGTAAGCCTTTTCTGCCATGTAGGGTGTGGATTAACTTGACACCACCAAGATGGAGGTGTGTATACCCTTCTCGTTTCCAGTTGGTTACGAGATTTGTTGGTATGTCCATGGTGACATATTGCTCATTTTGAGAGGCTTGGAGTGCACACTAATCAAGTCATGAAGTCTGGATGTACTCTTTGGGAATATGTCTTTTTGTGAAGATCAAGGTTTTTATACTCCTAGTGAAGGAGGGCTTTTGTTTATAAAGGTAGTATGGACTCATGACAGGAAACCGTGATTCATTTATCTGAGCAGATTCAGGAATATATGAGTATTCGACAAAATTTTCTATTTTTGAGGCTACATGTTTTTGGCAAGAATGAGGCAATGAGAGAGCAAAAGAAAGAGAAATAGGACTTTGCTAAGAATTTTTTCAGGCTACATGTTTTTCCTTTAAACCTCACTTTCAGATCAGCCTTTCAAATCCAGGACTTTGCTAAGAAATTCCTTTATAGGTATTTCATGAATGTCCACAAAAGCAAACCAGAAAGATTTCCCTCCTTATGTTTAGAACATCTGTTTCTCACTGGTTTCACCATCGTTCATAGCCTCACCATCTCTGAAGATGAGTTATGGTACATGTGGTGTCTCACAGTTTTGTTTGCTACAAAGCTTGTTCTACCTGTCCTACCAACTCTCAGGCATATCTCTACACCAGACCATGCGTCCACACTTCTCTGGACACTTCTTGAATGATTTTCACCACTCACCTATTGGCGTAAGCAATTACAAAATCTCTCTAACTTTCATCAGTTAGACAGAATTCCAAATCAAGAAGCATATATGTTTACTTTTGTATTCATATTCCACATGCCATATTTCCAACACCCTGAAACTAAAGACTACTGGACATAGGACATGGCATATGAATGGAAAACATTCCCACATCCTTTTCCTCTCAACCATGATCCTACAATCATCTCTACACTCAAATCCTACTTGTTATAACTCAACAATGTCCAACCTGCCCCTATAAACATTCACCACCCTTGAAATTATACCACAGATCTAGACATGTACTCCAGGATCCAATTCCAGTCCTCATGGAATCCTTGTTCGTGAACAAAGACCCGACTATACCAATGTTCTCTTCCATCACCAGAAGCCCAGTACTTTATCACTGAGCCAAGTTCTTCGACCACTCCAACTCCAGCACAGCGAAAAGAAATCCCAGAGATATATGGAGACTATCTAATCTACCAAGAAATTCACAAAGCAAAAGAAGACTATGAAAATGAAACTGGTGACGTGTCTCCATCCAGATTTCCCTCCACTCCGTAATAAGCTTCACATGGCTACATTCGGGAATCTTGGGTTTTCCTGCTTTTAATAAATGATAGGGGTCCTGTCCTGTCTAAAAGTGTGTTTCTGCTTTTTATGCTTTTAAGAGTGAATTATTATTTTCTTTTGTCGTTTGCTTTATGAAGATAAGGGTCCTGTCTTATCTTTGTAATCTTGGCTTTAATAGCTCTATTTAAGAGCTCTTTCGTCTTTGTAAAACTTCAGATTGTCATCAATAACATTTCGCAGTTTTTCATAAACTCTCTATCTTCCTAAGACTCTCTTCTTCTTCTAGTAACGAAGAAAACACTTGGGTTATTAAATTAAGAGCGTTCATCTCTATTTTCTATACCGAGTATGCTCTACACTTGCCTTTCTTAAAGATCCTATGTATCGGAATGTCCTGATTTAATTATAAAACCGATTTAAAATAAAGTTGTTTTCTCACAATGTTCACCCTCTTTGAAGGTCTAGAGATGACCTATTTTCAAGTTGTATCGTGATCATTAGTTTTTGATTTTTCAAATCTTATATCTCAGGGATAATGGGTATATCGGCTGGAAACCAGAACTTGCGGACTATTGGTCCAAACGATAGTCTCAGTACTATCATGGTTCAGGTGTAACAACGCCACGTACCTAACAACCCTGTGGTATCACACTGTTAAATAAAATGATAAATTTACCCTCAAATAAATTAAAAGGCTATTTTATCTTATATAAATTTTGAAAAATAAAAAATTCTAATCATAAAAATATCCCTAAGTTTAATAAAAAATAAATCCCAAATAGAGG
Source organism: Citrus x clementina (assembly GCF_000493195.1). Taxonomy (NCBI): domain Eukaryota; kingdom Viridiplantae; phylum Streptophyta; class Magnoliopsida; order Sapindales; family Rutaceae; genus Citrus; species Citrus x clementina. Next base: position 18,896,470 of record NW_006262688.1, read on the forward strand.
TGCTCAATTGATTTTTACTAAATTTAGATTTTACAAAATTTTATTAATTGTTTTTATTAAAAAATTATAATTTTGCAAAATTTTAATAAAAATAACCGAATTTATTTATTAAAAAAATATAATTTTGTAAAATGTTAATAAAAATAATTGAATTTATTCATTAAAAAATTATAATTTTGTAAAAATTTATTAAAATAACTGAATTTATTTCTAAAAAGAATAAATCCTAAAATTTTAATAATTTAGGGGATTTTTATTAAATCTCAAAATTTCACAATTTTTTATAATTATAATTTTTATTAAAAATAAAAATTCTAATTTTGGGATTTATTTTTATTAAATTTAAGGATATTTTTATAATTATAATTTTTTATTTTTAAAGTTTTTATAAAATAAAATGGTCTTCTAATTTATTTAGGGGTAAAATTATCATTTTGTTTAAATTATTTAACAGTGTTAGTGCAAAAGTGGCTAGTTGATACATATGTGAAAAGAAAGGTAGTGCAGAGAGCATGTTAGAATTTTGCGATAGTTGGATGAACATAAGGCAAAACAAAGGTGGTGCAATGATAATTCAACATCTAAAAGTCTGTGCTTTTTTGTCTTTTAGCTCTATTTGCACATAATTTGCATTTTAATGCCTACAATTGAGAAACTTTGTATATAAATAAATACACACACACACACACATATAAAGTGAGCTTCCAATTAAGGATCATTGATAATATTAAAGTTAAGAATAAGCTAAAAAATAAAAAAAAAATATTCAACAAACTATAGGACAAAATACATTATGTTAGAGTCTGTATTTTTTCTCTTTTCGTTTATCCTTGATTGGAAAATTATCCTATATATATCAATATATAAACTTACTTTCTTGTTGTTTTCATAAAATTTAAGAGGAAAGAGGGATAAATGAGTCATTTACTTGATATTATCTTGGGAATATAAAATAATAGTTATTATAAGAAAACAGTTTTAACAAATAGAAAAAAGTACAAGAAAACTATCTTATTAGTAATTTTTATCCAACTAAAACCTATATTTCTTATTTTTAAAATTTAAAATTTTTAATTTTATCCTCAAATTTTTAGAATTATTTGATTTATAATCAATGCGAATAAAATTGTATTTGAAAATAATTATAATACTGTAAAATTATGGTACTAGGGGGTTCTTATAAAAACAGTAAGGTTAAATGGTATATACTCATTTTGTAGGAAAAAAATTGATCATATATGTATATATATAAAGAGAAAACTTCTCTGGTGCAGATAGTAAAATATAGATTTCGTGTAAACTGAGATAAAAGAAAAAAAAAACATAGACTCTTAGACAGCAAAGGACAATAAATAGTGCATCGGAACCTGTATTTTTTTTTTCGTATCTTAACTCCATCCACACAAAATCTGCATTTTAACATCCACATCTGAAAAGTACTTAAAAATTAAAAAATGAACTCTAGAATATGTAAAACAATTGCGAAGCTTTAAATGCTCAAAGTTACTTAATCAAATATTTTACTAGGTAGATAAAGACTAGCATAAAAAAAAATAAAAATTATATGCATGTCTTGTTACTTGTAACGTGCTACTCTAGCTTAGCTAAAGGAGCTCAAATCTTTTTATGATCTAATCTATATTTTATCTTTCTCAAACCTATTGACATAAGGCATATGCTAAAACTAAAATGAATAGTCAAGATTTATGTTTTATTAATTATTTTTGGAAATTATCAATTAACCACTTGATTTTTCACAGTTTATCAAAAATATATAATTTTTTAAAATAATAATCCAAATGAAATTTACAAAATAAAGCACCTTTCCACTAACATCATAACCCTTTTAGAAAATTGCAGTTTTTCATTACCATGATAAACCCATTAGAAAATCTCTGACATAAGAATGCTAACAGTCTCATTTGAACTAAATCTTATTGTTGTTACTGCTATTGTAGTTGTTATTATTCATCTCCATTGTCATCACAAACTAGTTTCTCTCTCGACTTTTACAGAACTACAAAGCACAACAATCTCTCTTGATTAAAATTTTCAAAATTGTAAAAAAAAAAATTCAAAATTTCAGAAAAGTTAATTATGTAAAAATGGCCATTAGACGTATTCTTCACTGACACTATCTGCATCATTTCTTCAATAGGTTTACTTGCCTCTCACCATATCAATTGTGATTAACACCCAATGGCCACTAAATAAAATAAAAATTGCTTAAAGGCATGAATTACAAGTAATTTTTTTTACATGATTAATTTAATAAATAAAGAATATGGTTAGCAAATTAAAAAGATTATACCTAGGTGTTGGTATAAATCCAAATGCTATTGGTGTCAATGTGCAAGTGTACACAACAAGTAATATAATGATAAGTATTCAAGATTGTCTCCACATCGGTTGATGTTACTGAAATTGCTATAGCAATCTTAACAGTGCAGTTTGCCTTAAATGAAAATAGATAAATAACTAAACTAATAAACTACATAATAAATGCAATAAATGAATATGTAGAATGCAAACTTTCATGTCACACACATGAATAAAATAAATAGGAATGAAGTAGTTGATTGATTAAACTCTCTTAATCATTTTGACTATTTCTTCTAATTCTAAATTCAGTTGCTACAGCATTGGGTAGAATCTTTATGTATCCTCAGTTGTCGCATGTTGGATATCTTATGGCAACATAAGATATAACATTATACATCTAGGTTCTATTTACCCTACAAGGTGAATCCCTAAGTCTAGTTCATCACTAATTTTAGATTAAGTATGACCCTTTTGGAATCGAGTTAAACTTAACTCAAGAAACCCAATCTAAAACTAAGTATTGTTCAACTAAGATAGGCCCTTTTGTGGCTCTTTCTTAGCTTGTATCATTAAATGGGTGGTCAGCCGAAATAATGAATAGAAATAAGTTTTACCAAAATAAATTGCTATAGCAAACACGCAGCAACATATAAATTCAGTCAAGACAAGTAAATTTATTTCATAGTTTGTGAAAGAAAAGTAAACAACAAAGTTTCAGCCATCAAATACATCTTCATGATCAAAGAATAGACAAGAAAACAAGAAAAGAATAAGAAAGACTGAATTCCAATTGATTCCTACAAATTCTCCACTAATGCAGCCTTGATTCTTGCTCTTGAATTATGTTTTTCCTTTGTTTCTTTTCAGTTTTTTATCTTAATTAACGGCTTCCCCTTTTCCTTTGCATGTGTCCTTTTTTTATAGCTGAAAACTAGGGTAAACAGAAGTTTAGGGCGCACATCTTCCAGATTAGGAAACTATAGATCACAAACTGATAAGTGCCTCATGCAAAATCTTTTATGTCGTTGTTCCAGGATTGCTACAACAATGGATGCTAAGCAACAGCTATAGCATCTGCATTATTCTAGACTTCAATTTTTCTATAGCAAAGTTTTTTTCCATCTTTTGCAAGCCTATTGCCATAGCATCCTTCCCATGAAATTTGAACTTTTGGTTACCTACAATTATGCATATGTTTTAAGCCTCTGTTTATTATTCAAAATCAAACAACTTTTATTAAACTTAAAACTAAAATGGATGTTAATGCAAACCATCATTAAAATGCACTAAAACACATCAATTACTTCCTAAGTAATCTTGATTTGAGCAAAAAATTATCATGATAACTCTCATTTCAAAATATCCTTTATGAACTTCACATAATTTGGCATTTGTTCTAAAGCTTCCACAAAATGAATGTTGATGTGTAGCTGCTTTAGTACTTCCAAGAATTTGCTGAATTGCTTGTCTTATTTTTGCTTCTAGAATCTTTGTGGAAAGTGTGATGGGTGCCTAAACTACAGCAGCATCACCAACAAGTACTGGATCATCATTTTCTGTTGATGTTGTAGCTTGGCTGTTGACACTAATGGGCTGGAAAGTGGAATGTTGTGCCTCCTCTTCAACTAGAGGACATATCTCAAATAGCAAAAAATGATCTATACCAACAAATCAAAATCTGAACTTGATAAAATGAGAACTATCAAATCCACTATAATGAAATCATTAAAAACTGTCACCGAGTATAAACTATAAATAGTAAATCAAAGATATCATCTTGATAAAATAGGTAATCCTAAAATTTACTCTAATTAGCGTATAATCAATCAAACTCATGACTTGAAAATAACCTGCAAGCAAAAAGCACGAAAGCAGAACTTGCTAGGCGCAATCTTGAGAAGACAAAGAATATGTGTTAACAAAAATTACAAGGAGGACAAGAAGATTTGTTATAATATGAACTAATATCCTTCTTAAATCAACACTCATAAAAGCACCTGATCTCCTAGACATTTCTCTTATTACACATGTAAACATGCACGTATACAAGTTTTAACCTTTTTATACTGCACTTGTGTCACTTGTAAATGTTACTAGATAGTTATCACAAAAAGCATTATTTATATATACATACACATTCACACATTAAAAAGGAATTCAAAATAGTCACAATTATTAAACTATCACAAAATTTGAAATCTGCATTCATAATAATCACAGTTATATGTCTAAATGTTATTAGTTGAAATACATAAGAATTAAGTACACAAGTGACTTACTATTTTCTCAGCAATTGGCATCACTTTAGAAGCATATTTGCCATTTTGGTTTGCTTGTAGCATTAACCAAGCTTCACTGTGGTGAATCTCTCACTCGTAAACTCCATTCTTTTTTTTTTTCTATTACAGATTGACAAAAAATAAAAAGAAATGATATCCTTTGCTATCCAAGTGATGGTTGTAGACATTCATTTCTCTTTTATCTTTTTCTTTTTTACTTTTTCCTACACAAACAATATGTCAAAGAACAAAAGGGTTACCATTGATTATTAGTAACTAGCAACAAATAAATCAAGTATTATTAACAAACAGCACAGCTAAAGTTCTTTAGACAAACTTGGCCAACAAAAAGTTTCCAATCTTCCTTCTTAATTCTCAAATATTCAATAAGAGGCAACCTCAGTGACTTTAGATCGTCCTTGTAAGGTAGAACAAATTCAGTTGCCAGCTCACTTCTAAAGTTTCTTGATGCAACCTCCATCCATTTTAATACTTAGCTTTTGCATTTCAAGCTCAATTTGAACTTTTTCCATAAACCAATGACACGATTACCACCAAGTTTAAATAAATTTGGAAGTTATATAAAATTGTTAAATATACTACTAAACAAATAAAGAAAACCTAAAAATGAAGGCACAAAGTTTCCTTCATTTCCAGCTGCACATGCCTCCAATGATCAAGTAAGATCGTTTCATGTATGATGACTCCAATGTAACTCCTAAGATCATTCCTTCCCTTGCTAATTGGAACACTGAAAGAATTGTACTCAATTAGAGCTTTATCACTAAATTCTTCTTTTTGCAAACCTTTCTTTTTTGTTTATGTTCTTCTTCTTGGTCTTCCCTTGAGTTCTAGAAGAGTGAACGCATCATCTTCAGCCATCTTCTACAATCTTGAAAATGATTAAGTATCATTGAGAAAGAAGAGAATACTAAAAAAAAATTATGGTATTCTAGTTTATGACAACACACATCTGACTATTTTAGATTTCCTTGAAGATCATGATCAGAAAAAAAATGACTTAATTCGTGATGGAGATATCCATACAAATTAAGGTCATCTACTAACTTTGATGAATTACTGTATATATGTTCATATTTATTTTGATTTTGTATTGTAGTTTTATGATGTCTAATAAATGTTTTCTTTTATTAAATGTTATTGATCTGCTAAAAGGATTGTCTAATGGAGTTATATGCTTAGATCACATTATTCTTCATAATAAGAACTACTTCATGAGCTTAACATTAACTGAAACGAAGGTGAATATTATCTCTGGTCCTGAAGAACTAATTAAGGGTTCTAGAAGAGCCATGTTTATTTTAGCGATTGGTATGGAATTATGTATTAATGAGGCTCTGTATTCAACCAAATCTAGAAGAAATATTTTGAGCTTTAGAGATATACATCATAATGAGTTTCACATCGAGATAGTAAATGAAAAATAACACATAATACCTCTATATTTCCTCTAGTGTTTCAAGCCTTAAACATATATTGGAGAAGCTTCCCACTTTCTCATCTAACATATATTATACGATGATAAATGCAATTAAGAGCTTTGCAGTCATGAACCATAACTTTCTGATCCAAAAGCTTTTATGCTCTAGCATGACTATGTCGATCGTCTTGGATCAAATATCATTCGTAGGATTGTTCAAAATTGTCATGGCCACCCTTTAAATAATTTAAAGACTCTTGTATTCATTGAAAATAATTGCACTGCTTATTTCTAATTAAATTAATAGTCATACCATTTCCTTTTACGATTGGTCTTGAATTTTCATCATTCTTACAAAAAACTATGTGAGACACATGTGGACCTATTCACCCAACTGGCAACCCATTTCATTATTTTATGGTCTTGATTGATGTGTTTGTATGATGGCCACATGTTTGTTTATTATCTACATATAATGTTGCATTTACAGGTTCTTGCATGGTTTTTAGATTATCCAATCAACATTATTCGTTTAGATAATGCTAGTGGATTCACTTCTAAAGCTTTTAACGATTATTATATGTCGGCTGGGATTGATGTGGAGCACCAGTACCATATACTGATACTCAAAATGGATTAGTAGAATGCTTTATTAATCATCTTTAGGTAATTACAAGAACTTTCTTATTACGCACTGAATTACCTACTTCTATATGGGAACATGTTGTGCGTTGATCCATTTGAGACCTGCTATCTATTATTAGTATTCACATTTGCACACCTTTGGTTGTATTGTACAAGTGTCTGTTGCACCTCCTTAGCACATTGATATGGGATCCCAAAGAATTTTTTAAATTCGTTTACTAATCATTTATAATTTTATATCTTGAGCCTATTGCTCTGATACCAAAAAGATCAGCGAGAATACGTGGCGTTTTTATACCAGAACTACAACAGTTAAAACTGTACTTTGGACCAGTAGTCCGCAAGTTCGGGTTTCCAACCGATATACCTCTGAGATCAAAAACTTTGAAACTTTTTCATGTCGGGTTATATAACCCAAAACATATTTTCCTTTAGTCTAAAACAGGGCACCAAACCAGATAAGAAATGATCAAAAGTTTTCTGATGCACAGGATCCTTGCTGGAAGGCAAGTGCAAAGCATACTTCCTTAAGTTTTCAAAATGAACAAATTCAATTCTTTGTTCCTTTTCTTTCTTTAGACCTTTATTTGCACAGAGAGAGAAGAGAGTTTAGAAATTCATGGTTTTATGAAAACACACGAGAGTTTATTGCTTCAAAAAACTTCTATATCTTACAAGCGAGGGGAGAATCCTTTATATAGGAGAATTCTCGGAGAGATAGGACAGGACCCCTATCTTTTACAAAAGCAAAAGTAAAAGATACATCATGACACAACTTTAATTATTACAAAGTGACAAAGTGTGCTTTAATAATTAAAGCATGACTTTGCTTAAAGTAAAAGCAAACTCTAATAATTATACAAGACAAAAGCATAACAAGACAAACTACTAGACAAACTACTTTATGGAGAGCAGAGGTTCATGTAGTCGTCTTCAAATGAGCTTTCTGTTTCATAGGGATTGTCACAAGAGGTTGGTGGGAAAAAGGTTTTGGAGAGCTTTGGATGCTTACAGTGGGGACCATGGTAAGGTGGATAAGGGGAATCTTTTCGACATCCTGGTTTGGAGGGTGATGACTTAGGACTTGGCATTTGAGTGGCTTTATCAACTTTGGAGGGTTGGGATGATGAGCCTGGTTCATTCATAGATGGTTGTGGAAACTGTTGGAGATGTTGGCTGAGGGGAAGGAATTCTTCCCATGGGTCTTGGGAGTCTTGGTAAAGGAAGTCAGTGTAATCTGGTTTTTCTTCTTTGATGATGATGCCTGTGGACTTTGGTTTAGATATGACGAATGGAGTGGGGATCATGATGAGATCATGTTGAGGACCTAAGAAGGTGTGGAAGATGTCTTTGTGTGGTGCAGTTTGGTGGTTTAACTGATAAAGATAATTGTGCAGGTTGGATTGGATTTCATTGTCAATGACAGCTGGGTGAGGGGCAGTAAACCATTCATATACCTAGTCTTGAGTCCAAAAGAGATTTGTGTCTGGATGTTGGAAGTATGGCCTATGAATGATAAATACTGATTTGAACAGTTGGGCTTCTGAGGCAGGCATACGTTCAAGATTGTAAATTTCTGACAGTTGTTGTAGCTTCTTTCTCCACCATGGGATGGGGGAAAACCATTCAAGTAAGGTTCAGGTAAGAGAGGTGGCTTTGTCTGGAGTAAGGAGATGTTCCAAAGTGGGAGTAATTGGTAGGGACTAACTTGGTTGCATAAAGGACAGTTAGGCACTAGATGTACCATAACACATCTTCAGTGGTTTCTTTGGATGGATCAAGGGTTAAACCTGTAAGGAACAGATTTTCTGGGTGAAAGGTGGAAAACGGAAAGGGTTCTGTGGTAAGGTAGGCTTTCATGAAGAAGCGAAAGAGAGCTTTCTTTGTAAATTCTTGGATGGCAATGACAGAAGAGAAGTTTTTGTCAAAAGGAAAAGTTTTCTTGGTGAGAGCTTCTGGGGGTAGTGATGTAGCCATGGAGATGATCGGAAAGTGGTATGTAGTAGAAAACAGGGTGAGAGGTTTTTCTGGTTTTGAGAGTCTAGATAGCATATCCGGGATGAGGTTCTGGGATCCCTTTATATGCTTGACCAAAAAATCATATTTGGAAAACTAATCTTTTAATCTGAGTAACATCTTTTCGGGAACAGTTTTACCTTTGAAATTGAGAATATTGGGGAAGGCTGAACTGTCTATTCAGATGAGAAAATGGTGTCCAATCAGATGATACTTGAACTTTTTGATGCCATTCTTTACCGCTAAGATTTCTTTGAACACGCTATGGTAATGCTTCTGTGTGTCAGAAAATTGTCCACTAGCGTGAGGGATAAAGTGTTCTTTTCCATTGAGTTCTTCAAGGATGATGGCACCCCATGATTCATCACTTGCGTCTGTCTGCAAAATGCGCTTTCCATTAGTAATCAACTTTAAAGGAGGTGGATTTTGGGCAATTTGCTTAAGAGTAGTGACAGCATTTGTGTGGTCAGCATTCCACTCGGGGGGCTTCTTTTTCAATAAAGCCGAGAGGTGGCAAGTGTAGTGGTCCACATGTGGGATGAAATCACGGATGTAATTGATAACACCGAGAAACTGTTGAACCTGCTTTTTGGAAAGTTGCTGATCTGGAAAGTGAAGCAATTCTTGGGCAATGTGTTTTCCTGGCTGATAATGGCCATCTTTTATGATCATGCCAAGGAATTCAATGTTCTCCGTGGCAATGGTGCTTTTCTTGGCAGACAGCATAATTCCATGACTTTGGACAATATCATAGAATTGAGTTAACAGCTGGCGATGTTCATCATGTGATCCTGAAAAAAGCAAGATATCGTCAATGTAAATCAATGCATGGTGTAGGATAGGTTGAAAGATTTGGACCATGGATTTTTGGAAAATGGATGGGGCAGTTTTGAGGCCAAAGGGTAGGACTGTCCATTGGAAATGGGCATTTGGGATACAAAAAGTAGTTTTGTAACGCTCAGAGGGTTCAATGCCTAATTGCCAGAAACCTGATTTTAAATCAAATTTTGAAAAGATCTGGGCATTTTTGAGAATAGTAAACATGCTTTGTCTACGGGGCAAGGGAAACTTGTCATCTTGCAAAAACATGTTTAATGGCTGGTAGTCAATGACTAGGCGTTTCTTTCCTTGAACAATTTCAGAATGTTTTTCAACATAAAAGGCTTGGCAAGCCCATTGAGAATGTGTGGGCTCAATTAGACCTTGGGCTAACAATTAGGAACATTCCTGTTGGGTTAGGAGTAAGTCAGAAGGACTCATTCTTGGGTGAGTAGCTTTGGTTGGGTTAATGTCTTCATTGAGTTTGAAAGGTAACTTGATGAAGAAAGACTTATTTTTCCACAATGGGTTTGGATGGGTGAACTCAGAATGGGACTCTGGACAGAAACTCAAAAGCTTGATGGAAATATCCTGGTAGGATTAAGGGGTTTCAGATAGATTGTAGAGTTTCAGAATGTCTGTGAAAGGTTTGAACATGGACTTGACTCGAATTCCATGGGGAAGGATTTGAAGGTGTTTGATCTGGTGAAGGATGTCAAAACCTAACAAGAGATCCTTATTAGGAAGGGTTGAACCAATAGCTTTGGTCCAGATGACACAATTGGGGAAAATTTGAATGCCAATGGGTTTTTTGGTAATCAGAGAGGTGGTGAATAGTTTGCCATTGACAGCTTTGAAATGTTCTTCATAGTCTGTCCAGTAGTCTGGTGGGAGAAGATGGGGGTTTAACATGCTGCGTTGGGCACCAGTGTCTATGAGACCAACTGCTGGAATGGGCCTTTGGAATTTTGAGGGCAAGATTTGGAGTTTGATGGAAGGTATAGGAACAGTAGTGTTAAGGGATAGTAACTATTGGTGGAAAATGATTTGGGACTTATCACTATCTGAGTCATCAGAAGAATTCTGTAGTGCGAACACTGTTTCATCATTGGGTTTGTCTTGTTCAGAGAAATAGAATTCCAATTCATCCTTCTCAGGAGAGTAGTCTGTAGTGGCTTGAAGATGCTCAACTAGCCGAATAGATTTTTCTCTTTTGTTGGGACAATCTTTGGCAAAATGACATTTTCTCTTGCAGATGAAACACCTACTTGATTTTCTTCATTTAAAGTCTCTGGAAGAAGATGACTTCTTTCGGAAGAATCTGTAAGGCTTTCTGGATTTGCGAGATCTGGATGAATGGTCTGGATTTTTGAATTTCCTAAAATGCCTTTTCTTTTTAGAACTACAATCACAATCCTTTTTCTTCTGGCATTTGATCTGCAAGTAAGGGTTTTTGCAAGCACTCCGGAATGGTTCTTTATCTTTCAACAATTCTTTGAAAAACTGTTTCTGCTCACAAAGTTTGTCAAGACAAGTTTTGGCAAGCTGGAAGATTTTGCCAAGGGAGATGTTGTCAAGAGCAAGATTGGATGCGGTGAGTTGTCTCTGTATGTCTGGTTGGAGTTCGTCTGGTAGGGAGGCCAAAAAGACATGTTTTAATGTTGGCTTATTGAATCCATTAAGCTTATAAAAATAGCAAGGACATTCGCTTGTAATGGAAATCAAGATCCTTACCATTAAGGGAACAACATTTCATGTTGAGATAGTCCCGTCGTGCAACTTCAAACACTACAGAGGGGTCTCCAAGGAATTGATCATGGAGGACCGCGAGAGCACTTGAGACTTCTGGTAAATCAACAAATTGTAATTGGCGATAGCGCCCTAGAGAATCAAACCAATCTCTTAGAGCACCCGTAAAACTAGTAGCAAATTCTCTAAGGACTGATTGAGTTGTGGCTCCTGGCCGTAGCATTTGGAGGTCAATCCAGGCGGACATTTCATTAAGTCGGTCACGCCATTTATGAGATGGAAGATCATCGAATGTGAACCATGGACCATTCGACGATTTTTGATTCGTGGAACCAGTCTGGGCTTGAGCTGGAGGAGGTTGGTTTGTGGCAGAAGATTCATGCATTTCTTCTTCAACTTCAGAGGGAATATCAACATATGGTTCTGGATGGGAGGTTTGGCCTTAAGGAGGGTGATCAGGTTGGGCCATCAAGATTCTGGTGATATCAGCATAGGACTTTTCAAAGCCACTGGTGGATGCTGAAGATTCTGTGTCAGTTTCGGTATGGCTATCAGAAACAACTAGATTTAAATCAGAAGTTTGGTCATCTGTAGTAGAGGAGTGGTCTACTGTGTGGGCACTAAACTGGTGCATTGGTTCTTGATCCTTGGATTGGGTAGGAGGTTGGGATAAAGGAGCTGATGGAGGTGTTGGCGGTGATGCCGGTGTATAACCAGGAGAGGGTTGGCCAGGGATGGAAATGGTGGAAGGATGAAATGTGACGGGTCGCGATTGAGGTTTAGGCCGTGGTTTAGGTTTAGGTGGTAGTGGTAAGGGATTATCTCTGAAAAGAGTATGAGTCATGCCAAATAACTTGGAAGGATCATACTGTCTGATGGGGGAAAGTATAGAGGCAAATGGATGATAAGTTGGCCCTATGGAAGGGATAGGAGGGGATGTGGTAAAAAGAGTAGGTCTTTGTTTTTCAGAGTCAATCTAATCAAGCTCAGCTTGTAAACGTCTGATTTCCCGTGCCTTTTGGTCAAATTCAGGGCCATAGTAGCGCTGGGCAAGCATGGTTCGTAACTCAGAATCGAGTTGAGCAATTTGGGACTGGAGATTTTGGTGGATTTGCTCCATTTGTGCAGCGATTGAGTCAACTATTGTCTCAAGTTGTTCAGTTCGCAAACTGATTTTGTCAACTTTGGAATTAAACATTCAACAAGGTATCATTATGTGCTCTGGCATTGTGGGTTTGCCAGTTGAGGACTGATTCAAAAGATTTGGGAGATTCAAGGTGGCCAGAGGAGGTAATTGGTGAAGGGGCAAAAGGTTTGGACACCACATTACGTTGGGAGTCGGTATGTGTTTCTAAAGGGGGAAAAAGAAGAAGAGTAATCTGAAGTGGATGAAAACATCATACAAGTCAGTGGTGGTGTTGGAAGTGGGATTGGTGATGGAGTCTCAGATTTGCAATTCTTTGCAATCCATTTGAGTTTCTTTTTGTAAATGGGTAATGGAGTTTATGGAGGTGGAGGATCTTGTGGTGGTGTGGGATCATAGTGGTGGCATGAGGCTGGAGATTTTTTCTTTTTGGGTTTCTTTTTCCTTGTGGTGGAATAATCATCATCCTCTTCCCAATCATCCCAGTAGGGACAATTTGGGTCACACATGCCGGAGCCAGGGGCATCCCAAAGGAAATGGCCATTTTGATTTGCTAGATAAATAGGGTAGCCTGCAGAATTGAACCCTGTAATGGGCAGGTCTTCTTGGGTTGTCTGAATAGCTGTGATCATTGAAGAATAGGTAAAGGAAAGCCGAGGAGGCTCTTGTGGAGCACTTGGGGGTGGTTTAAAAGTCATTCGGACTGTTCCATCTTGGCGTCTTTCAAACATGCTTTCAGATGTCTGAATTGGAGCTGTATTGTTATGGAACTGTTCATAGTTGGAGATCCATTCAAGAGGCATAAGCTTGATGAGCTCATGACGGGGAATTTGTCTTGGGATTTGGATTATGGTTGGGATCTGGTCAGATTCGGCTAATACCATGAGGGTATCAGAATGATGTTCTGGAGTGGGGAGATCTAAGGCATGATTTTGAAGCCTATAGACCAATTGGTGGTGTAGGGTGGCAATTTTAGCAAAAGAAATTTGTTCAGCACCTTGGATCTGAACTTGGACTTTTAAGGTTGTGGGCAAATTGGGGTCTTGGAGAGAAAGGTTAAAGTTTGGATAAAAGGTGAGTAAAACACTGCCTGCATGAAGAGTTGTGAGGACAGTGCCAATAACAGCATCTTGGTACTGTTTAAACCGGGTATCAAGCATAGCAAGGCGAGCTATAACCGGTAATCCTTTTCTTCCATGAAGAGTAAGGATTAAGCGGATGCCTCCAAGATGAAGATGAGTATAACCTTCACGTTTCCAATTGGAAAGCAAGTCTGAGGGGATTTCGAGAGTAACATATTGCTCAGCAGAGGTGGCTTGAAGAGCACATTGATCCAGGCGAGAAAACTGGATATATTCTTTGGGGTGAGGGCGTCGGGTAGAGATGAGGGTGGAGATACTGCGGGTAAAGGAGTTAGGTCGTTTGTACAACTGATAAGGGCTGATGAGAGGGTAAGATGACTCACTAATTTGGGTAGATTCAGGGATGTAGGAATTCTCGACAAGGTGTTCGATCTTATTGGCGGCATGAGATGTACAAGATTTGGGTAAAGAAAGAGTAGAAGAAAGAGTAACAGGAGTGGAAGTGGAAGCCATGAATGAGAAATTCTCTCTCTGCGCCTGAAGACTAAAGAGCAAAACAAAAAAAGACTTAAATTATACCATTTTGAGTAGGAATACAAAAGTTTTTGTCTTCCTTTGCTGGAAGAGAAAAACTGCCACATGATGATAGCGTGAGCTTTCTTGGCAAGTGAAAAAAAATTTCTCATTTAGATTCCCATACCACTTGAAGTAAAAATGAAGTGCAGAGAATAATTCACTTATAGCACATTGTAAGTCACTAGCCAGATGCATTTACAAATGCATCCAACACAATCAAATTATATACTAATAATAGCAAAAAAGGCAGCTGATAAACTATCGGTGCACCTAAAGCATGGTAGACCACTTGTTTCAAAAGAGAGCATTTTGCAAAAGAGAAAAATATGAAAAATCAAGATCATGTTATTGTGAATGATCAAGGTGCAAGTAAAAATGATCCTTTAGAAAAAAAATGGTCCTTGATGGGACCTATGTCCTTATAGTGACACTGCCTTTTAAAGAGGCAATCTCCCAGATATGGGCTAAGCCCTTGATGTGGCTCATAATGAAAGGCAGTTTAGAAAATTTGTTCACAGACAAAAAGTCTTGGATTGTAATAAAATAATTATTGGGGATGTTTTTGCTATTGTAACACTCCATTTATATAACTAAAATAAGATGATTTATTTTTTAAAAATCCCTTTACTTTTTGATATAAATATAGATTTTAAAAAGGTTTTACATAGCAAGTGTAGGAGAAACGTAGGGATTCCTTAGATATATATCAAAAACTTTATTATTACATAAACTTGAGATATTTATTTTTTATTAGAAACACTAAAATACTAGCTATGCAACCTAAGAGGGGGGTGAACTAATGTCTTAATGAAATCAATAACAATAAGTTGAACAATAAACAAAATTAAAGAGATAAGGGAAGAGAGATCAAACACGATAATTTTACGTGGTTCGGCAAACTTTGCCTATGTCCACGCCTCCAAGAAAACCAAGCTTGAGGATTTCGTTATCCAAGCCTTGTAAGGCTTCAAGATTTTTACAATTGACTTCTAGGGTGTCAATAAACCTTTACAAGTGGTTTTTCACTCACACACACCTTTTCCCAAGGGTTTCCCACACTTATACTCACACAAATTTGATAATGAATTCGAAGATTACAACAAATACTCTCTTTTAGAGTGAATATACAAATGATAGTTCAATGATAACTTAATGTATGAAGATTAGCAAGATGAAAAACTAATTTTTACTTGAAAAAACTTGTTAAATTTGATTTTAATTTGAGTTTATATAGTTTGGACAAGCAAACTAGCCATTATTAACCTCCAAAAACTTACCGAGTCGCCGCTAAAATGAGGCTGTTGCAAAATCAAATTTGAAAATTTGCCTAAGCGATTAGCTGCACCTTTAGCCAACTAGCCGCTATCTTTTTGGTTTCATAGGCGATTAGCCACTAATATTGGTCGATTAGCCGCTATTATTCCAAATTACAGTTTAAGCCCCAAAACTTTTATAAATTATACTACCGCCTAAAATTAGGGGTGGGCATTTTATCCGATCCTACCCGATCCGATCCGAAAAAAATTGGGTTAGGATCGGATCGGATGGAGGATAATATCGGGTCGTGATCTGAAAACCCGATCGGGTTGGCTTAAAAAAAAAAAAAAAGTAACCCACGCACAACACTCACACACCACACAACACACGCATATACACACATCACACACACATTCACATGGTCACACCAATCTTAGCCACTCAAACTCAAAAGTCAAAACACACAGCAGTGAGCATGCAACACTCTCGTCTCTCACCTCTCAACTCCACTACTTCAGTTCTCATCTCTCATCTCTCATCTCTCTCTCAAGTCTCAAGTCTCAACTCTCGAGAGTCAAGAAGACAAAAACATAACAGTGACATGCACACACAGTTGGACATATGCACACATTGGAGAAGAAACTCAAGAAAGTGGCTGTGGCACCACCAGATGCAGTAAAGCCATTCTACCCACAATCACCACCTCCGACGCCAACCGGATTTGCTGCTTCGGCCTATAGATCTACTGCTCCATGCCTCCATATCACCAAGTTCCTCCCATCACCATCTGGACCCAGAAAGCAGCAACCCGAACCCGAATTTCCCTTTTGAAATTTGAAGCTTCCAATTCAATGGTATTGGGTAATATATATATTATATATTATATGTGGTAATTACTTGATTAGTTAATAATATGTGTAATATGTATTGTTAAATTAGAAATTTTCGGATCCGAACCTTATATTATCCAACCCGAGCCAAACCAAATTTAACCCGAGATTTTGACCTGAATCGATCCGAACCCAAAAATGCCCCGCCCTACCTAAAATGTTTTAAAAATTTTCAATTAAGTCCATTTTAGAATTTAAAACAATACTTATTGATATTAAAGATTTCAAAAGTCTTTCATTTTAGTCCATATTCTGAAAATTACTTATTTTATATTACAAAACAATCAATTTTATAAAATTACTTATTTTATATTACAAAACAATCAATTTTATAAAATTACTTATTTTATATTACAAAACCATTAGTTTATGAAAATCTTGAATTGTTAAACAAAATCTTGAGCTTTTCAAATGCTAAATCATGTATACATTAAATCACACTGGCTTAATGTGTAACGAACTCAAGCAGAGGTGGTATCATAGTTTAATGTGTTCAAGTGTTACTTGTGAACCTAGAAGAAATCTCATCACTATAGCATCCTCATCTACAAACCAAGTTTCCTCTGAATCTTCTCATATTTCTCTTTCTTCTACTCTCTCTTTATCCCGTTCTTTTCAGAAACATAGCTTCAAAAATAGAAAACCTTGTTGAATACTCATGTATTCCTGAATCTGCCCAAATCAATGAATCACAGTTCCCAGTAATGAGCCCATACCATCTTTACAAACAAAAAATCTCTTTCACCAAAAGTATCAGAACCTTGATCTCTACTAAAAGACCTCTACCCAAAGAATACATCCAGTCTTCAAGACTAGATCAATGTGCTCTTCAAGCCTCCCAGAGTGAACAATATGTTACACTTGAGATACCTACAGATCTCGTAACCAACTGGAAACGAGAAGGGTATATGTACCTCCATCTTGGAGGAGTAAGGCTAATTCTCACCTTACATGGTAGAAAAGGCTTGCCAGTCACGGCCATAATTGCCCTCCTGGATACCAGATTCAAAGAATACCAACATGCTGTTATTGGTACTATTTTAACTACACTCCATGTTGGAAGTGTATTGTTAATCTTCTACCCCAATTTCAACATGTCCCTTGAAGACCTAAATCTCCCAACAACTATAAAAGTTCAAATCCAACTCCAAGGAGCAGAACAAATAGCTACTTTAAAATCATATAGTGTATCGATTGCAGAATCATGCACTAGACCTCCCCTCTTCACAAACAACCACAGATGCATTAATGATCCTTGTAGACACTGATACAGTCCCCAAATAAATTCAAAAGCAAGAGTTGCTTCAACTCATGCCCCTTGAATGGCTTTCCAACTATGAGCAGTTTCACCAAAACTCAGAGCCAATCCAAACTTCTAAAGCCATTTTTGAAAGAAGATCTGATGACCAAGTTAAGATGTCTTTCTAGACCCCAGGACAATCTTCAGATCCCGAAACTCCAAGGCTCTCATATACTGTTATGATCAAAGCAGTAACAACGGGACAAGAAGAAAATCTCCCACTTTATGGATTTTCTTTAGAAGGATATCCATATGTGCAATCTTGATTGCCCTTGCCTCGAAGATCCATATGACGATGATGAAGACATTGAAATCATGAGGAGAAGAAGAAGGAGAAAGAAGAAACCTTCCATCCAAACACTCCTTGTAGATCATATTCTCCGGAACCACCAGATGATCCAAGTTCAAATCAGCCTTTACCGATCTACAAAAAGGCTCTCAAATGGATAGAAAAAGAAAACACAAAGGCCATTTTACAAGAACCCACTCCTTCACCACCAAAGCTCAAGTCATGCCTGATGTTTTCCTCCTCCAGTCAATCCTACCAAGAATCATTTCCCCCACTTGAAAAACAAACAGATCCATAAACCAAAGTTGTTTCTCAGCCTTTTGTGCAGTCACCCATCACATCTTCTGGTCAACCAGAAGCTCTAAAGCAATATGAAGCAGTCTTAAATTGGCAAAACTCAGAATGCCAATGCTCAAAACCAAGCACTTCATGATCTTGGGAGAAAAATCGACAAAGTTCCAACCCAAGTGACAAAAACTGAAAAAGAGGTGGATTCACTTAATTCTCAGTTAGAACAGATCTATCAAATTTGCAGAAGAGAATCTCTAAACTTGATGTTGATCTGAGAACGATGATTAACAATCGTATATGGGGTCCAAAATTCAAAAAAGAAGAAGCAGAGATTAGAAAACTAAAAGCTGAGCTAGCCAGAATAGATGTAGACAAAGAACAACCATCCCTTTTCACCAAAATGCAATCTTTACCAATTTCTACCCCTCTATTTAACACATATCAACCTTTCTATAACCCTTCCAGACCGCCAATGGACTATAACAAGTTCTTTGGTCTTTCTCATCTCCTTTACAGAGATCCAACACCACCATCACCATCTAAAAAGCCAGCCACAAAAGTCAAAATTTCAGAACCAAAACCAAAAGAAACCTCTCCAATACCTGAAGACTCTCCAAAGGCAACTCTTGAACCAAGGAAAGACAAAGCTCCTGTACACCAATACTTTTACCAAAGTGTTGGGTTACAAGGCAGTGATCCAAATTCAGACACATCCTCTTATTATAGTTCTATCTCTCAAGAGCAATCTTCCTCAGACTTAGAATCTCAATATGCATATATCTTTGGCTTACTCATGGTTCAACAATCCACAAAGACGGAAGAACCAAGCACATCTACACCAGTTGTAGATGAATCTGATGATGAAAATGCAGATCAAGGCAGTTCACAAACTGAACCAATTCCTCCAAACCCACCAGCACCTGAAACTTCCTCTAAACCATCTTCGACACAGTGGTTCACTTTTGATGACATTCCTCACCACAAATGGCCAGGCAGATACCAAGAATTTGCTGCTTGGGTCGATGTACAAATGACACGACCAAATGCACATTCTCAAACAATTCTTCGAGAATTCTGTTCGAGACTCACTAGTTCTTTGCGTGATTGGTTTGAAAGTTTGGGAGAATACAGACAACTTCAATTAATTCAAACCACAGTCGTAACAGCCCTTACAGTCATTTATGAACAGTTCATTGGAGAACCAGCTGCAGCAAATGAAGCCTCCAAAAAAGAATTTCATCAAATGAAATGTTGCTCTCCCAAGCGCAACCATTTGGAGATGCATTACAAGAGAATGAGCATGCTCTACTACAAGTTAAATGGATTTAATTATTCAACTTTAAAGCATGTTTTTATTGCTTCACTTCCTCCAGAACTTCAGTCAGAACTTCAGAGACAACTCACAACTTTCAATCTGGACATAGCCAACATTTCTCTTGGAAAATTTTTCCAGTTGACTATGTTATGTCTTGACAGATTGTGTGAACAAAAAGACTTCTTCAAAGACCTCATTGAAAATGAACAGCCCTTTGCCTTAGCCTGCAAAAAACCATACCTCAAAATCCAGTGCAAAGATGACAAAAAATGCACTTGTCCAACCAAGAAGAAAGGTCATTTCCAAAAGCACCCTCACCGATCTTCCAAAAGAGGCAAAAACCTTACAGATACTTCAAGAAGAAGGATCAATCCCAATTAAAAAAAAAAAGAAGCATAACCGTTGTTTCATTTGTAAAAAACGCGATCACTTTGCTTGAAATTGTCCAAACAAGTCTGCTAAAGCTGTTCGTCTCATTCAACACCTGGAAAAATCTTCACTGCACTCTGAACATGATGAAGTTGAGTCCAATTTCTGTGAACAGATAGAATATGATGATCATATAGCATTCATCCTCGCAGAGTCAACAGATGATTCTGAGATAGATGAAATTTTTGTTATTTCTACTGTTCAAGAAGTAAGTCAGGTTAATTCTAAACCTACTGCTCTTTTAGTAAGAATTTCAGTTCTCCCTTCCATGTATCATAAGCCAACTCTTGTTATTGGTTTCCTTGATACTGGTGCACAACGTAGTATGCTCAATCCCATAGTTCTTCATTCCTCTTGCTGGGAAAAACATACTGAGTTCTTCAAAGCAGCCAATGGTGAAATTTTCAAAATATCACTGATTACCAAAAAAACCCATTGGGATTTAGTTCTTTCCAAACTGTATCATATGGCAAAAAATCGTTGGTTCAGATTTACCAAACAAAGATCTTCTCATAGGATTTGATATCCTACATCTGGTAAGAAACCTCCACATTACACCAACTGGCATCAAGTTCAAACAAATGTTTTTGCCTTATACAGATATTCTTCGTCTGTATACTCTCTCAGATACAACCCCCCTTTATGCTCCCATCACTTAAAAACTTCTTCAGTTCTGTCTTGAAAATCATTCTCAGTTCAGTAATCCTTTCCCTCTTTAGAAAAATGACAAGTTCTTCATTCAACTACCATTCAAGTTAAATGAAGATATCAATCCAACAAAAGCAACTCATCCAGGAATGCCACCTTCTAACCTTCTTTTAGCCAAACAAGAATGTGATCAATTGCTTAGGCAAGGTCTCATTGAGTCAACAACTTCAGATTAGGCGTGGCAAGCCTTTTATGTTGAAAAAAGGTATGAGTTAGTTCGAGGAAAAAAGAGATTGCTAATTGATTATCAGCCTCTAAATGTTTTTCTTAGAGATGAAAAATTTCCTCTTCCAAAAATCCAGTCCTTATTTGTCCATCTTCAAGATGCCAAAATTTTCTCAAAATTCGATCTTAAAGCTGGTTTTTGGCAACTCATCATTTCACCCTCTGATAGACCTAAAACGACCTTCTGTATTCCCAATGCCCATTATCAATGGACAATAATGCCCTTTGGTCTCAAAGTTGCTCCTTCCTTGTTCTAAAAAGCAATGGTGAAAATATTCTCTCCCATCCTCCATCATGCTCTGGTGTATATCGATGACATTTTGTTATTTTTCACCAACCAGCAGACCCACCAAAAATTGCTTTCAGATTTCTTTGACATTATACACACAAATGGCATAATGCTTTCTGAAAAGAAAAGTAGCATTGGGAAGGAATCTATCGACTTTTTAGGCATGGTGTTAAAAGATGGCCACTACCATCCAGGACCACACATTGCACAAGAATTGACAAAGTTCCCAGACACAGATTGATATGAAATCCTACAATGAAACTTTGAAACTCATATTTAAATTGTAGTTTCAACTTCCCAAGAAAGTTCTAAACAGATTTATGACAAACAACACCTTGACCCAATGCTTAAGAAAAGCATGAACCAAAGGTATAGAGAATGATATTGACGCCACACTCAAGAAATAGATGAGAAGGTGAGTGATAAGTCCTAATTTGGAATGCCACACGAATGCAAATTCTTGATAAGTTCACTAGTTCTCAAATTCAAATAACATTAATCTCTTAATTATCATACATAGCAAGGTTGCTGAGTTTAAATAAGCTAAAAGAAACCCAAGATCCTAAAAATACAAATGGAAACATTGGAACAACCCTCCAAGTATAGGTTTGTCAAAGGGTGCTTTTAAAAGCCTTCACCAACCCACCATTATTAATGTTAGCATTGACAAACATAATGCTAGCCCACCATCATCAATGGTAGACTTACCTAACACATTGATAAACTTGACACAAAACAAATAAATGAAGTTGAATAATCAAAGGAGTCGTTTGAATTCCCAAGCTTGAACAAGCTGTAATAAATTGATCATAACTCCTTCTAGAAAACTCCAAATCCAGCTCTGCAAAATGCATTGGAAACTAACTTAATTATCTTTCCAACGATATATAGTTTGTACATTAACTCTGGCTCAATCAATACCACATTTATTCCGAATTTTCCCTTTCTGCATTTGATCCAAGTTGTGTATTTGGCTGCCCAATAGCTTGAATAATGCCCACAATGCCTTGTCTTCTCTCCAAGCCCAATTCATGATGTCTTGCATCTTGAATTGCATTTTCAATCCATATTTTCTCAATTAATCCATTTAATGCAGCTTGCATCTTTTTGGCTCTAGCTCTTGTAATTGGGCCTCTATGAATGTGCAAAGGATCACTTGAAGCTTTAATGGTATTCCCTTGATGGTTCTCATCATTGATCTCAATAAAAAGCAAATTCAACAGTTCCTTGGAATTGTGAATTATTTGAGAGACTTTATTCCCAAAGTTGCGGTCCACACTAGCAAGTTGTCACGCATGCTAAAAAAAAAACAACCCCCACCATGGGGCCCTGAGCAGACAACAGCTGTTCAACAACTCAAAAAGATTTCTCAGTCACCACCACCACTCACAATTCCCATAGTTGGATAAAGAATTCTCCAGACAGATGCCAGTGATGAATACTGGAGTGCCATTCTTCTAGAAAAAATTGGAGAAACAGAGTCCTATTGCGCTCATGCAAGTGGACAGTTCAAGGACGCAGAGAAGAATTATCATGTCATTTACAAGGAGATTTTAGCAGTCAAATATGGAATCAAGAATTTGAATTCCTTCTGATTAGTCACAATTTCCTTATCAAAATGGACAACTCCTCTTTCCCAAAAATCCTTGACTTCAAGAACAAATTGCTTCCAGACAAGCAGTTGCTCAGTTTAAAAGCTTGGTCGCCAAGTATGACTTCACAGTCCAGCACATAAAAGGTGATAAAAATCTAATTCTTGATTTTCTCACCCATCCATTTATAAATAAACCTACCCTCATCACCTCCATCCAGACTATACCGATCATAGCCATGAATCGTTCCCTTCCTTTCAAAGCTTTAACCCAAAGGACTTTTCCTCTCAATCTCTCTTTCAGTTCAGCCTTTTAAATTCAAGATTTTGCCAGGAACATGAATATCTATAGAACCCAACCACTCCACTTTTCATCCCTTCACCTGGAACATTTATTTCTTATAGGATTCACTCTCAGTCCAACCCTGACCATATCAGAAGATGAATTATGGTATGTTTGGTGTCTCACAGTCCTGTATCAGGAGAAGTGATGTGCCTATAGGAAGGTTGACATAGGAAGGACAAGTTTAGTGGCATACAGGACTGTGAGATACAAAACATACGATAATTCATCTTCTGATATGGTTAGGGTTGGACTGAGAGTGAATCCTGTAAGAAATAAATGTTCCAGGTGAAGGGACGGAAAGCGGAGAGGTTGGGTTCTATAGACATTCATGAAATATCAGAAAAGGAATTTCCTGGCAAAATCTTGAATTTGGAAGGCTGAACTGAAAGAGAGATTGAGAGGAAAAGTCTTTTGGGTTAAAAGCTTTGAAAGGAAGGGAACGATTCATCGCTATTATCAGTATAGTCTGGATGAAGGTGATGAGGGTAGGTTTATTTATAGATGGACGGGTGAGAAAATCAGGAATTAGATTTTTATCACCTTTTATGTGCTGGACTGGGAAGTCATACTTGGCGAACCAAGCTTTTAAACTGAGCAATTGCTTGTCTGGAAGCAATTTGTTCTTAAAGTCAAGGATTTTTGGGAAAGAGGAGTTGTCCATTTTGATAAGGAAATTGTGACAAATTTCTTGATTCCATATCTGACTACTAAAATCTCCTTGTAAATGACATGATAATTCTTCTCTGCATCCTTGAACTGTCCACTTGCATGAGCGCAATAGGACTCTGTTTCTCCAACTTTTTCTAGAAGAATGGCACTCCAGTATTCATCACTCTCATATGTCTGGAGAATTCTTTGTCCAACTGTGGGAATCTTGAGTGGTGATTGAGAAATCTTTTTGAGCTGTTGTCTGCTCAGGGGCCCCATGGTGGGGGTTGTTTTTTTAGCATGCGTGACAACTTGCTGGTGTGGACTGCAACTTTGGGAATAAAGTCTCTCAAATAATTCACAATTCCAAGCAACTATTGAATTTGCTTTTTATTGAGATCTGTGTCTGGGAACTTTGTCAATTCTTGTGCAATGTGTGGTCCTGGATGGTAATGGCCATCTTTTAACACCATGCCTAAAAAGTCGATAGATTCCTTTCCAATGCTGCTTTTCTTTTCGGAAAGCATTATGCCATGTATGTGTATAATGTCAAAGAAATCTTAAAGCAATTTTTGGATGGTCTGGTGGTTGGTGGAAAACAACAAAATGTCATCGATATACACTAGAGCATGATGGAGGATGGGAGAGAATATTTTCACCATTGCTTTTTGGAACAGGGAAGGAGCAACTTTGAGACCAAAGGGCAGGTGATAATGGGCATTGGGAATACAGAAGGCTGTTTTAGGTCTATCAGAGGGTGAAATACCGAGTTGCCAAAAACCAGCTTTAAGATCAAATTTTCAGAAAATTCTGGCATCTTGAAGATGGACAAATAAGGACTAGATTTTTGGAAGAGGAAAATTTTCATATCTGAGAAAAGCATTTAGAGGCTGATAATCAATTACCAATCTCTTTTTTCCTTGAACTAACTCAGACCTTTTTTCAACATAAAAGGCTTGGCACGCCCAATCTGAAGTTGTTGACTCAATAAGACTTTGCCTAAGCAATTGATCACATTCTTGTGTGGCTAAAAGAAGGTCAGAAAGTGGCATTCTCGGATGAGTTGCTTTTTTTGGATTGATATCTTCATTTAACTTGAATGGTAGTTGAGAGAAGAACTTGTCATTTTTCCAAAGAGGGAAAGGATGACTGAATTGAGAATGATTTTCAGGATAGAACTGGAGGAGTTTTTGAGTGATTGGAGCATAAAGGGGGATGTATAAGGCAAAAACATTTGTTTGAACTTGATTCCAGTTGGTGTAATGTGGAAATTTTTTACCAGATGAAGGATATCAAATCCTATGAGAAGATCCTTGTCTAGTAAATCTGAACCAATGATTTTTTGCCATATGATACAGTTTGAAAAAAACTGAATCCCAATCAATGAGGTTTTGAAAATTTCACCATTGGCTGCTTTGAAGAACTCAGTATGTGTTTCCCAACAAGGGGAAGGAAGAACTATGGGATTGAGCATACTGCATTGTGCACCAGTATCAAGGAAACCAATAACAAGAGTTGGCTTATCAAAGTAGGTTTATGTTTGCGGATCTAGGCAAGACCTTTGTGATAGATGGGTAAAGGTGTTTGAGAATCAAGCTCAGGTGGTTCTTCAAAATGAGCAGCATGGTATTTGCAAACTGGATAAATAATCTTTTTAGACTTGCGCTTGCGTCTTTTGGGTTCGTCATCATCTTCTTCAATATCTTCCCAATAAGGACAGTATGCATCATAGTTGCTAGAGGCTGGGACATCCCACAAGAAGTGTCCATGAAGTTTTGCTGGGTATATGGGAAAACCTTGATCATTAAAGGTTTGAATGGGTAGGTTTTCTTGTTCTGTGTGTACAGAAGTGATCATTGAAGAATATGTAAAATATAATCCAGGTGGTTCTAAAAACAAACTGGGTGGTGGTTTGAAAGTAAAACGAACAGTTCCATCAGAATTTTTATGAAAATGACTTTCAGAAGTTTGTATGGGTTTAAAATTTTGATGAAATTGTTCTTAATTAGACAACCATTCTAAAGGCATGAGTTTGATCAATTCTTGTCGAGGAATTTGCCTCTTCAGATTCTATAAGAATCATAAGAGCTTCTGAACTTGCAGTTTGTGGAATTGGCAAATCTAAAGCATGATTTTGCAGTTGATAAACAAGCTGATGGTGTAGGGTAGCTATTTTAGCTGGGGTTATTTGTTCAGCTCCTTGAAGCTGGATTTGAACTTTTAAAGTGGTGGCGAGGTTGGAACTGGCCGTGACAGGTAAGCCTTTTCTCCCATGAAGGGTGAGGATTAGGCGGACACCTCCAAGGTGAAGATGTGTATAGCCTTCACGTTTCCATGTAGAGATCAATTCTGAGAGTATCTCAAGAGTGACATATTGTTCAGCTGTAGTAGCTTGCAAAGCACACTGATCGAGTCGGGACGACTGAATGTATTCTTTAGGATGAGGTCATTTGGTGGAAATCAGGGTTATTATACTTTTGGTAAAAGAAGGTTTTTTGTACAAATGATATGGACTGATAAGAGGTAAAGAGGATTCATTGATTTGAACAGATTCAGGAACATAGGAGTATTCAACAAGATTTTCTATCTTACTGGCTGTTTGCTTAGTACAAGATTTAGGTAAAGAGAGAGTAAAAGAAAGAGTAACTGGAGAAGATGAAGAAATAGAAGTAGCTGAGGATGATGATGAAGCCATGAGATTTAGATTTTCTATTCCTTAATACTTTGATTCCTAAGGCATTGAACTCTTATAACCTATACCAATGTCAGAGAATGATTTCTGTCGTCTAAGTACGTGGCGTTGTTAGGCCAGAACAATGATAACCGTAGTTATCCTTTGGACCAATAGCCCGCATGCTCGGGTTTCCAGCCGATATACTTAGAAACATAAGGCTCTGATACCAACTGGGTGACGAGAGTGACGTGGTTAGGTGAAACTAGACACTCCGTAATATCTTACGATGAACTAAGGGTATAGACAACCCAAAAAGACACATACTCTCCTTGGTCACTTAGTCTAAAGGTAGGGTTCCGTCTATTGTCTTAGAACAAAGAAAGAATGGCAGCCTGACTAGCTTTCTGATGCACATGATCCTTTTTCAAGGTAAGTGCAAAGCATACTTGCAAAAGATAGACATTGAACAAGGGTAAGAGTTCTAAACCTAAAGGATCTTAGGATTAAACCAGACACTTCATAATATCTTACGATGAACTAAGGGTATAGACAACCCAAAAAGACACAAACTCTCCTTGGTCACTTAGTCTAAAGGCAGGGTTCTGTCTATTCTCTTAGAACAAACCTAAACCCCCACGCCATACATAAATTACAGATTCACATTTCACAATACATACACAAACACAAGTCACAACCCTTCTCATTACACAAAACACATACACAGTCACACCCAACGCCAATGGAGGCCACATAAGTCGTAGCCTGTGATACGAACCTCATTTAGAACTGACGTGACCCTAATCAATATAGTTCCCCAGATCGAATCTAAATCAAGAATGGAATGGAACCTCGGCCCAATGCTTATTGAAAGTACGAACCTTTGTATGTGAAGACGCCACAATCAGTTATGGATTGTCTGATATATAAGTAAAGAGTTTGAACACCACGAAAATTCGATAAGTTCAAAGAGTTCGTAAAGAACTAAAGAGAATTAACTCTCTCACCAATTGCATCAAAAATTTCTTCCATGTTTAGTGGATATGAGTACTTTATATAGGGTTGGTTACAATAATTTTTAAAACTCACAGCAGGTGCAGATGTGGGTTTGGTAATTTAAATTTTGTGCAAGTGCGGGTTTGATAATTGCAAATCCATTGCGAGCGGTGCCTATTGCCATCCTTAAGCATGTTTAAATCCATTTTTTGTCATGCAGTAAAGTTGCTCGCCTGCTAAGTGCATTTGCCACCAAATTCTGCCACTCAGACTTATGCTTCACAACAAAAGTGAACTTCTGCATACAGCTTACCCATCTTGCATGCATCTTGCTAAACTTTTGCTGTTTGTTAAAGTACTTCAAGGCTTGATGATCATTGTAAAGCACAAACTCCTTCTGGATCAAGTATTGCTCCAATGACTTCAACGCCCTAAGGATAGCATAAAACTCTTGGTCATAGGTAGTCCACTTATGTCATGCTTCATTTAGCTTCTCAATCATATACTCAATTAGTTGTTCTTCCTGGGAAAGAACAACCCCAATACCATTGCCAGAAGCATCACTTCAACCTCAAACAACTTGTCAAAGTTTAGCAAGGCTAACACAAGAGCGATAGACAATTTCTCTTTAACAAAGCAAAACTCGCCTCTTGTTCTTCTCTTTATTTAAACTTCCTTTTCTTTAAGTACTCCATAATCGGTGTGGCGATCCTTCTAAAACCACGAATGAATCTCCTATAATACATTGCCAGCCCATGAAAACTCCTAGCATCATCTACAGTCTTGGGCATAGGCCATTCTCTAATGGCTTGTATCTTTGACTCAATAGCTTTAATCCCATCCGCACCAACTATAAAACCCAAAAACTCTACATTAGTCTATAGAAAACTACATTTGTTCATATTAATGTAAAGCTTATTTCTCCACAACACCTCAAGAAAAAAGGTTTAAGAACCCGATTCATTAAGCTCATGAAAGTACTCGATGCATTAAAAAATCCAAATGGCATCACAAACTACTCACACAATCCTTCCTTCGTCTTGAACGCTATATTTCACTCATCTCCAAGCCAAATCCGAATATGATGATACCCACCGTGCTAGTTTATCTTCAAGAAAACCCAAGCATCATCTAGCTGATTTAGCAAATCTTAAAATGTTAGAATAGGAAAATGATACTTCACTATAATATGATTAATCTGCTCATTGTATGCAAACTCCCATCCTTCATTGGCACCAATAAAGTTGGTACAACACATAGACTGATGATCTCACAAATGAACCCCTTCCACAAAACTCATTGACTTGTCCTTACAAAATCGTATGCTCGTGAGGACTCATATGATAGTAGGGCAAGTTAGATAAACTCATACTAGGAACTAGGTCTATATAATGTTATATATCTCGTAATGGCAGCAATCTATCCAGCATCTTTGATAGTATAATATCAACAAACTCACACGATTAGAAAAATGACCTTTATTGACGTTAGAATTGTGTCAATAATTATTTTTAGTGACATTTGCTAATTGTGTCAATATGTTTGTAGTGTTAGTGATTACTATTACTATAGTATTACAAGCTTTATAACACCATAGTAGTAGTAGTTACTAATGATTGCATGTCAATAATTACTTTCACTATGTTATCACAAATATTACGACACTATAATGATCGTGTTATGTCAATAGTTTGTTTTATGCCACGAAAATGACATGATAGAATGAATGGATACTAATACTTTAGTGTCAGTAATTAGTATTACTATAGCATCACTAGTATTATGATACAATAGAGCTCATACGTCTTGATGCATTTTCTAGTGAAAGAAGTTTTCTGTCTGTAGAGATTGTAAGGACTCATGACGGGAAACTGGGACTCATTGATTTGAGAAGATTCTGGAATATAGGAATATTCAACAAGATTCTCAATTTTGGAGGCCAATCAAATGATGGTATTCAAAGAAAATATTAAAATTAAACTGAAGTACTAAATTGAACAATGAAATATAAATATATAACATTCCCAATAAAATTTAAATAAGTATCAACAACATAATGACAGTTTACAGATAATGACATATACTCCTTGACCTTCGCCTTTCCCTTCACCTTTCCCGCCTACAAGTGCAATATATAGAATCAATTAGCCAGTATGCTATAGAAATCAATTATGTGATATTTATAAGGAAAAAAAACTTATGATTTACCTGATTATTGTACGCTAAAATTAACTTTACAACATACATGGCTCATTCATCGCAAAGTTGCGAAAGATTGTTTGTAGTGTACTCATCATAGCCCTTGAACTTAAAAAATAAATACATATATTTTAAAATCTTTAATAAAATAAAACAATAAAATAAATGCATATATTTTTAAATATGTTATGAATGAAGAACATGCAAATAAATTGTATCACCATAGTAAACAATAGTTACCACTTACCAAAGCTATCTAAGAAGCTAATAATTTATAATAGGGTTATTTTTAACCAGTACCTAAACGTTTCAACATATTTTCCCCACACCCACTTGTTTTAACAACTATCACTGCACACCCAAAATGTTAAAATTCTATGTTAGTTTAACGACCAAAAGGGTAAAACATGAAATACAAGTATGTAAGAACTAAAATAATAAAAATTATATTCTTTTTCTTCTCCATTTTCTTTTCTTTTTTAATTTTCTTCTCCTTTTCAAATGTTAAACAAAAATAATGCAAGGGTAATTTACTGTTGCTAATGCCGATGACTGTAACAATGGTTGTTCGCCTTTGTTCTGCTCTGCCATCTTAAGTTTCACAAGTTGCAGCATGGTCAGACCAAGCAGAAGCAATTTGGCGGCGAAAATAGGTCGCGCACAGGAGTCGTGTGATGCTAGTAGCGGTGAGACGGTGATGATGTTGTTGGTGGTGTCACGATGGTGGGGATGGCAGTTGGTGGCTGCAAAAATCATAATCCTTGGTGGTGTCACGATTGTAGAGATGGTGGTTGGTGGCAACAAAACAAAAATCATAAATTTTAGGGTTTGCATCTTATTTGTTTTATGGTTATTTATTTGGTATAATAAATAGATTGAAGTATGATCTCTATTATAAATTTTGCTTCGTCCAATCATCCTCACTTGAAAATAAGATTTTTGTGGAGATATTGAATTGAATAATTATAGGTAAATTGTTTTTTTATTTTTTTGTCTAGTTTTAATTATATTATACTCTCATATTTGTATTTTTTATTGTAAATTTTACAAAATATAATGAGTATTTTAGCATCTGCACAACCAAATCAATTCAATTTAGGGGCATTTTAATCTTTTCAATTTTATAACAGCAATGTCGTTATACTTAACGGTAAAAAGTAACAGAATGGGTGTGCAGTGATAGTTGTCAAAACAAGTGGGTGTGGGGTAAAATATGTTGAAACATTTGGGTACTGGTTAAAAATAACCCTTTATAATAATCATGTTGCTTTACTCAATATTACTTTAGCACTCAACACTGGGCTTTATATGCCTTCTATTTCTACATGCAACAACTCTAGTCATTCTAGTTTCCACTAAAGTGCCTTAAGTGCATAGTAGAACACACTAAAAATTGGCATCAATTTTTACAAATATCTTGAATGTATTCAACAAAGTATTGATTGATTATGTTCAACTAATGAATTTGCCCACTCCATTTAAAACTACAGTAGGATAAAATCTAGATATATAGAGTGCTGTAGCTTTTATCTATAATAAATATGCCAAATAAAGTGTATGTGATTATCCTAAACATACACAATACTTCCTCTTATCCCTAGCACAAGATATGATTACATTGCTATTTTCAAGCATCAAGCAAACGATTTGCCCATTAAACATCTTCTCAATTCACATAATTGACAAATAGTATTTCATAAATAGTGGCAATTGATCGGTTAAACACTTTTCTAAAGAAAATTCATCCCACAATGCATTCTTCAACAAAATATTAAAAACCATTATAGAGGAACTTAACATTATTTTCAAGAATGCACAAATCTCAAACAATATCTTGGACTATTCTTTTATTTTCATGCCATGTTAAGTTCTCAACAATTTGTGGTGATTGAAACATTCTTTTGAACCTAGGGATTATAAGAAAATACCATAACACCTTTTTAGGGACCCCCTTTCTAATTTTTTTATCCATATTTTCTTATTTGCCAACTAGATGCTCCACAGCTTGGACATTCACTAAGATTCTTGAACTCACTCCTATAAAGAATGTAATCTTTTGGACATGCATGTATTTTCTCATAATCTAAGCCTAATAACTTCGTTGCTTTTTTGGCCTCATAGATGGACTTAGGCATACTATTAGCATTTGGCAATATCTCATTTAGCACTTCCAATAAAGCTAAAACCCACTATCATACCAGTGATAAAGTCCTTTTATATTATATAGTTTCATTAAACCCGATAGCTTTGAGTGCTTTGAACCCGGATATAAGGGCTTTTCAGCATCTTCGAGCATATCCTTAAAAGAACTAAGATCTTCATCACAATGCTCGAAAGTATCATGAACCATGTCAGCTAAATTACTATAATTCGGTCATTTAAAACGCTTATTTTGTGGTTGGTCTTGGCATTTTGCAGCGGTAAGTTTTGGGTCCATCTCACCATGCCAATTCCTAACTAAATATTTTTCTAGAAAACCTTTTTTAAATAGATGTAGCCTCACTTGTTCAGAGCCAAAAACTCCATATTACAACAAGAGGTACAAGGACATCTAATTGACATTCTATTTTCAAAATTAAGAATGGCAAACTCTAAGAAATCATCAACCCCATCATAATACTCATCAGATAATCTATCACAGAATATCCAAGTTTTGTCTATAACATGTATTTTTAGGTTTAAATTAAAAATACAAATTGCAAAATAAATCTAAGTTCTATTTGCTTAAAATCACTTAAATACATGTACACATTCAACAACTCAACATAGCATACATGTACAGATGCACCAAGCCAACATAGCATACATGTACACATTCAGCAAGCCAATAGACCATACACGTATACATTCAGCAAGCCAACAAAACATGTGATCCACATTTTTCTTATGCAACAAAAACAAAACATGTCCATATTTAAAGTATGTCAATGCAAGTAAAACTTAGAACACAACAATAATAGAAACTAGAAGAAAGTGAATGATTTAAAAGAATTACTAGATGAAGACAGCTGTTTCATCATATACTTTTGTGATTCTTCAGAAGCGAGAGATTGAACTAAACATAGTGATTCAACTGATTAGAACTACTCAATTGAAAGAAACATGCATGATATAAGAAAAAATAATAACAAACTGAACATTCTGGTCAAAAGTCAATAATTCAATATTAAAATGCAAACAAAAGTTCCCTTTCTAAAGTTTACTAATTTAAAGATCATGCAAAAAAATAAAGAAACAAACAAGCTATCTGCTATAGTCAGTCGTCCATGTTCAATTATTCGCGTATTATTCGTTAAATAATTAATCTGCATGTGGTTGTGGCACTAAAATGGTCAAAGCTATTGTACCCATCAATATATGATTAAAGATTTCATTATATTGTTAATTACTATGTGATTATTAGAGCTATAGAGGGGAAATCGCATAAACAAAGAAAAATTAAGGGCAATGCTTGTTGTTATTGAAGGGTTTGCATGGTGAGATATTGCATTTATACTAAGTCGACCTAAATTTGAATATGTATCTTTATCAATGACTAATTAAATGGAACAAGTTAGGCTCAAAATTGAAAGCATCATGCAAAATTCAAGTGCAATATTGACAAATTGGGGAAAAGAAGAAAAACCCAAGTTTGCATTGACATTGTAATCCGTCAAATCCAGTAAAAGTGTACATGAAATTCAAAGTCGAGTGACATAGTAAAGAAAGAAAGAGAGGAAAAAAAATTGATTTGAATCAAGCACTCATAAAACCAGGCTTAATTAAAAACTATAGTACAATAGTTTAACTTTAATTGCTATGTTTCCCCAGGTCCCAAATTATGAACAATCAAGATTATAGAAAAAAAAAGAATTTGAAAACCCATTCTATAGTTAAACCGCAACCAAACAACATGCATGAGCAAAATATAAACCATAAATTGGAAAAATAATTAATAAACACAAATAAATGGTACCTTCATAAACAAATTGATTGGAGTGGAGAGAGAGAACCAAATCGTGATAGAAAAGAATTGCTTTGCTTCGAGCTTGGTTGGGATTGACGTGGAGTTTGATTAAAATGTGCATTATCAATGGTGGGGGATAATATTTTAGGGTTTTGGTTACTTAGTTTTGACAGAGAAGAAGAACTGAGAGGTGAAGAATGATGGGTGTATGAGTTAGAAAAAAAAATGGCTTTGATTTTGGTCTTAGGCTTTGGATAAAACGATATGTTTTACTTATCTTTATTTTTTCTAAGTGAAACGGTATCGTTTCACTTAGAAACGATACCGTTTCATTTAGAAATGATACTGTTTCTAACTGAAAATAATAAATTTACTTGTAAAATTTCAACCAAAACCCACTAAAATCTTCACTCAGCCGCGCTCAATACTTTTCAAGTTCTTTATATGACAAAAACCTTGTTTTACTGATATATTAATGTAGGTAACAAAAAGTCACAATGGTAGTAATTTTAAACTTAAAAGCTAACCTAGAACAAGATTAGAATTAATTTTCTTTTACTAATACCTTAGTGTCACTAATAAAAATTCTCATGGTCTTTTGCTTAAATTAAAATGCTTTGATATTGGAGGTCCCTGGTTTGAGTTTTATCTAAAACATGATTAGAATGACTTTGTTTTAATACTGATACATTACAGTCAGAGATTTCTGATGTATAACTTTCAAGCATTATAGTATCATTAATTTGTGATACTTATGTAATAAAATACTGATACTTTTTAATAAAGTGTCACAAGCCAAGTCCCAGTAAAGATTATTTTTCTAGTAGTGTCATCTTCCTTTTACAACTTCTTGACAATAGCTAGAAAGTTCTTGTCTCAACCTAGAAATCTCTTTTGTTTGTTAAGGGCACTAAACAACCTTCTTACCATTCCACCAAAACTTATACATATTATCCCTCTATGTACTGCATCGACATCGAATTATCAAGATCTATCTAATAATATATGGCACGCATCTATATTTACCACATTACACACCACATCACTTTTTGTCGAAAGCCCATCACATCAACTAGTACCTTTAAGACTATATTCCTACTGCTACCACTATTAATTATCACGTTGAACACCTTATCATTGATCATGCCACGTGTTTTGAAAATCTTATTACACTGGTTATCTTCTTCAAACTTCGACACCAATAAAACTTTTTGCACAATCGATTTAGCATCTCGTCCTTGTTTACTTCCAACTCCAAAGCTTCTGCACTATGCCCATTCTCAACATCATTCACCTCAACCTTACCAACTTCAGCCTCTACCAAATTAAAAATTTTTAGATGATAGTCACTCGATTGATGTCGTGGTTATCCACACTTTAAAAATTTGTTGAGCATAGGCTTTGCATATGGTTTGTTCTACATCTGTGGTTGGTAATACTATTTCCTAAGTGGTTGTTGTCTAGAAGGCTATTGTCGTTGCTGCTGTTTTGTTGGTTGTTGTGCCTAGATAGCACTAGCCTATGGATATGGAGATGAGTATAACCTTCTCTTTGCCAATTGGAAATCAATTCTGGGGGAATTTCCAAAGTGACATATTGTTTAGCTATGGTAGCCTGAAGAGAACACTGATCCAACCTGGATGACTGGATATATTCTTTTGGGTGTGGCCTTCGGGTGGAAATAAGGGTTCAGATACTACGAGTAAAGGAATGGGGACGTTTATAGAGGTGATAAGGACTAAAAAGAGGGAAAGAAGATTCATTGATTTGAGCAAATTCAGGGATGTAGGAATATTCAACTAAATTTTCTATTTTATTAGCAGTCTGTTAGGAGCAAGATTTGGGTAAGGAGAGGGTGGAAGAAAGGGAGACCGGAGGAATGAGAGAGGAAGTAAAAGCAGTGTTGGAGGAAGTTGATGCCATGAGTGAAGTTCTCTCTGTCGTTGAAAACTCAAACGGAAAAACAAAAATCAAACTATTATCATACCATTTTGAGAAACGAAAAACGCAATGGTGGCTCTGATACCATTTGTGAAAAGCGAGAATACGTGGCATTGTTATACAAGAACTATAACAATTAAAATTGTACTTTGGACCAGTAGTCCGCAAGTTCGGGTTTCCAGTCGATATACCTCTGAGATAAAAAACTTTGAAACATTTTCATCTCGGGTTATATAACCCAAAACAGACTTTCCTTTAGTCTTAAAACAGGGTACCAAACCAGATAAGAAATGATCAAAAGTTTTCTGATGCACAGGATCCTTGCAAAAGGCAAGTGCAGAGCATACTTCCTTTAGTTTCAAAATGAACAGATGTAAGTTTTCATTTTATGTTTTTAAAACGTTTAGAGCTTCATTGACAGAGAGAGAAAGAGAAATTAGAAACTCATGATTATAGAAGACTAGAGATTTTATTAATTTCGCTCTATCTCTAACATAAAGAAGCCGAGCTTATATAGGAAGCAAACCAAGGAAAAGGATAGGACATGACCCCTGTCACTTTTTGAAAAGCAAACACATAATTACAAGCGACAAGCTTTTGAAAAAGTAAAAACAATAAAGGCAAATTAAAGCATGACTCATGCTTTAATTATTACAAACTCGAAAAGTAAAAGATGCCATTTTGCGTGAATCACGGAGATGAGAGATTCATGTAGTCTTCGTCAGATGAGCTGTCGGTCTCGTCTTTATCTTTTGAAAAGAGGACTTTGAGTGATGGACGTGGAGTTTCTGGTGGGTGTTGATGGTCTGGACGACAGGGTGGATAAGGGCAAAATATCTTGCGCCAATCAGAAGATGGGTGGTCATTGGATCCAGGTGGTTTGCTAGAACTGGCTTTATTCGTTGGATCATCTGAGGCATGTGATGGTGGAGTTTGTTGGAGGTTCTGGAGATGTTGGCTTAATGGCAAGAATGCTTCCCATGGGTCTTGTGCATCTTGGTATAGAAAATCTGTGAAGTCTGGTTTTTCTTCCTTGATGATAATGCCGGTGGATTTAGGTTTTGAAATTGCTGAGGGAGTGGGGATCATGATGATATCATGCTGTGGACCAAAGGAGGTGTGAGAAATGTCTTTGTGTGGAGCAGGCTGGTGGTTCAATTCACAAAGGAAATTATAGAGTTCCTTTTGAACTTTATCGTCTTGCTCAAGGATAGATGGATGAGGTGTGGTAAACCATTCAAAAACTTGGTCTTAAGTCCAGAAGAAGTGGGTGTCTGGATGTTGGAAGTATGGTCGGTGAATAATGAACACAGATGTGAACATTTTTGCTTCTGATGCTGGCATACGTTCCAAATTATGAAATTGAGACAATTGTTGGAGTTTCATTCTCCACCATGGAATTAGAGAAAACCATTCAAGGAGCGTCCAGAGGAGGGAGGTAGATTTGTCAGGATTGAGCAAATTTTCTAAGGTGGTGTGTACTGGAGCAATCCGTCTGGTGGCATAGAGGACAGTTAGGCACCAGATGTACCATAATTCATCTTCTGAAATGTCTCTGGAAGGGTCCAGGGTTAAACCTGTAAGAAACAAGTTTTCGGGATGGAAAGTGGAAAAGGGAAATGAATCTGATAAGAGACAGGCTTTCATGAAAAACCTAAATACAACTTTCTTTGCAAACTCCTGTATGGCAAAGACTGTGGTGAAAGTTTTCCCAAGAGGAAAGGTTTTTTGGGTAAGGGCGTGTGAGGGGAGTGAAGTGGCCATGAAAATGATAGGAAAATGATAATATGAGGAGGATATGAAGAACAAGGAT
Source organism: Citrus x clementina (assembly GCF_000493195.1). NCBI lineage: Eukaryota > Viridiplantae > Streptophyta > Magnoliopsida > Sapindales > Rutaceae > Citrus > Citrus x clementina. The sequence goes on from NW_006262688.1 coordinate 18,933,687, forward strand.
TTTTTCTGGTTTAGCAAGTCGTGAGAGCATATCAGGAATAAGGTTGTGGTCTCCTTTTATATGCTTCACTGAGAAATTATATTTTGAAAACCAGTCTTTGAGCCTAAGCAACACCTTTTCGGGAACATTTTTCCCTTTGAAATTCATGATGTTGGGAAAAGCTGAGTTGTCCATTCTGACAAGAAAGTGATAGCCGATAAGATGATACTCGAACTTTTGGATACCATGCTAAAATTTCTTTGAACACATTGTGGTAATGGATTTGTGTGTCAGAAAAGTGTCCGCTGGCATAGGTGATAAAGTGTTCCTTGCCATCTGTTTCTTCATGGAGGATGGCTCGCCATGATTCATCACTTGCATCAGTCTGCAATATTCATCTGCAATCAGTGATGAGCTTTAATGGTGGTGGATTTTGCGCAATTTGCTTTAAAGTTGTGACAGCAAGTGTGTGGTTGTTGTTCCACGAAGGTGGATTCCTTTTTAGTAGGGCTGACAGCTGGCAGGTGTGGTGATCAACATGAGGAATAAAATCCCTGATATAATTAATAATACCAAGGAACTGCTGAATTTGCTTTTTGGAAAGATTCCGATCTGGAAAGTGGATGAGCTCTTGAGCAATGTGCTTTCCTGGCTGTTAGTGGCCATCTTTGATAGTCATTCCAAGGAATTCAATGTTATTGGTGGCAATTGTGCTTTTCTTAGCGGATAACATGATTCCACGAGATTGAATAATATCAAAGAATTGATTTAACAAATGGCGATGGTCATCTTGTGTACCTGAAAACAACAAAATATCGTCAATGTAAATCAATGCACTATGTAGAATGGGTTGGAAGACTTGGACCATAGTTTTTTGGAAAATAGATGGGGCTGTTTTAAGACCAAAGGGTAAAACTGTCTATTGATAATGGGCATTGGGAATGCAAAAGGCAGTTTTGTAACGTTCAAAAGGTTTAATTCCAAGTTGCCAAAATCTGGATTTAAGATCAAATTTTGAAAAGAATTGAGCATTTTTGAGATAAGTGAACATGCTCTGTCTTTTTGGCAAAGGGAATTTGTCATCTTGTAAAAACATGTTTAGAGGTTGATAGTCAATGACTAATCGTTTTTTTCCTCTAACAATCTCAGAATGTTTTCAACATAAAAAGCCTGACAAGCCCATCGAGAACTAATGGGTTCGATAAGACCTTGGGCCAGCAACTGAGAACATTCTTTTTGGGCTAGGACTAAGTCGGAAGGACTCATTCCTGGATGGGTGTCTTTGGTTGGATTGACATCTTCATTCAGTTTGAAAGGTAATTGAACAAAGAAATGGGAGTTTTTCCACAAAGGATTTGGATGATGAAAGCCAGCATGAGACTCGGGACAATATTTCAAAAACTTTGTGGAAATGTCTTGGAAAGGCTGAGAGGTTTCAGACAAACCATAAAGCTTAAGAACATTGGTGAATGGTTTAAACATAGACTTGACTCAAATTCTAGTAGGAATGATTTGGAGGTGTTTGATTTGGCGAATGATATCAAATCCTAACAAGATATCCTTATTAGGCAGATGGGAACTGATGAGAACCATCAAGGGAATACCATTAAAAGTTCAAGTGATCCTTTGCAGATTCATGGAGGCCCAATTACAAGAGCAAGAGCCAAAAAGATGCAAGCTACTTTAAATGGATTAATTGAGAAAATATGGATTGAAAATGCAATTCAAGATGCAAGACATCATGAATTGGGCTTGAAGAGAAGACAAGGCATTGTGGGCATTACTCAAGTTATTGGGCAGCCAAATACACAATTTGTATCAAATGCAGAAAGGTCAAATTTGGAATAAAAATTGTATTGATTGAGCCAGAAGTAACGTGTAAGCTATATACCGTTGGAAAGATAATTAAGTTAGCTTTCCAATAAATTTTACAAAGCTGGATTTGGAGTTCTCTAGAAGGAGTTATGACCAATTCATTATAGCTTGTTCAGACTTGGGATTTTCAACGACTCCTTTGTTTTTCAACTTCATTTGTTTGTTTTGTTTTAAGTTTGTCAATGATAGCATTAATTATAGTAAGCTAGCATTAAGTTTGTCAAAGATAGCATTAATTATGGTGGGTTGGTGAAGACTTTTGAAACATCTTTTGACAAACCTACTTGGAGGGTTGTTCCAATGTTTCCATTTGTATTTTTAGGACCTTGGGTTTCTTTTAGCCTATTTAAATTCAGCAACCTTGCTATGTAATGAGAATAGAGATTAATGTTATTTGAATTTGAAAGATTATTCTTTCTTTGGTTCTTTTGAGAACTAGTGAACTTATCAAGAATTTGCATTCTTGTGGTGTTCCAAATTTCGACTTATCACTCACCTTCTCATCTATTTCTTGAGTGTGGCGTCAATACCATTCTCTATACCTTTGGTTCATGTTTTCTTAAGCATTGGGTCAAGGTTTTGCTTGTCTTAAATCTGTTTAGAACTTTCTTGGGAAGTTGAAACTACAAATTAAGTGTGGGATTGAAAGTTTCATTGTGGGATTCGCATCATTTGGTATCAGAGCTAGTTTCTAATCAGGTTTGAATGTCTTATATTTATTTTGATTATCAAAAAAAAAAGAAAAAAAGAAAAAAAAACGAATTGAATTTGAGTTATTCATTTTCCTTGACATAGTTTACACACATATCAATTGTGTTGCTTTGCTTGCTTGCTTTCCTTTCTTCAATTTTCTTTTCATTCTTTGTGTCCTCTTAATTTCTTTTCTTTGTTAGTGTGCTGGATTGTCAGATTTGGTGTGCCACTTGGGTTTTTTTTTTTCTTGATTTTGTTTATTTAGTTCAATAAAGAACTGAAAGAGAGAATTAAGTGTGGTAAAAGGCAAAAGTTTGTGAGATCATTAGAGGGTAAAAGCCAATTTGTGTGTTAAACACGAGAGTTAAGTGACATCAAATTGAGTGAAACACGTGAGGGAGTGTTGTGAGGTCTTTTTGCTAACAATTATTTTTCAGATCACAAATATGTCAAAAGATCAAGAAGCTATAGACCAATCAATCATGCTCAAAGCCATGCAACAACAATTTGAGCACATGAATCTGATGTTTGGAGAGATCCGTGACAAATTGGAGAGGCAAGACACTGCCATAGCCAATCTACAAAGGGGGTAACAACCAATAGCTCCTAATGTAAGAGGTAATCAAGGGCGTGCTGTCATGGGAGAAGAAGGTGGCGATGACATAGATGATTTTGATGACCAGGCCACCGTTGACATGCGTGGAAGAGATAATAGAAGGGCAAGACGTATAGATCGTGATTTGGGGAGTATAAAACTGAAAATTCCTTCTTTTCAAGGTAAAAATGATCCGGACACTTATTTGGAGTGGGAAAAAAAGGTGGAGTTAGTATTTGATTGCCACAACTACTCTGAGGAGAAAAAGGTAAAACTAGCTGCTGTTGAATTTACTGATTATGCTATTATTTGGTGGGATCAACTTGTTTTGAGTAGGAGACGAAATCGTGAAAGGCCTATAAACACTTGGGAGGAGATGAAGGCCATCATGAGGAGGAGATTTGTTCCCAGTCATTATTATAGGGAGCTGCACCAAAGGCTTCAAAGTCTTACACAAGGTTCTAGAAGTGTGGAAGATTACCTCAAGGAGATGGAAATAATCATGATTCGAGCCAATATTGAAGAAGAACGAGAGGCCACTATGGCAAGATTTTTACATGGTTTAAATCAAGATATTGCTAATGTGGTTGACTTGCAGCACTATGTTGAGTTGGAAGACATGGTTCACATGGCCATGAAAGTGGAACGACAACTAAAAAAGAAAGGTTCCACTAGAACCAATTTGGGTTCATCTTCCTCATGGAAGTCAAAATGGAGCAAAGATGAAAAGGTTGTTTCAAGGCCTAAGATTGAGCCAATCAAGGATCATAAAGAGGGAGGCAACCAAAGCAAAGGTAAATCTGATTCCCAACACTCTAGAAATAGAGATATTAAGCGTTTTAAATGTTTGGGGATAGGTCATATTGCATCTCAATGCCCAAATAAGAGAGTAATGATCTTGAGGGATGATGGTGATGTTGAAACCGAGAGTGAATCAGATGATGATCCTATGCCACCTTTGGAGGATGCTAATGATGGTGTAGAATATCTTGTTGATGGTAAATTGATGGTTGCTAGGCGTGCTCTCAACATGCAAGTTAAAGAGGATGCGGAGGTACAACGTGATAACATCTTTCATACTAGATGCCACATCAAAGATAAGGTATGTAGTATGATAATTGATGGTGGAAGTTGTACTAATGTAGCTAGCACTAGTTTAGTTGAAAAATTAAATTTGAAAACTTTGAAACATCCAAGGCCATATAAGCTACAATGGCTGAATGATTGTGGGGAAGTTAAAGTAAATAAACAAGTGCTGGTTTCATTCTCTATTGGGAGATACAAGGATGAGGTTCTATGTGATGTAGTACCCATGCATGCTGGACACATTCTTTTGGGTCGAGCTTGGCAATATGATAGGTGTGTGACACATGATGGTTACTTAAATAGATATTCTTTTGTAATGAATAAAAGGCAAATCACTCTTGTACCATTAACACCTAGGCAAGTGTATGAGGATCAAATGTCAATACAAAAAGAGAGTGATACAAAAAAAGAAAATGAGAGTACAAAAGAAAGAGAGATTGAGAGAAAAGCAAGTGAAAAGATAGAAAAAAATATTGTTGAGAGAAAAGAGAGGCAACAAGTGAACTTGTTTGCAAAAGAGAGTGAGGTTAAGAGGGCTTTCTTTTCAAAACAGCCTATTGTTGTACTTTTGTGCAAAGAGGCTTGTTTACACACTAATGAGCTTAACTTTTCTTTGCCTAGTGCTATTGTGACTTTTTTGCAGGACTTTGATGATGTGTTTCCAAATGAAGTCCCTAACGGTTTGCCACCTATTAGGGGAATTGAGCATCAAATAGACTTCGTCCCTAGAGCTACCATTCCTATTAGACCTGCATATAGAAGTAACCCCGAGGAGACAAAGGAGCTTCAAAGGCAAGTTAAAGAACTCTTGGCAAAAGGATATGTGAGGGAGAGCATGAGTCCATGTGCGGTACTAGTTTTACTTGTGCCCAAAAAGGATGGAACATGGAGGATGTGCGTTGACTGTCGTGCAATTCATAAAATCACTGTAAAGGATCAACATCCTATTCCTAGACTTGATGACATGCTTGATGAATTGCATGGTTCTTGTGTGTTTAGTAAAATTGATCTTAAAAGTGGATATCATCAAATTAGGATTAGAGAGGGAGATGAGTGGAAAACTGCCTTTAAAACAAAATATGGTTTATATGAGTGGTTAGTGATGCCATTTGGGTTATCTAATGTACCTAGCACTTTTATGAGGTTAATGAACCATGTTTTGCGTGCTTTTATTGGTAAATTCGTAGTTGTCTATTTTGATGATATTTTGATCTATAGCAAAGGCTTAGATGAACACATTGAACATTTGCAAAGTGTATTGACTGTTTTAAGGAAGGAAAAGTTGTATGCTAATTTGAAGAAGTGTTCCTTTTGTACAAATCAGATTGTTTTTCTTGGTTATGTTGTAAGTGCTAAAGGAATTGAGGTTGATGAAGAGAAGGTAAAGGCTATTAAAGAGTGGCCTACACCTAAAAGTGTAAGTGAGGTAAGAAGTTTTCATGGTTTGGCTAGTTTTTATAGAAGATTTGTGAAAGATTTTAGCACCCTTGCTACACCATTGACTGAAATTGTGAAGAAACATGTGGGATTTAAATGGGGTAGTGAACAAGAAAGGGCATTTAATCTAATTAAGGAGAAATTGGTTTCTGCACCATTACTTGCTTTACCTGATTTTACTAAAACTTTTGAAATTGAGTGTGATGCTTTAGGTATCGGTATTGGAGCTGTTTTGATGCAAGAAGGGCGTCCAATTGCTTATTTTAGTGAGAAATTGAGTGGAGCAACCCTAAACTATCCTACTTATGACAAGGAGATGTATGCGTTGGTGAGAGCATTGGAAACTTGGCAACATTATCTTCTACCTAAAGAGTTTGTTATACACACTGATCATGAGTCCTTGAAGCATTTGAAAGGGCAAGGTAAGTTACATAAGAGACATGCCAAATGGGTTGAATTTATTGAGCCATTTCCTTATGTGATCAAATATAAACAAGGTAAGGAGAATGTGGTGGCTGATGCATTATCTAGAAGGTATGCACTTATCTCTACATTAAATGCAAAGTTGTTAGGATTTGAGTACATTAAAGAATTATATGTTAACAATCCTGATTTTGCTAATGTGTTTAATGCTTGTGAGAAAGTTGCATTTGGTAAGTTCTATAGGCATGATGGGCTTTTATTTAGAGAAAATAAATTGTGTGTGCCTCATAGTTCTTTGCGTGAATCGCTTGTGCGTGAAGCTCATGGGGGTGGTTTAATGGGACATTTTGGCATTGCAAAGACTTTAGATGTTTTAAAAGAACACTTCTTTTGGCCACATATGAAACGTGATGTTGAAAGAATATGTGAGAAGTGTATCACTTGTAAACATGCTAAGTCTAGAGTTTTACCCCATGGATTGTATAACCCTCTGCCCATACCTAGTGAACCTTGGGTTGATATTTCTATGGACTTTGTTTTGGGTTTACCTAGGTCAAAAAGGGGAAATGACTCTGTTTTTGTTGTTGTTGATAGGTTTTCAAAGATGGCACATTTCATTCCATGTCATAAAACTGATGATGCGACAAGCATAGCTAATTTGTTTTTCAAGGAAATAGTCAGGTTGCATGGAGTACCAAGGAGCATAGTTTCAGATCGAGATGCTAAGTTCTTGAGCCACTTTTGGAAAACTTTGTGGGGTAAGTTGGGTGCTAAACTTTTGTTTTCTACTACTTGTCATCCACAAACTGATGGACAAACTGAGGTTATAAATAGAACTCTGTCTACTTTGTTGCGTGCCATTATTCAAAAGAACTTGAAAACTTGGGAAGAATGTTTGCCACATGTTGAATTTGCTTACAATAGAACTGTCCATTGAGCTACTAAATTTTCACCATTTGAGATTGTATATGGTTTTAATCCATTAACTCCTTTGGATTTATTACCTTTACCTATTGATGAGCGTGCTAGTATGGATGGTAAAAAGAAAGCTGAATTTGTCAAGCAATTGATCTCCTAGAAGAAGATTCATCAACCATGGAAACAAACACATCTTCCACTTCTACATCCTCTTCATCTCATATTTCTCTTTCTTCTACTCTCTCTCTTCCCAAATCATGCTCTAAACACATAACCTCCAAAATTGAGAATCTTGTTGAATATTCTTATATTCCAGAATCTGCTCAAATCAATGAGTCCCAGTTTCCCATCATGAGTCCTTACAATCTCTACAAACAGAAAACTTCTTTCACTAGAAGTATTCGGACCCTCATCTCCACTAAAAGACCACTCCCAAAAGAGTATATTCAGTCTTCTAGACTGGACTAGTGTGCTCTACAAGCCTCACAGAGTGAACAATATGTCACTATGGAAATACCTTCAGATCTCGTCGCCAACTGGAAACAAGAAGGCTACACACACCTCCATCTTGGTGGTGTACGATTAATTCTCACTCTTGATGGTCGAAAAGGCTTACCTATTACAGCTAGAATTGCTCTCCTAGACACCAGGTTCAAGGAGTACCAACACGCTGTTGTCGGCATCTCAAAGATTGCAACCCTCCATCATCAAATAGTCTATCGATTACAAAATCATGCCCTAGATCTTCCTACACCGTACACAACTTCTGATGCCTTGATGATCTTGGCAGACACAGACACAATTCCAACCATTATCCAAATCCCCAAACAAATCCAGAAACAAGAATTGCTCAAGCTCATGCCTCTTGAATCGCTAACTAACTATGAGCATTTTCACCAAAATTCGGAACCAGTACAAACCACAGAAGCCACGTTTAACAGACGACCAAATGGTCAAATTAAACTATCTTTTCAAACCCCTGACACCGAGCCTGTTTCAAACAGTCCACAGCTTTCCTATACTGCTATGATCACAGCAGTTCAAATTGGTCAAGAAAAGAAACTTCCTATTCATGGTTTTTCCTCCGAAGGATATCCAGTATATCCTGATAAAATCAATGGTCATTTTCTATGGGATGTTCCTGAAGCCCATATGTGCAACCCGGATTGTCCTTGCCTGGATGATACGGATATTGACGAAGAATTGGAAATTATGCGGAGAAAGAAAAAGAAAAAATCTTCTTATCCACCATCATCTTGCAAATCTTTTCCTCCACATCCTCCACCAGATCCCAAACGTCCTGTCCAACCAATCAGATCTTGCCTTATGTTTTCAAGTCACTCCTATGAAGAATCCTTTCCTCCACTTGAAAAACAGACAGACACACAAACCCGTGTCACCTCAAAGCCTTTTGTTCAATCTCCAATTACAGCCTCTGGGCAACCTGAAGAACCAAAATAGTATGAAGCTATTTTGAATTGGCAAACCAAAAATGCCAATGCTCAAAATCATACTCTCCAACAACTCGGTAAGAAAATTGATCGCGTTGCCACTCAAGTCTTCCAAACTGAAACTAAAGTTGATTCGATCAGCAGTCGTTTACATCAGATGTACATACATCTCCAAGACCGGATCTCTGAGCTAGATGCCGATCTCAGATGGATGATCAACAATCATATCTGGGTCCAGAGTTTAATAAAAAAGAAGCCGAGATCAGAAAACTCAAAGCTGAATTGTCCAGGATTGATGCTGAAAAGACTCGACCTTCCCTTTTTACTCGATCACAACCTACACCCGTATCTCCTCCGTTCTTTGAAACTTATTTACCCTTCTACACACCATCCCGACCTCAACAACCTGTTTATAATCAGTTCTTTGGTTTCTCCCACCTTCAACCGACTCCTCAACCATCTTCACCCAAAAAGGCACGATCTAAAGTCAAAATCTCCGAACCACGTCCCAAGGCCACTTCCTCTTCCTCTACATCTACAATCCCTCCAGAAGAATCACCACAAGACCGTCCCGAGCCTCTTAACAAAGATAAAGGCCCAATGGATCAGTATCATTATCATACTGTCCAGACCCAATCTTCAGATTCCTCCGACTCTTCTGAGCCTGAAACACACAATTCATGTTCGTCCTCCTCT